>NC_090445.1:473863572-474499780 GCF_031143425.1 Pleurodeles waltl
GTGTATTGTCCTTTCAGTTTCTTTGGTTTGATATTGGATTGATGCTCTATATGGCTTCATAATTGACATCTGGTGTTCTGATTGACCCGTTTTTGGTACAACTTGGTTTGTGTGGAGTTAATATATTGATCTTTCCCCTCTTCCTTACTCCAAAGATTAAACATTAATCCTTTCTTGTATTGTTGGTCTTCCGATTCTGTCTCCTAAGGAGATATGTGGCTAAATTCATGGAACACACAATTTCACAATCTTGTTTTTCTACTGTAAATCTTTGGAGTCATCAGGAATCTTGTCTTTTCACAATTTTTTGCACTGTTTATTCGGTTCAGACAGTGGTTATTTTGAGCTTTTTATCACATTCATAAGGGGGCTATATAGTTGTGGGTTACTATTTGGGAGTCCTGGATTAAAAAAAATGTTTAGTAATAAAGATGTTTACTCACAATCACCTCAAAATTACTTGTTATTATGTGAGAAGCAAAATCTAACATTTAGCTCTATATTCTGTGTCCAAAATGGGCCCAAGGATGCATTTTGCACTAAGAAAATAGCACTTAATGCTACAGGATACAAACAGTATTAACCAGCATCCACTCACTCTTTCTTAGTTTGATGTTCCTGTGCTTCTGTGGAAGGATTTGTGCCCTAAATTACTCTTAATTCCTCAATCTAGCATAATCACATACATGTTTGGGTAAATTTCGCATCAGAAGACTATTGAGTAGTTTCTGAACTTACTCTTACCATCCTGTGTGCAGAGTCCCTCTCTTCGCCTAACCCTAACTTGATTCTGGTCAGTTCTGTCCCTTTTCCTGGGGTTGCCTCCAAACTGTCTAGGGTGACAAAGGGCAGGTAGGCCAAAATGTCAGCTGCATTTGTCAGCTAAACAGCAGAAGGCTGCAGTAGCCAGGAAGGATGGGCACAGCTCTCAAGCTGTCCTTTTATGGTCAGGAAGACTAAGCCCTGAGCAGGACATGATCACCCTTCTCCATCCCGAGGTCCCTTTGATACCTATCTGAAAGGACGGCACATCACACCACAGGAGAGCCACTGCAGTAATGTGACCCAGGACTCTGGAAGAAAGGCATATTTGTTTTAGGCAGGAAGATGCCAACTTTCTAAAAGTAGCATTTTCCAAACAGTAATGTAAAATCAAACTTTAAAGATATTAAAAATGATTTTAAATTACATTTCAAATGAGTGGAAGAAGTGTTGTCTATTAGTTCTCAAACTGAAGTTATCACTTATTAAGTTTAATAAAGTAACGTATTGTTTGTCTGTGGAAGAGATAGGCTTGCCATAGTAAAAAATGACTATAGGAGTTTTGCACTGTTAGGACAAGTAAACTTAAATACACATGGCCTACTTTTTAAATACCATGCACCCTTCCCTGTAAGCCTTATAAGTATTAAAAATAAAGTTTTGGTCTGGTAAAATGTTTTTCCAACAAAGTAAACAAAACAATACATTATACGCTCACCTATAAGGTCTGTAATCTATCATGTTTATGATCAGATACACACATGTTACTGTCTATGATATATCCTTTTTTTATATGATGAATTTATGAGACCTAGTATATATGTTATACCAAATAATTTTCTTACACAGATTGAATATATTGACCGGCTAATATGCCTCTCACTGCAATAGACTTTTTCTGATGACTATCTGTTAGGTATGAGTTCCCTCTTTCTTCAGCTACTCAGTGATGTAATAATAATAATAATATACTAACCCGTGGTAATGTACCTTAAGCAAAGTGGAGTCACTAACTATACTCTGCCAGCACCGGTCCTCTCAATCGGACACACACTTAAAGATGCATGATTCACATATAACATCTCTAGACAATCACCTATCAAGTGCAACCCTCATGTGCATGACTCATCTATAAGACTAGCTGGTAATTCGATCACAATTAATACACTTGGATTTCTTTTTCACATGGGGTACCATTTTTAAATTTTCCTTTCTGCTCACTACGCACTGGACACATTGGGTACATCCTGGTACTTTTTCCTTTTTCTCATTACACCAAAGAATATGCATGCTTGCTCTCAAATAGCCTCACCCAACACTAACCTGGCCTTTATACTTCACAGCCTTGAAAAAGCCCTAGGCAGACCTGCCACAGGGGGCGAAACACGTTTCGGCTCTATGCTCAAATGTCTACGACCTGTTGTTCAAAAGAGCATCAATAAACTACTATGAACTTAACACTTTGGATCTACTTGATGATTCTATACTTTATACTGCTATTTACTTTAAGTCTGGGATCTTACAATTGGATATACTATGGGTTTTGCAACTTCTTTCAATTTCAAGACTTTAATTGAGGGAAATTGGTCCATACGCAATTTGATAACCCACATTTGGTTCCGAACGGGCATAATGAAGGATGAGAGAGTTGGACCATAGGAGCCCTGCCTCTTGAGTCAAAATGGTACTTTAAAACTGCACTACAAGCTGCAGTGGAAGGCCAGAGACATGTTTTTCAGTGCTACTTGAGTGGGTGACACAATGGGTCCTGCAGCCCACTGGTAGTAATTATTATACAGGCCCTCAGTACATGAAGTACCAAACACCTAGGGATTTATCAGTAAATTAAATGTGCCAATTAGGTGTATACCAATTTTACCATGTTTGAAGGGGAGAGCACAAGCATTTTGCCACCGGTTAGAAGGGGTAAAGTGCAACGGGTCTTAATGCCAACAAAAATGGGGTTAGAAAAAACAAGGTTGCAAATGCAAAAAGTCTGGGGGAAAAGCAAGCCAGGGCCCGTATTTATACTTTTTTTAGCGCCGCATTTGCGCCGCTTTTTGACGCAAAACGGCGCAAACCTACAAAATACAATGGTATTTTGCAAGTTTGCGCCGTTTTTGCATCAAAAAACGACACAAATGGGGTGCAAAAAAAGTATAAATATAAAGTGTGCCAGGTCTAACAGATTAAAGAAGGGCCAGCTTAAGCTTTCCTTACACCACTGCAAGCTGTCCTACATGCTGCAACCAGAATACTCTCTCGCTTTTTTGCAGACTTCCAGTTGAGGCCAGAATCAAATTCAAGCTCGGCTTGCTAGTCTTCAAAGTTACCCACCTAGAAGCCACATCTCACTTGACCAACCTACACAAGAAATTAGAGGAACTGGGAATATTAGAAGTAAAGAAAACCCTTTTTCTGAACCTGGCACGCTCTAGAACAGTCCATGTCAGGAGTGAACTCCACTTTTTTAAACTCCCTGCTTAATGATATCAGATCTTCTCCAACCCTTCTTTCTTACTGACGTATGTTAAAAACACAACTGTTCAAACAGTACCTGACCCAGTAATGTCCACATCATACAACAGGATCAGCAGCAGGTCTCACTTCAATGTCAAAACTGGTTGTTATACTTGCAACATTCACCCTCATCTTCGCTCCATTTCCTCCATTTTTACTTTATATGCTTTCAATGGTTCATGACCCTTCCTCACTCCCTCTTCTCCCTCCCAAATCCTTTCTCTCCCACAAATGTAACTCCACCCCCCAAATGATCCCCTCCTTTCCTCCTGTATGCTTACTTTTTCATACCATTCACCCAACTCATTTCTCCTTTTCCTTGTTCACCAATTTCAGTTTTATGTAAGACTATATTGTATTAATTCGCAACATGTAAAGCACATCTATTCCTTTAGTAACAATGTGCTATATACATCTGTGAAATAAATAAATGAATGAATGAATGATCAGGACATACTTATTTTACCACAACCCCCGGCTATCTGGGCGGCAGGTTGGAATACACATCTGCCCTCACAAGATCCGGAGAAAAGTATAAAACCAGACCCAACCTGATGGGTTTATGTTCAGTCTTTGAGCATAAAGGCTGCATGTCCAATTGCCATTGACTCTAGTCTTACAAAGTGAAGAATCTCACCACATGAAGGAGGCCTGCATGTACCTTTCATGGTTCCATCCAAGACATCTAGTGCTACATGTTTCCCATTCGCCAAGAGTGGGACCAAGCCTGGAGCAATGTAGAGACCTGGAATGTATCCCAAGAGCTCAATGACCTGACCCAGTGCACTCGAATGACATACAAAAGAATTCACTGGAGACAATGGAGAGCCATGATGACAATGCCAAAGTGCAAGTAAGTTGCATCGGGGAACACTGAGTCTGCCTAGCAGCTACACTACTTTGAAAAACTTTGTTCTCCAGTATTATGGGGAGTCTTCAAACTGTGGTACTCCAGGGTGGCATTAGGATGTGCTTATCCTCGGCATTTGGCTTTGGGATTAGAATAAGTGTCCCATGACCCAATGCTGCGGAGCCATGGCCCTAACCTCAGCCTGCTCACTGTAATTCCTGAACCCCATGCCTGTGAAAGAAACACATGGTCCATGGGATGCCCCATCAGTTTGTATATGAACCATTTATTCGGCATTGGAGCTGGGGTAGGTCACACCCTAATCCCTCACCAGCAAAAGTACCATTGCATTGCTGTTGCTATTATGAATTGGTCAATATTACACCCTTGAAAATTCCCATGGAGTACCTAAGTTTATCAGGGAGATAGTTCATGCACAGCTCTGACATTGTTCATTGTAGTTTTTAACCACAGTCAGTGGTCGCTAAGATGTACATATTTAAAGATTTTTGACAACTAAACCTTGTACATTGAGTTGACCCAGGCCCTGTAGTCAACTGGATCTTGAATTTTGTGACTGTAACTGGAAGATAATAATCCCAAAAGTCGATGTACCACAAAAACATTGTAAAAATCCAATGCTGTCTTGTTGAACTCAAGATAACTGGATGTTTACATGCTTGATTAACAATAATATACTTTGATTTAGACTTGGGTTTCTTTCTCAAAACATACTAATAAGTAGAAAACACTTGGGAGGATTTGTAATGTATACCTTAAGTTTACTTTCCAGGACCAGCATCCAAATGTCCTATACAAGCTACAACAGGGGCTTCGGTGGAAACTATTTGAGAACTCTGAATAGTTCCAGAGGTATCCACGGTGCTGAAACCCAAATGTATATCATTGGCTTATTGTTCCTCATGAGGGGAATGGGTCAGAACAAAACTAAAGAACAGTACATAATCTAGTCCATGGACGTCAGAACAAGAACATCATCTCAACATTTATATGAACTATAGATTTAGAACACTTAGGCCTGAAGAGTCAAATTACAGCCATCCTGTGCAATGTTAAACCTTGAAAAATGTTAATGTGTTTATTAAACAGCATTTCTATTCAATGATAGATGATTAAGCATTCATCTTTAATTGGGTGCCAAAACCTATGAAATTCTGTACCTGATCCAACCTTTCCAACACTCCTATGAACATGGCCCTAGCACTTCAACAATGCAATCCAGGAGGGTCATGGGGCTTTGATGGCATAACGTGCAATGAGTCACAGGCACATTCTCATCATCTCAGTCAATAGAAAACTCATAAATGCCTAAACTTCAAGTACCTGATGAAAAACCTCACAGTTCCTTCCCTGGACTTGCCCAGAGATCCTTTTGGACCCTTGTAGCAGATAGTAAGCGAGCAGATGATGATCCCATTAGAAGCACGGTCAATAATGATTTTCATAATAACCATTTAGTGCCTTATCATCATATTTATTATTTTCCAGTTTCTTATACATAGTATTAGTTTCCACAAGAAAATGAGGAGTACTGAGCCAAAATGTTCCCGTTGTCCATCACCTATCTCCCCACATTGCTGAATTTACCATCACCCATCATCACAGTAAGTGAAATTGCAGGGTTCCCCCATAACTGTCATTAAAAGAAGAAGCCAGGCAAGAGGATTTATTTCCACCATCCATCTGCTGTGGGAGGGACACCATTGGATTTCCCATCATTGAGCTGCACATGAATTAACATCACTGGATTTCCCATCATCCATCTGTAGAGAAAGTGACATTATGGATTGCCTGCCAAAACTATCCTTAAAAGAAGAAGTCAAGCAAGAGGACTCATTTTGATCATGTATCTGCACAGGAAGTGACATCACTGGATTGTACATCATCCACCTGCAAAAGAAGTAGCATCACTGGATTCCCACCAAAACTGTCTTCAAAAGAAGCCAAGCATGAAAGCTCATTTCCATCATCCATCTGCACAGAAGGTGACATCACTGGGTTTCTCATCATCTAACTGCATAGAAAGTGGCATCACTGTTTTCCTCCCAAAACTATTTTTAAAAGACGAAGTCACGGAAGAGGGCTTATTTCTATCATTCATATGGACAGGAATTCATATCACTGGATTCCCCATCATCCGGAAGTGAGATCACTGGATTTCTCATCATCCATCTGCACAGGAAGTAGCATTACTATGTTTCCACCAAAATTGTCTTCAAAACAAGCCAAGCAAGGGATCTCATTTCCATCATCCATCTGCACATATATTTTATTTCTAGTTGCATATTTTTTGTGTACAGTTTATTTTCAAAGCAAAGAATCGTCAATCTTCCTTTAAAGCTTCTGCAAGCTTTTGCATTCAATCAGAGAACATTCTGGAAGCATTATAGGTATCCTCGGTATGTTAAACTTTGCAAATGAGCGCACACAGTTTTGTACTAGAACCACTCAGTAGTGAAAACTCATAGCACTTTCTTAGAGAGCTCACCCTTATAATAAAGGCTTTGGACTAAGGAACCATTGCTACACGTTCGAACAGCATGCACATAAGAATAAAAATCTTTACCTGCTCACAGAATTTGTGTCCTAAAGGATAAAGGATTTCACCAATGGAGTTGCGGCAAAGGGCAAATCTCAAACACCCTGGACCACTAATACTAGTCAAAAGCTGACAGAACGTAAATATAACCAAACAGTGCATTTGGAGATTCTCCCATGAGGATGCATTGAAAAAACTGCTTACAAGTGGTGAGTAGATGGTGAAAATTGGAATGGATTTAAAGATAGTTGAATCAGTTGTGGCTTTTTTCCAACAAATATGTGGGCAAAATATGTTATGTGGTGTATCATGGTAAAAAACTGCTTTGTAAAATACTGGTTTCAGTGTCAATTCTATAGAAGATTTAAGCTGTATTTAACATGTCAATACCACTTCCTCATCTTGGAATCCACATCGTGCTATACAGTATACTACTGGGTTGCAGGACGTGATCCAGGGAAATGCAGGAGTGTGTGAAGATAGTCATGGGAAGCAATAGACAGTGACAAAGTAATGCCAAATAAGGACTGTACAGGCAAACAACAGGCTTTGTTACAACTGCAAGCAAGTTGAGAGACCATGTAGTTCTGGAGGGTACTTCATCAAAATCAGACAGTGTTAATATCACTGTCAATCATTGAAAGCATGACTGTCATGAACAATGACAGGATCTAGCTGTCACTATCCACTATAGTGCACAATTAGTCTATTCTAATTTGGCCTGCCACTGCCACTTTAGACACACTTCTAAAGAATATGAACCACTAACCAAATACTATATCATTAAACTACTTTGCCTCCGGACAAAGGGTACCCCAGAACCATAAAGGCTGTCCAGCTTCCCGAGACCATACACATGGTAGTAAGTGGTAAACAAATGCACAAAATATAACCCCTTGGCACAAAGCTGGTGGACCTATTACTTTTATGCTTGAAAGAAGAAAGTTCTAATTTTTAGCTCTACTGCAGCATCATAGTTCTGTCTCATTGCAGTCATGCGAAGGACTGCATGGCAAAAATCTAAAAAAAAGCCCTGCACAGGATATAACAATTGTCTATGAGGTGTCATGACGACAGATTGAAGGACGCAGTCTTGAATAGAGCAGTAAAATCTGCATATGTTTGAACTAAAACATCAGGGATGGACTCTCAATTATCTCAACAGGTCATTCAAGCATTCAATAACTTAGAATGCCTATTTTATAAAGCATCCACCGCCAAAGTGGCCACCTAGGAGCTATTATTTTCTCCAGGCAATTCAATTTTTTCAATTACTAATGTGCTCCAAATAAGGCCTACTTTAAATTACTGGTGGGCCCCATCAGGGAAGCATCAGGCTCAGAAATCCACTATGATTTGTTGTAAAACCACGAGTGTTGGTTTACCTACGAGCCCTGTCGGTCCCTGTGGTTTTACAACAAATCATAGTGGATTTCTGTTTAAAGGTGCCCTGGGTACTGCTAACCAGTCCCAGGGCCTGTGCTCTGTGTAAAATGGATATGCAAATTAGGCTAATTATAAGTGGCTAAGTTAACCTACCTATAAGTCCCTAGTATATGGTAGGGCATGTAGGTTTAGGGACCACAGCATAGGTGGTGCACACCTAGGTGCATTGCTGAGGTGCCCAGTGTCATTTTAAAAGCAAGCCTGCCTTGCTGGCTGCTTTTAAATTAAAGTTATATGCAAATTCGACTTTGGAATTAAAGGTACTTCCAAAGTCTTAAACTACCTTATTTTTACATATAAGTCACCCCTAAGGTGTGCCCTATGTGCCCCTAGGGCTGGGTGCCATGTAACTATAAGCAGGGACTTTATAAAAATAGATTTATAAGCCCTGGTGAGGTAAAAACAGCCAAATTCGTTTTTCCCTCATTGAAGTAAATGGCCTTCATAGGCTAGAATGCGCAGACTTTATTTTAAATTTTAAAGTCTCCTTAAATGTTACATACCAAGAATTTGGTATCAAATTGATTGTTGTAATAAATCCCACAACTTCCAGTTGTTGGATTTAATATAACTTGTCCAGGTAAAAAGTTTAGACTTTACCTAAAAAGTTGCCAATTTCAGCTCTGCATTGTTTTTGCTGCTGTGCTCTGATTGGCCAGCCTGCAGCAGCTTCTGCCAGGCTACTTTGATGAGGTGTGAAGTGGCCTGGCTTCACACAAAGGAATGTGCTTGGGGGAGAGAATCTCCCCTCAGCAGATGGTGAGGCAGGAAGGGGGAGGGCTGCCAAACTGGTCTTCAAAGGCAGAGAAGGACATTTGCAGCACCCAGCAACACCCCCACATCCTGCAACCCCAGACAATTAGGTGCCCCCTTGATTAGATTAGGAGAGGGCAGGAGAGGGGTGTGTTTATGATTTTTAGCCACACCAGTGGGTGGGCTTAGCCAGATGTAACCTCCAAAAATCAGATTCATCCATGTTGGATTTTTAGAGACTGTTGCCTTCTGGGATGGATTTTTGCCACACTTCCCAGGAAGTGGTCATCACAGGGGGACGACCCTGTCCCTGATTGGAGAACCAGGGCCCCCCTGCTTTTCACCCAGGAGCAAGGATAAAACTGGCAGACCTGCACCCACACCTCAGATCCCCTCCAGAATTCAACAAGAAAGGAACTAAAGAAGAAGAAGGACTGCCCTGCTGGACCCCTGGCCTGCACCTGGACCCTGCACTCAGAAGGACTGCACCAGCTGCACACTTGGGCTTCACCACAAGAAGGACTTTGCCTGGCTTCAACTGGTTCAAGGAGGGACTCCCTGTTTGCTACAGGTGAAAAATTGCTAAACCAGAGTCCCCTGCACCAACTCCTGAAGAAAGCGACCAGCTGACCACTGTCCAGTGGCCAAAAAGGAGTTTGCGCCAGGTGCATTCTGGGAGTTGAAGTCCGCACCCCCCCAAGGACCATCACAGAACTTCTGGACCCTTGGGGTGAGCTGTGGACCCCAAAAGAACCTTAAAAGAACATCTGGGTGAAGCCCCAGAAGTTTGGAAAAGATTTGAGAATTTTTGGAAAAAAGCTCCAGAGAGGGACCGACCCGCCGCGGAAATTCTAGCCGGCTTACCTCAACCGCGACCCGGCCTGACTTCGTGGTTCGTCCCGGTAAAGAAAAACATCCAAAAAAGAGACTAAGGCCCTCATTCTGACCTTGGCGGGCGGCGGAGGCCGCCCGCCAAAGTCCCGCCGTCAGGTTACCGTTCCGCGGTCGAAAGACCGCGGCGGTAATTCTGACTTTCCCGCTGGGCTGGCGGGCGGTCGCCTTCAGACCGCCAGCCAGCCCAGCGGGAAAGAGGCTTCCACGATGAAGCCGGCTCGGAATCGAGCCGGCGGAGTGGAAGCTGTGCGACGGGTGCAGTTGCACCCGTCGCGTATTTCACTGTCTGCGCAGCAGACAGTGAAATACATGTAGGGGCCCTCTTACGGGGGCCCCAGCAATGCCCATGCCAGTGGCATGGGCACTGCAGGGGCCCCCAGGGGCCCCGCGACCCCCCCTACCGCCATCCGGATCTCGGCGGTCCGACCGCCGGGATCTGGATGGCGGTAGGGGGGGTCGGAATCCCCGCGGCGGTGCAGCAAGCTGCGCCGCCGCGGAGGATTCAATGGGGCCGCGGTACACTGGCGGGACCCCGCCAGTGGTGCCGGTCCGACCGCGGCTTTACCGCCGCGGTCGGAATCCCCATTGGAGCACCGCCGGCCTGTCGGCGGTGCTCCCGCGGTCCTCCGCCCTGGCGGTCAAAGACCGCCAGGGTCAGAATGACCACCTAAGTCCGAACGTAAAAAGTTGACCGGGACCTCCCAGCCATCGTATCCGAGAAGGGCTCCATGGACGTCGGATCAAGATCCAGGTTTACCCCGGTCGAAGGATTTTCATCTCGAAAAAACGACTAAGTCCGAAGGTAAAAGTCTCCACCGAGGAAACCCACATCGCGTATCCGGACAAGGGCTCCAGGAGGTCGGATTCAACTGGCAGGTTCGTCCCGGTGAAGAAAAACTTCAAAATAAAGACTAAGTCAGAAGGTAACTTTTTAACCGAGGCCTCCCGCGACCTGTAGCCGAGCAGGGCTCCATCGCGGTCGGCCTGAAAGTTTGACTTTGCCCCGGTCAAGGTGCAACCAGATGACCCGATTGGCGCTTTTTGTTTCTAAGCGCTAGAAAAGTAATAATTCTTTAAAAATTCATATCTCCGGTTCCCCTGAACCGATTTGAATCGTTTTTGTGTCATTTTAAAGATAAAAATATAAACTATTTTTATAAATTGGTTTTGGATTTTTAAACTGTTTCCTGTGTTTTATTTAATTACTGTTTTGTGATATTTGAATGCTTTACACTTTGTCTCCTAAGTTAAGCCTTGACGCTCGTTGCCAAGCTACCAAGGGTTGAGCTGGGATTAATTTACTGAGACCTAACTGTACCTATGTGGAGGTTAGTGGCTTGTTGCTAGGTGTAGGTACCTACCTGCCCTACCAATAACCCATTTTCCAACATAATTAGAAGCAGCGACGGGATCCTGTACTTGTGTTCAATATCACGTTACAGTTTTGAGTAAAACAAATTAAAAATCCTTTCAATTGTCCTAGTGCAAAAAAATATTTTTTTTAATTTGGATTAATTTCAATTATTGAATTTTTGTAATTTTTCTAAATTCTTGTTTCCAATTTTTGAAAAAAGTTTTTGTTGACACAAAACTAGGGAACCATGGAGCTTGATCTGGCTAGCCTACCCACACTGACAGTAGTCCAGCTTAGGGGGTTGTGTATTGAAAGAGGGTTGCCTGCAACCACTGATCTCAGGAAGCAAATCCTGATCACATCCCTGACAGCATGGGCTGAGGCCCAAGAGGTAGAGTCAGAAGAAGCTCCAGAGGAGGGAGAAAGAAGGGAGGATGCAAGCTCTAACCACTCAGGGGAGGGAAGGCATCTGAGCCCAAGTGAGGATGAGGAAGAACGGTCCTCAGTAAACACAGTCACTAGGGGCAGATCCAAAGCTAGTGGTGGGAAGGGGGTCCTTTCAGGAGGAGAGAACCCATCCATCAGAGAAAGAGAGCTGGAGGCCCAGCTAGCATACATAGCTTTGGAAGCAGAGAAGCTGGCCCTAGAAAAGAAAAAGTGGGCATACAAAGAGAAAAGAGATGGAAGCAGTGATAAAGAAGCTGAGGTGTCCATGGGTGGGGGAGTTTGTCCCAGGTTACCCAAGTGGTAGTTCCTGCTTATGTAGAGGGGGATGACATAGATAAGTGGCTGGGGGCCTTTGAGAGGGCACTCCAAATGAGAAGGGTTAGGCCTCAATACTGGGGTTCCCTTTTGTGGGAGTTGGTCCCCAACTCAGGGAGGGATAGGCTTCTGACCTTAAGGGGGGAGGAGGCAGATTCATACCCTAGTATGAAGAGGTGCTTAGCCAAGAAGTTTGGTCTGACCCCAGAGCAATATAGAATGAAGTTCAGGGACACCCAGAAGGTCAGTACCCAGTCTTGGGTTGACTTTGTGGACATTTCACTAAAGGCACTAGAGGGCTGGATTATTGGCAACAAAGTAAATACTTATGAGGGGTTATACAATTTGATCATGAGAGAGCACATCTTGACCAATTGTATCCAAGAAAGGTTACGCCAGCATCTAGTGGACTCTAAGCAGACCAACCCTAGAGAGCTAGGGGAGGCAGCTGATGAGTGGTTGAGAACCAGGGTGGTTGTCAAGTCCCAGGGGGGAGACTCCAAGAAGGGGGGGACAGGTCCCCAAAAACCTAAGGAGGGAGGTGGTAAGCCCACCACAGAGACTCCCTCTGTACCCCAGAACCCTAAGAAGGAGGAGAGTAAATCCCACTCCCACTCTGACAAGCAGAGACAGGGAGACCCAGGGTTAAAAAAACTCTTGGCCAGTAGGGCTTGCTTTGACTGTCAGCAGACAGGTCACTTCAGAGGAGATGCAGCCTGTCCAAGGAAGGTGGTTAGCACTGGGCTGTCCAGTGTAGCCATAGAGGAGGATTCCTCAGATGATGAAGTCCTTCTAGCATTGTGCTGGGAGACAGGACCAGATGGTAAGCTGGTGATCCCTGAGGGTGGGAGTAGGCACTTCCACCACATTCAAGTGAATGGGATCCCCACCACTGGCCTGAGAGACACCTGTGCCAGTCACACTATAGTGAGTGACCGGTTAGTGACCCCAGACATGTATGTCCCAGGAAAGACAAAGAAAGTCAGGATAGCCACAGGGGAGGTCACCTCCAAACCTGTAGCCATAGTGGCCCTAGAGAGGGAGGGTATCCTTGACTGGATTAGGGTGGTAGTCAGTGCTGACCTTCCCCTAGATTGTATCCTGGGCAATGACCTCCCAGAGGTGAGTCTGGTCACAGATGGGGTGGTCGCCCAGTGCGCCCCCCCAACCCAAAGTCCTGGGGAGTCAGTCCCTACAGTTAGGAGACAGGGGTCCCCAAGAAAAGGAAAGAAGAAAAGGAAGGGTAGGCCACTCTTAAAGAGAGTTCCAGGGAGCCAAGGGCCTTCTGCCCCAGTAAGGGGGGAGCCCAGAGTTGGCACTGGTGAGGCCTCACCTGACCCCAAGGAAGTCCTGAGTAGTCAGGCAGCTGTCCAGGTGCAAGGTGTTGCCCCTGCACTGACAGAAGGGAGAGTGGAAGGAGGGTGTCTGCCACAGGAGGTGGTAGCCCCCCACTCTAGACAGCAAGAGGGGTGCCAGGACCCCAAAGATGCCCCTAAAGCAGCTCAGCCACGTGTCAGTGGAGAGCTTAGGGTGTGGTTCTGGGTACTGACAGCTGTCAGTAGCCTCTGCTGGGTGCTAGCCTTCCTGGCAGCACTGTACTTGGCCTGGGAGGCAGACCCCAGGGCCAATAGCAAAGTAGGCCCCCTGACCCTATTGGTCATGGTGGGGTTGCTCAAGTGTTGGGTGACCTCTTTGGGTAAGCTAGGTGTTGCCCTAGCAAAATTTGGAGTAGGGGAGGTGGGCACCTCACTACCCAAGTTGGCAGAGAGAAAGGAGGAAGACCCCCCTAGAGGAAAGTTTCAGTTTGAGTTGGGTCCTTTTACTGTTGGGATGGCTTCACTACCCATAGGGAGTGACCCTGACAGGAGGATATAAGGCAGAGTAGGCCCTGCAAAGGGACAGACAGTTTTCTTCACTGTCTTCCTCGCCTAACAAGCCAGGAAGACTCTCCCAGGGTTGGGCTGAGTCTCCTGGGTGTGTGGGCTGGGGGGGGGGGGGTTGTGTGAGAAAACAGGGCTGATTGCAGAGGCCCCATAACTTTTTGCCCCCATTTTCCTCTTTTTGTTGGTGTTTTCCAGACTTTAAAGGTGCCCTGGGTACTGCTAACCAGTCCCAGGGCCTGTGCTCTGTGTAAAATGGATATGCAAATTAGGCTAATTATAAGTGGCTAAGTTAACCTACCTATAAGTCCCTAGTATATGGTAGGGCATGTAGGTTTAGGGACCACAGCATAGGTGGTGCACACCTAGGTGCATTGCTGAGGTGCCCAGTGTCATTTTAAAAGCAAGCCTGCCTTGCTGGCTGCTTTTAAATTAAAGTTATATGCAAATTCGACTTTGGAATTAAAGGTACTTCCAAAGTCTTAAACTACCTTATTTTTACATATAAGTCACCCCTAAGGTGTGCCCTATGTGCCCCTAGGGCTGGGTGCCATGTAACTATAAGCAGGGACTTTATAAAAATAGATTTATAAGCCCTGGTGAGGTAAAAACAGCCAAATTCGTTTTTCCCTCATTGAAGTAAATGGCCTTCATAGGCTAGAATGGGCAGACTTTATTTTTAATTTTAAAGTCTCCTTAAATGTTACATACCAAAAATTTGGTATCAAATTGATTGTTGTAATAAATCCCACAACTTGTCCAGGTAAAAAGTTTAGACTTTACCTAAAAAGTTGCCAATTTCAGCTCTGCATTGTTTTTGCTGCTGTGCTCTGATTGGCCAGCCTGCAGCAGCTTCTGCCAGGCTACTTTGATGAGGTGTGAAGTGACCTGGCTTCACACAAAGGAATGTGCTTGTGGGAGAGAATCTCCCCTCAGCAGATGGTGAGGCAGGAAGGGAGAGGGCTGCCAAACTGGTCTTCAAAGGCAGAGAAGGACATTTGCAGCACCCAGCAACACCCCCACATCCTGCAACCCCAGACAATTAGGTGCCCCCTTGATTAGATTAGGAGAGGGCAGGAGAGGGGTGTGTTTATGATTTTTAGCCACACCAGTGGGTGGGCTTAGCCAGATGTAACCTCCAAAAATCAGATTCATCCATGTTGGATTTTTAGAGACTGTTGCCTTCTGGGATGGATTTTTGCCACACTTCCCAGGAAGTGGTCATCACAGGGGGACGACCCTGTCCCTGATTGGAGAACCAGGGCCCCCCTGCTTTTCACCCAGGAGCAAGGATAAAACTGGCAGACCTGCACCCACACCTCAGATCCCCTCCAGAATTCAACAAGAAAGGAACTAAAGAAGAAGAAGGACTGCCCTGCTGGACCCCTGGCCTGCACCTCGACCCTGCACTCAGAAGGACTGCACCAGCTGCACACTTGGGCTTCACCACAAGAAGGACTTTGCCTGGCTTCAACTGGTTGAAGGAGGGACTCCCTGTTTGCTACAGGTGAAAAATTGCTAAACCAGAGTCCCCTGCACCAACTCCTGAAGAAAGCGACCAGCTGACCACTGTCCAGTGGCCAAAAAGGAGTTTGCGCCAGGTGCATTCTGGGAGTTGAAGTCCGCACCCCCCCAAGGACCATCACAGAACTTCTGGACCCTTGGGGTGAGCTGTGGACCCCAAAAGAACCTTAAAAGAACATCTGGGTGAAGCCCCAGAAGTTTGGAAAAGATTTGAGAATTTTTGGAAAAAAGCTCCAGAGAGGGACCGACCAGCCACGGAAATTCTAGCCGGCTTGCCTCAACCGCCACCCGGCCTGACTTCGTGGTTCGTCCCGGTAAAGAAAAACATCCAAAAAAGAGACTAAGTCCGAACGTAAAAAGTTGACCGGGACCTCCCAGCCATCGTATCCGAGAAGGGCTCCATGGACGTCGGATCAAGATCCAGGTTTACCCCGGTCGAAGGATTTTCATCTCGAAAAAACGACTAAGTCCGAAGGTAAAAGTCTCCACCGAGGAAACCCACATCGCGTATCCGGACAAGGGCTCCAGGAGGTCGGATTCAACTGGCAGGTTCGTCCCGGTGAAGAAAAACTTCAAAATAAAGACTAAGTCAGAAGGTAACTTTTTAACCGAGGCCTCCCGCGACCTGTAGCCGAGCAGGGCTCCATCGCGGTCGGCCTGAAAGTTTGACTTTGCCCCGGTCGAGGTGCAACCAGATGACCCGATTGGCGCTTTTTGTTTCTAAGCGCTAGAAAAGTAATAATTCTTTAAAAATTCATATCTCCGGTTCCCCTGAACCGATTTTAATCGTTTTTGTGTCATTTTAAAGATAAAAATATAAACTATTTTTATAAATTGGTTTTGGATTTTTAAACTGTTTCCTGTGTTTCATTTAATTACTGTTTTGTGATATTTGAATGCTTTACACTTTGTCTCCTAAGTTAAGCCTTGACGCTCGTTGCCAAGATACCAAGGGTTGAGCTGGGATTAATTTACTGAGACCTAACTGTACCTATGTGGAGGTTAGTGGCTTGTTGCTAGGTGTAGGTACCTACCTGCCCTACCAATAACCCATTTTCCAACACGTCCCTGATGGGGCCCACCAGTAATTTTTGGAGGGTTTCTGACTTCCCTAGTAGGGAACTCAAATTAATTTTTTCACAAGCATTTTTTCATAAGGATTAGGTACGTACTAAGGTCCTGAAGAATCGCATGAGATCATTATTGACTTAAAATAGCGAGAAACATGTTGACCCTTTGATTGAGTGGCACAAGGAATCTGTGTTCTCTCCCTCTGTACCTTTCTCACTACGAGATTTAGTACACTGTATGTATTTTTTGTTTAGGGAGTGTAGACATTATTTTACCACATCCCTATGCTTTGTTTTTAATCATGTCAGGGGTATCAATATCAGAATAAATAGTTAATTTTTACCTCGAGTCATTTTTAACTTTTTTCTACACCAATCCTTTTTTCACGTCTTGACCGGTCTCACATCATTTTTCAAAAGATCTCTGGCAAAGAGCCCCCTTGTGGGGCCCGTCAGGCATTGCAGTGCAGGCCTGACGAGGAGCATGGCCCTATGATGAAGCATGTCACCGGAAGGTGAGTGAGGGCTCTTGCTTCAAGCATATTGCTTGCCCTTTTTTGGGAAACCTTTGGTCCAGAGAACTCCCCCGCTTTTGTTGTTTTGAAACTGTGTGTATATATTTTTTGGATCAAACTACTATACACTAACCCTACTGCAAGAGTAAGAACAGGCAATTACATATCTCCTTCATTTCAAGTCGGCAGGGGTACAAGACAAGGATGTCCATTATCCCCCCTTCTTTTTGCTATCGCAATAGAACACCTAGCGCAAATGGCAAGAACCGGCCTCTACTATAAGGGCATCCCAATAAAAAACTGGTCCCACCACATCACCTTATACGCAGATGACATGTTGCTCTTCCTACAAAACTTAGAAACAGACCTACCAGGGGACATGAGAATGATGGAAAGTTACGGAACTGCCTCCGGACTTCGGATTAATTGGAGGAAATCCACCATCTTCCCACTGCACAAAGAAACCCCAGAACCAAATGATAGAAGAGGCCTTCCCTGGTCACCTAACACATTCAAATACCTAGGAGTAAAGATTTGCCACTCAGTAAATGACCTACTGGAAGGAAACATACAAGGAGCACTCAGAGGGATTAGAACCAGTATGCGCTTCTGGGAAACACTGCCACTAACATTCACAGGTAGAATTGCTCTTCTTAAAATGATAGTACTACCTAGACTGTTGTACTATTTTTCAACCATCCCACTCATAATCCCGAATGCAATATTCAAAGAGATAGAGTCCATGTCCACAAATTTCATTTGGGGTCCGAGCAGACATAGAATGGCAGTACAATCTCTCCAGAGACCTACAGCTGAGGGTGGCCTAGCCGCCCCTGACATGGAAATATATTACTGGGCAGGACAACTACAATGGGTCGCAAAATTATTGTGCAACCTTCCAATTAACGCCGAACTACGCCTTCCCTTAAACTGCCCCATAGACAGGATATTGGGCATACTACTGAACCCCCGGAAATCGAAGCAACTGCTCCCGATAGAATGGGAGTCGGCTAGATACTGTTGGTATCAACATCTGAAACGCTCCCGCATTAACACTCCATACGCCCCAGATGCTCCACTGTCCTGCCTGACCCATACCTTAGGGAAGCAAAATATCCCAAGTCTCAACAAACTGATATCACATAATATTACTAAACTAGGTGACCTATACGGAGGAGGGAAACTCCTCACCTACACTGAGCAACAAACACAATATGACCTCCCCCCCGGTTTCTTCATCACCCACAATGCCATCATTAAAATCCCCAAAAAACTTGGAGAACTGGAAACCTTGAACCGCCCCACTCATAATAGCTGCAACACTATTTGCTCAATTGGAGATCAAAAAGGTGTAGTATCTGGAATCTACAAAGCGCTACAAGCTAGCACACGCCTACCCCTAGCAAAACTTAAATCCAAATGGCAATCAGACTTAGACATCACATGGGATGAAACGCAATGGGATCAGATCACCTCTCATGTCTACTCGGTATCCAGAAATGCCAGGTTCAAATGAATAAACCTATACATTTTTCACAGGGCCTACATGACCCCACAAATGATCACCAAAATCTACAGCACAAACTCCAGAAGTTGTCCCAGATGTGCGGAACCTGCAACTAGCCTCATACATATGCTCTGGAGCTACCCCCAACTTAACGCATTCTGGGAAGAGACTTTTGCAAAAGCCTCAGCCTGCACGGATAGATCATTAAATAAATCCCCAGCAGTGGCTCTACTGGGGGTCTTCCCACGCCCGACGGCTTTTAAAATTTCCAACAAGTTTATAGACCTAGCTCTGATCCTGGCGAGACAGAAAATAACAACAAACTGGAAGTCCCCAACAGCCCCACAAATATCCAGATGGCAAAACTCATAAGAGAAGTGGGCAGAAGCAGAAGGAATGACACTGCTACGTGAAGCACTACGTGAGCTCAGGCCCAGAGATGATGCCTCCCAATGGGAATCAATTCTGGAAAAACTAAAATCACCAAATGCATCCACCGAAGAAGCAAACAGAACCACTACGGACTCCGACACAGACTCAAACGCCACACATGAACCCTAATGCTCTGCAAGCGAGGATTGTGACAACTAACCCTATTGAGACCTGCCAACTGTGAATTACATTTATAAAAACTGAAGCATGAGGGGAGGGAGCAGCAATTTAAGTAAAATCACCTTTGCGCCAATGTTATTGTTTTGTTCAAAAATTGTAATAAAATCTTTAAAAAAAAAAAAAAGTTGTACTTGAAACAAGTTGATACTCGCAGTAAGGTTACATTCAGAACAAGGTTATGCTCAGAACAAGGTTATATTTGGAACAAGGTTATTCTCTGTACAAGGTTGGAGTGACTGACACTCTCAAGGTTGTATTCGAAACATGGATTGGACTTGGGAAAACTTCCAAGGTATGCTAGAAAAAAGGTTACACTCTGTACAAGGATTGGAGTCAGGGGCACTCCCAAGGTATGTTAGAAACAAGGTTGCACTCGGTGCCTATGTTGGAGTCGGGGGTGTATTCCAAGATATGCTAGAAAACAAGGCTACACTCAGAACAAGGTTTTACTCAGTACATTGCTAGAAGTTACAAGGTTCATTCAGAGTTCAGTCTCTAGTCCATGAGCAACATAGTTCAAGCGCAGAGGTTTGGAAGGAGGGTCCAGAACCAGGACAAGCAGGGAGTCCTGAAGGGAAATTAAGGAGAAGGAGCTGGAGCAAAGTTTTAAAGTCTTTAAGACGTTTGCATTCAGGTCTGCAACTACTATTAAGGATCAGTGCGCAATAACCTGAAGGGAAAGTACTTAGCCTTGTCTAGTACTGTAGCTGAAGTTTGAAGATGACAGGCAGCTCGGTGTAAGAAGCTCAAGAAGAGGTGGAAAGTTAGCTCATAAAAGGAGACACTGAAAGTGTCGCAGAAGTCAGGATCTCAAACTCATCAGGAAGGCTTGGAAAGCTAGGGTCCTGGGAGATTCCACGTGGCTCAAGAGATGAGTGCAGGGACAAGGCTTGTGCAGGGCTGGAGTGCTGAAAGTTCGGGCAACTCTGGTGATGTGTATAGGAACGAAGCTCGTGCTGGACAGGAATGCAGATAGATCCGGGAGACTTAGGAGGTGAGTGCAGTGATGTAGCCGGATGGATGTAGCTACGCAGGACGGGTATGATTAGAAGGCCAAGCCTTGATGCAGGTTCCAAAGGGGGTTTATACAGGAAGTCAAGAGAGTTCCAGAAAGGTACATAGCCCATGTGGAAGCATGGAACCTTCTAATGAATATGGGGAAAACTGTGTGTCACATACAATGAATATGAGGCCTAGTAGACAGCAGGTGCAAATGGTAATTGACAAAATGACAAGTACAACAGAAACCAAGTGCATGGTGGAACACTCCAAGGTTCATAGTGGGAAAATGACTATCCTAAATAGGAACATGATATCTGCAGGTGCTAACTAGTCTAAACTTGCATAGCAACAGAACGGAAGGGCCCATGGTTCAGGCTTTATGGGTGGGGGGAGGAAAGACATCAGACCGTGAGTAATACCCACCGCACACATGGCAAAAGATAGAGTCGTTACAACTGCTTCATGCTTCCATACCGTGAAGATGCTGAGTAAAAGTTTCAAATGATGCATTCAGAATGCCATTAACCATCACACACACTTATGTGACAAGCAAGCTGGGGTTTGGGAACACCCTCTAGGTCAGGATCACCAAAATACTCACCAGAAGGCTGTACACTATACTGGAAGTCGGGGACAAGAATCACTCTGAACCTCCTATGCTGCACTCACATTACACTACACCTGAAGGAGCTGTACTGGCTCCCCATACTCAAATGAGCACAAGTCAAACTCCTCACACTCACTTTCAAGGAAGTACATAATACTGGCCCAGCATACCTCAACAACTGCATCTGCTTTCACAAATCTTCCAAACACCTCCGCTCAGCCATACTACTAATTGCACACATCCCACACATTTGGAAGACCACATCCAGCAGTCGACCCTTCTCCTACATCACTTCTAAACCATTGAATGACCTGCTAGTACAAATAAGAGTCTTCTTTTCACTTCTCAAATGCCATGCGTAGCTGAAGACCTGGCTTTCTGAGTAGTCCTACTAGGCCCTAGGTTTGGCTAGACACCTGCTCAATGTGTAGAAGCCCTCCCATGTGATAGTTTGCACAACAAATCTGTATAACATAACATGTTTTGCCTCTCTACAGGAGGCCTGTGGCTTTTCCAAGGACATATAGCAACACTGGTCTGGGGCTTTCTCAAGGCTTAATCAGAAGGTATTTTCTTTTACATAACTTCCAAGTAGGCCTTGAGAAAGCCCCAGACTTGCATCCCACAGAGGTATGAACACATGTGTTGTCTGTCTACTTCTCATTTTCTCCTAGAAGCATATATCGCGATCAAGAAACCAGAGAATGAGGAAATAAGTTGATAATGCAATAAATGTTGAATGCACTATACCAGTGTGGACTGATTTTGCTTGAATAACTATGCTGTTGAGATCCATTCTGTATGAAGTAACAAGAGATTTGTTATTTACTGTAGGACAGTGCACCCTCCCCCCACGCAGGAATGTATCAATTCACCACCACATCCTCAAGAAACTAACTAAAATAGTAATTTAATGCTGACCCTAAGATATGGAGAGCCTCTGTATTTCCTTGATCAGGACTGACTATTTCCTTGATCAATGCTGATTTGCACAAGCCATGCCGCCGTCTAGAACACCATAGTGGGAGAAAATCATTGGGTTACAAATATACCCAGAGTTACTGATAAAGGTTGAAGCTATTTGCAAGCATTCATCCCATCACTTTTGGTATATATATGGATATGTCATGTCATGTGTTTTGTAGCACACTATCACCCGCAAAGGTATTCCAGCACTGAGCAGGTGTGTATGCCTAGCCCTGAGTATGGTAGGCTGGTTAATTGCCAAGTCTTAAGCTTCTTGCAGAATTCAAGAAGAGAGAAGGAGGTTCTGATGTGTTTTCGGAGGCTGTTCCCCACTTCAGGAGCAATAGAAGAAAATTTCTGCCCTCCTGATCCAGTTCTGTATATGCGTATGATGGGTTTGATATAAACTAGGCAAGTTCAGGATGGACAGGAACCAAATAGTCCACAAATGGAGCCTGATACCAGGGGGACCGCATTTACATATGCCACACTTTACTAAGAAATACCAGTGATGACAACAAAGCAGTTGGCAACCTTGTGAGCCGGGCTATTCAATCACATGCCATTAGGATGTTTCTCCTTACCTGAGTACATAAAGCACTTTGTAGCTGTAAGTGAACAGTATGTGAGCGCCCTCTGAATGGTGCTCGCCACCATACTGCTTTCTTTTTTCGAGCATGCCTGGAGTTTTGTCTCAGACTGTAGGAAAACAGGGAAAATCATCTAAAGGCGGTATTTTATTCCCTATCACTACACAAGTAAAATAGCTATTATTAAAACAATGCACTATAAAATGTATTCTAGAGAGTTCTCACTGACCCCTGACTGATAGTTAAAGTAAACAAACCTTAGACAAAAAATCACATTTGCGATCATGGAGGAAGCACTTGACAGGTGCTTTCTCTGTGGCCTCTTTTGCTGTTACTGGGAGGACCAAAGGTCATGTTTGAGTGGGCCTGGCCCACCCGCTAGAACCGGGCCTGCTCCTAGCCCTGCCTTTGTGACCCCTGGCCTTAGGGGAGGCAACATTTGTGCCAGGAACACAACGGCAGCTCCACTTTCCTTGTTTTCTGTCACTGTTTTATAACTTTAATAGTGAATATTTTTTTTAGTCTTCACTATCAGTGAAATAAAGAATGATTTACAGTTTGCTGGAATATGACCCTCCCTGGCAACTGATGTAAATAAAAAAAAGATTTTAAATGTATGTTGTTTGCGTGCTTGCGGATGAGAGTGTGTTTAAGTGAGAACAACTGTATGTATGTGTAAATGTGTGTGTAAGTACGAGTCTGTAAGTGAAAACGAAGGTTAAATGGCCAGTGATGTCTGCTCCGCTACCCCTGGCATTTATTGACGTTCATGAGTGAAGGCTCCAGATCGGCCATTCGAGAGAGCCCATTTTAGCGTCTTCCTTGGTAGCAAAATACAACACTGATTGCTGCAGAAGGTGTTTAGAATACACAGTGCAGCTGACTGATTTATTCATTTACAAAGCGCTCAACGCCCCTTGGTACTTCATTGCCTTATGCATCGAGGCCGCATTCTGCTGGCTATCTTGGGCCTGGTCGGACAGGTGGCAAACACAGCAGCAGCCGAGCCTGAATGAATCCTGAGGAACGCACTCTGCACTGTTATCCAGTGTGCAAACGTTTGTCTCATCTTGTTCTGTTCATTCCTCGAAGAGAATAAGACATTATTTGACCATGTTTGCGAGATTAAGGGGAGTCTGGCATACTGTAGAAAATCAATACTTACACAGTGTCTGTTGGGCGAGGTGAGAAAGTAATTATGAGGCGTGTTCACGTGAACCGAGGCCTTCACGTCCTTTTTCTTGTTTCTTCAGGAAGGGGAAGCAGAGACGTTCTTCTCTTGCCAGGATGTGCTAACAAGGCGCTGTCAGTTTGAGGAACCAGCTAAATCTGAAGAGCGTGGAATCCAAGCTGAGCTGTGAGGAAGCGACTGTCCGCGGCGCTAAGGCGAAACAACAACAGATCTTTGGTGCCGGACCCCTCAAGGCTCATTCCTTGCCTACAGACAAGAAGCCATGGCACAGGAAAATTATAAAACTTCCAAGATCAGACGGCCTGTCAGTGGAATTTCTGATGAGGGACTCTAAACGTAGTGACATACTGGCCTCTATTCCATCCAAACAACAATCGCTGGCATTTTACCCCTACAAGACGATAGCCAAACGTTGACAAACTCCCTGCCTAGTCACGTGTTGAGGAAGATGAAGTATTTAAGACTTCTTCTACATTTTGCTGCGTCACCCAGAAGGTTCCAGTTTTTCAAACGTTGTCTCTTCTGTTTAACGTGCAAATTACCTTCATAGAATGATGAATATCTAAAAGACACAACGCTGGAGCTGAACCGTGGAACCTCAAGGAATGTAGTAAGGGCGCTAAAGCAGCATCTGTGCGTGGATCTCCAAGCCTCTAGATGAAGCCCTGGTGCACCACATCTAAGATGTACATGTGTAGGCCCCGGGTATCCTCTGGGGATCTCTTTAATTTGTCATTTTGGCACTCCTTGAGTACGCAGGACCTTGACTTTACCTTTGTCCTAATTAAAATTCTAATTTGAGCATCAAGATTTCTGGACACTTGCAAATAGAAATTGTAATTGTTAATGTGAAAAATTCCACTAATTGGTAGACTTGCCTACATCCATAAGTCTGTGCTAGGAGAGGGAAAGGGTAAGTGAACAGTGTTACATGGGGTACCATGAAAACTCCTGCAAGCAACCACAAATTATTAAGTTTGTGGGTGTCCTCAAATGTTTTCCATGGTGTTTCCTACACCATAAGAACATGGAAAGCTACTCAGTCAAAGGTCCCTTTAAATGGCACACACTGAAAAAAGGTCTCTTCCCTCTATCTCTCTTGCACTTCACTTAATCTCCAAACTCATGGTTCGCGTTAGGGAGACTGGAAAAATGTAATCCCTGATAGGATTCAGACTTCAGGTTACGTACAGATTTTGGCCGCGTTCGACCAACCCACTAACATATCTTCCTGGCAAAAGCAATGCAATTGTGTTAGTAAGACCACTAGAGAGGATGTTGCATTGGCTTCCCAGGTGTTCATCCCTACAAAGGCCAGTACCAGGCATGCAACGCCCATCAGGCTGACAGGGCTTCAGCACCACCCCACATTGTGTGCCATTACCCAAGATGCAGCTCGTGTGTGCCTGTCTCAGAAAGTTCCTGGGCAGGGCACTGTTAGGTAAACATTTTCTCTTTTTTTTTTTTTTTTAAAGACACCTTTAGGTTCTGTGTGCTGGAAAGTTTCTGGAAAGTGTGTTCAAAGAAGGGGAAGAGGTCACCAGCGATTCTAAATAAGTGAATTCACAGACCACATGGTGGGGCTTCACCGTGCATAGGTTTTAGCATTTCTCATTGCTTAAAAAGCTGGACAATGATTTTCCATCAACACTATAATCACTGTGGCAGCATCTGCAATTGAAGGCAACCTGTGCCTTGTTCCCAACCAAGAGTGGCTTAGAAGTGTACAAGGTCCCCTTTCAGTTCAATCCTGTCTGCCAGGGTCCCAGTAGGGGGTGTGGCAGTCCTTTGAGTGAGGGCAGGCCACAGTCCTTTGACATGTAAGTGTCAGGCCCTCCACCCTCCCAGCCCAGGAAGACCCATTTAAAATGTAGATGTATGCAAGTGAGACTGAGTATCCTGTGTTTGGGGTGTGTCTGAGTGAATGCACAAGGGAACTGTCAACTGAACCCAGCCAGACGTGGATTGTAGACTGAGTATCCTGTGTTTGGGGTGTGTCTGAGTGAATGCACAAGGGAACTGTCAACTGAACCCAGCTAGACATGGATTGAAAGGCACAGAAGGATTTAAGTGCAGCGAAATGCTCACTTTCTAAAAGTGCCATTTCTAAAATAGTAATATTAAATCCAACTTCACCAGTCAGCAGGATTTTGTATCACCATTCTGGCCATGCTAAATATGACCTTCCTACTCCTTTCAGATCAGCAGCTACCACTCAAACAGTATATGAGGGTAGTCCCAATGTTAGCCTATGAAGGGAGCAGGCCTCACAGAGGTGTAAAAACGAATTTAGGAGTTTTAAACTACCAGGACATGTAAACTACACAGATACATGTCCTGCATTTTGCCTACCCAGCACCCTGCCCTATGGGTTACCTAGGGCATACCTTAGGTGTGACTTATATGTAGAAAAAGGGGAGTTTTGGGCTTGGCAAGTACATTTAAATGCCAAGTCGAATTGGCAGTGAAACTGCACATACAGGCATTGCATTGGCAGGCCTGAAACAAGGTTAAGGAGCTACTTAAGTGGGTGGCACAATCAGTGCTGCAGGCCCACTAGTAGCATTTAATGTAGAGGCCCTGGGCACATATAGTGAACTTTACTAGGGACTTATAAGTAAATTAACTAATCCAATTGGGTATGATCCAATGTTATCATGTTTAAAGGGAGAGAGCATATGCACTTTAGCACTGGTTAGCAGTGGTAAAGTGTGCAGAGTCTTAAAACCAGCAAAAACAGTATCTAAAAAATGGAGGGAGGCAGGCAAAAAGTTAGGGGTGACCACCCTTAGGCTGTCAGGTCTAACAATTGCTATGTAGCTTAGATTGATAGGGCGACACGTGCACAACATTTGGGACATCCATGAAGTGCAAAACCCACAGTGCCTAGTAGTGAGTGCTGTGTGTGCATCTTGCCCTGGGTATATGATAGCTGAACATGTAATAGACTGACAGAGTGGATCAACATGTAACTGCATTGACAACACCTGGCACTGCACCCACAAAAGCTTTCCTTTGCAGCATTATCGTGTACCCAAACCACACTACCTTTGCTTACCTATTGGGCCTTCTTACCATCTCTGCAAGTGATATTTGACGGTTGGAAAACAAGGTGAAACATGGTGAACATGGTGAAAATGGTGAAAATGGTGCCAAGTTCCAAATCCAACACACAGACACATTTCAAAGGTACCCTTGAAACACACCTGGGTGCACAAGCTCCGGGCCTTTCTGTTTCTCCAGCTGACCCTTGTTTGCAGTTAGCTGGTGCTGTCCCTGCCTTTTACTATCCTATGTCCACCTCAACCTGGCAACTGTATTCCTAGGCATTAATGCACCTTCTTCTGAGACACTCTTCAAATTTCTCCTCTCTTTTGAAGAAGTCCACCAGAAGAGGGGATTTTAAAGCTCAAGCTTAGTGCCAGAGACAATAGTTCACATTTTACATAGACAAGGGAATCAGAGAGGTTAAATATGGATGACATCTGGATAAATATACTAAAACAACCACACTCCCAAACCCAGCAACAAAGAAATAAAGCAGCATGAGCCATACTTAGTGCCTGATTACAGTGCCCTACTCAAGAGGGTCCAACTGCCACTTTACGACCCTGGTGGTCGTATCACCAGGGAACCATCATCACTTCTCAGAACATAGTTCCTGATGGACTGATGATAGTCAGACTCATGGTCAGGCATGACAGCACTGAACTCAGCGCAGCTGTGTTGAGCATGTCTCCTGTTTCCGCCAGCCTTGCCATGGCGGGAACCCCGCTATGGCAAGGCTGGGGGAAACCCAGTTCTGAGGGCCACATGGAGGCCCTGAACTGCCCATTCCCATAGCAGAGGCAGTGCATGGGACCCCCTACATAGCACCCTCAGAATGCCCACTATCTGCTGTGCAGACAGTGCGCATTCTAAATGTGCTCTAGTGCTACAGTATTGGCCTTGGATCCATTAAGGAAGCCGAGGCCTATTCCATAGCACTGTTCCCTCCGGGCTGACAGGTGGGAACATCGTAATATGATGTTTCCGCCAGTCAGCTTGATGGGAACATCGTAATACAGACGTGAGTGAGGCAGCCGGTTTGACAGCCACCTCATCCCCGTGAGTTTGGCTGTCGACATGACCAAACTCATAATGAGCCCCTTAATTTTGAGGATCAAACATTCTCAGGCAGTATTTATTTTTCAAAAGACACATGAATAAAAAGCTCTGTCTGAAATTTCTCAATACCATGGTTACCCACTGGTCTGGCCCTTCAAGCAATATCCCCATGAAAATGTGATTTGGTCCCCCCAGATTAAAAACTAGGCCACACTCTTAGAACTTGACAGGCTGAACTCAGCCAAAGCATGACACAGCACAGGTCTAGTCTCACACAATCCCATATAACATACCAACATATCACAACTGCATTACAACTGCACAATCATAAACACATTGTCAAACAATCACAACCGACACTGGCAAGGGACTAATCACACATACAATACTATGTACAACCAACTTGGAACGATCAATCACAGTTACACACTCATGCAACTTAGCAATCGACACACAAACACAGCACATTGTATCTATCATAACAT
Source organism: Pleurodeles waltl (assembly GCF_031143425.1). Lineage (NCBI taxonomy): Eukaryota > Metazoa > Chordata > Amphibia > Caudata > Salamandridae > Pleurodeles > Pleurodeles waltl. Next base: position 473,891,531 of record NC_090445.1, read on the forward strand.
GCACAATACATGCACACTAAGACAGTCAAAGCACACAAAGCCACACACTATAACAACAAACACCTGTCAGCAACATGCACATGCCTATCACACAAAACACACTCTATTATCCCTGGGGGACAAGAGCACTGCACACACCCTCACATACAAGCAATACATGAAGCACAAGCACTACAAGCTCCACACACACACAAACATTGGGACAGAACTATTGTCAGCCAGGAACACCACAAACCTAGGAAAGGAAATGCAGAACAAAGATGTAACCGGAAAAGTCCAAGGTAATTGGCCAGTCCATGTATACACAATGTTGCACCAAAGGTAGGGGAATCAAGGGGGCAGGCAGGCACTTCAGGGGCTTTTGAGGGAGAGGGGATAGGAGAGTTGGGTTCAGGCTGGGGAGGGGGGTTGGGCTTCGGCTTTGGAGGGGAGTTTTTGATTTGGCTTGAGGGAGGGTTGGGTCTTCTTGGGAGGGATCGACTTCTTGGTGGTGGAAGGGGCATGGGTACTGGTGGGGGGCAGGGGAGGCTTTAGAGGTGGAAGGGATTCCCTGGGGAGGTAAACAGATATCTTCGGGGTGTAACAGGGGGGAGAACATTAGGGAAAAGGTTGAACTCTGAGAGGAAAACTTGCTGAGACACACAGGGACTGTCATAACAAAAGTGTTTGGGTATGGATGTAGAGGAAGTGGTGTGGATGTCTTGGGTGTGTGTTTGTGGGAGGAATGCTTGTGGGTGTATGTTGGATGGGTGAGTGAGGGGGTTTATGTGTCTTGGGCTGATGGGGTGGAGGTTCTGGGGGGTGCCGTGGTGGGTGGGTGGCTGCCTGTTGGGGTGGTGACTGCAGGTATGGTGGATGTGCTACATGTAGGCATATCTATTGTTGTGGTATTTGCGGCGAGATGTCTGAGGGTCTGCTGGAGTGGTGCTTGTGAGTAGGATAGGTGTGGTGGCTGTATCACTGAATGTTAGTGTGGTGTCTGCAGGCGTGTCAAGTGTTGTGTTTGTGATGCTGGGGGTGGTAGGGGTGTCAGGGCAGGTAGTGATTGTTGCTGTGTGTGCAGGTGCATATTGCTTGTGTGAATGCAGGTGGTGTCTTGTGGTGCTTTGGTTTGTTTGCGCTTTGCTTGAATGTTGAGGTGGATGCATGCCTGTCTGTGTGCTTTGGCTGGGTCGGGGAAGTGGGGATTTGGATTGGGAAGAGGAACGTGGACGGGGAATGGTAGACAAAGGGTGACTATCTGCCGTCAGTGTGAAGGCCAGAATCTGAAAGGATCTCTGTAGGCCAGCCAGTGCACTGTGAATGCCCTCCAGAAACGCATTACTTTGTTGTATCTGAGTTGGATGGCATTCACTGTGGTCGACTGACTCACAGAGATCCACCTAAAGAGGTCAATAGCCTCCTCACTGAGTGAAGCAGGGCTAACAGGGGCTGTGGTAGAAGTGCCTGTGGTGAAGGAGACACCCACCCTCCTGGATGGGTGGGCACTGCCAACTGGGTGGGGAGCTACAGGGAGGGCAGTGATAGAAAGGGGGTGGCAGACAGAAATAGTGCTGGGGTGGTCACAGATGGGTCCGTCACTGCAAGGGAGTAGCCAGTGGAGGAGAAATCCGAGGATGATGTACAGGATCTGGTCTCCCCCTGTAGAAGCTAAATCCGTTCAAGACAGTTCAGGACACAAAGCCAAAGACCAGCCTGCTCTTCTCTTAGGATGAAATAGTTTAATACGTGTACAGGGAGACTGAACAGCATAAGAGATCAAGCTCAGACAGTCTGTATAAGGATGTAATACAGGATCTTTTATACTATTAAACCGCAAGAACATTAATACATTTCATTGGTTCTTGATATTGACGCATGATACATTTTGAAACACTGCACTCGTGATTTATCCGTAATTCTTCTTAATGCACCATATGGATTGAAAGTCATAAGCAAGGAACTTGCACAATATGTCCTATGTGCCTAATATCGCGTGATATCTTTATATAAAGAAATAGGAACAATAAGTGCATACGTTGCTACTTTCGAGAGTGAGGATTGCTTAAGCTAGCATGCAATGATGTCTCATGATGGCTGTAAATTTAGCAAGCCTTGCAATACAATGCGTTTCAAACAACATAAAAACATCTCAAATGCCTAGCTAATCTTACATTGTCAGGTGTTCAACTGAAACAGGCCCAGTTGTCATTGTGTATCATAGGGCCCACTAGGCCCAAGATGGTTCCAGTAGAAATGCGATTCCACATTCCGCCGTCTGATACTCAATGACAACCTAAAAGTCATGATGGATGGGTGCCATTTCCATGGGGTTGCCGTCCATGACACCATCCTCACACCTTTTTTGGAGGGATGTGCAGTATTCCTGTGACAGGTATTCTTCATCAGCATAGTCAGGAAGGAAGGACAAACCCTTATCAGCATGCACAATGTTATTAATGCCACGATTCCCACTACCGGTACTTCTATCAGCCATGATCTCCAACCACGGAACCATGCAGCAATATCCCCAAGTATTCCCCCTACATCTGTCAAATCTGACACTTCCTTTGCTCACTTTTCTACTTTCTCCATTTCACCTATTGCTTTCCTTACATTTCCGCTGTTGTCCAGAATATATACGCAGCATTCTTGGTGGATCACGTGACATACACCACTATCTTTTGCCAGAATGATGTCTAACACAAGCCTATTTTGCATTACAACAGCTGTCATATCTGTTAGTTCTTCGGTAATATTCCCTAGGGCTGCAGCTGTGGAACTTGCTAATCTTTCCACTAATCCTACTAATTTGTGTATTTGGTATTCTGTGTGCGCAACCCCTAGTGGTGGCATCAATACTCCTTCCACAGCTATAGCCCTATCTATCCAAGAGGGTGCCCTTCTTCTGCATACTCCCTGAGGTGCTTCTTTTATTACCTTGGACAAATCTGTCACATGTAAAATGCGAGTTAGTACAAACATTAGATAGCAGGTTCCTTGCCACCCTGCTGGTGATCTAAAGTAGGCAGACGTTCCACATACAAAGAATATTCCTCTTAGGGCTGAGATACTTATTGACAAACCTTTTGGGCCATCACATATTTGGTCCAGATTGGAGTAGCTGGAGCAGGTGCTGATCCCCACATCCATACTGCTGTTGTCAGGAAAATCTGAACTTATGCACTTTTCTAATGCTAGAGCTGTGCATATCTGACTGTATAACGGGTTGAGAAATGGAACTCTGCCCTTTCGGTATCTAATGCACCATGGTGCTTTTTTCTTCTCATGTATTTGAAGTGATGGTATTTTCATCTCTGTGGAAGTCTTGTCCTGTGCATAATCCTTGTCCCTTCCTATCTTGAATGCGTCAAGGAGTTCCTTCTCACCTTGCCTCTGCACTATTTTATCACATACTCTGCCATTTCCCTCTTTCTCTTCTCCAATTTCTCTTTTCTTCCTGCTTTTCAGTTTCTTCCCTTTTTTGTTTACTGTCTTTTTCCCCTTCCTTACCTTACTTTTCACTTTCGCCTTTGTCACTTTTTCAATATATTGCTCACCATGTTACATGAAATGTACTGACTAAGGGGAATATGTGTATAATTTGTTATTCCCTGGGCAGTGGTGGGTAGGTGAGTTCAAATATAACAGTCTGACACATTTACAAGTTCTTTATATAATGTAACCAGTTGCACTAATGTATTGTTACTGTATGTGTCCCCATTTTCGTCCCACTTTGTCCGTTCTCTGCTCCCCACCTTTTCCACCAGGCTGGCGTGCCCTTTTTGTTCCACTTTCACAATTCCCCTTTCACTTTTATTCATATAGTGTTCCTGATCTAGAAATGGTACCTGTATTACACTTTCATTCATATAGTGTTCCTGGTCTAGAAATGGTACCTGTATTTCCCTTGCATATATGAACAATATAACGGGCACTATCATTGCTGGAACTGGAGTACATATGGCAGTTAATACCACAGGACACTTTTTTTCTTCTCTCCTTCTTCCAGCCATGATTGTTATTGTTTTCCTAATAAGTAAAATGTCACAATGTTAGTCCTTTTATTCTGTTCTTTATTCTTCTGTTCTCTCGGTGGCGCTTCACAGGATAGAATGGTATCAGAGGTTACTAGCACTTGAAACCAATACTGGTACATCGTTGATGTATGCAGGTAAGACTCGCTTGCACCCTTTCTCCTCTGAGGTGTGCAGCACGAGCAGTCTTATGAAGAAATCTCTGCAGGGCCCGCTTGCACCTTCTGGCTCCTGTAGGGCCGCAGCACAAGCAGTACTGTGTAGAGCGGTACTGGCCCTGTGCAATGATAGTGCCATCCCTCCATTTGCACTGGTGTATGATAATTGCAGAGTATGGTGTATCGGAGCCAAACTATGTAGTCATTGTCTATGCCCCTGTAGCAGCACAGGTGCAGTATTGTCTGCCTCCTGGTCTCTAGAGCTGTTGCAGTGATAAGTTGTTATGGGGACAATGTCACGCACCCCCTCTCTGGGTCCTGTTATATTAGCAGCTTGAAACCGTCAGTTTACTGTGTGTCAATACACCCCATTATTATGTCAGTGAGGTCAACTAGGGAACCCATCTACCCGTTCAATATACTGGCACAGTCATCACAATCATAGCCTAAAGTGCATGCAGTCAGTTAACTCATATAACACCTCACAATATGAACATTGCACTCAACACTCGCCAGTTTGTACGTGCTATTCAACCTCAGCACATTCCAACATCAGCACACATCACATTTGTGGCCTGCAAAGAAACAGCAATCTTGTGGAAAGTAAAATGAGCAAAGGTTTTCAATGTAACCGAGAACGGACAAGACATGAAATAGCCCAGCACCACCTGCCTGCTCCAATGGAGTGGAGAACTACCACTCATCAACACCCGAGCACCTCCTGCCCGCAAAACTGGGGCTCCGGCTAGAGACGGCCCCCCCGTTTCTCTCCAGCTTCTCCGGCTAGAGATGGCAATGCCGTGACTGTATAGCGCCTCCCGCTGTGTTTCAAGGCAAGTCTACCAGCTGTCGCACGCAGCTTCACTGGCTAAAATAAAGCACAAAAAGCATCCGAAGCAATTACTACGCACTTAAAATAAAAAGGAGAAGGAAGTTGTGCAACAATACAGAAACAAGAATATTAAAACAGAATTCCAGAAGCCGGCGAAAGGTGAAGGCCCACCAACGGAAGGTGCGAACGAGGTACTGTAGAGGGGCCAGGAAGTTGAGGAGAAGGAACCTCAGTATGCCAATGAAAACAAAGGAGAAATATGACCAGGAAGAAGAGCAGGCAAAAAGGAATAGCATATATACAAATTATCCACAGCTCCATTAGTAAGTAAAAATCGATATTGCACTTTGCACTTCCCCCCTTTCAAACACACACAGTCACTACAAAAGAAAAAACAACGAGAACAAGAGGCGACTAAGGAAGTGACAGATACTCACGACAGCCCCAGCTCCCTGTCCAGGAGGAGCCCGTTCAGCGATCAAGGTGACGTCGCCCTCCCACACAGAGGCAGGAGCGGGGCTGGGGAGACCTTCAATCCAAACACCGCATTCTCCACCAAAATGTAGAAGCTAAATCCATTCAAGACAGTTCAGGACACAAAGCCAAAAACCAGCCTGCTCTTCAGTTAGGATGAAATAGTTTAATACGTGTACACGGAGACTAAACAGCATAAGAGATCATGCTCGGACAGTCTGAATAAGGAAGTAATACAGGATCTTTTATACTATTAAACCGCAAGCATATTAATACATTTCATTGGTTCTTGATATTGACGCATGATCGATTTTGGATCACTGCACTTGTGATTTAACAGTAATTCTTCTTAACGCACCATATATGGATTGAAAGTCATAAGCAAGGAACTTGCACAATATGTCCTATGTGCCTAATATCGCGTGATATCTTTATATAAAGAAATAGGAACAATAAGTGCATACGTTGCTACTTTCGAGAGTGAGGATTGCTTAAGCTAGCATGCAATGATGTCTCATGATGGCTGTAAAGTTAGCAAGCCTTGCAATACAATGCGTTTCAAACAACATAAAAACATCTCAAATGCCTAGCTAATCTTACATTGTCAGGTGTTCAACAGAAACAGGCCCAGTTGTCATTGTGTAGCATAGGGCCCACTAGGCCCAAGATGGTTCCAGTAGAAATGTGATTCCACACCCCAAGGCAGTCCTCTTGCCCTCTTGGCCAATGGGTCCCTCGGTGTCAGTGTTCTCATGACTGGAGGTCTTGTGGCAAGCAGCGTCTCCATTCAGCTGTGTCCCATCTCCTTCGCCTACTAATGCTGATGCTGCAAAACAGAAAGGGAGGTATGGTCATCACATTCTCTACACACTGCTTCTATCATACTTTACACATCAGCAACATTACATCTAGTTGACCAACATTCCCAGGTAGTACCAGTTAAGTGCCAAAATTATGTTACAACAAGATACAATGTATGCCCCTCTATAAAACATACTTACACACAGGCTAAGATACTTATCTCACACATACAATACCATGATATCTGTAGACCTGTCACAATGACCATTCCATGACAAGGTGTCTTTGCCACCTGCTACAGGGCCCCTAACCACAGCAACATAGTCTGGCAACAATCAAGCAATATTTCAGAAATGTGATATTGAGTTCCACAATTCAAACACACAAACTCAACACGTACTAACAAATAAGCCTAATGTCATGTACCATGCAATGAAACATATTGTAGGGTATACTCTGAACAGCTTGGTGTACACAAGCCATAACCGCTTCATGTCACATAGTTAACAACATTCACAATGGATATATGCAATCATGCAACTCCTCTAATTGCCATACTCTAAATCTTTTTTGATGAAAGAGTCTAAACATGTTACCTACACGTGCCAATAGTGATGATTAAATGGATTGAAAATACATTGTGGACCAAGCCATCTAAGTCATTGTCCTCCTGAAAACAAAGTACATCAGTCATATTAGGGCATAATATTCTCAGAGCATTGAACCACATACAACAGCTAATACATTTTCTGTTTCTAGTCAATGGACCACTGTCATGTGCAATGAAGGTGACATTCAGATTTATCTAATCATGCAATCAGTCCATCAATAGCCCAATGACTGACTGGGTGGAAATATCAATAGCCACACCTCAGACATGACTCCCCTTCCATCTGTCTGTGAAACATTTCTGAGACAAACTACATCTGAAGCTACCATGACAGGTACACCAACCAAGATGCAAGCCAAATGTCTGAATACACATACCATGCCACTCACATGTGTATGTGAACTACCACACTTGCACCACATCAGTGGCAGTGCAAAAATAGCTTTCCACAAAACCAGGACTCAGTAAACATAACCTATTTAGCAACTGTAACTCTTTACAATGTGGAATCATGACAGAACATTTCAATTTACACATGAAGTTGGCAAAAAAATGATAAGATTTTAACTGGGAATAAGATTTCGTTGACTATTTATCATGCCTACTACAGCATGGCTAAGTAAAATGCTGGATAGCCACTTACCACCTACTGAATATGAACATGGTGTTAACATTCATTGTTCTGACAAAAATGAATATGATCCAACAGGAGCATAGCAATACCTCCATGGTTCCCAACATGTAGGTTATCCACTCAGAAGAGACATTACAAAGGTCTATGTACACCCCCCTATTACCTAGGGGGTTCACCTTGTAACAGGTCTGAATAAGTGAAACAAGAATGTTATGTGAAATGTCAGAGTAACATCAGCCTCATATGATGCTGTCCCTCATCTGTAACCTTTTGAAAATTAGGAATGACTACAAATTGTCTGACTCAATATTCAATATTCAATATTCAATAATAACTTTATTTCGGCTGGAAGCCATAAAAGTAGACAATACAAAAACATAACAAGATTGTGCAACATGGCAGTTATAAAAAGAGAGAAATGACAAATAGATGACACGGTTTACTTTGGGAGTGAATGATACACGATTGTGAAAAATGGGGCAAGGCTAGCATTGTTTTTAAAATCTTAACGTCCCAGAAAGTATAAAAGTATTAGGTCATTGTATTTTGACTTCAATCAATTAAAACTTATTAAACTGAATAAATATAATCTAAGACCGATATATTAAAAACATGTGGTTATATAATTCTCTAGTTCTTGTCTCCCATATATTCTACAAGGATCTCACCGCTGAGGAAACAGTTTTATCATTTATCTCAGTTGTCGGGTATAAAAGGAAGGAATTCCATAGTTTACTTTAAGAGCCCTAGAAAAATAATAGGGTCACAGAGTTGTAAAAAACAAAGCAAACCATCATTATTCTTAAAATCCAAAGATCCAGAGAAGAAGAAAAAAAAGTATATATATACTAAAAAGAATTAGATCATTGTATTGTTGACTTCAGCCAGTTAAGACCTGTTGTGTTAAATATGTATACTCTAAAACCAATATGTTAAAAACGTACGATTATAATAATTCTCTTGTTCTTATGGCCCATGCACTTCGCAAATATCTCGCAACTGAGAAAACTATTTTATCATTTGTGTCAGTTGTTAAGAGTCGTAGTGCTGTATTCCATTCCCTTATCCCAACTGACCTATATAACGGAGCAATCCACTTTTTCCTAGGTACCAGATATCTAGGGCAGAAAAACATAAAGTGCGCGAGTGACTCTTTTGTCTTTTGGCAATGATGGCAGTATATTAAATTACAATCCTCTGATCTCCATTGTGCTGTAAATGTCTTGAGCGGGAGGGTCCCGAGTCTGAAATTGATGAATAATGTTTTAGTATAGGGAGGATTTACATTATCCATGTAGGCCTCAAATTTGGGGCTGCATTTATGGTCTAGAAAGTGTAGAGTCAGACTGCCATGATTTTTTAACCAAATTTGGGCCAAAATGTTCTCCCAATAGCACCTTTTTACACGCTCCTTTGTTTCCTTGGTCAAATTGTGAGGAGCACTCCACACCTCCTCCATCTTGAGGAATTTGCATGTATCTCTAATGTGTCTGAACCAAGGGATCTTTAGTACGCTATCACTTACGAGAAATTCATCTAATGCTATCTGGAGGGTGGACCGATACTCTGAAGTCCAAAGACGAATCCAATACATTAGTGGTCTTAGTGCAATTTTGTTATGTATCTCATTTAGGGCTAAGTCAAATCTGAGGGGGGTGAGAGGGGTGCTCGTCGGCAGCTTCAGGAAGTTTAGTATAAAGCGGTTTTCTACCGTGGTCAGACACCTAGAATTAGTATGTCCCCAAAGCTCAGCACCATAAATTGAGGCTGCTACTGCCACTGCTTTGTAAACAGTGTCTGACTCAATGTTGCACATATACACAGATCAAGGGACATTGCAATGGACAGAAAGCAAGGACCTGGACAACTTACCATCATGATACTGGGACTTTTGATCTGTAGTTGGGAATGAACAACCACCAGGGTATGAAAAGATGTATCGTGGTACACATATGACACTGTCATTTGTACATCATCATAGGTGAGTAATATGTCTCTATAGACATTAGAATGTTCACACCTGTGTCCCATTGTTGGGGACTGTACATCAATGTGTTGACTGGAGATCTATGACATTTGCACTTACCATATTGTCAGAGTTAACAATCTGTCACATCAGACACTAAAATGCTAAAGTGGTAAACTTGTGTTAAGTTTGTACTTACCCCCTTATGGCTACTGTGCTGCCCTACAACACCCATCCAACTCCGGATAGGTAACCGCCAATATGCGGGCCATTAGGGGAGTCAAGTTACGACGGGCCCTCTGTCTTTGTTGGGAAGACATCACCAGCTGGGCCTCTGCTGTCTTCCAGGCCCAGAGTCTCAGGTCCTCCCATCTATTCCTGAAGTGGGTGCTCTGCCGGCTGTCAATCAATCAATCAGTTTTTGTAAAGCACGGCTACTCACCCATGAGGGTCTCAAGGAACTGGGAGGGAGGAGAGGGACCCCATCCGAAGAACCACGTCTTTAGGTTCTTCCTGAAGATGGTGAGTGATGGGCTTTGGTTGAGGAGCAGGGTGAGGTTGTTCCAGCTCTTTGTTGCAATGTAGGTGAAGGATCGTCCTCCGGCGGTGGTTTTGTGGATGTGAGGGATGGTGGTCAGGGCCATCTGGGCAGAGCGGCGGAATCTGGTGGGGGTATGAAAGGAGACTCAATGATTCAGGTAGGCTGGTCCTGTGTTGTGTCTGGCCTTGTACATGTGGATGAGTAGCTTGAAGGTGATTCGCTTCTTGACCCGTAGCCACTGAAGGTTCTCAGGTGTTGGGAAATGTGTTCCCGGTAAGGGAGCTCCAGAATGAGTCTTGCAGTGGTGTTCTGGATGCCAGCATAGAGGGCGTTGTCGAAGTCGAACTTGCTAGTGACTAAGGCATGTGTGACTATCCTGTGACAATCTGCTGGGATTCATCTGAAGATCTTCTAAAGTTTCTGAGGTGTGTGCCAGCAGGAGGAGGCAACTGAGTTTACCTGGCGGGTGATGGATAGGGAGGAGTTGAGGATGATTCCTAGGTTACGGCGTGCTCAGTCTGTGCAGGGAGGGCGCGTGAGAGATTTGGTCCACCAGGTGTCGTCCTAAGCTGAGGTGGCGTTTCCAAAGATGTTGAGCTCAGTCTGCCAGGGTTTGCACTTTCTTGGCGATGGCGTGTCATATCCCCTTCTTCTGATGGGTGTAGACCTGCATGACACAGGGGAGAATAGAATGTCCAGATGCACCATTCCAAAACAAGCAGGGTGAAAAACAAGTTAGAGCACATAGCCATACACAGACTGTCTTCAACATCCCCTTCAATGATAGATGAGCATATGCAGTCATACCATGTGTGATGTTGGAACAGGCATACAACATGCATATCCAGCAATAGGTGTCAGCTTGTTACATATGACCAGACCACATATATCTGTAAAGATGGTTTTCCTGGCAAAGTCTTTCATTCCACCTTCAGTGATCATGTTTTACAGTTAATAGGTCGGTCAAGGAACAGACATCACACATTCTCTACTATGTCTAAGTATGCAAAATCAAAACACATATGCACAGGCACATCTACCCACACACATCACCAGATTCCTTCATTCTTCCACATTTCCTGGACATCATCACACAATTTACCCATCATCCATTGCTGGTCATAACAAAGGATAAATGGTGAAATATACATATATGCACATAGTACACTTACCTGTTCCTCTAGTGCACTATGAAACTGTCCAGACAGGGGTAGGACCTCCTCCACCAGCTTAGCCAGCTTCTGTGTGGAGAATGCAGGAGCCATACCACCTGTAGGAGTGGTGTGATTGCTCCAAGGGACAGTACACAGCAGCTCAGGTCTTCGAGGTCTTGATGGCAGCAGTGTCAGGAGTCAAGTGAGAGATGAGGTATGAAATGGCGGTCACGTCCACCATGTAAGACATCATCACTACCGTCGGACATTGTCATTGGCGCAAGACCGCCAAACGCAGCAATGTGTTCCTATGGCACTGTCCACTGCAGTTGTGTCCGCCTACCACCATGATGACTTCCGCTGGCACAGTTATGTCATTTCCCAATGTCCACTACAGTAGGTCAGTCAGCTGCTATTTTAAGGCTCATAGCTGATAGGTAAAGTTTGATCAAAGTTGTGTCACAAGCTATGAGACATATTCATGACCTTGTGTTCACTGCTGGCTTTTAGCAAACGTAGAAAAATGCAGGATTTATATACAGGTTGTAAACTTGACGAGTTAATACTAATGTAACTTTAGTGGCATAGTCATCACACCAATGGCAATCAGAAATACGGCATTTGTGTCTTACCAGTGTGAAGCATAGTATAAATGTCATTATCACAGAGACTTTTAGTGACATCCTTATCCATGAGTTAGGAAAGGGAATGTGATTGCAATAAGAAGCCATTATTTGCCTAGGTATGCACTATGTATAATGTTTCTACAATTTCATGTGGCATGTCAGAGCATTATGTGTGACATATGTATTTTAACAATAAAATGGACAGAATGGGTGAACCACGTATATCTTGGTTTTATCACACAAAGTTACCCTGGCATGAGAAGAGTGAGAGAACCTCCAGTGTATTGTCCACTAGCTGACCTGCAAACCATGGAGAATCAACATGCCATCCAAATCTAGACATACAATCATGAATATATGTTGTCAGTTGGAGCCAGATTTGATGCCTGGCATTCGTAATCCCTATGGTATGCCACCCTGTGTACAAGTCATGTCAGTGCTGCACTTCCTGGCCACAGGTTCCTTTCAAAATACTGTGGCTCTAACTGCAGGTATGTCTCAGCCTATGTTCAGTCTGGTTTTGAAGGTTGTACTGTCTGCATTGTTGAAATACCTGGACAGCTACATCAGATTCCTACAATGCAAAGTTTTGGCCCATGTGAACGCTGATTTTTATGCTTTGGAACACATCCCACATGTGGTGGATGCCATTGTTGGCACCCATGTAGCCTTGGTTCCCCAAAAAGCCAATGAACAGGTGTATAGGAGCAGGAAATACTTCCACTACATTAATGTCCAAGTAGTCTGTTTGGCTGACCTCTACATTTCACAAGTTTGTGCAAGGTACCCGGGGTCAGTCCGTGATGCCTTCATTATACGGAACAGCAATATCCCACTGCTGATGACATGACAGTAGAGAGAGAGCATCTGGCTTGTTGGTATGTCATATATATCATGTGTGTCTGCAACTTTTATCTACTAAATGTTAGGATGCCCAAGATTCTATTTGCCTCTTTGTAACTATTTCTTACAGGGAACTCTGGCTACCCAAACCGTCCTTGGTTGTTGACACCTGTGAGGTACCCAACTACACCAGGGGAAATCTGCTTCAATGAGGCCCACAGAAGAACAAGGCATGTCATGCAGCTGACTTTGGGCTCCTGAAGGCAAGATTCTGTAGCATTGATAAGTCTGGTGGAGCCCTCCTCTACTCACCCATCAAAATGTTATTTACCTGACACATACTCCACAATCTCGCCCTGAGATGTCAAAATGTATTTATGTCAAATGAGGGAGAGCCAGCAGTTCCAACGGGTGAAAATGCGATTGTGCCAAGTGAAGATGACTATGATGAGGATGAAGATGGAGACATCCAGGCAGGTCTTATTAATCAGTACGTCACCTGACTGTGGGTATGTCATGCCCTGTAATATTACTAACTCAGTGGGATATTGGGGGGTTAGGTATGCTTGATAAGGGTCTTAGTATGACCATCAGACAGATCATAAGTAGCTTTAAAGCGCATTACTCAGATGTGCATGCAGAATACTGCATTGTGTAGTGTGCACCTTTTTGATTGCCATCATCTCAGTATATCACAATGCACAATCAGTTGCCACTGTATATAAGACATAGCTGTATGATGTTTTACAATTATTTTTTGCCAATGCCTTATGTATTACAATTTAATTTTGCAGATTACTTCACAAGGTCATCCTCATTTGGCAATATCTGACAGTGTCAAAGGCAGCTGGGATTTGCAGACTGACACATGAAGAGAAAATGGATTGAATCGGGTACTGTCAGGCATGAGATTTGTGGTGTGGGAGATCTATGCTCAGACTCTCAGTACAGTGGGATGGTAGTATCCTATTCTACAATATAGGCCTGTTTGCCATAGTAGGTGAGTCCAATGGTGCTATGTGTGTGTGGTTTTGTATCTCTTTGTGTGCAATCCATACCCTCAACCATCTTAATGGCTTGATTGTGGTAATACCTTATTTGTATGTAGCTATGGTATAGGTATTTGATAAGGCTTTAGGTGATGATACAGTGTACCAATCTGTTTGCCCATTTGGATAGTGAAAGACTGACATGTCTCTTACTTCTGTGGTCTGTGGGGTGCTAGTTATTCACACCTATGCAGAGCCATTAAAGTAAGCAGCAATACCTTACTGTGCGATCATTTGCATTTTCCCACCCTATATGTAGAAAAGTGCAACGAAAGGGATAATATGTTTGTCCATCAGTATCTTCAAATGCAACATGTACCCTAATTAAACAGTATATGTGAGATGGGGCTTTAAAAAGTTGGTACAATTGTGCAAATCTTTTATGTGCAAGAGTTATTACAGGTAACAGTTGCCTATAGCTGAAAAATGCCTTTCACACATGATCTGTGGTTTAGTAGTGTTTAATGAGGAGTGTACATTCAAATGTGAGAACTGTATCAAATAAAATGCTTATAAACAGTGAAGGATTCAGTTATGATGAATGAAATCATCAAGGTAGCATCACCACCATTTGGAGTCTCAAGTCCAGTGTTCTTGTACCATCCATTGAAAAATGGAGATTGGTTGTAGGACAGTGTACAGGGTCTTTTAATGGCGAACAAGGGGAACCAATCAGTAGTGGTTCAATTCTTGGCAGTGGTTGAAGTCTTGGCACTTCCTCCTCCAGGATGTTTAGGTGGAAGTCCACATTTGCAGGGGGAGGGGCTTCATTATCTACAGAGGGAGGAGTGTCTGAAGCATGTCCTTCCTGTGACTGGGCCTCATTCCACTGGCTGCCACAGATGTTGAAGGGGAAGATGACAGATTGCTAGTGGAAGGGGCCAGCTGTTGTGGACCTAGCCTACTCGGGGTGGTATTCATGTCTTTCAGCACGCCTGTAATGGGCATTTTGGGCCTCCTGCTGCTGCATCACTTCCTGGTGGTTGTCCCCCTGCAGCTGCTTGATCTCCCCCATCATGGTAAATACCTGGCCTATGATGCCTTTGGATTTTTGGTATGCTGCGAAGACTTGGGAGATGGTGTCCTGGTAAGTTGTATCCCTAGGAGCTTGCATCCTCAGGCCCACACCATCCCTTCCACATACCCTCCCCCAATATGCCTGTGCTGCTGGTACTGTTTACCCACTCTCACTGGTGGCAAGTCCATCCTTGTCTGGGTTTACAACTGGTGACTCAGGTACCTGTACTGGGTGGCATATGGTGATTGATACTGTTCTTGGAACAGAGGAATAGGGCAAACGGTTGCCTCAGATTTTGGAGCAATGGGGCTGGGAGGAGTCGATGTAGGCAGGGTGAGGCTGACAGTTTTTGACTGAGCAGGTTTCATAGACGGGCCAGAGTCATCCTCAATGTCCACACAACCAAGGGTGATTTCCTCGCTGAGGGCTTCATCCAGAACGGAAGTGGCTGTCTCTGGTGTCCTTTCTATTGTCACTATGGGTAGGTTACCTGCAGGAGAAATGGAACACAGTTACTATGAATTATGCAACAAGTGACATCAGATGTTGACTGCTAGATATGCTATGTGACATGCACACAAAGAGTTTACTTGATCCCCTGATATGACATTGACACCTGCATCCACATCTGGGTTAGAGCTATATGGGAAACAGGGGTTTCCTATAGCATACACCTTGCTACTAGATATTGGAATATCTTGGTGGTTGGATGCCTGTTCACAGACTCATATCTTGTCTGCTAAATAAAGTTTCATTTTTAAAAGTTATCTCTGAGTTAGGTGTATGGCATCAGTGTCAACTAACAGCTGCACAATGTACAATGGAAACAGAGCTGACCAAAGGTATGGGAGTAAGCAGTACACGGCCAGCCTTTACATGGCAGTCACCCAGCCATGGAAAGGCTGGTGGAAAGCCAGTGCTAGGTGGCACGGGGGGCCCTGGACCGCCCATGCCCATGGGAGGGGCAGTGCAGAGGCCCCCATGCCCGACACCATCGTAATGCGCACTGTCTGCGCATTGACATTTGCAGACAGTGCGCATTTGGATGGTGCTGGTGTGCTACAGTATTGACCTTGGGTCCCTTGGAGAGCCAAATCAATACCATAGCACTGTTCCTGCCAGGTTGACCGGTGGGAACGTCGTAATACAATGTTCCCACCGGTCAGCCCATTGTAATACGACTGGGGGGCACCTTCAGCATGATGGTGGTGTCCTCCCGGCTGCATTGGCAGTCCTGTGGTAGGATGTCAATGTCGTAATCAGGCACTTAGGCCTTATTATGACTTTGGCAGTCTTTACCGAAGACCGCCATGGTGACGACCGGCATAAGACTGCTGCGGAGGCGGCAATCTGCCCACCATATCACGAGTCACTAATGCAAAACTGCTAGAAACCAGCCAAAATTACAATCCCGCCAGAGCCAACGAAGGCAGGGGAGAGTCATTCCCACCACCCTCCCTGAGACTCCTACAACAAACCACCCTCCTAATTATGACCCACGAATCACAACAGCGGTCAATCAACAGCAGTTAGCCATTGGCAGTGTGGACCACCGCAGTCGATTTTGCCACTCCACACCAACAGAAGCCAACATTGGCCAGATTGAAAAAGCCATACCTGACACACATACACACACCATACACACCCACCAACAGCAATCTAAAACACACCCACACACAACCCAGAAATCTTTACAAACTCAAGCATTCTGCTATACGTTGCCAGCCCACACATCTCCAGAAGTGTACACACAAACCACAGCCACCTATATACCCTTCACGCATCACACACCATACTTCACTGCACTCAATCACTACTTCACAACATCCCACATATTCACACAACCTGCACCCCCACCAAACATTCCACCCTCTGCACAACACACACACTACACCCACTACACATTGGCATGTCCCCACAAAAGAACCCCTGTTTCACTGAAGAGGAGTTGCCGGTCATGGTAGACAAAATCGTTAGAGTAGAGCCACTGCTGTTCGGTGCACAGGTCCAGCAGATATCCATTGCCAGGAAGATGGAGCTATGGCAGAGAATCCTGGACAAGGTGAGCTTCGTGGGAACCTATCCAAACACAAGGGACGACATTAGAAAGAGGTGGAATGATCTATGGGGGAAGGTGCGTGCAATGGCATCCAGGCACCACATTGCCATAATGAAGACTGGCGGTTGACCCCCATCTCCTCCCCCACAGTTGACAATATGGGAGGAGAAAGTCTTGGCCATCCTGCATCCCAATGGCCTCACTGGAATCACTGGAGGGCTGGACACTAGTAAGTTACCATTACCACCTTACCACTATGTACACCTGCATGGCATGTCTCCCCGTCACCCTATCTCCCTTCAACCCACTCCTTCCCAAACTGAGAACCACCCCCATAACCACCCTCAACAATTTTCCCCAGCATGCCGTTCCCACTTCAAACACACCTCTCCAAGGTCATCATTCACACACATGAGTTATGCATGGTCAGCATTAAGCATTACCAATCCTACAATGCATCACCCTACACAAACCAAAGGTGGAAACAAGATACCCATCCCATAGGGTAACCCATAAATGCTGAATATGTATCTGAGAATGAAATAAACAAATGTTGTACATGTCCACAGGTACCCCAGCCAATGTCATCCAGCCACATGCACCATGTCCACCCAGTCCTCCACCACAAGAAGGCCCCAGTGTTGACAGCAACTCTGGGTGTCTGGATCTGGAAGATTTCCATGGTCCATCTGGTACCACTGGTCAGTCAAACACCACAGGCAACACCCAGTCCACCTCAGAACACCCCACATCGGACTCCACTACCACAGCAGCCACGCAACGTTCCCAAACCTCGGTCCCCAGGACACGTCAATCGACAGTGTGCCCACCTGTACAGTGACCTGAGTCAACACCTCACAGGCAAGAAAAAGAAGGTCCTGGGGTCAGAGAGAGTAGGCACACAGTTCAGGGGACACAGGCACAGGGGGTCAGGGCCTGTGGGAGGATATTGAAGCCAAGGGGTGGGCCTACCCAGGGAACAAACTGCCCTGGAGGCACTGTCACATGTCCTGGGAGCATACCAAAAATCCCAGGACAGGATGGGCCACATTGCCTGTGACCCAAGCATCCCCCAGAGACTGTAGCCAAGACCCAAACCACTACCAGGAAGTGAACCTCTCCTACATGTCTCCTTTGTGTGCCACTGAGACACTTTGATTACTTCGGACTGCCATTGCTCCTTTTTCCTATGGCCACATGGATACTGGACCTGTGTTACAAACTAACTGGGCCACTACACTGAGGATTTTTTGTCCATCGCACCACTATATTGCACTATCCCTTTCATTTTGCCATTTCAATAAACACACTTAAAAACAACTGAAGGATTTGTACTGTTATTTCATCAACATGCAATGACTTGATCTTTATTATCCTGTGCAAATGTAATGTAAAATGTGAATCCATCCAAGGTACAGTCAGCTTGGGGTATACTTTACCAGTGTAAGAGCATGCCATAAGTCACTATCCACCAAAATGTGTGAAATCAGTCAGTAGGTATTACATGAGTTCACAGTAGTGATCACATCAGCATCTGTAAAAAGGAAAACCATTAGTGACATTCAAATGAGAAGTTAAAGGAAGTAAAGCAACATGAGCCCTTGTAACATAACAGCCTTGATTCATCTGCTCACATGAATTCACAATTTTGCACTGCGATTAACTCCAAACACCAGAAGTGAAGTGAAACAACTTATGTAAGGGCCTCAGACAAGATACCACAGCTTTAGTTGTGCCAAATTGTCAGTATGCCAATCCCTCCTCTGGACCACATAGTCCAGGCCAAACTGTCAGGGACAGTGGAGTCACAGAGAGGTTGTGTAAGCACATTGTAACTCACACAACATTACCAGCAACAAATGCTAAGTACTGAATGAAATGAGGACCCAGTTTGAGGTGGGCCTGTATTTGAAACTGCAAACCAGCTGATACATTGCGTAGGCAGAATAAGCTGTTTCACAATCATCATACCACTGGCACAACTGAACACAGATGGAACAGTGTCAGGTTATAGAATGTACACATTTATGCTTGGTACATCATAGCTGTCACACATCTCTTCATTGAAATGGTGGCGTAAACAGAAGGGCAATCTTACCTGAGTGTCATTGGAGGTACTTGTGTATCAGATGTGTCCTGTTGTCCAGATCCTCCTCCTCCCCATCTTCATCACTGTATTGAGTGTCCTCTGCTGCCACAGCTGCAGTGTTTGCCCTCCCTTTGCAGGAATGGCACATGCCATGTGAGGCCTAAATTGTGAAGCATGCAGCGGGCCATCACTATCTGGCAGACCTTTTCAGGGGATTACAAAACGGATCCATCATTAATACAGAGGCACCAGAACCTGGCTTTAAGTAGCCCAAATGTTCTTGTCCATCCATGTGCCTCATTGTATCAATTCTCTGCCCCTGTCCTCAGATTCCTCACTGGTGTCAACAGCCAGGATAGGTTTGAGTAGCCGGAGTCACCTGGAAATAGTGAGAAACACAAATTACATGTGTACAGTAGCACAGAGGACAACTCCAGGTGACATACAATAACATACATTGTGTCAAAAATCAACATCATGCTCACCAATGAGCCAGACTCTCTCTCTGTCTCTGTAGTTGTGCCATCATCTGTGGGACACTGCTGTTCCTCATTCTGTAGGCATCATGCACAGATCCTGGAAACTTAGCAGTAACGTGTGCAATATACTGATCAGCAAGGCACACCATCTGCACATTTATAGAATGGTAATTCTTCCTATTTTGGAACACCTACTCATTCATCCTGGGAGGGACCATGGCAATATGGCTCCTGTCAATGGCCCCAATCACATGTGGAATGTGTCCCATTGTGTAAAAAGCAGCCTTAACAGTGGGCAAATGATCAGTTTTGGGGAATGAGTTATAGCTGCTCATGTGTTTCAGCAAGGCAGTAAAATCTCTACTCAGCACATTAGAAAACATTGGCTGTGACATACCTGCAGCTAAGCCCACTGTCACCTTAAATGATCTACTGGCCAGGAAGTGTAGCACTGACAGCACCTGTACTGCAGGAGGTATAGCAGTAGGACTACAAAGAGCATGAATGAGATGAGATCAGAGAAATGAGATCTAGCTCCAATTGAACACACAGTTCAATGATTGTGCCCCTGTCCAGATGACAGGTGAAAATTATATGGCGTATATTTGCCATACTGTCTCACAGATGTAGTCTGAGACGTGAGACGTGATTTGTACCATCACATTTGACATGTTTGGTCAACTACTCTTTTGCAAGCAGTGCATTGGTAAGAGCTCTCATTGAAGAGCCAGAGTCTCCCACCAAACCTAAAATCTAGATGTGTTGGAATTGCCTTGGTATGTACCATAGGTACCTACGACGCACATTTAATTGACTACCATGAGTACAGTTAGCAGGAAATGGCACCTGCCTGCCCTGCATTCAGAAGACAGGTGGAAGTGACCTAACTCCACCAGTGTTTGTCGTCATGGCGGAGAGCGGTCCGAACCATCGTGCAACTCCTCATTGGTTAACATTGCAGTCTATGGAGCACAGGGGCCAATGATGATCACTGCCAGCCTTCACATCCCAAGAACTGGAGAAGCTTGTGGGTGGGATCCTACCATTTTTGGACAGTTATATGGGACTTTAGATCAACAGGAGACTACCTTTTAGATATTTTGGATGCAACATGGCTGTATGTAGATGTATGTGTGTGCATGCAGTGTGTCCTTAAGGGAGTGCTGTTTGCTGTACGCAATATGTACACAGAGGTACGAGTGATGTGTAAGATGAATGTGGGATCAATGCAGTATGTAGTCCATTGCTGTAACAGAATGTCGTATGTAGTTAATGGTGTCCTTCTGTCTGTGTTTCCTATGCAGTCAGCACCCATCAGAAGAAAGGGTTACAGCATGCCATCGCCAAGGTTGTGCGGACCATGGGGGTCCATAGCTGGAGGAGCACCCACTGCAGAAAGAGGTGGGAGCACCTACGATACTGGGCCGGGAAGACCGTGAAGGCCCAGTTGGGAACGACCTCCCAAAAAAGGAGGGATGCCCATCGCATCCTGACCCCCCTAAAGGCCTGCATACTTGTGGTGACCAACCCAGAGTTGGATGGGTGCTTGAGGGCAGCACAGCAGCCACAAGGGGGTAAATACACACTGTGTACATTTCTTTCCTAATGCCTGGCATGGTCTTTGGATGGCAAGGCAATATTCAGTGTATGCCTCATTATGCCCTTGTAGGTTATGTTGTTGAGTACTGCATAGCTATGGTGAGTGGTATGTACCGTTGGTATTGGTCATTTTCTGGTATTCCAGCCTCAGTAGGGGCCTACATCCTGGCTCACCAGTGTTGGAGTGATGCTCTGCTGTCCACTGCCTACGTGGTGTGACCTGGCAATTGCACGTAGTGCAATCACTTTGTCGGAGTAGTGTAGCTGTGCCTTTGTCAACAGGCAGACATGGATTAGTGACTCTCAGTAGGTGTGCAGATCGTTGTGTCTTCAGAGTTCATTTCAGCTGTCATTCTCGGGCAAAGGTGTGGTATTGTGGTTGTTTCTGCGTAGTGTAATTACCAGTGAGTCATTGTGATGTGTATGCCACAAGTGCTGTTATTGCTGTTATTGACCCTGTGCTCCCTTTCTTTCTCCCCCACACTTCATCCTTTTCTTCTCCCGTCCTTGTGTGCATTAGCATCATCTGGCAAAGGAGCAGGGGCACCGGCGAGGGAGGGAGCTGAAGCTCACTGGACCCAGGAGGCAATGTCCACCGATCCGAGGGGACCAGTGGGTTGGTGGGTGAGGGGGGCACCACGGGGAAGACAGAAGCTACAACTACTGACTCAGATTCCTCCTCCAATGGGAGCTCCTTGATGGTGGTGGACCTTTCTGGGACCACTCCAGTATCATCATCTTCCACCACCCCCGTTCCAGCACCACCCTCCCAGTATCCTCCACCCAGTTGCCCGTGCCCGCTCACCCAGGAGGGTGAGCATCTCCTTTGCCACAGGTACCTCATCCCCTGCTCCAGTCAGCCCTGCTGCCCGCACTGAGGAGGTTATTGACCTCCTGAGATCCATCTTTGTAGGGCAGTCAACCATAGTGAATGCCATTCAGGGGCTGGCATCCCAGATGCAGCAATGCAATGCATACCTGGAGGGCATTCACAGTGGCTTTGCTGACCTACAGAGATCGTTTCAGGCTCTTGCCTCCTCTTTGACCGCAGCCAGTGTCCCTAAATCATCTGTCCCCCCGCCAACTACCTGTACCCAGTCCCATAGCCTTCTCCCCCCACCCATCCTAAGCACAAATCAGCAGAGCATGCAACCAAAGAACAGATAGGACTCTCAAAGAAAAGCACAAGAATCACACCACAAGCATACACACAGCCAACACACAGAAGCACACTCTACAACAACCACTGCCTCCACTGTCTCCCCCTCCACCTCATCCCTAAGCACTCACACCTGCAAGCACTGCATCTTCAGTCCCAGATCCTGTCACCTGTTCTGACTTGTCCACAGTCAACACAACATCAGACACTCAGACTAGCACCCCATTCACCACATGCACAGTCACCACCACCAACATCACATCCACATGCAGCACACCCACCTTACTTGCAGACACCACCCTAACATACATTCACGTGAGCTGTTTGTCCTATCCTTCCCTCTCTGCCCCTCCTCCCAAAACACTTAAACGCCCCCACTCAGACAATCAAAAGCCATCCACCTCACACACACACACACACACTGTACATGCACTTACAACCCAGTTCAGCACACCTACACCTCTTACAACCACTCCTTCTACCTCCACTCCCAAACCACCTCCCACACCCCACCCCACTGTACCTGATAAAATGTTCCTTTCCCACCTTGACTTCTTCCCTACTCCTGTCTCACCCCATGTTATCCCATAACGCAAGGTCCCGCTCCCTCATCTCCCCATCCTCTCATGGCCACCCTGGTGTTGCAGATGTCCCTCCCCGCTAAAAAATCTCCCACTATGGAGCACAGGGTAGCTAATCCCACCCCCCACTCCAGGCCCCCTCCTCTGCCCCTAAACAGAGGGGCAAGAGCCCACCCCCTCCAAAACCGAAGTCCAAAGACCCCCCTTCCAAGAAGAAACACCTCACCCTGCCCCCGGAGGTGCCTGCCTCCCACATTGATGTCCCTGCCCAGTGGAGTAATTTGGGCTGTCAGGAGTCAAGATGGGCCTATTCTTTTGCCCTTTGGGTTGACATGGACATTTGGACTGGCCAATGGCCCTTTGTATATAGTTCAGGATTCTTTTGTGGTGGCTATTCCCACCGGAATACAGTGGTTGAATCACAGGTATTTGTCCTTGATTTCTTTACTCCTGGCTTATGTTACGGTTGTACTTTTCAGTGGATTGTTCTCTGTGTGTGGTATGTGTGTATGGTGTGTGTTGTGCTTGTGGGTGTGTTACGTTCCCCTCCCTCCCTGGTGTGCTAGACAGCTCTACTCACCATTGTCATCTTCATCGGCTTTGCTGCTCCTTGACTCTCATCACGTTGTACAGCATCAGCAGGACTTCAATTTTGGGTTCCATGATGGCCGCGTACTCCTCTGTGTCCCTGGAGGTGAGTGTCTCATTTTATATGGGTCGTTTCCGCCAGGCTTTTCATGGTGGTGGTCCCACCCCAGAAATCCTGGTGGGCTGCCATGTCGTAATATGGTGGTTGTAAATGGTGTTCCTCCGAACTGAAGATGGTGACAACCATAGTCAGTGGCTGGGCTGCACTGGCGGTTCAGGTGGTGCATTGACTGTATATGGGAGGGATCACCGCTATGGTCAAAATATAGGGGGATTCGCCTTCAGCCTGGTGGCGGTACTACCGCCATCACAGGCATGGGGGTCAGCTGACCACCAAAGTAATAATGAGGGCCTAAGTCTACTTTCAGTGCCTGCATGTCTTAACGCTATGTCCTGTAGCTCATGCTCTTTTCACTGCAAGCAAATGCTGCTTTCATATACTGTCAGCTCCTGCTGCTGTCAATTTGAATAGTTTTGTCAATGGATATAACTCATAGCAGTGCCATGCTTTTTCAGGCCATCATGAACAATGTTGTCATCCACTAGTGAACCAGCTGTCAGTCCATCTGCTATCCCCCTCTGGACTTGATTGTAGCAAGCAAACTCTAAATTGAGTGGATGTATGTGTGAAGAATAACGCCTGTGAGAGCAGGTCAACTTCAAAGGTACAAGAGGAGGGATTTCCTTCAGCAGCCTCAGGCTTCAATCGTGGTTGCCTCAGCAGACAAAATATCTCAGCACCCCCCCAATACTGCTAGCTCTAACTTCAATCTTTCTGCAAGAAATCATCAGCATCTGTTCAAGTGGAGGAACATGAGCTCATCACTGGCTGGTGACGCAGGTGGTGCCACCCAGCTGGAGCTACAGGATTCCAGTGGGGGGCAGCAGGTTCATGGGTATTCTCACACCTTCCTTCATTCATGCCCAGGTCTCCATCTGGTTATCCTCGAATCTCTCAATCTAATCCTGCACCTGTGTTTTGTGCTGTAGATGCTCACCATAACAAGATACTTTACTAGTTGTAATTTGCAGCATGGGCACTTTTGTGTCACAGCAGTGCATAGCCATGTCAAACAAGCAATGAAGGGCCAAAGACTGAAAATAAGGTTAATTAACCGCTGTATACTATTTTACAATAATACCACAGTACAAAGAGAGATGTACTCATCATCTGAACCACAATCTCTGTCCCACCCTGATGGGTACAATGGAGATACATCATGATTAATAAATCATTACATCATTGAGAAATATGTATATATTTATGTTATACTTCACCCCATAATGTATAAACACACCTGAACCTTATATGACAGGCAATGTATTTAAAGTGTGGCTCCTGTGTCTCACCTACATACCACAATCATTTTCATTTGTTCTACTCACTAGACAGCATGGGGAACATAGCATAATGCCTGTGGAAAAATATCAAATGAATATAAGTATTCAGAAGGATTTGTGAAGGTAACATTTGGAACATTTTCAACTCTTAACCTTTTTGTGAATGTTTTGTTGCACCAACTGGGTAGGAAGATATAGTATAGTGACTAAAGGTCTAATTACGACCCTGGCGGTCAGACTGCCATACTGTCAATGCAGCAGTCAAGGGCTCGCCATGAAGCCGGTGGACTCCTGACCACCACAATATGATGCTCCCATGGGTCTGGCTAGGCAGCTCTAAGGCAAATGCCAGATTCATTGACTGTGCCGCTAGCACAGTTGGTATGTACACTGTTGCCATGTCAGACAGTGCGCATGGCGACTGTGCAGGCAGGGGGACCAGTGTACTACCCACGACATTGGCAATGTCGGTGCAGGGGCTCCCTGTGGCCCCTTCTCTTCCTTTTCATCGACCTTTTCATGGCTGTGTCCCTGCATGAAAAGGTCAGCGGCAAGGCAGGACATAATATGGACATAATATTCCACAGCTCTCCCGAATATCGGCTACACGTGGGTCAGGACTGGTGGGGTGGCTTTCCTGTAGTGGTCCAACTGCCACCATCCAAATTGAGTGGTCAGACTGCCACAGAATGCAGAAGTCACATAACCAAACTCAGTAAGGAGGTCCACGGACTGCGGTACTCATAATCAGGCCATAAGTCAACTTGTGAACCTGGCTTGGAATCCAACTTCGTTCTTGACTGAAAATTGTGCAGGTCTGAGCAAATCACTTAATCTGTGATGATGGTATAATTGTGTGTAACTGTGTGTAATTAAAAAATGTAGGCCCCCACTTGATGTATGCAGCCTTGCTTCATCTCCATCACTACCCATAATATACAACACTATGGGGGCTATTACGACCTCAGCGTTCTTTTCGCAAGACCGCCGAGGTACCGCCGTGCTGAAGACCGCCACCATTATGACCGCGTATTATGACCGCTGGCAGGCCGCTGTCATTTTTCGTACGGAAAGCCGCCAGCAGCCATACAGGCGGACGGCGGGAAAGTGGAGGTTGCCCAACCTCCACCGACCACGTCAACAGAACACCGCCCACTGAATCACGTCCCATGATTCAGTGTGGCGGTGTTCTGGTGACGGTGTTCTGGTGGCGGAGCTGCCCCCATGGATCCCGTCCCCTCCCGGAGGATCAACGGACAAGGTAAGTTGATCGTCCATTAGGGAAGGGGCTGGAGGGGTGTTGTGTGTGTGCATGGGTGTGTGCATGTGAGAGTGTAGAGGGGGTGGGTGAGTGAGTGTATGCGTGCGGGGGTGCTGTGTGTATGGGAAATGTGTGCGGGTCAGACGATGTGCATGTCTGTTTGTATGTGTGTGGGTATGTGTTGTCGGGGTGTATGTGTGCGTGTAGGGGTGTATATATGTGCATATTGGGGGTGTGTGCGTGTAGGGGTGTGTATATGTGCATGTTCGGGGTGGGGAGGGGGTTTGTGCCACCTTTGGGGGGTGGCAGGGAGTGGGGTGGTGGGGGGATGTTTGCTGGGGTGGTAGCAGGGGTGGCGGAGACCCCTATCAGTGCCAGGGAAGGAATTCCCTGGCATTGATAGTGCCTACCACCATGGATCTCATGGCGGTTCCCAACCACCCGAGATCCATGGCGGTATGCAGGGTCCTGATACCGTTGGCGGTCTAGTGACGACCGCCGGGCTGGAGACCGCAATCTCCATGGCGGTCGGAATGGTGAAATGGCGGATGACCGCTGCGGTAATTCCATTTTTTTTTTCGCCGGCCTGTTGGCGGTCTTACCGCCGCTTTACCACCAACCGCCAGGGTCGTAATGACCCCCCATGTTGCTCGCCAGTTACATTTGTGCCATAACAATATAAACTGAGACACAATTTTACATTGTGATGTTATCCAGCTTTTTCTGCTCTGAGAATGGCCCTTACTTTTGGACTGTTTTGAACACACCTTATTTTGTGACATTCACATAGAAGCCCTATATATCCCAATACATTTGCCTCACCTTTAACAGATTTCAAGTCTCCTTCTCAATGTCTGAGGGAGCACTTTCTTGTGCTTATTGGGGAACCCCCTCATAGACAACATTTTGTTTCCTTATGCATTTGTTTAATATATGTCTCAAGTTACTTTTAGTAACAAAAGACACCTTTACAATAAGGCTTTCTTTTCTGCGTGTCAGACACCCACATAGGCAAACAACTTGTTGGTACGAAACATCTTGCAGACATCTGATACACACAGGTCTGATGGATACCCTAGAAGCTACAGCAGTGTTTGGTGACTGAGTGGAAATTTTTGGCAAAGCCAGTAAATCTGGCTTTAATGTGTTGATGCGTGAAAATACAGGCATGCATGAATGCTGTCTTCATGTGTTAGCACATTAAAGGCAGACATGTTAGCAATGTGAGCTCCTATACTGGCTCTGAGAATGTCTCTTCCCACATTGTGTGAACTGGAAGCCCCACCACTGTCGCTTGGTGCACTACCCCTCCACCCCCCGCCGCCGCAGTTCGGGTCTAGTTGCACCCCTCGCCAGTAAATTATAGGAGACCAGCCGTATGCCACATGTGATGAGTTGTCCTGATGCACTTCATGCTGAGAAGAAATGTTCATCTGGAAATTGTTCCCTCCACTGGCTTGAGATCAGAAGATCCAGAGGTACTCAGCTAATTTGCAAGGTTTACCCTGGCTTTTGGCTTTGCACCCCTTCCATTTTATGTAGTTAGGAACTTGTATACATCAAACAAATATGACTTTCTAATTGTGTCTTCTTCTCACTGTATGGCCCGATTATGTAACATTAAACTGTCTCCCTAATCCACATAGAAAGGTCTATTGCAAGCAAGGCCTGCTTTAGGGGGTTGTAACCAGTGTGGCTGCACTGGTCGGTGACTTGGAGGGTGGCACTGACCTCAGTGGGGACTCCGTGTTTGGCAGTAGCTTACTATTTAAAAGCACCTTCTTCAGAGCTCCTTTTGTGTCCAGTTTTCAGGCAGTAATAAAAATGTCACAATAACTCTTGTGACTAATCTTACTCCTAGAGAGAGGGATCAGAGTTTTGTCTAGTGGCAGTTTTGAATTACCATAAAGTAGTGCAGAAGGTTAATATGTCTGCTGAAAAGAACAGATATGTATTTTATGTGGATAGCTGAGTTAACTAGTTAAGCCAGCCTTAACAAAGGCTTTAAAAAAACAGAACTGTATGTTAGCGAGGGGCTATGGACAGGCAAGGGGCACTTTTGCCAGATGATAGTAAGGGAATCCGAGGAGGAGGTCATAGGGGCATCAAAAAAGGTAGTAGCACTTAGTGCCACCACCGCTAAAGCTGGCCCTGATTGCAAGATAGACATTTCTGCTGTTAATACTCTCTTTGTGCTTTAGTAAGACATATTTTAACAGACTGTGAAAAAGGACAGATCTATGAAATCAACAATGGTAGCACACAGTGGGTTACAGAACGGTCACAGATTCAAATGATTCCAGGGCCAGCTTACCCACTGAACATAGAAAAGGAGATGACAGGGATGTCTGCAAATAGTTTAAACCACTAGCAATCGCTGTGGGTAGCATTCCAACTCTTGTTCTTTTTCCTGCTTGCACAGAGGCCCACTTTAGGAAATTCAGTACTGACACTGTCACTGGAGAAAAAGCCATGCTGAACTTCCAGACAACGCCCTCTGCAGAAGAGAGCACAGACCATTTATCATTCCAACACTGAAAACAGCATACCTATTAAAGTCCATATTATGAGAACCATTAAGTTGTTCATGCAGGAAAGATGTTGTAAGCATACATTGATTATGTTTTATGTTTTATTAATAAGTGTAAACTCGGACTGGACTGCCTGTAAGTGAGCCTTGCAAAAGTGTTCAATCCATTTGGTCATGCACGGAGACAGGATTATGGTAGTAATATTGCCTACCTTCCTCTGCCACACAGTATAACTCTGAACAATTAACTTCATGGTATTTAATTTGCCAAGTATGTCATTTTAGTGGTATCGTAATGCCTCAGAATACATTTAAAGGGAACCTTTAATTCATTAATTCATTACACTGGAAGGCAGGAGAGAAGCTCTAATATCTACCACGAGGTAAAGGGCTAAATGGAGGCCCCGTGTCTGCCCAATGTCTGCAATATCCAGCCACCCCCACAAAAGAACATACCTGGGAGACAGGTATAGGATGGTGCAACTTATGAATGGCCTGAACTCAGTCAGAGGACAGGTGGCTATTAACAGAAGGAAATTCATGACCACGATATTACACTCGGGAACTACTATTTACTTTGAAGCGTTATGCCCTTTATTAGCTAATTCAGTGAGGGGTTAGATGGAGTCCATTTAGATTGCAGAATACGGTACTTATGAGAAAATAAAAGGGGATTCAGTAAATCCTTGAGGAAGATGGGTCTATAAAAGTTGAGATCCTCAACTAGTCCATTAGTGAGGATGTATAAAAAAGCAGAACAGAGACAACCAAGGTGAACCATTGGGAGTTTGCGGGAATGCAAGAAAGGATGGTGGCAGAGTTGGGAACCACTGAGAAGCCTGGGATAATCACATTAATAATCACCCTAAGATTTTGATCAAGTCTGTACATGTTGACCTTACCCGCTTTGTGTATAATCAGAATGGTATCTACTGACAATGATTATTAAAAACTCTTGCTCAATCAGATCTGCTATTTCAGGGAAAACTTTCTTCTGCTTTGGGTACCAATGGGTATTGGGTATATCCTTGTAGCTTCTTCTGATGGTTGACATTTATATTAAATGGTTCTATTGATAATTGAAACTCCACATCATGGGCCCTACGGACCACAATGTAAACTGTACCTGTGAAAGTAATTGCAAAACATGGCAGTTTTAATTTCAGCACTTTGGGGGTTGGCAATCTCATACATTTGTACAAGCATTTCATTTTCTTGCTCTAGGGGTATATTTGGAAACACACTTTCCAGAGTATAAAATATGGTATAATTAGGATGTCTCAACCTAGGATATTAGCTGCACTAAGCGAAAAGAAAGATTTATCACTAACAGGTCCAAGGTAGGTGGATAAGGGACAGACATAATGGTGGTCATTACAAGTTCGGAGGATGGTTTTCACTGTCCGCTGAGTTTCCTGCTAGGCGGTAGCCCGCAGGGTGCACCAGCACCCTTGCAATGCTCACTGTCTTCAAAGCAGACAGTGTACATTACAATGGTGATGGACAGGGGGGTGGCTGCACTGACCATGCCAAGTGCATGGGCAGTGCAGGGGCCCCATGTGGCCCCCTGCACCTGACGATCTCTGCCAGCCTTTTCATGGGGTTGTTACTCCCATGAAAAGGCGGGTGAAGAACGAGGTCGTAATCCCCATGGCAGTGCTGCTTTCATCATGAGTTTGGCTGTCTATTGACTGCCACACTTGTAATGAGCCCCATAGGGAGAAATGAGTTGGTTAGATCTTCTGACTGAATCTATTGAGCATGGCCAAGAGAGTTAAGGTTGGGAATTCAGAAGTTCTTAGAGTCGAGCAACTATCACCAGTATCAATAAGACAGGTGGTACATTTTCCATTAATAAAACAATCTACATAGGGGTCCTTTTGATCTACTGGTGTTATGAACACTGTCTCAGGGACCATTTAAATCTCTTCTATTTTAATCATGTGCTTGCCTGCAGATTGTTGTATCTGTTTCTATTAGAAAGTGTGAACTTTAGACATGCATAGAAGCTTTAGCATCATGTACGCCTCCTGCCTAGGCTGACACATTTTGGTTGTTTCTGATATGGTCACAGTCATGCTAATATTGATGCTTACAGTTTAGGTTGAAATGTCTACACGTGAATTGAGATGACACATTTGTCGCCATACATAAATTGAGCCTGATGAAGAGTACGGCGGTCCTACAACTGCCGTACCTGCAATGGTAGTCTGACTGCCACATCCTTGGTGGTCGGACCACAAAATGATGATGCTGCTGGCGGTCAGACTGCCACATGACTGCTGTAACTGCCAGGATCAGAGATCTCGTGGTTGCAGGTGATGTCGCTACTGCTGTGCTGACCATGACTTCCCTTTTTGCAAAAAGAAATGAAAAAACGGTGCCACATGGGTGCCCCTGCACCGACCATGCCCGTGTTGTGGGCAGTGCAGAGGCCCCCCTGTCAGCACAGTCGGAATGCGCACTGTTTGCAATGGCAACAGTACGCATTTCAACTGTGCTAGTGGTTGAGACAGTGTGGTGGTATTAGCCTTGGCTCTCCCTTAGAACCGAAGCCAACTGCACTTTCAATGCCATCCGGCTCCAAGAGACCATCCTAAATGGTGGTTTGGAGGCCTCCGGCTTGGTGGCATCCTCCTGACCCCCATATTTTAGGATCCGGTGGTCGGGAGGATGCCACCAAGCCGGCGGCCTCCAAACCACCATTTAGGCTGGTCTCTGTAAACCAATTACATAATAAGGTCCTTTGTCTTGTCGGGACTTTCGTGTCACCAAATTTATAAACATGAGATAAAAATAGTCAATCAGGTTCTGTACAAACCTTTATATTTGGTCATTATTTGGAGAAGTTTTGTGGCAGAACTATCATGCCAGAGGTCACTATGGTTTGCCACTGTTCTATGACACAATACCAAAACCACAAATATTGTGATACAGAAATATTGAGTCAAAAATATCGATCACAAAAATATAGTTTTACTATACATGTAATGATAAGTACAAAAATATATAAAAAATTGTTTAACACTAATATCGTTTTTAGCATATATTTAGTAAAAAACATGAACTTTTATCTTAAAACATTAATATAATGTTAATTTAATATATTTAGGTTGTATGTAAAAACATATAAGTATACTTATTTAAACAAACACACACACATATATACTTATAAGTTCATGTTTAGATACTCATTTATCATATAAACTATTATAACAAATATTAATTTTCATTTATATTATAATTTTCCATTTTTAAAATGTATTATTATAACAAACACATACACACATACATATATATTTACATGCACATAAAAAATAGCAAATAAACTGCAAATACATGTAAAATATTTCCTATTTAATTATACATAAAAAGTAAACAAACAATAAAAATACATGTACCTAAAAATATGTTAAAACCTACGTATTTTATACATATATATGAATATAAAATTAAATACAGAAACACATAAAAGAATTGTATATTTAAACAATAATAACAAAATGATTAAACTATAGCAATAATAAATATACTACTCCCACTCCAATCTATACAACAGTAGGGAAAGCACTGGACTCAGGAGGGGTAACATTTAATATTCCCACACCAATTTGTGCAACAGTAGAGAAATCGTTGGACACCACAAATATAAAATTTACTAGACCAACTCCAGTGTTTGCAGCAGTTGGGAAAGCAATGGACTCAGAAGAAGTTACATTTACTATTCCCATACCAGTCAGTTCAACAGTAGGGAAAATGTTAAACTCATGAAGGATAAAATGTACTATTTTCATTCCGATCTGTACAACAGTCGGTTAAGGGCTGAACTCCAGAGGGGTAAAATTTACTATTCATACTTCAGTAAGTGCAACAGTAGGGAAAAAGTTGAACTCAGGAAAGGTAAAATGTACTATTCCTAATCCAGCAAGTGCAACAGTTACATTTACTGTTCCCACAAGTACAACAGTAGGGAAAGTGTTAAACTTAGGAAGGTTAAAATATTCTCACTGTAGTAGGTTCAACAGTAGGGAAAATGCTGGACTAAGGAAAAAATAAATGTACTATTCTCACTCCAGTAAGTGCAACAGTAGGGAAAGGTTTGGAATCAGGAGGAGTAAAATGTACTATTCCCACTCTAATCAGTGCAACTGTATGGAAAGCATTAGACTCACAAGAGGTAACATTTACTATTCCCAACCCATTCACTGGTACAGTACAAAGAGAATACTTCACTTCAAACAAACAACATATTTTGATAATTATTAAATACCTCAAAATGTAATTTTCTAATTATAAAAATTGAGAGACTGATTACTATTTTGGTGGTCGGACTTAAAGCCTCGGGGAACATTGGCACATTACGACATTCCCCTGGGGTTGGCAATGTGTTGGTGGTGCAATCAAGGCAGTGGCATGTTTCTCCTCTAGGAGAGAGCCTGAACCCAATGCCGGCTACTCTGTTGCGCCTCCAGCAAGTTGGGAGCACTGTTTCCATGCACCATGTCATGCATGGCAAACAGTGCGTGCACCGACATTGCAGGCATAGGGTGGAACAACATGAGCTTCAACGACAATCTATATGAGCTTGTTCGCCCTGGGACCCTTTTTGTGACTATTTACCTGCCTTTCAACTGACCTTTCCATATCGGTGTCCGCGTCATCATTGAATGCCGCTGTCCCTACCACTGCAGCTGCAGTAGCTCAAATGTTGGTGGTGGTCTTGTGGCAGTCAGACTGCACAGATCGTAATTCGGCAGTCAGACCACTGAGAAGGCAGCAGTAAGACTGCCAAAGACAGTACGGCGTTTTCAAGACACCCTGAAGTCCTAACCAGCCCCTAAATCTCTCAATTATAACACAAATTTTGATAATAACATAGCTATTACAATTTTAATAATTAGTATCATTTAACACAAATATTAATAATATAATTACAATAGAACAGAATTAACCTATGAAATAATAAAAAAAAAATGTAAAAGAAAATGAAAAACCTTTTTTTAATATATAGTTACTAAAATACCTCCCCCATTACTGTACAAACTAAACAACACACACCTAAAGTATAACTTAACATCATTATCAAGTAAAAAATAAATAATGAAGTAATAATTAACTATCAATATTTGTTTTATTAATTATTTATTAATTAACTTGATTAACTTCCAACCGTGTAACCCTAAAAACACAACACACACGTAACATATCATCTAAAAAATATTTATTTACAAAATTGACATAATTAACAATTAAATAATTAATAATAATTTACATCAATTATTAAGTAATTATAATTACATTTACTTCCCACCCTGTACCCCTATAGCCCCACAACTAGCACCTAACACATAACTTCAAAAATAAATTAATTCGAGAAATTGCATTTTAAACTATCAATTAAATAATTAATAGTAATGAAAAAATAATTATTTACTAATCAAAATTAAATTACTTCCCAAAACCCACAACCTGCCCCTAAAACTTAAATGAAAAAATAAATACATTTGAGAACTTACAAAAAATAATTTTCAATTAAATAATTAATAATTAAAAATGAATTACTAATTAATTATAATTAACTTTTTTCCTACCTTATACCCCTACAAAACCCACAAACCACACCCAAATCTTAACTGGAAAAATAAATTAATTAGAGAATTTACATCATTAATTAACAATTAAATCATTACTAATAATACAAAATAACTGTTAATTAATTAAAACTAAATTACTTCTCACCCTATACCCCTACAAAACCCACAACCGGCACCTAAGACTTAACTGAAACAATAAATTAGAGAGGTCACATAACTAATTTTCAATTAAATAATCAATAATAATTAAAAATGAATTATAAATTAATTATAATTAAATTACTATCCACCCTGTAGCCCTAGAAAATCCACAACCTGCCCTAAAACATAACTGAAAAAATCTAATTTGAGAAGTTACATAATTAACTATCAATCAAATCATTACAAATTACTAAGAAGTTAATTAGTAATTAACCATAACTAAATTACTTCCCAACCTATACCCTTACAAAACCCACAACCCACACCTAAAACTGAAAAAATAATTAGAGAAGTTACATAGTTAACTATAAATTAAATCATTAATAATTACTAACCCCTGCGCTGTCAGGCCTTTTCCCCCTCAGGTGCCAGGCCTTTTTTGACTATTTGGGGCAGTCTGCGCTTATTCCCTCATAGCATTTTGTCCACATAAGCTATCCATGCCAAATTTGCATTCCTTTATTCCAGCATCCTAGGGATTCTAGAGGTACTCAGTCCGAGAAAGTAGCCAAAATACAGCAAAAATGTTGGTTTTGTTTTAACAAAAATGGTGAAAAGGGCTGCAGAAGAAAGCTTGTTTTTTTTCCTGGAAATATCATTAACAAAGGATTTGCCTTGCTATAATCACCACCTTTCCAGCTATCAGGAACAGGCCGACTTGAATCAGAAAACCACATTTTTAAACACAATTTTGGCATTTTACTGGAACATACTCCATTTTTTCTATTTTTTGTGCTTTCAGCCTCCTTCATTTAGTGACAGAAATGGGTATGAAACCAATGCTGGATCTAGGACAGCTAAACATTTCTGAAAAGTAGACAAAATTCTAAATTCAGCAAGGGGTCACTTGTGTAGATCCTTCAAGGTTTTCCTTCAGAAAGTAACAGCTAAAATAAAAATAAAAACTATTGAAATTGAGGTAAAAAAAGAGCCATTTCTGTCCACGTTTTCTTCAATAACTTTTTCCAATGATGGTAGATTTTTTAAAGCAATATACCGTTATGTTGGACACTTCTGGTTGCCGGCATAGATAGGGCTTGTAGGTTCATCAAGAACCATAGGTAGCTAGATCCAATAAAGGAGCTGCACCTTTCAATGGGCTTTCATTGCATGCCGGGTATACAGCAATTTATTTGGTGAAATATAAAGAGTGAAAAATAGGTATCAGGGAAACCTTTGTATTTCCAAAATGGCACAAGATAAGTTGTTGAGAAGCAGTGGTTATTTGCACATCTCTGAATTCTGAGGTCCGCATACTAGCATGTGAATTACAGGGCATTTCTCAAATAGTTGTCTTTTTTACCCACTGTCTTACATTTGGAAGGAAAAAATGTAGAGAAAGACAAGGGGAAATAACATTTATTCTTCTATTCTGTGCTTCCCAAGTCTCCCAATAAAAATGATATCTCACTTGCGTGGGTAGGCCTAATGCCCGCGACTGGAAAAACAACATGGACACATCACATTTTTACATTGAAATCTGACGTGTTTTTTTTTTAAGTGCCTAGCTGTGGATTTTGGCCTCTAGCTCAGCCGACACCTAGGAAAACCTACCAAACCTGTGAATTATTCAAAACTAGACACCTAGGGGAATCCAGGATGGGATGACTTTTGGAGCTCTCACCAGGTTCTGTTATGCAGAATCCTTTGCAAACCTCAAAATGTGCAAAAAAACACTTTTTCCTCACATTTTGGTGACAGAAAGTTCTGGAATTTGAGAGGAGCCACAAATTTCCTGCCACCTAGCATTCCCCCAAGTCTCCCAATAAAAATTATACCTCACATGTGTGGGTAGACCTAGTGCCTGCAACAGGAAATGCCCTAAAACACAACATGGACACATCACATTTCCCCAAAGAAAACTGACCTATTTCTTGCAAAGTGTCTAGCTGTGGATTTTGTCCTCTAGCTCAGCCGGCACCTAGAGAAATCTACCAAACCTGTGCATTTTTTTAAAACTAGACACATACGGAAATCCAGTATGGGGCGACTTGTGGGGCTCTCACCAGGTTCTGTTAGCCAGAATCCTTTGCAAACCTCAAAGTTTGGCAACAAAATCACTTTTTCCTCACATTTCAGTGATAGAAAGTTCTAGAATCGGAGATGAGCCACAAAGGTCTTTCCACCCAGCATTCCCCCAAGTCACCCAATATAAATAGTACCTCACTTGTGTGGGTAGGCCCAGTGCCCGCGACAGGAAATGCCCCAAAACACAACATGAACACATCACATTTTTCTGAAGAAAACTGACCTGGTTTTTGCAAAGTGCATAGCTGTGGATTTTGGCCTCTAGCTGAGCCAGCACTTAGGAAAACCTACCAAACCTGGGCATTTTTAAAAACTAGACACATAGGGGAATCCAGGATTGGTTAACTTATGGCACTCTCACCAGAGTCTGTTACCCAGAATCCTTAGGAAACGTCAAAAATTGGCAAAAAACACTTTTTCCTTACATTTTGGTGCTCCAAATTCTGGATTCTGAGGGGAGCCACAAACTTCCTTCTACAGAGAATTCCCCCACATGACCAGATAAAAATGGTACCTCACTTGTGTGGGTAGACTTAGTGCCTGCAACAGGGAATGCCCCAAAACACTACGTGGACACATCAAATTTATCAAGTACAAAACTACCTGTTTTTGCAGGGGGGCACCTGCGTTTTTGGTCTTGGGCTCAGCAGCCATCTAGGAAAACCTACCAAACCCAGACATTTCTAAAACTAGACACCCGAGGGAGTCCAGATAGGTAGGGCTTGCATGGATCCCCAGTGTTTTCTTACCCAGAATCCTCAGCAAACCTTAAATGTAGTTAAAAAATCATATTTTTCCCACATTTCTATGTGGGATCACCACACCGGCACAAATTTCCTTCCACCCAACGTTCCCCTCAGTCTCCCGATAAAACTTTTACCTCACTTGTGTAGGTGGGCCAAGTGCCTATGACCGGGAAGAGCCAAAAACATGTAAAAAATGAGGGGGAACCAAAGCGTGTCCAAAAGGGCAGTTTGGAAAACAACATTTTAGGCCGACATGTGGGGCAGAATTTTTATCGGTATAGATGTGACAATACTGGGTGGTAGGAATTTTGTGGATTCCTGCAGATTTCGGAAGGGTCTATCACAAAAATGTGGGGAAAATGTGTGATTTCATGCAAAGTTGGAGGTTTGCAGGGCATTGTCATAAGAAAACGGTGAGGGGTGCATGTGAAACACACCACCCTGGACTCACCCAGATGTTTAGTTTTCAGATGTGTCTAGGTCTCGTAGATTTTCCTACATGGCAGCGTCCCAAAGTTCAAAAAGTGCAGCCCTCATCATTCCAAGTGGGACAATTTTGAGA
This sequence comes from Pleurodeles waltl, assembly GCF_031143425.1. Classification (NCBI taxonomy): domain Eukaryota; kingdom Metazoa; phylum Chordata; class Amphibia; order Caudata; family Salamandridae; genus Pleurodeles; species Pleurodeles waltl. The sequence continues at coordinate 473,929,130 of NC_090445.1, forward strand.
GTTAGACAAGCTCTCATGGCCCAAATGTAAAATCAAAACCCAAAATAATCAAATGTCCTCTTGCTTGCCATTGGGATAACAGCTTTTAGTGTGCGGGGGGAGAGCTGAAAGACTGTTACCCCTGTTAGATGGGGTGGGGGATAACCATGTCCATACTGGTTGGTAGCCACCACGTCTCCATTTTTTTTTTTATTCCCTGGCATCTAGTGGGCTTTGTGCCCCCCCCCCGGGGAGTGGATCGGGGGTAATTGCCCCATCTGCCCACTGGTGGGCAGAACAACTTTGTCCCCATTTATTGGGGGCAGGGGTATGGCCATACCGCACTTTCTTTTTTTGAGAAGAAAAAAATCTTGCCTGGTGTCTGGTGGGCATTCTGCCCCCCTTGAGAGCAGATTGGTTTAAGAAAAATAGGCTGATCTGCCCCCAAGGTTGGCAGAAAAGTCCTAAAATAAATGTGCCCCCCAGGGGAGCGATCCTTGCCTAAGGGGTCGCTCCCCATCTGTAAAAACCAAATCCCTGGTGTTTAGTGGTTTCTGCCCTCTTGGGGGCAGATTGGCCTAATAAAAATAGGCTGATCTGGCCTAAAAACACTTTGCCCCCCAAGGGAGCAACCCTTGCCTAAGCGGTCGCTCCCCATGCGTAAAAAATAAAAACAATAACTATCCCTGGTGTCTAGTGGCTTCTGCTCCTCCAGGGTGGCAGATGGTCAAATCAAATCAAATCAAAAACATTTATAAAGCGCGCTACTCACCCGTGAGGGTCTCAAGGCGCTAGAGGGAGGGGGTTACTACTGCTCGAAGAGCCAGGTCTTGAGTTGCCTCCGGAATGCGAGGTAGTCCTGGGTGGTCCTGAGGTTGGTGGGAACGGAATTCCATGTCTTGGCCGCCACGTAGGAGAAGAATTTCCCACCTGCCGTGTGGCGGCGGATGCGAGGGATGGCGGCGAGTGCGAGGTTGGGGGAGCGAAGTTGACGGGTGGGCGTGTAGAAGCTGAGGCGACGGTTGAGATATTCGGGTCCCTTGTTGTGGAGGGCTTTGTGTGCGTGGGTGAGGAGCCGGAAGGTGATCCTTTTGTTGATGGGAAGCCAGTGCAGGTGTCTCAGGTGGGCGGAGATGTGGCTTTTGCGGGGTATGTCGAGGACGAGGCGGGCGGAGGCGTTTTGTATTTGCTGCAGGCGTTTCTGGAGTTTAGCTGTGGTTCCTGCGTATAAGGTGTTACCGTAGTCCGGGCGGCTCGTGACAAGGGCGTGGGTCACAGTCTTTCTGGTGTTGGCGGGGATCCAGCGGAAGATCTTTCAGAGCATGCGGAGGGTGAGGAAGCAGGAAGATGATACGCGTTGACTTGGTCCTCATTAATATAGGCCAATTTCCCCCCCCCAGGGGGCAATAAAGGCCTAATGATAAAATTGCCCCCTGGGGAGCGACCCTTGCCTAATTGGTCGCTCCCCTTATCGATGTAAACAAAAATAAATCCCTGGTATCTAGTGGTTTCTGCCTCCCCTGGGAGCACATCGGCCTAATTAATGTAGGCAGATCTGCCCCCTGGGGCTCATAAAAAATTGCCCCATGGGGAGCGACCCTTTCCTAAGGGGGGGGAGGCAATATTGGCCTTCTAAAAAATGCCCCCCTTGGGGAGCGAACCTTGCCAAAGGAGTCACTCCCCTCATGCCAATTCCATACAAAAATAAAATCCCTGGTATCTAGTGCCATTCCCGCAACCTGATCGCTATGCGTTTGGGCTGCAGGATTTCTCAGAGAGACATGAAAAGGAAAGGAAAAGCCTTTCATTTCCTTTTCATGCGTTCCTGAACTCCACTGTCCCCGTACTGAGGAGAAACTAATCTGGAGGTGACCTCTGATGAGGTCAGTGCGCGATGACGCGCTGACATCAGACATCACTGAGGAGATTGGGGGGGGTGTATGTGGAAGACAAAGCAATTCCCCTGCCCTGGGGCTGTGGGTGCTTGGCTCATGGGGAAAGCATTGCCGTTCGCAGGACTTAACGGTCACGTCCTTGGTGCCTCAGCGCAACAGGCAAGGACGTGACCATTATGTCCATGGTGACCCGGGGGTTAATTGACTTTAATTAAATTACTTTCCACCGTATACCCCTACAGAACCCACAACCTGATACATCACTAAAAATTACAATAAACAAATTAAATTAAAAAGCAGATACAAATTTACAAACTATTGGCCCGATTATGAGTTTGGTGGATGGGAACACCCATCTGCCAAACTCCCTATGGGGTGGTTGCCACTATGCTGATTACCTCCCCACCGGCCCCGTTAAGACTTTCCCAAAAGAGTGGTAGCAGCATTGTCAAGGGCTCCTCGCGGGCCATGAAAAGGATGGCATAAACCAGGTTGTCAGCAGCAGAGCGACGCTAAATTCTGCACTGACCTGCCTGATTCCAACCTGCAGCACAGTCAGCCCATCGGGATCTCTGATCCCGGCGGGGATGGCGGTAGGTTGGTCAGTCTTGCCCCCAACCTCGTAATGTGGCGGTCACGTCAGACCTCCACAACCACAGCGATGCGACAGCCACTACAAGTGTGGCGGTCCAAGGTCCCCCACATTTGGAATTAGGACATATATTAAAAAACATTAACAATATTTATACAATCAATTTATTACATATACAATTAAAACACATATTAAACACATAAAAGAAAAAAAAATAGTATTGACAATGATATTTTTGCAAACAATATTACCAACTTAGATATTTTTAACATTGATATTAACAAAATAGATATATTAGTAAATGATATTAACAACAGATATTTTTAACATCTATATTTACAGCATAGATAGTTTTAACATCAATATTACTTACCTCTAAAATTGATATTTTTATTATCGATATTCCTTCTTTAGGATATTTGTGAATCACAATATTTAAAACTTGATTTTTTTTATCTCAATTTTTTACGTTCAATATTTTGTCCGAATACTGTATGCCACAAACCCAGCACCAGCACCAGCTGAGAGTTCCTCTTGGGCTCCGCAAGATGTGCAGAAAAGTGGTCATCAGCCCAACACAGCTTATCATTCACAGGCAAGGGCTATTGTAGAGCGTAGCTAAACAGTGTTTTCTTACTGAGAAAAGGAATGCTGTATGATCCATCTTAAGAAACTCAAATTATAGACTGACCATGCCTTATATTGCTGCATTTATTTTTGCATTCTGTTTGGTTACGGTTCATATTTTATATGCTAGATTTGGGATTTACAAAATAGGGTTTGGAGTGCCACTACATCCCCTAACCAATCTAGAGGGACTAATAATGGCCAGAAAATACAACCTGTACAATATTGCTAGTGGATTATGTATGGGTCTCAGTCTGTAGGAAAATGCCTCTTTTTGACATGGGTACACCCCACTTTTTGCCTGGCATCTGATGTAATTTTGAATGAAAGTGGAAAGGGTTCCTGCTAACCAGGTCCTTAGTGCCAGATATCTTTCCCTAAACTGTATAATTTCCCCAACTGGCAAAAGCTTTACTACCCTTTGTAAGTCCCTAGTAAATAATATCCCTGGTACCTAGACCCTGGGGTACTAAAGAGGGTCCCTAAGGGTTGCAGCACAAATTGTGCATCACTACGGGACACCTCAACAAGCACATGACCAACTGGCATTTCAGGCTGCGTGTCTTTGGTGCAGACAAATGTGAAAGCATGACATGGCACACAGCCTGTGGGCCATGTCCACTAACACTGCATGCAATATATGTTGGTCACCCCTCTAGCAGGCCTTGCAGGCCGAAGGCAGGGTGCATTATATTACATGTGAGGGCATATCTGCACAAGCAGATATGCCCCTGCTATGTCTTTGTCAATTTTCAGACACAGGGCCTCATTAGGAGTTTGGAGGTCGGACAAGCTGACCACCAAACTTGCGGGGAGGACGCCACCATCATACCAGTGGTGTCCCCCCAAGTGTATTACAATGTTCCTGCCAGGCTGACTGTTGGGGATATTGTATTACGTATTCCCGCTGGGCTGGCGGGGGGGGACAGTGCTATGAGTTGGCCTTGGCTTCTTTAAGGGAGCCGAGGCAAATGCCACAGCACACAACCACCATCGGAATGCACACTGTCTGCTCTGCAGTCAGTTCGCATTACAATTGTGCTAGGCAGGGGTGGGGCTGCACTGCCCATGCCATGGCATGGGAAGTGCAGGGGTCCCCCTGTGGCCTTCAGCACTGCCTTTCTGCCAGCCTTTTCATGGCAGGGTCCCCACCATGGAAAGCCTGGCAGAACGATGAATTGCAATCAACCAGGTGGTGCTGACATCAGCGCCACCTTGGCTGAGTACAACTCCGACCAACATCACGCCATCAGGACTATATTCCTGGCTGAGACAGTGGTCCCCTGGCGGGTCCGCTCATCTTGGTTGTAATGTGGCGGTCAGATTGCCACAGTTGTGGCGGTCCAACCATCACCATGAGGCTGGCGGTCCTTAGAGGACCAGCTTTGCAATGAGGCCCATAATAAGTGACCAGGAAAGCCATTTTAAATGCATGTGCTAGTCACTGTTCAATACGAGTTCCCCGGCTACATGATGACTTCACTGAAGATAGGGATGTTTGGTATCAAACATCTCATATTGGTGAACCCACAGTGATGCCAGTGTTGGATTTACCAATACATGCACCCAGACAACACCTTAGAGGTGCCCCCTGAAGCCCTTCTAGCCTCTTGTGTGCTCATTGACAAGTTCCTGCTAGCTAGCCACCCAAGACGCTGTTCTGGACACCTAAGGTGAGAGCCCTTTGCTCTCAGGAGGTCCAGAGTAAAAGCCTGGTTGGGGTGAGAGTGTAACACCCCCTCCCACCGTATGATCTGCTGATTAGCCTTCTTAAGGCAGCAAGCCTCAAATGGCTACCACCTTTGAAATGCGAAACTGGCTCCACTCGCAGGAGAGAAAGCCACACCCCACCCAGAGCCCATTTCGCATCTGGACAGGCCGGAAAATTAACTACTCAGGTAGGAATGCTACTCCCAAGTTAGCACCATCCTTAAGGTGGAATTCCGCAAATTGGACACAATTTAGCCATCTTTGAGATGGAAAACTCAGGAATTCTGGGACAGGGTTATGCCCACTTCCCACCGGCAATGGTCCTATAGGGGGCGTAGTGACCCCAAAGGTCAGTAGGCCATTAACTACTACCCTATACAACATTACAGCTCCTAAATTCAGTATTTTGGGCAGCCCCTAGGACCAGACAAGCAGATCCTGATGACCTATGAAGACAAAGGACATAGATGAGTTGCAACAGCAGAAAAGGAGAAAAGAAGCAGCTGTCCTGTACCAACCCTGCTGGCCTGTCTGCATCCCTCAACAAAATTTGCACCCCTTGTCAACTTAGCTGTGACGTCAGAAACATGGGAGGACTGCTTGCCTTCCATAAAGACTCAAAAACGCAGATGAAAATGCGGACCTGTTCTCCAAAAAGCACCAAAGAAGGGACTCTGAAGCCTCTGGAATTGTCAAAAGCCAACACCTGAAGACACCACTACACTCGCTGTCTGCAACCTGAGTTGAAGTGGACCGCTGGTGCCAAGAAGTTCCCTCAGCTCCCCAGAGTCTGAGTCCATCATGGTTTCAAACCTCCTGGACTCACCGAAGTCCCCTGTGGCTTCTGCACACAGCTCCCCTCTCCCACTGCTTTTGTGATGAGAGAAACACAATGCCTAAAATAAACACTGCATACCTTGGCTCTGGCAGAGTTATAGTGGGCCCCTGGTGTCAACAAAGTCCCCAGCTCTCCTGAGCTCAGTTCCACTGTGGTTTCACCTCTCCTGGATTCCTTGATGCCTCAGAGCACAGGACTACTCAACCGTGCATGCTCTTTGACAGAGAAACTCAACACCAAAGGACACCTCTGCACCTGTTGCCCCTGATACGTGGAGAAGTGGACCAAAGGTGCACCTATGTCCCCGAGCACCACACATTTGTAATCTATCTGTTGGTCATCCTCGACTGGCCTCCCAGCCAGATCCTGCAGCCTTTTTTCACAGCAACCAAACTCCATTGAAATACATTGGGCACCCAAAGCCATACTACACCTCTGCACTCGGTCGGCCAGTGCCTCCCGGAGTGACCTGTTGATGTAGTCCTGACCCTTGCCCAAAACTCACCTTAAGTCTCTGAGATTGGTCTCATAAGTCATAATTTTCCTCCCTTATGATAAAATTGTAAAACTCAGGAATTGCACTGTGTTTACTTTTTAAAGTGGCAAGAACTCCTATTTAAAAACTTACCTGAATGATTTTTCTCTGATGCCTAAATATACTGTATATAAAGATACCTGCTATTTGTATAGATTGGTGTGTCTCTCCTTCTTGAGTCATGTGTCTCACTTATTGACTATTGTGTGTATTTGTAGATGTCTTGCACTCCTCTCTGTTAAGCCAAAGGCTGCTCAACTACAATACCCATAAATAGAGCACTTTGAGATTGCATAGCAAGGCCTGTCCACTCACTGGGAAACCCCTGAACTCCTTGTATGGCATTTACATACCACATAAAGGGCAAGCTTCCTACACAGTCCAACTGGACTTTCTAATTTGTGTTGGTGCTTTGAACTTAACCAATACACTTCTCAATATTCTCCTCCTCAAAATTTTGGATATAATATTAAGAAAGCATGATATTCTGTACTTGATATGCTGGACCCACACTAGATTACAATAGCTTCCTTTAATCAACATGGACAAGACAGAGGTTTCCCTGCTGGGAAAATAGTCCAGCATTTGGTCCTCTGTCCGGTTGCCTGAGACACTTGGGACTTCACCCATTCTGGTTTCTTCAGTACATAATCTGGATTTGTGCATGAAATAAGATCTCTTGCTGGCCACTCAAGCTAGCACAATATAATCTGCCTGCTTCTATCAACTACATCTCCTACACAAAATTCTTCGAAAAACTCATCCATTTTAGCTCATATCTTCTTGGGTTCAGTTGTACTCCATTTCTTCCTATATACTCAAGGCAGACAGTAGTCCAGCCCTTGATTTTGTCTAGATTGGGCACAGTAACTCTTCCGACTTTTGCCTGACCACACATCTTTTTTCCAGACTTCAACAGGTTCAGAATATGGTAATATACCTTATCTTCAATCCCCCTAACATTCACTTATTTCCTGTTAAAGTGCATGTGCTCCACTGGCTTTGCATCCCGAAGAGTATCCTATTAAGATACTCAGCCTGGCTCACCAGGCCTTCTATAATCTTCCCTCTGTTTCTTTTTGATCCCTCCTTCTCAATGTCAAAGAATAGGTGGACAAGCTTTATCCTACCTCATTGCTAAACACTGAAACTTACTTCCTATAAAGATTTACCTCACTTTCAATCATCTACCACTTGGACAGCTAATGCACTTGGTTTTACTTCTCTTACCTGTTGCGCCGTGGCTCCTTGCAGCCTTTGCAATGTTTTTCCTAGTGCTGGGAAACCTTTATGAGTAACTGTCACACTCTATGATAATAGAATAGAATAGAATAGAATACAGTTACACACATTTGAACTAAAACGGTTGCAGTATACCATTGTGAAAATAATTCCTCATACTCAGCAAGGTTTTGGAAAGAGTCTGTATGGGAATGGATATTCTAGGACTCTTACAGATCTAAAGGAACAAAGAAAGTTAATGTAACCCCTGTGGCAGTGACAGATTTGTATGCAAGATGAAGGACTGTATGTATTGTTCAATCTTTCTTTATATTTTCAGAGATATGTATTAAACACTAGTGGTCATCACTGTGTAGTTATAGTTGATGCCACGTTCCCATAGAAAATATTTTTTTGGCTTGCTAATAACTTTGACACAGTTAAACAAATCTTCACAAAACTTTCCCAAAAAAAAGTTCATCCACCTAAGCTCCTTCCAGGAACATTTCAGGATGAAATTAATGTGCAAAATGAAGAACTATCTAGAAATGTAGGAGTGCAGCAGGGGTACAGCAGGACAAACATATCAAAACATAAGATTCGATGGACTGTCTCATATTTATAAAGATGTCTCGCAGCCACTGTAGGACTCAGAGGCCTGGTGTCTTGAAAAAAAACAATATGTAGGGGTGCAGGGTAGGTTTACCCTGGCCCCCTAGGCCTTGGGGACAAAATTAAAAAAACGTTTTTCTTGTGGTACCGTGCAACACAAATGGAAAAAAGGGCAGAGCCACCATTACAATATAGTCCTCACAGGTTGAGCCAGGAACTGGGAGGTTGGCACATTTAATTTTCCTTTTTTAAATATATTGGGTAAAGGGCCTGTGTGTTGGCTCCCTCCCCTCACCATATATTGGACCCAGACACCCACACCATAGGGCCATCAACCAATATTGATCCTGTCTCGGGCAGGAGCAGAAAAGCTCCCGGTGGGCGGGAGCAGAATACAACATTCCTGATCGTGATAGAGCGGGCAGGCAAAGGTAAATGTGGTATCACAGAGGGAGCAGCTGTCGAGGCACCTGGATGGGGCTACCACCTGCCCCGCCACACCAGTAGGATGCCGTCAGTCATATTTTGACCATACAGATGGCCTGGCGGTGTCCTGTAGGTGGGACACTGCTGGTAGTAACAGTGTCCCTTCCTGTTCCCTGCCAGGTGACCTCCTTGCTGGACAAGCTAAGTCAGGCGTCTGACAGAGGAGGGCGGTGAGAGGGTTGGGGATGTAGTGTGTGAGTGTGAGGTGTTTGGGTGTGTGTATGAATGTGTGTGTGTGTGTATGCGTCTGTGAGTGTTGTGGTGTTTGAATGGTTGTATGCATGTGAGTGAATGTGTGTATGAATATTACAGTGGGTGTCTGCATGTCAGTGTGTATGCGTGTGAGTATGTTAGTGTGGATGCGTGTGAGTATGTGTGAGTGAATGCGTGTATGGATGAGTGTGAGTGTTTGCATGTATCAATGATTGTGATTAAATGCGTGTATGAAAGTGGTGGTGAATGGGCTTATGTGTGGTGTGTGTGGGTGTGTGTGCATAATTGCAGGGATGTGGGTGGGGGTCGGGGGCGTTGTGACTCTAGGGGTGTTGGGGTGGGGGCACTGTGACTCTGGGGGTGAGGGGTGCTGTGACTGTAGGTGGGGTGGGGGCACTGTGACTCTAGGGAGCTGGGGGATCAGGTGATTGCTAGGGGGGAGCCGTCTACTGGTGACAGGGAAGGGATTCCCTGTCACCTGTAGCCCTAATGCCATGGTTTTTGTGGCGTTGCTACCACCACAGAAACCATGGCAGTAAGCTGGTACATTATACCGACGGCGATCGTGTGTGGACCGCTGGCTCGGAGATGCACATCTCTGGCCCAGCGGTTCATACCGCCATAGTGGTATGAGTGGAGATGTGGCAGATTGGCAGCGGCCAACCCGTCACATTCATGATGTGGCGGTATACACCGCCAGCCTGTTGGCGGTGATACCGCCACACTAACCACAGCGGTTAAAAGACCGCCAGGGTCAAAATGAGGAACATATTGTGGTGACCCTTTAACAAAGCCAGTAGATCTATGTTACTTAAAATGACACCTCATTATATAGTTACTTTACATTTAAAAAAACTCATACATTTATTGAAAAAAGCAAATGTTGAAGTGAAGGTTTAGTTAGGTCTGATAATAATATCTTACGTTATATTAAAAAAAAAAACTCACAAATTCACAGAAGAAAAGGTTAAAGTGATGTTATAGTTAGGTGAAAATGTCAGTATAACTTATGGCATTACCATACACTGGTTATAACGTGTTACATCACTCATGACCTTTGGCTTTTTCAGTGGAATACACACAAACACACACACACACACATAGACACTGTGTAGTTAAAATGAATGCCACGCTTTTGGTTTGTGATAACGTTTGTGAAGTTTGACAAATATTCACAAAAGTTTCAAAAAAAAAGTTCAGCCACTTCACCTTCTTCCTGGAAAGTTTCAGGGTGAATGTCCCAAAGCGTGTTTTCCCCCATGCAATTTTCCTTAGGAGCTTTAGACACAGCTACAGCAGAAATGGCTGAGCAGAAATACACTAAGGGCCTCATTACGAGGCTGGTGGTCTGAAGACCTCCAGCCTCACGGTGGCAGTCAGGACCGTAACATTAAGGCCCTGGCGGTCAAACCGCCAGGGTTTCTCCATCTCCACCAGATCAGTGATCCCCATGGGTTGACGGTGGGTGGAGGTCTTAAGCCACCAGGTCACCGCTGCATGAAGTGCTGCCCTGCAGATTACAACCTTGTTCACCGCCAGCCTTTTCATGGTGGTTTTACCACCATGAAAAGGCTGGAAGAGAAAAGGTGCAGGGGGCCACAGGGGAACCCCTGCTCTGCCCATATACTTGGCATTACCAGTGCAGGGGTCCCCCTGCCCAAGAGGATGATGGACGGAGTGCTGAAACTTTTGAACCACTTACCCCCAGTCACAGATCTGGGTTTAATCCATCGTTCTTTTGCTCACCGTGCAACCCCAGTTTGGACCCAGCAATATGCAAATCAGTCTTGACCCTGTTCCCCATAGGAACCGTCCAGCCCGAACTGCCAGGCCAGGTCCTCCCTGGACCAGAAACAAAGGCCCCCTGCCCAGCACCCTCGTAAATGTTCAACGTCTGCTGTGGAGGGTGCTGGTGCACCCTGCAGGTGACAGCATTGCCGGAGGCTCGATTACGAGCCTGAGACAATGCTGCCATCTATTTCCCACTAGGCTGATGGGTGGAAATTGAGTTTTATGCCCATCAGACTAGCACGAAACACCTAATAGGTGGGTGAGGTGGTTGCCTCTATGGAAGCGGCGGCTCTTTCGTAGTTTAACAGATGGGGTTTCCCATCCGCCAAACTCCAAATTAGGTCCTAAATGTGTTTGGCAGCTATTTTAGGACTCAGTGACTGAGTCCCTGTGTCACACAAATATGGAGACATTTGCAGTAGCAAATCCCACACAAAAAGGAGGTAAGGGTGTGTTCCAGAGCAAATTTGCCTTTAAAGTTTTGGAGCACCTCCCAAAAATGTACATTTGTGGGGATTCTCAAACTCTTATCTGATTGAGCCGCACTCTGTGTGCAATGGCGCTATCTGAATTACAGAAGTGGATGCACAAGTCTCTATGGTCCCTTTATGCTACTACAAGGCCCCAGGGTACAGAAAACTAACACACATCCCTGGTGTGCCTCCAGTGCACTGTACGTTATATGGTTCCTGGATGGGAAGTGCAGTGTATCACTTTTGAAGGTGGTGTAGAAAAAAAACTTACTGCACAGGGAAAATATTTTTGTCAAATATAACACACTATGTAGAATTCCCGACAGACATGACATTTCCAGAAGCACAAACGGAAATCTGCACCTGGAAAAAATTTCTAGGCATACTTCTGGGAATAGAACAAAACTAAAAACTAAAAAAACTGATAGAAGTACGATTAGGTGGGGATGCAATTCAACCCCTGCACTTGTATGTTTTTTTTAATGAATGGAATGCATTTTTCTGATTCTAAATCTTGACTTTAATGATCTGGCTCTACTTGTATATGTGAAAGGACCTAACTATATAATATTAAGATCCTTAATTGTGAAGCACCTTTCTAGAAATGTAAGTGAAACCACGTATTTTTTGTACTGTTTATGCACTTTTATTAATGAGCCCTTCAACCCTTCCTTTTCTTTCTCTTGTGTTTCTTATCATTTGTTCTTTTCTTTCCTAACCATTGGTCTTTGATTATCATCCTTATGTAACAGATATATGCCACCTTGCCGCTTTTATTACTTTAATAATCACAATTTGCTGTTAAATGTTCTCCTTATATTTCAGTCTATTTTTTCGTGCATTGTGCTGCTAATTGCTTACAAATTGTATTTTTATTACATCAGGTCAGGTTTTTGTGGGAGTATGTTTCATGGTTCTAAATCATTGGAAAATCAATGGAAATAAAAACAAAAAAATAAAACGACATCTTTATTTTTACGTGTTTGTCTATTTAAAGCTTAGTTGCGAACTGTTTTAGATGTCTGCGTGATTTTACTTTAGCACAAAATATACCCCATAGCCTACGCCTACAGAGGGGGGCTTTAAGTCCGGGCTCTTAGCTTTTAGCTTGTTTGAGGAAGCGCCCCTTCAGCCACCTGGCTGACTTTTACATTTTCGGATTAGTACATATCACTTAGCTGCCATAAATATTTTTGCCTATTAAATTTTAGAGCTGTGATGGTGAGAAAAGTTGTCCCCCTGCAGTTCGTAGCCTTTCTTTCTGTGCAAAAACACGCATATTAACCAAAGACATTACAATTACAGTCCGTATTGTAGGAGCACTGAAGTAAAGGCACTGTACACTGACACACGTTCTGGTAGCTAGGAGTCCGTGTTCAAAAGACGTTTCTTCCGAGCATTGAATATAAATACATCCAAATACCGTAGAATTTCACATGATGAAAACTATTTAGGGGCAATCAACACTTTCAATGAAATAACAATAAAAATAATCTAACACACCTATATAATTTGGCATTTCTTGTAAAAATCAGGAAAGGAAAACAATTTTCAAATTTGAGTTAGTAATAATGTATCAATGCAAGGTTTCTGAATCCAGCAGGCAGCCCCACTCTCCTCCTTCACACTAAGGCAATCCATCCATGGAGTTACAAAGTCGCAGTCGCTAGCTGTGTCTCACGGGAGACCTCAGGTGTCTTTTTTGTCAATTGCTGAACTGGCGTGAAGAAGATTTTCAGATGCGCATAAATCCATATAATATATATTAATAAGAATGTGCTTAAATGAATACCTTTGCCAGATGTATTTGTTACATGGGTAGCACGGCAAGGTACGTTCGCCCTCATAAACATAGGAGGACTGCAGAATGGGGACTCACTCTCTGGAGTGATGAGTTTCTGTTTTTTTTTAAGTGATGAGGATTGTTACTCGTTAACACGTGCCAAGAACAAAGACACTACTAATAGATTCCTCATGGCCCCAGGACCAATGGTCTACTTTCGGGCTATTTTAGTGTTGGGAGCTAATCTGAAGACAGTGCCACACTTATCAGAGATGCGAGGGAGGCTGTTGTAAGTGGGGTGTCTATTTCTAAGAAGCTGAGGAGCACAACAGTGCTTTATCTACAAACCTTTATAAATACAGTAACCTTGAGCATGAAAAATGGAAAGCAGTATTATAAAAAAATAGTGAAATGGCATTGGCATACCACTAGGTCTGAAATGTATTTTCAGTTATCAGTAGGCCTGCGTGAAATTTAAATTACGCTGTCATAATTCACATATTTTCTGGAATTTTGCATTATACTTGTTTCATGAACTTTGCATAATTATGCAGTTATTCGCTGCAAAATTATCGCAGGAAATGCGGGAGCAACTGAAGCAACCAGAAGGCGAGCAGCAGTTGTTTGATTCTATGGTGTTTTTCATGCTATTTTTTAGTGCTAAATGACATATTTGCCTTTTGTGTAATTATATATAATTTCACATAATTTTCCCTACATTTTGCATAATTACAAAAAATAAAATTACGTCAATTTCGCACATCCCTAGTTATAAGTTGGATCTACTGACTTTGCAAGAGCTTATTAGATTTAGATGTTATAGCCCTTTAACTTCTTTCTGTGCAAATATGGTTTAATGTTATAGCAGCCTAAAGCAAACAGTCAATCCCATCACTTTCAGGAGGCTAGACTGCATCAAGGGAAGAAGTTCAGGGAATGTAATGTGGCGAGGAGGGGATTTTAGGTGACCAGCTCGTTTGCAGTCACAAGCTTGGCAAAACATGAATTTAGCTTAGAAGAAAGTGCTAACTGAGCAGAGCAAGCAAAATGGCTAATTGGAATGCAGTTATTAACACATGCAGGCTATTCCCAAAGGTAACATACTCTGTGAGTAATTAAAATTTACTCTTGCACTTTTTAATGACTACCACTATTGGATATTCACGAAATGTGGGTGTAAAGTTCCACAAAAGTGTAGACTTACATGCATCCAGCACTTCAGCTTATGCAATAGGGTCAATCATAATTTGAGACCATATTGTTTGTACATGTAACTTATGACATATCTTATGTCTGGTGGAATCTCCTCACTCAGGTAGCGACTTCTCCTGCAACGGTGGAGAGTTTCCATGCTAGTGAAAAGGAGGCCACTGCACTCAGATGGAATCTTCACAAACTGGGCAGAGACCTCCACATTACAGTGAATAGGAGAACTACGCATGGCAGTGAATAAGAAAATGATGTACACCTAAAAGAAATCTGACACACCGAACACATTCCCTTACAACCATGTAAATACCATCCATACGGTATGGTCTGTTTTTTTTTTCCTCTTCAGCTTTCAGATTCTGCAGTCACCACTGTGTATTCTTCCAAAATGATGTTGCCTGTTTTGAATGGGAAGATAATTTTCACTGAGGAGGAGACAGCCTGTGAAGTAAAATGTCTTGCTGAATACTACAAGCAACTACATAGCTACCTCTATTTTCCCTCGGTGGGCCTAAAAGTCAGCCTATGGCAGAAGGTCAAAGACTTTGTGAATGCATTGGGGAGAAGGTCTGCATATTAACAAAATGGTAAGATGAGAGGAGAGGTGAAGTAGTTGTCCAGGATTAAGCTGGCTGACATTCTTCCTGGAGGTCAACTGGAGCCCATTGATGGCTCACCTGAAGGATGACCTCTCCACAATGAACCCCCACTTGCTATATGGGCTACCACTACAGAATAACACTACTTTGGTGCCAGGTAAGATCATAGCCTCCCACCTCCCTCCAACTCTCCATAGCTGTTAATTATCCCAGGTATATGAGTGACCAGGTAAGCCAGTCCCATTTTTTTCTTTGGCTTCTTGGACTTGTAGTCGTGGTTTTAGATTGGGTTTAAAGGCTGGACAAGTTAGTCATGCAGGTACCTTGGGAAACCTGGTAGCTATGACTCTCTCTGTCTCTACAAACAACAATCCTACCAGCACTGGTCCATCCTTCAAATTATCCGAAGAACTTCTGAATAATTTGGTAGCTGCCCATTAAACCCTTAATGAGGCTACCTTCAAAACTATGAATGCCCTCATCTTTTATCAACTGTAGAATCTGAAACAAAGCAGCTTCTGTTGGATCTAAATCCATTTTCTTTGCGCAAACTGAAAATGTTTTTTGCCTCAAACCCCCTGCTTTCAACCTCCGAGCCTACAAGCAGTGTTTCCTCAACACCTGCAGATTCAGAATTGGAAACAAGGGGAGAAGGAGTAGAGGGATATTCCACTCATTTGAGTCCCTCAAACTCATCAACAATAGGTACCAATTCACACAGGCAAGAGCTGAGGGAAATTCGCAGAGAAGGCCTGAAGGACACCTGCACAACGGAGAGTCCCCCTTCAAAGCCACTGTTTACTGAGACCTGAAACAACATATCTAGATTTTTGCATTGTCTGTTGTAGCAAACAGATCCACAATGTGCATCCCCCATTTCAGAACCAGTTGATTTGAATGGAAATTCGAGGATGGAAAGAAAAATGAGTCATGAAGGAATCTCTTGACTTAAACGGCCTCATTACGAGTTTGGCGATCTTTTGGCAAGACCGCCACAGTGGCAGCTGCCGAAAGACCGCTATGTTGGCTGTCACTCGTCTGCGTATTACGACCCACATCGTGAAGACTGCCAAAAACAGCCAAAATTCAGAAACGGCCAGGATAGTGGAGGGCAGGAAACACCACCAGCACCGCCAGCATGACACAAATCCGCTCACCAGATTACGACCCACAAATCACCACAGTGGTTCTTCCATGGTGGAAAAACATTGACGGTGCGAGCCGCCGTGGTCAGAAACCAATACTGACAGAAGACAACACCACATTGGACAGTTTGAATACCCCACACCTGACACACATCCACACACCTCACACACCTACAGACACAACTATATAAAACACCCCCACACAACCCACACTCCTTTGCAACAATACTGCAATACTGAGAAACAGAGAGCAGGCACATACACAGAAAGAGCACCCTAACATTATAGGCACACACACACATCACACACCAGCTAAATGAACACAATACACACATAAGGAGCACACACATTCTACAACAACTGTCCATCCCTCACAACGCACCACCCACACTCCATCAATCACCCAACATTGCACCTTTTCATAAACAACACCCCCATACCATCAACACAATCACAACCATGTCCCCACAAAAGCACCCACGATTCACCAACAATGAGTTGAGGGTCATGGTGGATGAAATTGTCTGGCTGCGTGCTTTGCATTTGTCTCACAGTGATGGCTGGGTATGGTGTGTTGGGCATGTATGTGTTTGGGACATTCATTTATGTTGATATTGTGTGTATTGATCGTGTTGGCATTTGTTATTTGGAGAGTGGTCTTCCCTTGTGTAGTTACTGTGTGCATGCATGTGTGTGGTGATTGGTATGTCAGAACAGCTGTGTGGTGTGTTTAAGTGGTGTGACATATGCCTCGTTGTATGACAGTGTGATTGAGTGTATTGGTACATTGGTGTTGTTACGTTGTGTTGTTTGTATGTATTGTCAAGTGCTGTGGAGTGTTGACGGTGCGTATGAGGTGTTGTGGTTGTTATGTAGTTGTGTACTTAGCTTATGTTGTATGTTGTTGTGTTTGACAGTGCTGGTGCTGTGTGTCTGCAGCTGGGTGTGTTTTGGTAGTGTGTGTCACCAATGGTGTATGTACTGAGTCTTTGCGTGTGTGTATGTGTGTAAATATGACATTGCCACCCGTACCGAATGTGTATGTTGTGTGTGTGTGTCGCAACCTTGGCATTATGCAACAGTGACAGTTAAGTGTGTATTTACACTTGCTGCTGTCGTCGTTGGTTCCGAAGTCATTGGGCGAGCATGACCAGCGGGAAGACGTCTAGTTCAGGTTCCATGGCGGATCCAGACCGGTATGGCTTCCTGAAGGTGAGTGTCTCCATTTATACTGTTGGTTTCCGCCAGGGTTTCCATGGTGGTGCGACCGCAGAGGAAACCTTGGCAGTGTGAAACTTTGTTATCTGTCTGTGAGATCCCTGTCTCCCTTAAAGGACTCCCTCAGAGATTTGACAGGCAGATCCGTGCCTTGGATTATGTTACAAAATATTACCAGGACATGGCAAAGTTGCTCCAAGAACATTTAAGAACCTTTAGGGAAGACAGTGCAAGGCACTTTGCCTTGGCTGTGAATATGAGCAATAGGCAAAACATACCAATGTCATTCTTCACTGCCAATGCTTGCAGGAGATTATACAGAGACTCATGCACCACCTACACCACCACCTGCACCATCCCCTGCACCACCTCCACCCCTTGCAGCACCTGTGCCACCTACTTCACCACCCAGAACACAAGCACAGACTCAAACATTCTCACTGCTGCCATTACTTTGATGGAAGGAGAAACCCCCATACTAGCTTTGTTCACTCTGCATCTCGAATACATTAACTGTCACATTGTTTCCTTAATTAAAATATGTACACTTTTAACTTCACTAATCTCTGTCAATCTTTGATCTGTTTTGAGTGCTTGATCGTGCATTACAACATAGGACAGTGTTATGTATGTCATTTCTTTGTTGATTTTCAAAGTTTAAAACATTTCAAGACTGCATTGCGGGTTCCTTTTGCTTCTACGCCACATTGAGTTAACGATAGTTTGAACTTTGTTTCTTGTGTAGCCTTTGACTTCCTAGGTGGATAAGTAGCTCAACTCTAGCCTAATGGTCCTTCTTCCTCTCTTATTCTTTCCACTGGATGACATCAAGGGTATTATCATCCTGTTATGACTAATGATAATCTATTTATCCAGCTTATTATGCTGGTACCTATGGCTAATGAATTCTTAAGTATTATTTCTAATTGCTTGTACTTTGTCCTTTGTTCCCTGCCACGTCCAACTAGTGTTTATGTAATAATCTTTTATTGGCCCTCGTATAGCTTTGTGTGAAAGTCCTTTACTTCCTATTTGTGTTTCCTTGTACAATTGCAGTTGGTCATCCTCTATACCTTAAATAATACAGTAAATAAATATTTGTAAAATATTATGATGCAGAAACCAAAAAATATTGCCAGATAGAAACCAGTTTTTAACACACCAGATATTTCCTTTGGCTGACATACATTCAATGTGTTACACAGTAACATGTGTAACTGCAAGAAAGAGAGATTTCTGTTTCAGTTTGAAATATTTGTGCATGTGTGAGTGTGTGTGTGTTGGGGGTTTGTGTGTGTGTATGAAAAATAAAAAACAGAAAAACACATACTGGGAATGGACTAAAAGAAACAAAAATATAGTCTTCACTCGGACAGGCAATGCTAACTTGGAGGGGATTGGGCAAATAATAAAACACTTCCTGAATCATCAAGGAAACCTGTTTATAGTCAGTGGGAAAACAAAACAGCCCACAATCCAAAAAGGGTCCAAATTCATGAGTTCACTATACAGAATTATGATAAAGTCAGACCACCAAGCAAGAGGTTCCTAGCTTGGGGGCAAATGCCACTGGCCATCCTCACTCTCAGTTTTATTGAATGATATAGAGCTCATCCTCCATTGTGGAGGTAAAATGGCTGGCCTTGGTAGGACTATACACTCTTTGGGAGGAATGCAACAGAGAGGTAGCAAGGGAAACAGGTATCACAGACAAACTGGGAAAAGGGACTCCAGAAGGTACTGGGGAGGCAGAAGAGCTTCTGTCCGCGAGGTCATCAATAGGCATGGGCCAATCTCATGGAGTTTCACTCCATGGAACTCCGTGGAGTTACCTGAAAACTCAGCGAGATTCCATGGAATTCCGCAAGCAGTGGAATTTTGGTAAGTTGTGCTGCTTGTGCTGACCTTTAGTGCCTCAAATTGCCCTGCACTGTAAAATCAGCGAGAACTTGGTCAAATTAGTAGTTAAGACAAAGAAACTAACAATAAACAAGCATGTTAGTAAGGTTTTACTTTCAAAACTTTTATATCACAAAAATATGTTAAATAAAACATGTAAGGTTATGAAGAGACTCAAAGTGAAGACAGCACTCTCAAATTCACTCTCAAACTCTAACAGAGTTGTTCGCACTCCACTAGAGAGTGGAGAGCCTACCTGGCTTTGCTCTCCGCCGGTTGGCATCTAACTGCTGGAGCAAGCTGCTGCAGAGACTGCACTGGCACCAGCTCCAGTTCCAGGCCTTCCTCCTTTTAACGTCCTCAGCAGCAGGGGAGTGGAGGGCAGAGGGAGGCAAACAGGGACCCTGGACACCAGCAGCATTTCACCCTCGTTGCGGTGTCTCTATGTGTTCCTGGGACACTGGGCCTGGACATTTTTTTACCTGTGGGGGAGGGGTGTGCTTGGAAAAAGGAGACTTGTAGTCAGGGTTCCATGGAAAAGAACCTGTCTCCCCAGAGTCCCTGAACTTTCTCAGAGGAAGCAGGTTATTTTCCATGGAGCTCCAATTGAAATCTTTTTTTTTCTGACTGTCAACTCCCTCCCTGCAACCTATGCAATAATGTATGCCATATGTGACGGGCGGGCCTGTGCTTGGGAAAAAGGAAACATGCAGTCAGAGCTCCACGGAAAAGAACCTGTCTGCCCAGAGTCTCAGGGGTACTGTGCGGAGGCCAGCAGGGAGAGCTGGAGACCAGATGAGCAATGGGCAGTTGGTGAAGGGAAATGTGCATGTTCTCACTTGCGCCTGATCTCCGAAGAGCTAAACAGGGTTGGGCCGTCTGACCCTGTACCATGCATACTGTCCAGTATCCACTACCACAGGACCTGGTCCAACTGGTATTTTAACCATTGAACTAGGATATTTGACATCTAATCTCAGTTTTATGGTAGAAATAATCACTATGTTCTGAGGAGGGCACATAACAGAGTGGCGATTCCCTGGGAGGGGCAGTCTCTTCCCTTGCCATCAGAATCACTGACACCCCAACTGTGGTCTAGTGGACTAGTTGGAGATATGGAACTAGGAGATGCGTTCTCTAATCCTGGATTCCCATTTGGCCCAATGATATGCTCGTGAGCAATCACTTTTCTGAATTTATTGCCAGGGCCACTGGAATGATACAATTGTGAGGCCCCTGCATTTTTCTCCTAATTATAGATTTGCCGCATTTGCCATATAATTCTTCATCTACTACATATTCTGCAGGTTTTAACAAAACATTTTTGTTTCTATCTCAAATGGTTAAAAAATTCCTAAAAACACAATGACGCGTGGGGCTGTGCAGCTCAAGATCATTTGTAAAGCTAGACTGGTTACCTTTTTGTTGCATATTGTTAGATTTGGATGCTAAACTGGTACTAATAAGAGCAACAATGAACAGGCAGTGTTAACAAGTGCAAAAATGACAATTTAGTGAAGTAACACTATCATTAAATGTGCCGAATTACCCTGCAAAAGTGTGAGAAAAGGCCTATTTTTTACATGGTTAGCCCCCACTTTTTTCCGAGTAAATGATGTAGACTAGAATTTGTTGGTGCCCAGGGACCCTGCTAACAAGGTTCCCTGGGACAGATCTCATTCTCAAAACTGTTGTGATGCATTGGCACAATTGGCAACACCTTTTGCTGCCACTATAAGCCCCTAGTAAATGGTACTTAGGTACCCAAGGCATGGGGTACTAAGGGTAGGCCCCTGAGGGCAGCAGCACAGATTGTGCCACCCTCAGGGCCATTCATCCAGATACACCCTGCATTGCCACTGCAGACTGAGTGTCCTGGTGCAATTCTAAAAAGTAAACTCAACATGGCACACTGCCCTGTCTACTACACACTGCATGCAATATAGGTAAGTCACCCCGCTGGCAGGTCTTTCAGCCCTAAGGCAGGGTGAACTATACTATATGTGAGGACATAGGTGCATGAGCAGTATGCCCCCACTGTGTCCTTGCCAAACCTGGGACATAGTGAGTGAACAGAGCAGCCATTTTAAAAACATGTGCTGGACACTGGTCAGAGCGAGTTTCACAGCTACATGAGGGCCTCTCTGAACCCTGGGTTGTTTGGTATCAGACAACTCAGAATGATAAATCCAAATTGGTACCAGTATTGGATTTATTATAAAATGTACCCAGGGGTCATCTTAGTGGTGCCCCCTGCAAAAGCTAACTACCTTGGGATGGTTGTTGGCCGGTCACACCCAACTTGACACCTCCAGACACAAGTCTGCATCCCTGGGGTGAGGGCTTCTGCCCTCTGGGATTCAGAACAAAGCTCTTCCTGGGTGGAAGTACCAACTTCCCCTCCCTCAGGAATGTGCACCTTCCTGCCCGCAAGCTTCAAATGGCTCACCACCCTTGAAACTCGACCCCCAGACATGCTGCTAGCAGCAGATGGCTGCCCGGTTGCAAGCCCCCACTTTTAGCAGGAGCAACAGCAGGAAAACTAAACAAAGAACTGGAGGAGTGGCACCACTTAGCATGCACCACCCCCAAGGTGTTGCATTCGAGGTGACTGCTCCATTTCATTTTCCTCCATCTTGGATGGAAGTAAAATAGCCAATCAGGTGTAGGGAAGTGACCTCTGCCAACCGTAAGTGGTCACTTAGTGGGTGTAGTCACCCCAAGGAACATGGCTTATTGACCACTAACAGGTTCCCCCTTAAAACTCTCACTAAATACTGTATTTACTGGGTATCCCTAGACCAACAATTCAGATAAGATGGACAGGAGAAGACCAGCACCAAGAAGATCCAAAGAATGAGAACTGTGGACCTGCTGCACCAAGAAAAGGCCCCAACCCCTGCCTGCTGCACCCAGGACCTGACAATCGCTGCTGAAGAGATGCTGGACAACTGGAAAAACTCAAAATCCCCAGTCAAGGGACTTCAGAAACAACCTGGACTTACCACTAGAGTGCCCCTATTGTCCTGCAATCGACCCTTGAAGGACCTACATCCTTCTTCTAAGGGCATCCTTGCGCACTGCCCCTGGCTCACTGACTTGCTATGCACATGGCCACCCTGTGCTCTGCACCGAGGATCCAGCTGTGTTCTAAGGGACCCCCACCCCTTGCGACCTCGACACTCCAAGGGCACCTCCAGGAATCACTTTTAAACTTACCTGTGCAGTGGTTTTCCAAGTGGTCCCCCGCAGTGGCCCTACACCGGCTCCAGAGACCTTTCCCCGCTGATCCTGTCGGAACTGGGAGCCACCGGAACTTCTCCAGGTGGCACAGTGTGCCCACCAACAGCCCAGACCAACCTGCAAAAAAATAACTTGGTAAACCTGCTCTTTTATATTATATGCATTTTTAAAGGTTATCCACTATTGATTCCCAAGGTGCGTAAATATGCACAGAAAGACAATTTTTATTAAACTTCAAAAATTCATATCTCAAAAAGTACTTGACCAATTTTGATGTTCTTGGTCTTAAAAGTTTTATAAAAATCTGAATTGAGTTATCCCTTTGAGTTTGTGATTTGCAAGCTTGATGCTGTGAGTATAACAAATGCTTTGCCCTTCTCCAAGATTGGCCTAACTGCTCGACCAAGCTACCATAAAAATTAGAGCATTAGATCTAGTTTTTACCCCTGTAAACGAACGTGTGGTTGCCTGGACCCCCTACACAGTGTGCCTAGCTTTGCTCACTACAGAGGACTTCCTACAATAATATGTCTTTTTTGGTGCATAATTTACTCATCCCCGCTGCATGATTTAAAGGTCCCCTCCCACATAATTTCAGTGACCCTGCTTATTGCTCTGTTGTTCCCTTTTTGGCAAGATTGGGAGTATTTTGATTCATTGTAAAAGCCACTAGTGACCTAGATTTTTAAAAATGTATTAATATTTTCTGAGAAGAAAAACACCTAAATGCAGTACAGTGGTAAATAAATAGCCTTTGTGCCAAGTAGAAGTGTACTACAGTCCTGGGTCTACTAATTTGACAAACTGTTTGACCATGTGCAAATAATACTCTCCCTGTGCCTCGTCCATTGATCTCACAATATGGCAGCACTTTGAAACGGGCTTAATGAGAGAAATAGACACCAATGGCGTACTTCCTGGCTCTGGCTAAGCTCGACGTCCACCTTGAACCACAAGCCCATAAAGAGGCAGGCTTTCATGTAACTTCTGACTTCCACCCTGTGTCTAACCAGGACGTGGCATTACGGCTGGAGCTGGCGACTTTGAACCAGGTTTGAGTCTTGGCGTCAGCTCGACATCCTGTGACTCTTGACAAACCAATTATTCCTCTGTCTATAAAATGCGACCTTCAGTAATGTAACTGGTGCTCACATAAAGTGCTCCAGTACTTTCAGGTCAAGTTAGTGCTGTATATAAACTGCAGACAAATGCACAAAGAGGTCAAAACAAAGTGTTAACATAAAAAGGACAGACAAATGTATACCTATTTAGGAACTGATTTGTACACAGTGAAACTAGAAAACTGGATAAATTGTGACTTCCTTTCTTTTATTGTGTGAACATAGGCAATATTTAATTCACCAAACTCCTTTTTCTTTAATATACCACTATGAAAGCACTTTCAAACATGTGGCTTCAGAATACCAGTTGTACAAAAAAATAATTGTGTTTGATTTAGTAGACTATAATGTTGCTCACATACAGTTTACACGACTACTGTCTTGCCTTTTAGTTTACCAATGATTTACGCTTAAAAACAATCAATTGTAATACGTACCTCTTTCTGCAGTACTGTAATGTGACATGTTAATGTCAAAGCTGAAATACCTTTTTTTAAGTGACCAACATGACACCTCTTTCACAGCCCTTAGAGGGCTGAAAGAGAGAGAGTTGCCTATCCATTAAAAGGGTTAAAGGAGGCAGCACATGAACTAGATGACAATTGGCATCCTGCAGTGTGGTTCCCACTGAGACAGTAGACTTGATTGCTTGACAGAACTTCACAGTTTGTCTCACCTACCTGGGCCCAGCGAAGTGGGACCCTTGTGTAGGAGGCTGGCCTGGCTTATAATGGGTACCTTGTGGTACTTACACCTTGTGCCAGGTCCAGTTCTCCCTTATTAGTAGATTAGAGGTGTTCTAGCAGCTTAGGCTGATAGAGGTAGCTATAGCAGAGCAGCTTAGGCTGAACTAGGAGACATGCAAAGCTCCTACTATACCATTTATATCACTTAACACAATATCATACGAAAACACAATACTCAGAGTTACTAAAAATAAAGGTACTTTATTTTAGTGACAATATGCCAAAAGTATCTCAGAGGATATACTCCCTTAGGAGGTAAGTAATATACACAAAACATGCACACACACAAACCAAATCAGGTAAGTAAAACAGTTAGAAAAGTAGTGCAAACACTGTAGAACACAATAGAATGCAATAGGGGAAAACAGGCATAGGGGCAACACAAACCATATACTCCAAAAGTGGAATGCGAACCACGAATGGACCCCAGCCCTAGTGTAGTGTTTAGAGGGTCGCTGGGAGTGTAAGAAAACACTAAGGGTGTCCAAGATACCCCACCCCAAAAAACCCTGAAAAGTAGGAGTAAATTTACCCTACTACCCCAGAAAGACAGTAAAGTCGAGATAGGGGATTCTGCAAGGACTACAACTGACTGCAAAGCACTGAAGATGGATTCCTGGACCTGAGGACCTGTAAAGGAAGGGGACCAGGTCCAAGAGTCACGTAAGTGTCCAGAGGGGGGCAGGAGCCCACTAAACCCCGGATGAAGGTGCAAAAGGGCTGCCTCCGGGTATAAGAAGCCAAAGATTCTGCAACAACAGAAGGTGCCAGGAACTTCTCCTTTGGTCAGAAGATGTCACACGGCTTGCTGGAGGATGCAGAGTTATTTTCACACAGAAAGATTGCAAACAGGCATTGCTAGGTGCAAGAGTTGCAGTTGAAGGTTTTGGGTGCTGCTAGGGCCCAGGATGGACCAGGGGGTCGCACCTTGGTGGAGGAGACAAAGGGAGTGCTCAGCAACACGAAAGGCCCATGCAGAATCAGCCAACACCCGCAGAAGCACCTGAACAGGCACTTAGAAGATCTGTGGATAGCGGTCGACTCAGCACAACAAAAGGGAGTCCCACGAAGTTGGAGTCCAACTCAGCGAGTTGGGCAATGCAGGACAGAGTGCTGGGGACCTGGGCTAGGCTGTGCATGAAAGAAGTCTTGCAAGAGTGCACAGAAGCCCTAGCAGCTGCAGTTCACGCAGTACACAGGATGACTGTCTGGCGTGGGAAGGCAAGGACTTACCTCCACCAAATTTGGACAGAAGGGCCACTGGACTGTCAAAGATACTTGGACCCAGCTCCTGTGTTTCAAGGACCACACTCGTCAGGATGAGAGAGGACCCAGAGGACTGGTGATGCAGAAGTTTGGTGCCTGTGTTGGCAGGGGGAAGATTCCGTCGACCCACGGAGATTTCTTCTTGGCTTCCAGTGCAGGGTGAAGGCAGACAGCCCTCAGAGCATGCACAGCCAGGAAACAGTCGAGAAAGCCAGCAGGATGAGGCGCTAAAATGTTGGTGGTAGTCTTCTTGCTACTTTGTTTTGGTTATGCAGGTGTCCTGGAGCAGTCAGCGGTTGATCCTTGGCAGAAGTCGAAGAGGGAAGTGCAGAGGAACTCTGGTGAGCTCTTGAATTCGTTATCTGGTGAGATAACCACAGGAGAGACCCTAAATAGCCCACAGAGGAGGATTGGCTACAGAGAAAGGTAAGCACCTATCAGAAGGGGTCTCTGACGTCACCTGCTGGCACTGGCCACTCAGAGCTGTCCATTGTGCCCTCACACCTCTGCATTCAAGATGGCAGAGGTCTGGGACACACTGGAGGAGCTCTGGGCACCTCCCCTGGGAGGTGCTGGTCAGGGGAGTGGACACTCCCCTTTCCTTTGTCCAGTTTCGCACCAGAGCAGGGCTGGAGGGAATCCCTGAACTGGTGTAGACAGGCTTATGCAAGGAGGTCACCATCTGTGCCCTTCAAAGCATTTCCAGAGGCCAGGAGAGACTACTCCTCCCAGGCCCTTCACACCTATTTCCAAAGGGAGAGGGTGTAACACCCTCTCTCAGAGGAAATCCTTTGTTCTGCCTTCCTGGGACTGGGCTGCCCAGGCCCCAGGGGGGCAGAAACCTGTCTGAAGGTTGGCAGCAGAGGTAGCTGCAGAGAAAACCCCGGAAAGTTAGTTTGGCAGTACCCGGGCTCTATGCTGGAGACCCGGGGATGCATGGAATTGTCACCCCAATACCAGAATGGTAAAATTAGTCACTATTCTGCAGTGACAATTTTAAAAGCAAAGAGAGCATAAACACTGAGATTCTGGTTAGCAGAGACTCAGTGATACAGTTAGGCACCACACAGGGAACACATATAGGCCACAAACATATGAGCACTGGGGTCCTGGCTAGCAGGGTCCCAGTGACACATATCAAACATACTGACAAAATAGGGTTTTCACTATGAGCACTGGGCCCTGGCTAACAGGATCCCAGTGAGACAGTAAAAACACACTGACATATACTCACAAACAGGCCAAAAGTGGGGGTAACAAGGCTAGAAAGAGGCTACCTTCCTACACCTTGCCTAGGCCTCACAACACTACACTATAGCTGCAAGGCCCTCCCAGTAAGGAGTCACACCTCCCCCTTAATTGACGGAAAAGGGAACAAGAGGACGAGTGTGCGGGCCTGGCTGTGGCACCCTGACGCAAGGCCCCATGTTAGTGGGCAGGGTGTGGGACCCGGGCTGTTGCCCACACTGCACGTTTAGCACCGGCCCTGCTGCAAACTATGACAAGTGTTAACCTGTATGACCAACTTCATATTCGTCAACTACCTGGGGAAGTCAAGGTTGCCCTTCCAGTTTTGGTCACCTCTCTGCTCCTTCACCTGGAATCTTCAGAGGTTTACTGTAAACCTACATATTCAGGGGGCACGTGTAGCATGAGTCTGATCATTGGTTTGTGCATGTAGCAAGCAGTCGCAATCTAATATGGATCTCATAAAACTCTCAGAATTTCCTACCATAAAGACATCTGTCTCCACAGCATTACAGATGCTTACAAACATCTACACCTGAGCTGTGGACCAGGCTTCCAAATCCTGCATTGCCCAATGGCACTCTAAAAAAAGCAGTATGCACATTTCTTCATAGACTGTAATCTGTGTCAGTAGGTAGACACATACTGCTGCTTCACAATTTTGTGTTCCTTATCTCTGCGTGCTAAATGTGGAAAATGTTCTTCTTGCTCCCTCCTCCTATCTCCACCTCGCATCTGTGTCCATAGCATACAGTCAACGTGCCACGCTGGAATATGCATTCAATGCACCGAGATATGAATGAATTAAGATGTCTAATTTCACTAAATGCGCATTTTAAATCTCTGGTAGAAACTGATTAGAGCCGTGGTACTCCTTAGGAGTAAGGAAGCAGTGAGACATGTCCGTGCATCGCCGGGGGACATTTCTTGCATGTTCTTGCGCTTCCCGGCACACTGCTAAGTATAGTCCCCATCAGGAAGCCTGGGCCTTGCTGTTCTGCATCAAGGGATACATATGAGATATGTTCTGTACAAAATGTGTCAATTGGGATTCTAGCTGTGATCGAATGTGCGTGTTGTGCAAAAATGAGACAGTGACGTCTCAAGACGAGCAGGCAAGAGAAAAAAGAGGCCCTTGGACTAGGATAAAATCAGAATGTCATAACACCCAACCATTTCATAAGCATCAGTCTGAAAACTGAAGCTTGTTAGCGACACTAATGCATGCTGGAAAATTAGCTCAGTTGATGAACGTTGAAAGTAGTGGGGTGTAAATATCTACCTCAAATTGAAACAACGAGCTAAACGAGTCACACTGACATCATCTAGCGGGGTTCAGGAAGATTTTCTGCATGATAATTTTTTGAAAAAAACAGGGTCCAATAGTGCATTTTACAACATAAATTTCACACAAATTGTCAAAAAATCCAAAGGTTCTCAAATGGAAAATATGACATTTTCAAACACGTTTATGGCGCACAATCAAGCCTTACGCTGCTTATTGGTCCTGGGGCTCCGCCTCCACCAACAAAACTGTGATGATAGTGGCTTTTTCAGCACAATGTGCTTACAATTTGTTTGAAGAGGTGTGAATATTGCACGCAGTTGAGAAAATATGGAATGCAGCATGGCCTCTTTCTTTAAATGATATTTCGTTCTAGGCCCTGCTGCATAGATTCTCAGCCAAACAATTTGACCAATACTATACAACGAAGAGTTAGAAAACAACAAAGAACAAAGGAAACATTCTCATTAGGCATGGTTTCCAGAGAGACTTATCCACCACTAGACAGGAAGAGCCTCAGTTCTCAAACAGACCAGCTGGGCACTGGTTAGAAGTAGAAGATGAGTCCAATGTTTAGGCCCCCTGAGTCAGTAACTGCAGGAAGGAATTGTACCGAGCTATAATCCATATTACAGAATGTCTCTGAACCTGGGGTAGAGCACTTGGGAAGGTCACACTTACAAAATTGCACTGTTTGAGGTGTAATTAGGACAAAAATAGGTAATACTCCCTCATTTGTTGTGGTGAGCTCAGACAAGGCATTTCCTGCGGCATTCGTATTATCCATACAAGAGTCACCACTCATTCCAGAGGTCAATATCTCATCATCCCTTATTCTTTCAAAAATATCATCATCCACTATGTCCTTGTTCAATGGATAATCATTCATGGATGATGGGGCAGAGCACTATGCAATCCTTTATAAACTCCATCAGTCAGGCGCACTACATTATTAAACACTTCATTGACTTCCATAGGTTCACAGAATTAGTTTCCTCCTTGGGAACTTTACCTGGTTTCTTAACTCAACCCCACCGACCAACAGCACTCTCGCACTTCCACAGCCCATGGCATATTTAGGCCTTGTATTTCTACCACACATCAGTGCAAAGGAGAATAGCCAGTAGCCTCAAACATTGTTTTATTCCAATACCCTCAACATTGATTATATGTCCTAAATACGTGATGCTATTTTGAGCTAATGTACATTTTGAAAACTCAGTACTCAAACCTGTGATCCTAAAATGCTCCATACCTCTTCTAGCAATTGATCATGTTCCATTTTATTTTTTTCAAAAATGAGTATATCGTCTTTGACAAACTTCAAACATGTTATCTTCCCAAACAGTTGATACATTAACTGTTGTCAAACTGCAGCCGCATATGCCAACCTAAATGGCATTCTTTTCAACTGATAACAACCTTGTGGTATAATAAACACTGTGTATTTTTTACTGTCTTCATATAGTGATACTTGGCATAAGCTGCAGATAAATTGATTGTGGAAAACCACTGAGCTAATTTCAATAAAGATAACATTTCATTTATTCTAGGTAATGATATGGATTTGGTCCGCTATAATATTACCATTCAAGTGGTGCAAATCAACACATAGCTTTAGTCTGTCATTGCCACGTCAATACTTCTATGGGCTCAATTATGTCAGCTGCACCCAACTCAATTAATTCCATTGCAACCTCTTCTTTCAATGATATAGGAACATTCCTCACTTTGTGTATCTTGGGTACAGCACCCACTTTAAGTTTAATTTTATATTCACATGCACATAACTCGCCAATTTATTTTTAAATACAGATGGAAACATCTTTTCACCAACTCTTACACTCTCATCCATCACAAGTACCTGCTCTTTGCCATTCAGATCAAGAATGATGTGTAAGTTGTTCTAGTCATTCCAACCTAGAACCGATGGACTTCTCTTAGCAACATACAATTTTCCATATGCATGACAATTCTTAAACTCTAACTTGAACCAACAACATTCAATCATTTCAATTTTTCCACTCTATATTCTTAAGGCTCTCTATCTGTGGGAACTAACTTTATTCCTACTTTACTCACATCATTTTTTCTCCATACTTCTTCATTAATAATTGTATAGGGAGAGCCTGAACCTGCAAAAAAAATTGATATTCATGCCCCCGATTTTCATCCAAATCTCATGCTTATACTCTACTAGTGAACATCCATATATTCTATTTAAAATAAGTTTCTTCATAAATCTATCTTTCCTCATCACTTCCATCACAACCATCTTCATTATGCTCACATTCCTTCACGCATTTTACTGATGTAGCTTTCTGCCTATATACTGTAGCATTATCTCCACTAATGCCACATACAGTACATTTAACTTCCCTGGCAGGACATGATTTAGCAAATGCCCAATGTTCTATATATCCACATATGTAACATTTGGTGGTTTCCTATAGGCCCCATAACATCTTGAGTTGTCCCCATCAAATCTGTGTTTTGAATTACCTCTATTTCTGGCCATGGTTTCTGAGACATTTGCCTCAGTCCTTAACGCACTTGCTCACATACTAGACATTTCAGCCTTGTGTACAATTACAAGCATATTGTCCAATTACACATCTCCTTTCATACACAACCATTCCTGAATAGCGGGATTTGAAGCATGCATCACTACTTGGTCACAAATTAAATCCTTTAGCAATCCCCCAAATAAAACAATCTGTAGCAAATGTCCTTAAGTCATTGACATAGTCATCAATCAGTTCTTATTTAGATTGCTTCCTCTGAAATAATTTGTTAGGTCTGAAACAATACAAACTTTAGGACTAACATTTGTATCTAAATTCTCTAATGCAACAATAAAAACATTATTATTCTCCTTCTACTCCCTCCACCATAGTTCCAGTTCTGCCCCTGACAGCAAAATCGCTTGTGAAGGACACAAGGAAAATGTCTGTTGATCCATTTTCCCAAGTGTTTGAAAATGTGGAATTAATTAGTGCCTTTGCTTCGCTAGTGTACACTGGATTTAGTCCACTGTCCTCTCTTCACCACATTACCATGCACAATATCATTGTTTAAATTCCACAAACTTGTTTTGGTCTTATCTTATAAGTTCCACAAACATCTCTGAACTATAAATTCCAGAACTTCTCTTTTATTTCCCCCTCCAGAGAACAAGAAATAAAACTTTGCCACATAATCCTGAAATAATTATCATCTCAGTGTATAATTTCAGTCAGCTGGATTTTTAAACAATACCTCATCACGTAGTTATGATCCGATCTCTGACGATCCTCAGTACTGACGATGTGGGTTGCACTGTTCATTACACTACGGCGCATGGTGTGAAATAGTGTGTTTCCGTCCCTGTGAGCCAAACTAAATATGGCCGTTACATTGGGGTCAGAGATGTAGCCTAGGTGCATCAGTATGTGGAGCTCGCACTGGCAGCATGTGACAAAAGCACATCCAGAGCTCAGAAAAGTCACACACTGCATACGCATAGTGGTTTTTCGAAGGTGCACATGCAGCAGCGAAGTGTAGGATTCGCAAACCGTGGCTCGCAGCTATGCCCATTGTCAGGTGTGCAAGCCGTGGTGGGCGTTCTTTTCTGTGTCTAATTCCCAAAATAAAATGCAGGTTATCCACAGTTTTTTGACTTTTCAGCCTAAACATAAGCATGTGAGACCTCGAACTCCTGCAATTCTTCTGTGAGCTGTTGGCATTGTGAAATCTTCTGTCTTCAATAAATCAGTTACATGACCCAGTTTGATCATTGTGCCTGCTCCTCATTTCCTCTGTTTTCTCGATATTGTCCCCAACATTGTTATGTATTAAGTTGCCACGCGTAGTTGAATTCAAGTGATTTATTTCTTAACAGAGGAGTAGACAGGTACACATTCACTCAAGGTCTCAATCTCCAACTGTCTGCCACTCATTCTATATAACATCATTCAGAATCAGAATGAGCAACTGCATTCTACACAAGCCTAATATATCTTAAACTGTCCTAAATACATAACAATCTTACTCTCTGCGATCATCAGACAAGAGAGGGAGCACAACATGCCAGGGAGCACAACATGAAGGGCAACAGGGAATCACAATGGGTGCATAGGGCAACCAGGCTGGATGTGGTGGGCCTGGTGCAGTGGCAGTCTGGGCCTTTTGGCTGCACTGTAGGTTAAGGCAATTTTGTGTTGGTCGGGGCAAGTGAAGCTGCACCTAAACTATTCTGGGGGGTGCTACAGCTGCATTAGTCCCTATCCTCTCATAAAAGTCCATGCTTTCTCATAACACTTATATTCTGTAAACATCCATGAACGAGTCTCACACACATCCACTCTCATCACACTGCAAACACTCTCATCATATTCTTTACACTCACATTACTCCCCAAGCCCCCTCATCACAGCAAAGCACTCCGTATTCTAATGCTCCATGCTTTTGATCACACTACATGACCTTCCCCCACACTTGCTCACCCTTATCACTTCCCATCCCTTCTCATTATACACCACACACCTTTGTGGCACATCCACACCCTCTTTTCAAACACAAATAGAAAAACAACTACATGTGCACCACCCTCTTTCATCACATCTGATACTCCTAAAACCTTCTAACCCCTGCAAACACCTCACTGCAGATTGTGAAGAACAATATTTACATACTAATCGTCCCAATACTACACAACGCTAGCAAGACGTATGGAGCAACATCCTATAAAGTACACTCCTCACAGAGTGCCCACATTAAAAATGGATCAATTAGGACCGCCAATGAATCTGAAAACACAAGTCCACACACCATATTCCATCAGCAGTGTTGGTGGCATAACTTTGTGTCCTTCATTTGTGCATTCTCACACAGGATAGCAGAAGGTGGAAATCTAGATCTCCCGCATGATCAGTCTGTCATGATGATGTACAACCAAAGAGAAATGGCATGGGGTAGGTAGCACACGGGAAAGATAGTGAGAATGCATAGCCATTAGGAAAGCACACAAAAAGAGAACAATAGATTATACACTTAATATGAACAAAGCTCTTTCAGGATTGGACAGCACAATTAAACTAGGGTATGCACACACAATCAAGGCTTGAGGCTGAAGAATGCAAAATTGGAACAAGCTTCAAACAGTAGCCAAGGCAGCAGGAAATGGTGAATGATGCCCTATGTAAACAAAAACAAATACATGCATAAACAACTGAAACTGATGAGGCTGCAGTGACGTGTAAGGTTATACCTGAGCATATGGGTCTGAAATGGGCATGTGTCGCTATGCTTTTACTTATGGGGCAGGAATGAACATTAAAACTTTCACAAGGCATGTCTAAGGACTTCAGCATTTATCTCTGCAATTAAGATTATTACGACATATGTGCCTGGAGTTGTACAAATCAAAGCCTATTCTTGCACTTATGAGTGTTATATCCTATGGGATTGGGTAATGGCAAAGTTCTATGTAGTTCAATGCTGAGTATTCTAGCATCCTCGGTCGGCTGGTCAGTTGGCCAGTGTCTTACAAGGGTTTTACATTGTGTGTCTTGTACTTCTAATAAATCAACTTTATCTACATTTGGAGTCTGCTCATCAGACAAATGTCAACAAGGATAGGATTAAAGATGGACAACTAATGTTGGAATGCATTTATGTTTTGTGTGAAACCCTGAGAGTTGATTTAGTGAGGGTAATAGTTGTCTTCTAAAGCAATAGGCAGCATAGCAAATTGGCACCAAGACTGAACGATGGGAATGGTGTAAGGATCGCATATGGTCAGTGGCCATCTGTTGCTGGTGAGAGCATCTTAGTTTTTTTTTTTTTGAGGTGGTGAGTGTTTGGCCTTGTGCATCTGTGACTCTGAGTTGTACCAGGCTTGGGTTGCTGTTGCACACAACAGTGGCTTCTGGCTGTACATGGCTCACACAAGGTCACATGTCAGCTGACACAAATCAAGTGGACTATTGCGCGTGCCAGCTGGCTCAAGTTGTGTGGTGTGTCTGCTGACCCGAATCAAGTGGACAAAAGCACATGTCCAACTTGCATGTGGAGGCAAGCCGTGCAAAGTTTGACCTGAAGACAATGGTTGTCATCAGAAACAACAGTTATCCACAATGACAGCAACTGGTTTTGTGACTATGTTGTTGGGGCTCCTCCCATGTGGGTGTGTGAAAAAAATTGGAACTGCTATGGGCTGGGGCTCCTAAGGAAAGCCTTATCTTAGTTTGGGAGTAAAAGAAAAAAGACTATTCCAGCTGAGTTGGGCAGAGGTTCTGGAAGTAAGGTACTTTTTCTCAACACCAGATGATCTGGACAAGTGTACCTCCCATGTTTTTGCACAATCTAGGTCTTCCTCTTGTGATTTGGGAGGACTGGAAGGAATCATTTGAAAAATATCTTGATGTTCTTTGGGGGATGTCTTTACTGCCAAAATGTAAGTAAGCAATGTTAAAGCATTGCTAGGATGTTCAAGACCGAAAAAAGTAAAGATGCCGTTTGTACCAGTACACAATAATAAGAACACAGACGCAGCTTCTAATGGTGATGCTGATAAATTAGTTGATAAATATGTGGATGCAAGGAAGGCATTAAAGTAGAAGTTTGTCAAGAGATTGAGTATCATAGAGGGAAGGCACAGATTTTTCTCACAAGCTCAATTACCTGGTGAGACGACTGAGCAGATTGTAGCTGTGCTGAGATTGTAGCACCTTTGTGCAGATTTAAGAAGATGCATGAAGAGATCATCAGGGAGCAGATGATTAATAGA
Source organism: Pleurodeles waltl (assembly GCF_031143425.1). Lineage (NCBI taxonomy): Eukaryota > Metazoa > Chordata > Amphibia > Caudata > Salamandridae > Pleurodeles > Pleurodeles waltl. The sequence goes on from NC_090445.1 coordinate 473,963,633, forward strand.
ACCAATAACATGAGAATACAAGTGAATACAAGAGAAGGTTAAAAGACCCTTTGTTGGAAAAAAACTATTGGCATTGCATGATATATTGAAAAAACTTCACAATATGCTAAGGAGTTAAATGATGATCAGATGAATGGTAAGCCAGACCTCTCCAGTATGAATGAAGTCACTCTTTTAGCAAAGTCTACACATGTGAAAGGTGGAAAAAACAGTAATCTCAATTAGGCAAGAATACATATGAAAGATAGGAGTAAACAGTGTTACAGGTCTGGAAGCATAAGCATGTGGTTAATAATACTTGCCCCACTGCCAAAGCTAGATGCAACAAGTGTAAGAAGCTGGGACATTTCTCTAGCATTTGCCGACTGAGTGTAGTGTACGAATTCAAACAGAATGTGAATTGGGTCAACAAGCAGGAGGTAGTGTGGAAACACTGAATACGAATACGAATGATAATGATGTAGAAGTTGTGGTTTTGTGTGATTTTAAATCTCCTGGGGAAGGATATGGATATTGTCTGCCAAAGTGTGATGTGACAAAGAATGGAAAACAAATATTGATTTGGGCGGATCCCTGTTCACCTTCCACACTTATTGAGAAGTCCTTGTGAGAAGATATGGTGAAGTTGCGAACTGTTAAAAGCTGAAGTGGAACTTGAAGGGTTCTATGGTGGTAAATTATTGTTCATAGAGTATTTCACAACCCATTTGAAATTCAAAACCAGGTGTGCAATTGATAAAGTTAATGTGGTAAAGAAAGGCAAAGCAATACTAGGTTGGGAGGAACAACATATATTAGGAATGATCTTGGACCCAAATCGTCATGCTTATGGAGCAAAGTCAGGTTGATAAGTGGAGTTCCAAATTTCCAAGACAGTTTTCTGGGAAATTAGGATGTTTGAAGAATTTTGAGCACTGTATTGTACTGAAAAAGAGTGCTATGCCTAAGGTCCGCAAAGTTTGTAATGTGCTGTTGGTATTACTGGATTTACTGAAGAAGAAACTGATAGACTGTGTGAGTGGGGTGTAATAGAATCAATTTAATCATCAGAATGGCTAAGTCCTGTTATCTTAGCTAGGAAAGGTAATGGCAAACTACACACGTGTTGACCTCCAAAATTTGAACAGTCGTATATGGATCAGTTTGTCATCAATTGCACAACATTAATGACATGTTGATGAATGTAAGGGTGCCAGGTATTTCAACACATTGGATTTATCGAATGCTTATCACCAAGTACGTCCGCATCCTGATTCAAAACACCTAACGTCTTTTATAACACCACTCGGAGTGTATCAGTTTGGGCAGATGGCTTTCGGACAAGCTTCAGCATTAGCAGTGTTTTAAAGAATGATGCAGGGAGTTTTGATGGGAAATAACGTATTATGTTTCCAAGATAATATCCTTGTGGGGGTTTTGATGTGATACAACATGATCCTCTGTTGGAACATGTGTTGGATAGAATGGGACAGGCTAGACTTTCAATTGGTTTTGAGAAATATACATTGGAGGTGATTGAAGTAGATTATTTTGAACATAATTTGTCATGGGGAGGAGAGAAGCCTAAAGTGGAACTGTTGGATGCAACTGAGAGAGCATCTTCTCCTTGTGACAAGGAACAATTGCATTTTTTCCTGAATTTAGATGAGTATTAATCATATATATATATATATATATATATATATATATATATATATATATATATATATATATATGTTGGAAATTTTCTAAAAAAAAACAAAAGTGTCCTGATGATTCTTGTTCAACACGGAAAGTTTCAGGGTGATCTGTTAAGCAGCGCTGAGAAAAAGGGGAGGGTAAAAAAAGTTGAGTTTTCCAGGTTAAATCCCATAGGACCTCTAGACACAACTACAGCTTGAACCGCTGGATGGAATTACACCATGTCTATGGTTTTGTACATTTAAAATGTGAGGCTAACTATAAACTTTGTTTTTGTCAGTGAATTTAGTGAATTTCCATGTTTTGTTAAATTCCATTCCCTAACTACAACATCCCTGTAACCTTTGTTTTCTTCAGTGATATATATATATCTTTCCTGAGTTTAGATTAGTAATACCTCAGGGAGCTCCTCGTGAAAACATTCCCGATCCCCACAATGCTCAACCTGAAGTATTCAAAGATGAGTTAGGATTACTTAAACATTTTGAACACCAAATTGTGCTTAAGAAAGGTGCAAAACCTTGTGTGCACAAGGTATGCTAAGATCCCAACTAAAGAAAGAGTTGGACAGGTTACTGGTTATGAAGGTTACTGAAGAGATTGAACCTTCTGAGTAGTCGGCACCAATAGTGTCAGTACCCAAGGATGGGGGAAAGTCCATCAGACTGTGTGTGAACCTGTGAAATGTTAATAAGTGAATATGGGTGGATCACCAACCATATCACAACATTTCTGAAACCAGTACCGTGTTGGAGGATGCAAAATGTTTGGGCGTGGAATTCCTGTACCCCGACACCCAGGACATGTTGTTTGAGATCAAGGACAACAAGCCTTCATATTTACTTTGCCCCTGGCACAAGTAACACCCAACACTTTGGCTACTAGTTTACAGTACCACATTATGGGGCATAGAAGGAAATTGTCAATAGTTGAGGTAATATTTTTGCCCATTTTAAGCCGTTCAAACTTGTATTTATGGTTCATTAATGCAACACCTTTATTACTAGAATGAGCGCTTTAAATAAATGTTGTGATCTCAGACTGCACTATTGACTGTGGTTCCTGTTGAAAAAAAGTGTACACACATTTGCAAACAATAAGAGGCTACATAGAAATCTCCCAGAATGCTCTCTGATTAACTGCAAATATTTGCAGAAGCTTGGAAGCAAGAGTGATAAAATGTTCACAAAAAAATGCCTCTCGGAAAAAACCTTTTGCTAAACTACTGTGAAATTGTAGGTACCATTTCTTTGTAGCATCACTTAGTAAAATGCATTGAGGTATGCTAGAGTTTCAAAAAATATTCATAATGGAAAGTGTATCTAGTTTCAACAAGATCATGGGAAATATGAAAATAAACAAGCATTAGCAAAGCCAATAGTTCTGACGATCAGTATCTTGGTTTTGTCAATGCGTCTCTTTTTTTAAAATGGCTTTTGTGAAATTTTTGTAAAACTTTATTGTTTTGGGAGTTGCCGAGCCTTCATCACTGTAACAAACATTGGCATAAAGCAAAAATATATTTTGGTCTCAAAAATCATACATTAGCACAGTACTTCCTGGCACTGAACATAATTATTTTGTGTACCGATATACTCCTTGTGAATGAGCAGATTGCTATCATTCACAGTGAAACCAGCTGATTGATGGATAGAGAAAGAGACAGCATTTAAAAAAAGGTCTTGGTTAACTCCAGCCCTAAATGGGGCCCAATTCTTAAAGAAAGTCACAAAGTGCACCCATGGTATATGTCTTTAGAGAATATTAATGTATTTCATGAACTCACAGGAATTTACATAAGTAGACCACAAAATTCTAATACTAGAAAGTATTTTTGGACTGTATCTGAGTAAAAGCAAATATGCATGTGTAGATTTACTCAAGTGAAAGTCTATTGAGCCTTTACAAGTTCACTTTCCCTCCAACCACTTTTTTCCTCAACCATGGAAGAAGCTTTACTTATGCCCTTGTCAGTAGTAAATTTCCAAACATGCAAGTTAGCAGGTGTGCACAGACTCAAAAGTCATTCCAGCTTTTGAACTATTGAATACCACTACCTCCAGCCCCGGTATGTAGATGTGCAGAAAGGGGGCAAAATAAGGAGGTTGCTAGTATTAAAGCCCTTCTATAGTATTAGCCCCGATATAATCTGAGATGCTATTGTCAGAGCTCTTATATAATAAGATTGCTGCCATAATTTGTCACCATGCTACAGAGCACCAAAAGGACAGGTAGATTTTTTTACAGGACAAAAAGATATATGAAGCAACCTGTCCCATGGACAAGTAGATGTTTTATTAAGTTCCACATCCCGGAGAAGGTATTGAGTAAGCTAATAGACGAAGACCTTACAGTGAAGAAAGAGAAGTGAAACATACGAGTAACTTTAGTGAACTGGTTGGGTCAAGTAATCTCAGGTGAAGGCATCCAACCTAAATTGGAGTTAGCCAACTATATAGTGGGTGTCCCCACCCCAGGTGACAAGGAACGAGTAAGGTAATTTCTTGGACTCACAGAATTTTACTCTAAACTAATAAAAGGATTTGCAAATATTGTGGAGCCCATCAGAATGTTGTTCATTAAAGGGATCCCATTTCTCATGGTCAAATAAGTGTGATATAGCATTCAATGCAGTGAAGAAGGTAATCAGCAGAATGCCTTCTATGGGTCATTTTGACACAAAAAACAAGGCTATCCTAACCACAGATGCCGGCCTCAAGGAGTTGGGTGCTGTGCTTACCGAGGTTGTGGATGGCAAGGAGAAGGTGATTGCTTTTGCTACAAGGCCCCTTAAAAAGGCAGATGAGCACTATTCTTACATTGAAAGGGAACCCCAGCCATAGTTGGGGCAATGCAACACTTTAAGTTTTATTTGTGGAGTATTACCTTCTTAGTATGTACAGATCACAGTTCCCTGGTTCAAAATTTCTCCTTCAGTCGCAGTGAGAGACTCAACCCTAGACTTAGGCGTTGTAGTGAAGAATTGGAAGAATTTTGTTTTCAGGTACAAGAATTTTCCTGGGGTGGCAAATAAGGTGGCAGACTGCTTATCACATATGCCAGTAGAAGGCAAATGTGACAAAGTTAATAGTGACTTGAGTTATGTGTGCTAAATTAAAGAACCATCCATTAAAAGGGAGCAGTGTATGAAGAGCGAGGAGGAGGAGGATGAGTTAATTCCTGTAATCAGGACATGTATAGTGAAGGAATAGCCTGAATACAAGGCATCGGATGTGGACCTAAAACCATTTTTGCTTGTAAGGAACAAACTCACCCTGTACCAGGATGGCCTTATGAGGGGGGACAGGGTCATTCCTCCTAAGAGCATAAGATCCAAGGTGATTAACTTGGGTCATGAGGGACATCTTGGCAAGAGTCTTATCAAGGCCTGAGTAAGAAAACGGTACTGTTGGCCTTGCATGGATTTGTAGGATGACTGAGTTGTCAAAGAATGCTCTTGGTGTGCCTTTAATGATAAATACCAAGTCACCAACTTGTTTCCCTTGTCATCTGTAGCAGTACCTGATAAACCTTGGACCAAGTTGGGCTTAGATATATAATGAGCCCATTTGAGTTGTTGAAAGGTTTGTATTGTTGTTGGCGAACTACACTTTGAAGTGGGTGTTGACCAAGTATGTAAGTACGATATGTACCGGGTTGGTACTGGAGTTTCTCAAAGATGAATTTGTAAGTGAGTTGGTGCTGAAGTATTTGGTCAGAGATAATGGGATACAATTTACCTCACAGGAGATGCAATAATGTTTTTATGATTTTGGTATAACTCACGAAAAGACAGCTCTCGATGCACCACAGCCTACTTCTATTGCAGAATGCATAAACACGGTGGTAAAAGCCTGTATGCAAAGGGCCATAGAGACCGGGTTCCTCTCAGGGGGTCACTTAGAGAAATCTTGTGGGTGCATCACACTATTCCTAACTATGTGAGACAAATATCCCCTTTCGAGTCCTTAGGATGTAGGGTGGCTGTTTCTAAGTTGACCCCAGGGTGGTTGCCACCCAAGAGCACCATTGGGCTGGACAAGGAAGAAATGGGGAACAAGGTTAAGAGTTACTGGCAAAAGTACAAATTGAGATACAATTATAAGAATTCTGTCAAAAGCAAGAAGTGGAATGTGGGGGATCTAGTTTTAGTAAGAAAATCGTATTGGGATAGGAAGGATATGACCAAGTTTAATGGTCCCTTCACGATTACATCCATCAAGAAAAATGTGGTAATGATTCATACAGGTTGTACACGGATCATGTCCAGATTGGTGAAGCATTTTAGTAGCAAGATCAGTTTACAAGTTGAAAATGGTAGTGTACTGCCAGACGTACATTTACACAGTGATTATATGCACTCATCTCATAGCTCTTCCAGGAGGGTTACAACTAGGAATGGTCTTCAGGATAGACCAACCACAAGAACCAGGATGGTACCTGCTCCATTTGAAGATTGGAAGATTATGGTGGTCATTATGACATTGGCGGTGAGTGATAAAGTGGTGGTAATACCGCCAACAGATTGGTGGTAATTACTTCCAAATTATGACCATGGCGGTGATAACTCCCATAGACAGCCAATGTACCACACCAACCGCCAGGGTGTAAATACCACTGACCACTGCAGTAGCCATCAACAGCCAGACAGAAGACAAGGTATCGCCCACCCTTTTATGACACAGCACACAGCCACGATTATTGGGGCAGTACCAATGCCATCAAAACCCTGGCAGAAACACAACACAGAAGACCAAAGACTCAACATTAGAGACACAGAGAAGATCAACGCTGACATGGAACCGGAACTGCAAGTCTTCCCGATGCTTTTCTACCCCATGCTCCACCTGGAACACCAACGGAGATGACAACGGTGTGTACAGCTGCCTAGCACACAAGGGAGGAAGGGAGGAAAAGGAGAGTGACACACACACACACACCACACACCATTCACACTCACACCATACACACAACCAGCTGCAGATGAAAAACAATGTCACAGGACACACCTCATAATAATGCAAGGACAACAGTAAGGCAGAATTGGAAATGTATTTGCATGACAACAACCACCATTAGTACCAAAGTGACAAATATTATACATGAACCATTGTCCAGAAAGGGCCAATGTCCAGTCCAAAGTACAAAAGACCCACAAGGCCACAGGGCAGCATCCAAGCCCCAACTTCTGACATTCACCACACCAAACTGTGCAGGGGCAACATGTGGGAAGTGGGCAGGCACCTCAGGGGGAAGAAGGGCGAGGGACACCTCAGCTGAAGTGGGGAACTCGCCCACTGGTTCTGGAGGGGGCTCCATGCCCATTTTCCTTTGCTGGGGAGTGCAAGGTCATGGTCTCTGAAGTGGGGAACTTGCTCACTGCTTCTGGAGGGGGTTCCATGCCCATTTCCTAATGCTGATGAGTGCAAGGTCACAGTCTCTGAAGTGGGGAACTTGCCCACTGCTTCTGTAGGGGGCTCCATGCCCATTTTCCTTTGCTGGGGAGTGCAAGGTCACAGTCTCTGAAATGGGTAACTTGCCTACTGATTCTGGAGGGGGCACCATACCCTTTTTACTTTGCTGGGGAGTGCAAGGTCACAGTCTCTGAAGTGGGGTACTTGCCCACTACTTCTGGAGGGGGCTCCTTGTACAACAGTCCCTGGAGGGTGGCCTACATGCCCTCTGTTGGAGGTGAGGGCTGCTGTGTCTCTGCTGGGGAAGGTGTCTCCTGGGCATCCTCTGCTGGAGGTGAGGGCTGCATTGACTCTGCTGGGGGAGGTGTCTCCTAGGCAGTCTCTGCTGGAGGTGAGGGCTGCATTGTCTCTGCTGGAGGTGAGGGATGCATTGTCTCTGCTGGAGGAGCTGTCCCTTGGGCAGACTCAGCTGGAAGTGAGGGCTGTTGTGTCTCAGCTGGAGGTGAGGGCGTCTTGCCTTTCATTGGTGGTTCAGTGGGAACCTTACCCCTCCTGGCTGGTGGAGTGGGATCCTTCCCTTTCCTGGCCAGTGGAGTGGGATCCTTCCCTTTCCTGGCTGGTGGAGTGGGATCCTTCCCTTTACTAGCTGGTGGAGAGGGATACCTTTGCTTTCTTGCCTCCACGACTAGGAGATGCCTCCATTGTCCCCATGGACTGTTTGGCTGATGTGCTGGGCTGGGTCATTGGGACCCTGCTCTTACCGGCAGGATGGGGGGATTAAGGGGGAGGGAAGAGGTCAAGCTGAGCAAAGAAAAGTTTCTTAAGGGCAGTGGGGCGGGATGAGGGGAGAGGGATGGGAGTGGAGGTTGAGGGAATGGTTGTTGGAGGAGTACGTCTAATGGACTTGGGTGTAGGTGCATGGGCAGTGTGCTGATGTAAGGTGGATGGCTGTTGGGTGTCTGAATGCCTGTGTTTGTGTCCTTAGGAGGGGAGACAGACAGGGTGCGAGAGGACATAGGGAATGTGTGGATGGATGCTGTCGAGGTGTCTACAAGTGAGGTATGTGTGCTTCTTGGTGTGGTGATGGTGGTGGTGGCTGTTGATGCAGTGCATGCAGGTGTGAGTGTGGATGTGACAGTGAGGGAGAAGGAGTAGGAGGGGGAGACATTGGAGGCATTGGATGTTGTTGTGTGTCCAACTGTCTGTTGTTTGTGTGAGAGCTTGTGGCCTGAAGTGTGCTGCCTTTGTTTGTCTGTGCCGCTCTTGCGTGATGTTTTTTGTGCATGCTTGTCTGTATGTGTGCATAAGATGGGTTGGGGTTGTGGAGACTGGGACTGGGAAGTGGTAGTTGGAGGGGGGACGGTAGGAACAGGGACAATGGCTGCCATCAGAGAGGAGGCAGAGCCTAGAATGATCTCTGTTCGGCTGCCAATCCACCGTGGATGCCCTCTAGGAATACATCTGGGATGCCAGCACCTGGATGGCATTCACAATGGTTGACTGCCCTACAGAGATGGTTCTCAGGAGGTCAATGGCCTCCTCACTCAGGGCAGCAGGGCTCACTGGGGCAGGGCGTGGGGTGCCTGGGACAAAGGAGATGCCCACCCTCCTGGGAGGAGTGGGCACGGGCAACTCGGTGAGGGGCTACTGGGAGGGCAGTGCTAGTACGGGGGTGGCGGCTGTACCTGGAGCTGAGGTGGTCCCAGAGGAGTCCGCCACTGCCAGGGAGCTCCCATCAGAGGAGGAAGCAGAGTCAGTGTTTCCACCTCCTGTCTCTGCCGTGGTGCTCCCCTTGCCCACCATCCCACTGGTTCCCTTGGCATCGGTGGACTGTGCCTCCTGGGTCCTGTGGGATGAAGCTCCCTCAGTCACCAGTGCCCCTGCTCCTCCGCCGGATGATGCTAATGCACACCTGGACAGGATGACAGAAGAAAAAAGGAGGGAGAGAGAAAGGGAACATTGGGTCAATTACAGCACCAACACCACAGTTGGCATACACATTACCATCACACACAGGGTTCAGGATTGAGCATAAGCACCACACTGGCAATCAATTGGCTAGGTGCCACCGCAAGATGAGGGCCAAACCCTGCCAACTGCAGCCCCCCTGGGACTCACTAAGCCCTGTCTGACATGGAATACAACCAAGCTAGGTTTCCTGAATTTGCTATACACCCATTACCCTTGAGCTGGGTCATGCTGCAATGTCTGACCTGGCATTAAGGGGCACCCACTGACTCACAACCACCACCCGGATCCCATGCCACCTACCAATGGTGGTAGTTACCCCCACTGTACTCACCCCCTCGTGGCTGCTGTGATGCCCTCTAGCGCCCATCCAGATCTGGGAAGGCCACCGCCAGTATGTGGGCCATTAAAGGGGTCAGGTTCCCACAGGCACCCCACCCTCGTTGGGAGGCCATCTCCAGCTGGGCCTCCACAATCTTCTGTGTCCAGCATCTGAGGTCCTCCCACCTTTTCCGACAGTGAGTGCTTCGTCTGCATGTCCTTGGTGATGGCACACCACAATCCCTTCTTCTGATGGGCACTGACCTGCAGAGGTAATACAGACGGAAGGACACCGTTACACATACAATCCATCCCACAAATCCCATTTCCATCTCCATTGGCACACACATCACCCGGGGCCCACCATGTACACTGCCAACAGACATACCACCCCCCAAAATTACACAATGCTTGCACACACATCTCCTTGCAACCTTGGCACATGCATCATGACCAAGGTGTACTCACCTGTTAGTCAGGAGGCCCAGACAGTAGTCCATACTGGGGTAGATTCATTTCCACCAAACGCTTCAACTCCTCCGAAGTGAAGGCAGGGGCTCTTTCCCCAGTCACACGAGCCATGGTAGGTTCCAGACACAGGTCACAGCAGCACACGCAGTGTAGGTGTTGTCCTGTGGAAAGTCAGGAATCAAGTGAGGATTTAGATAGAAAATGGCGGTTATGACCACAGCAGTGTACACTGTCACCACTGCCACTGATACCCATTGGCCACTGTACTCCATAGAGCTCCATATTAGCCAATGAGGAATTGCATGGCAGTGCAAGACCGCCTTCTGCCATGACGCCATTGGCGGAGTTACCTCACTTCCACCTGTCCCTAGATACAGGACAGGCGGTCGCCATTTAATGGAGGTGGACAATATTTAGATAATTCATAACTGCGTGTAACTATCACCAACACTCTGTATAAGTAGTCTGTTCTTACAACTGCTTATTTAAAAATACAGTCAGTGTATGTTTTTAATTGATTAGATCAGAGTTCATTTTATCTATTTCTCATACTCTTATTTTACAAAACATTCATTAAAAATACATAAATACATGCACTGCAAAAAAGGGCATTGAATAATCAGCTTTTCATCCATTGGTCTGTTATAATATCATTCAAATTTTTCTTCTGCTCACCATAGCATACAGAACGGTACAATGGGTCAGCTCACTTCTCTCTTGCACTCTGAATGATCACATTATTCTTCATCACACGTGCACATCCACCTAAAACACAGTGCATTTAAGTGATTGTGGATCTCAGTGATTGTTGGTGTGTAAGCAAATATCCTGCAGGGTTTTACTGACTGCTTGTCTGTAATACAAATGATATGGATGCCTCTTGTCACCTGTGAGGGTATCCAGGTACTGGCAGACTCCAGTTGATTAGCTGAATAGCCAGGTCTTCAGGGACTTTGAACTCATGGAGACATGGGTAAGTCTAGATATGTGAGCGTAGCTTGTTCCTTTTCTATGCTGCTAGATTGGAGGAGTGACCTTACCATCTGCTACATTGGAAGTGAGGGGAGAGGGTTAGAGAGGAGAAGCAAAGTGGAGGTATCTGATGGGCTGATGGAAGTTCAGGTGGTGGTTCAAATAGGCAGGTCCACAGTTGTGTAGGGCCTTGCATTCATGGGTCAGGAGTTTGAAGAAGTATCTTTTCTGTACAAGCAGCCAGTGGAGTTCCCTGACGTACGGTGTGATGTGGGTTCAACCAGAGAGATCAAGGATGAGTCTGGCTGCGTCTGTCTGTATGGTCTGTAGTCACCAGAATTGAGCTGTGATCCCTGAATAGAGAGTGTTGCCATAGTCCAGTTGGCTTTAGGGGCCTGGGTGATGGTGCATCTTGAGCTTTGAGTACAAATTTGAATATCTTATGAAGCATGCACAGAATGAAAAAGCAGGAGGAGGAGACTGAGTTGGCCTGAATCATCATGGTTAGCTTGTTTTCTAGAATGATGCCTAAGTTCCTAGCATCGTCAGTGGCGGTAGGAGTAGGTCTGGGTTCTGAGGGCCACCAAGTTGCGTCCCATGGGGAACTTTTGTTTCCGAAGATCAGTACCTCTGTCTTTTCTGTGTTGAGGTTCAGCCAGTTGCCCTTCATCCAGTTGGCAACATCTGTCATGCAGCTGGTATTGGTGGTGTCTTCAGAGAGGGAGAGGATGAGTTATGTGCCATTAACGTATGATATGATTTTGAGTCCTTTGATTTTGTTGATGCTGGCCAGAGGTGTCATAAAAGTGATGAAGATGGTGGGGCTGAGCAAGGATCCTTGATTTCCTTGGGTTCGATTTTGAAGGGGGAGAGGGGTACTTTTTGCGTTCTTCCGGTGAGGAAAGAGGTGATCTGTCTGATAGCTACTCGTTGGGTGCCTTTGATGTGCATCCTTGTGATGAGTGTGTGGTGGGAGACTGTATCAAAAGCTGCCAAGAGGCCGAGGAGGATCAGAGCTGTAGTCTCTCCTCATTTGAGTAGGACTTGGATGCTGTTGGTAGCTGCAATGAGGGCAGACATGATGCTGTGTTTGCTGGGGAATCTGCATTTGGAGGAGTCAAGTAGGAGATTCCATTCCAGACATAAGCATAGGTGTTGGTTGATGACTTTTTCTAATACTTTGGCTGGTAATAGGGGCAGAGAGATCAGTGAGTAGTTTTTGAGTTTGCTGGGGCCTGCCGATGATTTCTTTAGTAGGACATTGAGTTGTGCATGTTTCCAGTCCTCAGGGAAGATAGCCATGGTGTTGGACTTTTTTGCTTATGCAGGGTCATCCCCAGTCTTTTTGCCTCCTATTTTTTCTGACCTGTTGCCGTTGGCTTTTGAACTCTGAGCACTTTACCACTGCTAACCAGTGCTAAAGTGCAAGTGCTCCTGTTTAAAATGTGTACGTAATTGGTTCTCCATGATTGGCATATTTGTTTTACTGTTAAGTCCCTAGTAAAGTGCACTAGAGGTGCCCAGGGCCTGTAAATCAAATGTTACTAGTGGGCCTGCAGCACTGGTTGTGCCACCCACACAAGTAACCCTGTAATCATGTCTCCGACCTGCCACTTCAGTGTCTGTGTGTGTATTTTTACACTGTAAATTCGACTTGGCAAGGGTACCCACTTGCCAGGCCTAAACCTTCCCTTTTCTTACATGTAAGGCACCCCTAAGGTAGGCCCTAGGTAGCCCCAAGGGCAGGGTGCAGTGTATGGATAAGGTAGGACATATAGTAATGTGGTTTACATGTCCTGACAGTGAAATACTGCCAACTTTGTTTTTCACTGTTGCAAGGCCTGTCTCTCTCATAGGATAATATGGGGGCTACCTTTAAATATGATTAAAGTGTAGATTCCCCTAGAGAGTAGATGGACATGTGGAGTTTGGGGTCCCTGAACTCACAATTTAAAAATACATCTTTTAGTAAAGTTGATTTTAAGATTGTGCGTTTAAAAATGCCACTTTTAGAAAGTGAGCATTTTCTTGCTTAAACCATTCTGTGACTCTGCCGTGTTTGTGGATTCCCTGTCTGGGTCAGTTTGACAGTTGGGTTGTTTTTCACCTCACACCAGACAGTGACACAAAGGGAGCTGGGGTGTAACCTGCATTTCCTGATTAGCCATCTCTGCTAGGAGGGAGGGGTGGAGTGGTCACTCTCATCTGAAAGGACTGTGCCTGCCTCTGACAATGCAGACTCCAACCCCCTGGTGTGTGTCTGAGGCCTTGCCTGGGCAAGGCAGGATTTCACAAGTAGGCGTGAGTCCCCTTTGAAGAAAGGTGACTTCAAAGACTAAAATGGGTATAAGAAGGGCACCCAAATCTACAGACTTTAGAAAACACTTCTGGAACCAAGAGGAACCTCTGCCTGGAGAAGAGCTGATAGCTGAGGAAGAAGTGCTGCCCTGCCTGTGACTGTGCTTTGTGGAGCTTACCTGCAGTGCTGCTTCTGCCAGAGTAAGAGGGCAAAGACTGGACTTTGTGTGCCTTCCATCTTGTGAAGAAATCTCCAAGGGCTTGAGTTAGAGCTTGCCTCCTGTTGTTTGAAATCTCAGGGACAGCAAAGACTTCTCTCTGCCAGCACCTGGAGTCTCTGGAGGGACTCCTGCTCTGACAAGTGGTGCCCTATCCAGTCCCTGGGCCCTTGAAAGGAAAGCTGGTGGAAATCCAAGGAAATCGACTTCGGGCGACTCCGGACCGACGTCGCTGCTGAATCCGGTGACGCCGCCAGCACCCGACGCGTAACCTTCGCTGGAACGCGACGCTATTCGCAGGCCCGGCGCCACTGCAGCCCCGCTGAAGTTCGCGACTCCGTGGAAGTTGCTGCACCACGTCGTGACCGACGCCGCTCAAAGTGCGCGGATTCAACGTTTCGCACAGACGCCACGATCCACTACTTCGCGCATCGGCTTGTTTTCATTCTTCACCAAAGGTACTGTACTTGGGGGGTCTACACGACTCCGTGTCCGGCACCGCTGGTGTCGGTTTGTTGGGAACAACTCCGTCACGACGCCGTGTTAACACCTCATCGAAGCATTTTTGTTTCTAAGCGCTATTTTTGAGTTTAATCTTTAAAAATTCATAACTTGACTTGTGTATGTTGGATTTTTTTCGTTTTGGTCTTGTTTTGTTTAGATAAATATTTCCTATTTTCTAAACTGGTGTTGTGTCATTTTGTAGTGTTTTCATTAAGTTACTGTGTGTGTTGGTACAAATACGTTACACCTAGCACTCTGAAGTTAAGCCCACTGCTCTGCCAAGCTACCAAGGGGGTAAGGAGGGGTTAGCTGAGGGTGATTCTCTTTTACCCTGACTAGAGTGAGGGTCCTTGCTTGAATAGGGGGTAACCTGACTGTCAACCAAAGACCCCGTTTCTAACATTGGTGATCAGCGGTTGGGATTTGGACTTGTATTTGTACTTGACATACAGTGATTAAGTGTACACTACTGTTTGAGTTCAGACCACTACGTGACCACATACTACTTGTTTGGTGATCTTTTGCTTTTTCTCCTAAGGACTCCTTTTTGTTCTACTTCCATGATGTTGCTGATCCCTTGACTGAATCTTTTTACTTCATTGGGAACTTATTTTCTGCCTTTGGAACTTTGCTCTTGTGACCATCATGTCTCAATCTGGAGATGCAACAGCTGGACCTGTGTTTGAAATAGAGAAACTGAAGGAGTACTCAGTTGCTCAATTGAAACAGTTCCTTAAAGATCTTGACTGTCCCACTGAGAGCTCCACCAGGGAGGGGGAGCTGCAAAAGGCACAGAGGGCCTGGGTGACAGTCAAGGAGGCTGGAGGGCACACAGAGGAGGAGGATGCGGGTGGGGAAGTGCAGAGGATACACAGTGGTGTAGTGGAGGTACCTGTTACGCCTGGGGGGAGGGTCCCCAGGAGGGGTAGCAGGGTGTCACCCAAGGGTCTGTCTCCTGAAGAGTTACAGGACAGACAGGCAGAGAGGGCTCACCTGTTGAAGTTCAAGGAGTTGAGGATGCAAAGGGAGAAGGAGTTGGAAGAAAGGAGGAGGTACTTAGAGATCAAAAAGAGGATTTGGGCTTATGAGCTCAAAATGAAGGAGCTGGAAGTCATAAGGGCTATGTCCAGCTGGAATGGTGGCAGCAACAGTTTTATATCCAGTGCTGCTGAAGAAGTGCACATGCCCAGAGATGTGGTGCCCTACTTGAAGGAGGGAGTTAACACACACCAGGAGGTTCAGGGGTATGAGAAAGCTCCAGTGGTGCATAGGGTCCCTGAGGTGGATTGGGGAACTGGCATAGGGAGTCATATTCCTAGTGATGGGAGGGACACTCTACTGGCTCTAGGGGAGAGTGGCAGGGAGAGTGGTTCCCCCCAGGTAGAAGTCCTGGTTATGGAGTGTGAAGACATCCCAGAAGAGTGTGGGTTGAGTGTCAGGGACAGTCAGGTACTGTCTCACCAGTCTCAGGAGGGTGATGTGGGGTGCTTTTTCAAAGCAGAGTCACTGGATGGTTGGGTGAAGGGTACTTTGGTTAATTCATGTGAGGGGCTGAGTGATGTAATTGCTGGAGAGCATATGTCTAGTCCTTATTTTCCAGAGCTATGCCAACACCAGGTGGAGTGTGAGTTCTCTGACCCCAGGGAACTTACACTGGAGGCAGACCTTTGGGTGAGTACCAGAGAGTCTGAAGAGGCATTTGGGAGTGCTCCTGAGGGGAGTGGTCTAGGTATTTCCCAACGAGGTGGGGTAGGGAAGAATTGTAATGTCCCAGGTAGGTCCCAGTGTAGTGGGATGGGTGAGGGACCCCATGTCCAGTCTCAGAGGAGAGGGAATGGGGATGGGCTGAAGCCCAAGGTGCCCGAGATCCGGTCCCAGGTCCTGGAGGGTTCCATGAGGGAACACCAGGAGGGGAGCCTAGCCTGTACCATAGGGCCATCTGTTGAGGGAGACCCCACATTGTCAGGAGAACTTGGGGGGGCGGCTGTAGCCAGCGTCCCACCAGTTCTGGTGTCTGGCAGTACCACTCCTAGTGAGGGGGTACAGAAGTCCAGACAGAGGGTTGAGAGAGGGTTGCGGACACCAGTGGAGAACCTGTAGGGTCAGGGGTCAGCTCTGAGAGCAGAGCCCCCCAGGAATGACCTTGGTGAGACCATTTCTGGGTTGGGGGGAATCCAGACTCTGTCAGATGGGCAGAGGTCAGGAGACCTGCGCCAGCCAGACTCTTGTGTGGCCCTTGGGGACAGTGTGTCCCTTGAGGGGGGTAAGTGTGCCCCCCTGGAAGTCCTGGTGTGCCAGGCTGTGGTTCAACCGCAGGGTGGTGACTCTGGGTTGGATGACCAGGTTCAGAGGGTAAACTCTGACCTGGTGGGGGTTAGGTATGCCCCCCAGAAAGTTCTGGATTGCCAGGCAGTGGTCCAGTCTGTGGGTACAGACCCTGGACTGGAGGATCAGGTTCAGGGTGTCCCTCCTGACCTGGAGGAAGGGGCTACTGCTAACAGTGCCCATCCCATGTTGTCTTATGAGGGGGCCACTCCTAGTTGGGGGTTGCAGGACCCCAGAAGGGAGGGCAGGGGGAGGGAAGCCTCACCCCTGGCCCTGGTCCAACCTGAAGGTACAGACCCCAGGTTGGCAGACCAGTTGCAGGTTAACAGCCCTGCACTGGTGGAAGAATTGTGCAGGACTGCTTCTACAAGCACCCTGACAGTTTTTGACTCTGGGGGTGCCGCTTCTGCAGGGAGGGTACAGAGCCCCAGAGGGGAGGACCAGGGTCAGGTTGTCATCCCTGACTTGGTGGAAGGGAGAGTGGTCAAAGGGTGCCAGGCACCTGGGGCTACCGCCCCCACTCTCCACAGTCACAGTGGTTGGAGAGGCCTGAGGTCGGGCTCTCATCCCTGACAGTTGTCCGGGGCCACCATGGCTTGCTGTCCTGGTGGACACAGTTGCCCCTGGGGGGGGGGACGAGAGTCACACCCCGGGGGTGGAGTGGGCAACACCACTGTGTTGGCTCTGGTGGTACTATCTGCCCATTGGGATACATCTGTGAGCAAAGTAAAGTTAGGTGCTGCACAGATGGTGTCTGCCGATGTGGAGAAGCGTTCCCCATGGGTTAGCTTAGTGGGCCCTGAGAGTATTGTCGTAGTTTGGACTCTTGCTCTGGGCAAGACTGCTGGTTTAAAGATAACAGTACTTTTGTTTGTAGGTGACTGAGTCTTTCCTACAACAAGTTGCAGCTGTTGTCCCAACCTCACCGGCTCACTAGCAGCACCTCACCAGAAACACAATAGTAAAAGGTGACTTGTGGCAGTCGCTTATGCATGGACTCAAAGTAAGATATCTCAGGGTATGTCGTGATTGAACAGAGATTACCCTTTTCTCACAGATATATTATGTCTCATACAAACACAGGCAATGACACAGATGCAGTAAAGTTATAATAGCTTTTATTTAACATAACTGCAATTTGTGATAAGTTGCATGAACTGCAATGATTAGGATAATGAATATACCAAGAAACAGTATTGTGAAGAAGAGAGTCATGGTTATAAAGACCCCCACCATTTTTGCAGTATATGACAGAAATATATATATATATATATGTATATGTATATGATGGAATATGCCCTAATACCCTAATATCCTAATGAGAATAGGCCTAACCTCCTACCTAAAGGAGAGCTGGGTTTGCTAAACCTAATCTGCCAAAACCGTGTCCATGAGTGGAGCCCCCAACCCTCGTTACCTTGGAACGAGGTCTCTATCTCAGACTCCGTAGGGACACGAAGACTGGGTCAGCTTCTTGACGACTGCAGCATTGGTATCAGCGATGGTGGCGATGCCCTCTGGTCGGAATCCCTCTGATTATCTGTCTAAAGTGTGATGTATTTATACAGATCTACAAGGTCCCCTGACGTAGGTGTATTCCAAAACAATAGATAACAGGCATGCTTGGGACGGCAATTAATATCAACACTCCCTCGAAAGTATAGAGAGGGAAAATCCCTAAGTGTGAACACCTACTGTTTGTTTGTCTTTGGTGCTTGATCTTGACGCCTTGGCACAGTGGCACTGATAATGTAACTCATAACAAGTGGCCTAACTATAAACAAGGCAGCCATCTTAGAAGAAATAAATAATTAAATGGGCTAAGACAGAGCAAGCTAAGTAGGTTAAAAGTCACTAGGTGACGGGGCACGAGTCTACAAGCCAGCAGCTAAGCTAACTCCTGCTATCCCATTAAAACGAACTAGGATTCCCTACAGTATGGACAGAGGGATCCAACTGGAGTCAGGAAGGCGTAGAACTGGAACATGCCCCTGCTGTTGTGGACCTGGGTCCTTGTTCTATCGCCCCAATCAGGGAAGTACATCAAGGTATTGATTGTTCTCCCCTGGCTTTAGGCTGGTAGGGGGTCGTGTTGGACTTTTGCTTATGCAGGGTCATCCCCAGTCCTTTTGCCTCCTGCCTCCTATTTTGTTTCTGACCTGTTGCCGTTGGCTTTTCAGCTCTGAGCACTTTACCACTGCTAACCAGTGCTAAAGTGCATATGCTCTCCGTGTAAATTGTATGTAATTGGTTTATCCATGATTGGCATGTTTGATTTACTAGTAAGTCCCTAGTAAGGTGCACTAAAGGTGCCAGGGCCTGTAAATCAAATGCTACTAGTGGGCTTGCAGCACTGGTTGTGCCACCCACATAAGTAGCTCTGTAATCATGTCCCAGACCTGCCACTGCAGTGTCTGTGTGTGTATTTTTACACTGTAAATTCGACTTGGCAAGTGTACCCACTTGCCAGGCCTAAACCTTCCCTTTTCTTACATGTAAGGCACCCCTAAGGTAGGCCCTAGGTAGCCCCAAGGGCAGGGTGCAGTGTATGGATAAGGTAGGACATATAGGGGGTCATTCTGACCCCGGCCGGCGGCGGAAGCTGCCGGCCTGGCTGGAACCGCCAGAATACCGCTGCGCGGTCAAAAGACTGCTGCGGGTATTCTGGGTTTCCCGCTGGGCTGGCGGGCGACCGCCAGAAGGCCACCCGCCAGCCCAGCGGGAAACACCCTTCCATGAGGATGCCGGCTCCGAATGGAGCCGGCGGAGTGGAAGGGGTGCGACGGGTGCAGTTGCACCCGTCGCGATTTTCAGTGTCTGCATGGCAGACACTGAAAATCTTTGTGGGGCCCTGTTACGGGGGCCCCTGCAGTGCCCATGCCATTGGCATAGGCACTGCAGGGGCCCCCAGGGGCCCCACGACACCCCATACCGCCATCCTGTTCCTGGCGGCCAAAACCGCCAGGAACAGGATGGCGGTTTGGGGGTCGGAATCCCCATGGCGGCGCAGCAAGCTGCGCCGCCATGGAGGATTCCCCAGGGCAGCGGGAAACCGGCGGTACACCGCCGGTTTTCCGTTTCTGACCGCGGCGGTACGAATGCCCATGGGAGCACCGCCAGCCTGTTGGCGGTGCTCCCGCGGTCGTTGGCCCTGGCGGATTTTACTGCCAGGGTCAGAATGACCCCCATAGTAATGTGATTTATATGTCCTGACAGTGAAATACTGCCAACTTCGTTTTTCACTGTTGCAAGGCCTGTCCCTCTCATAGGATAATATGGGGGCTACCTTTAAATATGATTAAAGTGTAAATTCCCCTAAAGAGTAGATGGACATGTGGAGTTTGGGGTCCCTGAACTCACAATTTAAAAATACATCTTTTCGTAAAGTTGATTTTAAGATTGTGCGTTTGAAAATGCCACTTTTAGAAAGTGAGCATTTTCTTGCTTAAACCATTCTGTGACTCTGCCGTGTTTGTGGATTCCCTGTCTGGGTCAGTTTGACAGTTGGGTTGTTTTTCACCTCACACTAGACAGTGACACAAAGGGGGCTGGGGTGTAACCTGCATTTCCTGATTAGCCATCTCTGCTAGGAGGGAGGGCTGGAGTGGTCACTCTCCTCTGAAAGGACTGTGCCTGCCTCTGACAATGCCGGCTCCAACCCCCTGCTGTGTGTCTGATGCCTTGCATGGGCAAGGCAGGATTTCACAAGTAGGTGTGAGTCCCCTTTGAAGAAAGGTGACTTCAAAGACTAAAATGGGTATAAGAAGGGCACCCAAATCTACAGACTTTAGAAACACTTCTGGAACTAAGAGGAACCTCTGCCTGGAGAAGAGCTGAGAGCTGAGGAAGAAGTGCTGCCCTGCCTGTGACTGTGCTTTGTGGAGATTTCCTGCAGTGCTGCTTCTGCCACAGTAAGAGGGCAAAGACTGGACTTTGTGTGCCTTCCATCTTGTGAAGAAATCTCCAAGGGCTTGAGTTAGAGCTTGCCTCCTGTAGTTTGAAGTCTCAGGGACAGCAAAGACTTCTCTCTGCCAGCACCTGGAGTCTCTGGAGAGACTCCTGCTCTGACAAGTGGTGCCCTATCCAGTCCCTGGGCCCTTGAAAGGAAAGCTGGTGGAAATCCAAGGAAACCGACTTCGGATGACTCCGGACCGACGCTGCTGCTGAATCCGGTGACGCCGCCTGCACCCGACGCCGTGACCTTCGCTGGAACGCGACGCTCTTTGCAGGCCCGACACCGCTGCAGCCCCGCTGAAGTCCGCGACTCCGTGGAAGTTGCCGCCCCACGTCGTGACCGACACCGCTTGAAGTTCGCGGATTCAACGTTTCGCACAGACGCCGCGATCCCCGACTTCTCGCATCGGATTGTTTTCACTTTTCACCAAAGGTACTGTACTTGGGGGTCTACACGACTCCGTGTCCGGCGCCGCTGGTGTCAGCTTGTTGGGAACGACTCAGTCACGACGCCGTGTTAACATCTCATCGAAGCATTTTTGTTTCGAAACGCTATTTTTGAGTTTAACCTTTAAAAATTCATAACTTGACTTGTGTATGTCGGATATTTGTCGTTTTGGTCTTGTTTTGTTTAGATAAATATTCCCTATTTTTCTAAACTGGTGTTGTGTCATTTTGTAGTGTTTTCATTAAGTTACTGTGTGTGTTGGTACAAATACTTTACACCTAGCATTCTGAAGTTAAGCCTACTGCTCTGCCAAACTACCAAGGGGGTAAGCAGGGGTTAGCTGAGGGTGATTCTCTTTTACCCTGACTAGAGTGAGGGCCCTTGCTTGAACAGGGGGTAACCTGACTGTCAACCAAAGACCCCATTTCTAACACTGAGACACAATTACCCACTAGAGGTGCACTTAAGATGCTTGTGAGGAAGAAAATACTCCACTCTGATTAATCTAAATTCACCCAGCAGTGAAACGTTTCCACTTTTCCATAACAAAGCAAAAAAAATTTTTAAACTGTGCTGGCACATACCAAAGCTTTTCTTTGTAGCCAGACACATGTTTTAGGTCAGAGGCCTTTCCTTCCCCGAGGACCCTAGCACTAAGGGCCAGATGTATGATCACGGCCCATTGCGATTCGGTAATAGCGATTTTTAAGAAATCGCTATTACCGACTCGCAAAGGGCCATGTATCACATTTGCGAATTGTTAATAGCGATTTCTTAAAAATCACAAATGCTATTACCGATTCGCAAATTGCGATACCGGCCCCATTAGCAGCTATGGGCCTTTTGGCCCATAGCTGCGAATTATTTGCATTTCCAAAATTGCGATTTCTGAACCAGAAATCGCAAATTTGGAAATGCAAAAGGCCAGGGTACTGGGGGCCTAAGGCCCCCTCTCCTGCACCCCAATTTTTTTTTTTAACATGTAAGGTACACACATGCCAAAAGGGCATGTGTGCTTTACATGTTCAATTTAAAATGCAGTTTTACTGCATTTTTAAATATTGCACCAGGTTACCACCTGGTTGCAGATCATGGTATTTTGCATGTGCAAAATACCAATCTGCGAAAAATCGCAATTTGCGATTTTTTGCAGCATTGCTTTGCGACCTGGATTTTGCGAATCGCAAATTGCAATTCGCAAAACCCAGGTCGCAACGCAAAAAATCGCAATTTTTGCGATTTCTTCTTTGTGGTCTGCGAATGGCTTTCATGCATTGCAGACCACTATTTTGCACTCGCAAACGGCCGATTTTACCGTTTGCGAGTGCTAAATATTTTCATACATCTGGCCCAAAGACTCCCCAATGACTGGGTAGGAAAAGACGATAGTGCCCTAAGAGTGCTAGGCGGCGCGCCAGCATTATTTGTATTGAGGCTGGTTATAGGGTGACATCCAAGTTAAGGAGAGCTGAAAGGGCTGCCTTTCCTTCTGGTCTTGGTTGGCTACACCAATGGGGAGAAGACTCGAAAAAGGAGCTGTAGGTATATGACCTACTATCCGATGTTCCCATGATGTGTCTTCTTACACAATTTTTTATCACTCCCGGGTTGAGTGTAAAACTGACCGTCCTTTTCGACTCATTATAGTGTAGCTCAATGGGTAGAGAGGAATGCTTTCTCTGTAACACCTAAGTAGATTAAATATTCTCCTCTGTATGAGTGAGCAGTAAATGTAGTCATGTGTTTATTCGTTGGTACTGTGTAATCGAGGGCTAATTAATTACTCATTCGTTCTGTTAAGTAAGATGCCCACAGAACAAAACATGCAATAAAATATAAAACCAAGGAATTGTACAAAATGATTAATAGAATCTGTAATATAACAATGAAATTGCCTAAATGGCATATTCCTAAAAATGCTAATCCTTCCCCATACGGGGTCAAGGGGCAACATTTCACCCTTGATTATGCACTTTTCCACCGATATTAATGGATTATAAATTATATTGGTGTTTGTGACACTTTACACTGACATTTGCACTTTTGCACCGACAAGTAAAATATCATTTGCCGTTTTCAGGGTATGCACATTGTATTGGCACTGGCATAAAAGATGTAATCCGGCCTGTAATCAATACATGCTCGCGGCTGCAGGTGTTGGGCACCCGCAGTAATTTCGGAGGACGGAAACCTATTTTCCAGAATCACATTTTGACCATGGTCGACAGAGAGAAGGGCAGAAAAGGGAGACAGAATGAGGGAATAAAGGAGTGAAACGAGGACAACGGGAGAAAGCTAAAATGAAAAAAAACTGGGAGAGTGAAGTAGAGAGAGGAAGTGTAGGGGCTCGCGGAGGCGCAATAAATCTCCATGAGGTTGAATCAAATCAAGGCAACCTCGGTGTTTGCAACCAAAGCATTCAGTGGCGCCTACAGCAGGCTCCAAAGACAAACTTGGAGCCCCTGCACTTATGTACATCTGTTTTTTTTCTTCTAATGAAGCCCTGAAGCAAGCCTCTGCTGTAAGCTAGGAAAAATACACTTTCGAGCCTCAACCCTGCCTCCCTGCAGCAGAGATGATTGCGCTTGAAATTCGCGTGGCTTTTTTCCGTGGCTTTGCATTCCTGTTGAGAAGCGGGCAGGTATGCACTTCACTTAGAAAAGCGACCCCTTTCCCTTTGACAAACGCGGCGCCATCGCTGTCTTTTTGCATTAATGCTGGCCTGGCCCTTGTTTGTCCTTTTTGCACGTGACAATACACGGTGACTGGAAAGGGCTTACGTGCGAGCGCTGAATGGAAGATGTGAAGCTCGCCAACTCTTCCCTTCCTTCAGACAAAGGAAGCTGATTTCTGCAGCTCTTAAACCAGCCTCTCTCGTCTCGTTCTTTGAATAGGCCTAGTGAACCAGGCAGGAGGTCAGCGGTTTTTAAGACAGCGCGCGGGTGCCCCCGGGGGCAGAGAAGCGCTGAGCCATGCCATCTGAATGGAAATCATATTTTAGTGCTGGGGATGTTCTAACAGCTTATTGCCGAGGCCTGCGGAAAACAATGTCACAAAAGACCCACTCGCTTGCTCAGGCTTATCGTGTCCTCTGGCGCGCGGGGAAAAGCCATTACTCCGGTTGGGGCATATTTTTTATTCCTTCCAGAAGACTCTGGTACACTGACTTTTTAAAAGTAGCCGAATGCCATAAGGGAATGTCTCCAAGTTGTTTTAAGGCACATTTCAGTGACCCATGATGTTGAATCTGCGTGCACTGTAAAACCACCGTAAACCCCATGTTGCTCGTCTTTTCCACCCAAGCCACCACACTTCTTGCAACGTGAGACTTTAATAATGAGGGTGAGACGTTTGACTTACGTTTAACAAATTTAACATGCATCTCAGCGCACCTGTCGTTCCCTGAAAATCCTTTCTCATTTCCTATCGATAACCTACTCCCAAACATGTATAAGAAGTTACAAATCAGTATTGTGAATACATTCCCTCTCTCCGTCCCAGTCCTACTAGCATGGCAGAAAGAGAAAAAGAAAATGTTCACGCAAAAGGAAAAATCACCCTGTTTGGAGTTGTTTCTTTTTTTGTTAATGAGACAGTTTACTCAGATAGCTTTTAAACATGGTGCCTGCTCTCCAAACTGTGTACTGTAACGGGAGCCACGTGGCAGCTCCTTCCTCCACAGCAGATAGATGCCCAATTGGAAGGCTGAAACCTCTGAATACAGGTGGTCTTGCAAAAGAGGAGCAGAGGTCCTGACCTCCGCCAATGCTTAATTTGTAAATAAAAACGTGCCGGTGCTCAAAGCCCTCCTCTTAAACACACGGCTGCTGTGATTAACTATAGGGACACGGGGGCATATTTATACTCCGTTTGCGCCGAATTTGCGTCGTTTTTTTCGACGCAAATTCGGCGCAAAACTAACTCCATATTTATACTTTGGCGTTAGACGCGTCTAGCGCCAAAGTTCATGGAGTTAGCGTAATTTTTTTGCGTGAACACCTTCCTTGCGTTAATGATATGCAAGGTAGGCGTTCCCGTCTTAAAAAATGACTCCGATGCATATGCGTCGTATTTATACTCCCGGGCAAAAATGACGCCCGGGAGTGGGCGGGTCTAAAAACCCGCATTAGCACCGGATTTTAGCGCCTGGGTCAGGGCAGGCGTTAAGGGACCTGTGGGCTCAGAATGAGCCCAGAGGTGCCCTCCCTGCCCCCAGGGACACCCCCTGCCACCCTTGCCCACCCCAGGAGGACACCCAAGGATGGAGGGACCCACCCCAGGGACATTAAGGTAAGTCCAGGTAAGTATTTTTTTTAAATTATTTTTTTGTGGCATAGGGGGGCCTGATTTGTGCCCCCCTACATGCCACTATGCCCAATGACCATGCCCAGGGGACAGAAGTCCCCTGGGCATGGCCATTGGGCAAGGGGGCATGACTCCTGTCTTTGCTAAGACAGGAGTAATTTCAATGGGGGATGGGCGTCGTAAAAAAATGGCGCAAATCGGGTTGTGGCGATTTTTTTGCCTCAGCCTGACTTGCACCATTTGTGGACGCCCATATGCCATTTTCCCCCTACGCCGGCGCTGCCTGGTGTACGTTGTTTTTTTAACGCACACCAGACAGCGCCGGCGACTAACGCCGGCTAACGTCATTGAATAAATACGGCGCCCGCATGGCGCTTCAGAATGGCGTTAGCCGGCGCTAATTTTTTTGGCGCAGAACTGCGTTAGCGCAGTTTTGCGTCAAAAAGTATAAATATGGCCCACGGAATACTGAGGCAGCGTGATCCTGAAGCCATCTCGGGCCTCTTCAATCTATTTAAAGACACTCCCTGCCCCATCAATGTACTCTTGCAAATTTCTGCTTTCGCGCCATTGTGACTCTTTTTCGATTTTCTCTTCCTCCCTCTTTCTCATGTGTGTCTTATGCTCACAGCAAATGCTTGAGGCAGAAGAATAAGCGTCGGCCCTCAAAAATAAGTGCGGTGCTCAGCACCGGAAACAGCAAGCACAAATTAAGCATTGACCTCCCCCCACATTGGCGGGATGGCAGGCAGCTCGCCATACCTCAAATTAAGGCCCTAAATCTGAAACATTCACTTAACAGATGCACGTTCCTGCACTATAAATAACTACATTACTATGGCTACATGGGTAGTAAATTAATAAATACCTCTTTCCAATGTGAGTATGGCAAAGTGAAAACAGTACAAAATGGAATTATTATGGTACTGAATGCAAGCACGCGCTGATGCTAAATTGTTTACCTACTTCGTGTGTCATCAAGAAATCAAGGCAGATAACTCACTGAGCTAATGACTAAGTTCAAGTATCTGTCTTGGGCCTACAGATGGCAATCTCGAATTCTGGCGAGGCCTTGTCATTTCTTCATCATTTCGAGATCGAAAATTAAACACCATTTAAAGAGCAATTGAGGGAACGTCTTTTTATGATGAAATTTAATTCCTTAGTTCAGCACCATGGATAGGGTTCATGCAGAAATAACAAAGCAGCTTCTGCAAACGTATCTAAATGGTCACATTTGTGTCTCCATATTCTAGGTTTTCAAAAAAGTGTAAATAGAGGAAATACCCCGAAATTCCTAAACCTTAAGTTTAAAGCATGTTTAACTTTTCCCGAACTTCTCGAACATCTCAAAAATACTCTTCTGTCCATTTCATCTTTAACAACCCAGGACCTATCTGATTGTTCTGTCCTTTATCCTAGTTTCGTGCCCTTTTAGCGATTTGACCTTGGCTTCATTCTTCCACTGTGCTTGTGCCCCTCAACGCTTCAAGAAGTAAGTACATCACTTCAGTGTCCCTGGAAATGAAGATCTGCATTCGTCATCGGATTAAAAGCCACCTCTGTTCACCCTTCCCATCCCTCAGGAGCATGAGCCCTCTTTTTGCACCGAAGGCTGCAGTGCATCCATCATCCCTGTGAAGCCATCCAAATCGACACAGAGGGCACACCATAAGATCTCATCTGTGAGTACGGTGTGCTGTAAGGGACAGAGCTGCGAGGCCTGCTGCCAGTATTTACTAGTTAAGTTGATTGTAGTAGGACCACTGCACAAAAAGCAACGAGTTCCGTCTTTCCATAATGTTCTGTTTCTTTATTTCTGTTGCAGTATCTTGGTGTTCAACTGAGTGGAAGCGAAAAATGTGATTGAAAAATACATTAAAGACATTGCACACTGTTAGAAATGGGGTCTTTGGTTGACAGTCAGGTTACCCCCTGTTCAAGCAAGGACCCTCACTCTAGTCAGGGTAAAAGAGAATCACCCTCAGCTAACCCCTGCTTACCCCCTTGGCAGAGCAGTAGGCTTAACTTCAGAGTGCTAGGTGTAAAGTATTTGTACCAACACACACAGTAACTTAACGAAAACACTACAAAATGACACAACACCAGTTTAGAAAAATAGGAAATATTTATCTAAACAAAACAAGACCAAAATGACAAAAATCCACACAAGTCAAGTTATGAATTTTTAAAGATTAAACTCAAAAATAGCGCTTAGAAACAAAAAATGCTTAGATGAGATGTTAACACGGCGTCGTGACGGAGTCCTTCCCAACAAGCCGACACCAGCGGCGCCGGACACGGAGTCGTGTAGACCCCCAAGTACAGTACCTTTGGTGAAGAGTGAAAACAAGCCGATGCGCGAAGTCGGGGATCGCGGCGTCTGTGCGAAACGTTGAATCTGTGCACTTCGAGCGGCGTCGGTCACGACATGGTGCGGCGACTTCCACGGAGTCGCGGACTTCAGCGGGGCTGCTGCGGCGTCGGGCGTGCGAAGAGCGTCACGTTCCAGCGAAGGTCACGGCGTCGGGTGCAGGCGGCGTTACCGGATTCAGCAGCGGCGTCGGTCCGGAGTCGTCCGAAGTCGATTTCCTTGGATTTCCACCAGCTTTCCTTTCAAGGGCCCAGGGACTGGATAGGGCACCACTTGTCAGAGCAGGGTCTCTCCAGAGACTCCAGGTGCTGGCAGAGAGAAGTCTTTGCTGTCCCTGAGACTTCAAACAACAGGAGGCAAGCTCTAAATCAAGCCCTTGGAGATTTCTTCACAAGATGGAAGGCACAGAAAGTCCAGTCTTTGCCCTCTTACTCTGGCAGAAGCAGCACTGCAGGAAAGATCCACAAAGCACAGTCACAGGCAGGGCAGCACTTCTTCCTCAGCTATCAGCTCTTCTCCAGGCAGAGGTTCCTCTTGGTTCCAGAAGTGTTTTTAAAGTCTGTAGATTTGGGTGCCCTTCTTATACCCATTTTAGTCTTTGAAGTCACCTTTCTTCAAAGGGGACTCACACCTACTTGTGAAATCCTGCCTTGCCCAGGCAAGGCCTCAGACACACACCAGGGGGTTGGAGTCTGCATTGTCAGAGGCAGGCACAGTCCTTTCAGATGAGAGTGACCACTCCACCCCTCCCTCCTAGCAGAGATGGCTAATCAGGAAATGCAGGTTACACCCCAGCTCCCTTTGTGTCACTGTCTAGTGTGAGGTGAAAAACAACCCAACTGTCAAACTGACCCAGACAGGGAATCCACAAACAAGGCAGAGTCACAGAATGGTTTAAGCAAGAAAATGCTCACTTTCTAAAAGTGGCATTTTCAAACGCACAATCTTAAAATCAACTTTACTAAAAGGTGTATTTTTAAATTGTGAGTTCAGGGACCCCAAACTCCACATGTCCATCTACTCTCTAGGGGAATCTACACTTTAATCATATTTAAAGGTAGCCCCCATATTATCCTATGAGAGAGACAGGTCTTGCAACAGTGAAAAACGAACTTGGCAGTATTTCACTGTCAGGACATATAAACCACATTACTATATGTCCTACCTTATCCATACACTGCACCCTGCTCTTGGGGCTACCTAGGGCCTACCGAGGGGTGCCTTACATGTAAGAAAAGGGAAGGTTTAGGCCTGGCAAGTGGGTACACTTGCCAAGTCGAATTTACAGTGTAAAAATACACACACTGACACTGCAGTGGCAGGTCTGGGACATGATTACAGAGCTACTTATGTGGGTGGCACAACCAGTGCTGCAGGCCCACTAGTAGCATTTGATTTACAGGCCCTGGCACCTCTAGTGCACCTTACTAGGGACTTACTAGTAAATCAAATATGCCAATCATGGATAAACCAATCACACACAATTTTACACAGAGAGCATATGCACTTTAGCACTGGTTAGCAGTAGTAAAGTTCTCAGAGTTCAAAAGCCAACGGCAACAGGTCAGAAAAAATAGGAGGCAGGAGGCAAAAAGACTGGGGATGACACTGCATAAGCAAAAGTCCAACACACACCATCAGATTTGCATAGAAAATACATTCGTAGCTGTCCTAACAGAAAATGCATCTCTTTCAGCTTGCTTCAAAATAAACCATTCCCCTTTGAGATCCCAACGCTCCAAAGCAAGAGAGCCAGGGTCCTGTGTGCCACCAGACCACGGGCTTCACCCGGTCCCTGCCACCCACTGGCAGCTCGGAATGGGCCATATCATGGCATGAGATGGTCCATCCTTCCAAATAGGGGCTTACAAGGGGGAAAAAAGCATCATGACAATGCACCCTAGAAGAGGCCTTTTGAACCTTCACTATCCCGCTAAGATAGAGCTTCTAACTAGCAGCCATTATGCCTTCAGGCTCGATGCTTAGCCCAGTCTCTCTGAAAGCCATAACCCAAGATATCTTACCGGGGCTTCAAGGCAAAGGAACAAAGATGATATTGGCAGGAGCTTATATGATGACTCCTGTTTGAGCCGATTAGGTGCAGAAACGACTTTATCACAGACACTACCCAGCATCATCTTAGCAAGTCTCCTACTAACTTCACAGCTGGAAATTGTGGATAATTAGGACCTCCTCTATTTAATACTCCTTACATGGGCTTCAAGTAATGGGCAATGTTATCACCCAACTAACAAACAAACATTATCAATGCCAATAGTTCTGCCTTGCATTTTCAGAAATGTCTCATTTAATGTCTTTGCCAGAATCACTGGGTGAACATTATTTCTGTTCAGAATAATATTATCAGTGGCCTAGCAATCGAATATAGTTTCCAGGGATGCAATAGGGTTGATCCTTTATGAAATCATTAGCATAACAGTCTGCTCTTGTCCCTAACAATTGATTTGTTTTGCCCTAATGTGAAATAATTAGTCTTGAAGTGAAAAACATAACAAAACGGATTGGTATTTGTAGTTAATGCATAAATGAGATACAGACTTCAATGTGACAAAACGAATGACGATGGAGTATATTATGTTGCAGATGTAAATTAGTCCCTCTTGCATATGAATGGAAGCAGCCCCTAGGAGGTGGAAGGATATATCCCAACATGCATAGTGTGATGGTGTGACTAAAATATTACGACTGACAATGCCAATCGCTGAATGCAGCTCACCAGAGCAAACAAATAGTTGGTAAGGGGATAACCCAAAGTCCACTCCCTATTCATGGAACACAGGAAGTTGGCTTTGTCAGAACTAAAATGGCTTGCATTCAGACCATATTTTGAATCACGACCGAAAATGCATTTCCATTAAATAAAATAGCGAAAATAACCTCCTCAGAGCATGAACGACAACAGCACTGCTGCTTGGAAAGTGACAAACTGGACATTAAATATCCCTACAATATACACGGCATAAAAACAACAACCTGGATCTCCTACTCATCTCAGAGACCTGATTAACACACTCTGCTATCTCCACATTTCGGTACAGAGTGTCACGTGTCCATCATATACACAGACAAAAAATCTCATCAGGTAGAGATCCCTGTAATCCAAAAATAGCATCAGCACCTCAAGCACCCATCTACTTTCCTTGACAGGTGAAATCATAGGCTTAGGCCTCAGTAGCATCATATACCCTAGCACTAACCTTATAACTGTAAGGTGCTAGACCCATGTGAAGTAATCAAGGCACACTTTCCACACTGCTCTAAAAAATATTCCTCACCTTCAAACACCTAGAAGGCTCAAAGATGATCTAATCTCCTCTATGTATTTACTTGACCTTTGCGATTGATATCTTCAACTTTAATTTCTAGGAGACCCTCAAAAGCAAATGCCCCTCTTTACACACTGTTATGCAATATAGTTTATGGGTCAGTGACATAACCCCTCCCCAGTCACCTGGTCACCCCAAACATTCTTTATAACATTCTTTATAACACTTCTCGAAACACTCTACACTAGATGTAGCAAAAGTACCCTGCCTTTTCCAATGCAATATAAAAATTACTTCAACTAGATTCAGATCAAGTCTGTAAGACACCATTATCAAAATGACCATAAACACTAAAGTCACCATAAGCGCTCTAAGCACTCCCCACCCACCCATTGATGCACCACCAAGGCCATATCCCACACTGTGGTCTCAACTCTAAACACAGTTCAAAGAGACTGCAGAAAAAATGAGATTGCATGAAGTAAATGTCTCAACCATAAAACACCCTGACTAAACTCAAACATGGACTTGTCAGAAAGCACAACACAATCTATAAAGATAAGCATATTTAGTTCACTGACAAGTAGACTCATATTCTCCCCCTCATACAAGATCCCCAACAGAAGGAACTAATTCACCACACCATGACTGAAGTATGTATCTTGATGAAGTCCAACTGTCTTAAGCTCAACACCGATAAGACAGTAGTAATGTTTGAGAAAAAAAACCTCATCATGGGACCCTACCTGATAGCTGGCTGATCTTGGATCCACACCTACCCCCAAAACCGATACAAGGATTTTTGTGGTCGACATTTACAGTAAACTAGACTTGACAACACAAGTCAATACTATAACGGCATTCATTTTATTTCCACACCCTGAAGATGATGAGGAAGATCTTCAAATGCATCCCAACCAGCACCAGAAATTCCATCATTCAGACCCTCATCACCTGCATTCTGGAGTACGGGAGCACCGGCTATGCCGGAATCACCAAGCAGCTCACCAGAATACTGCAAACCATACAGAACTCAGTAGCCAGAGTCATCCTCAACGCCCCACTCACAACACTTTTCTAAAACCTAATAAATCTAGGGTACCCAAAAAATTGGTGAGAAATACACTCAAAAGAGTATGGTTTACCCAGAGGGAACAGCCTATTAGTACCAAACGAAAAAAACAATTTCATCCCTTTAACTTGGGTTCCCACATTCTCATCAGTCCATCGCCAACAAAATGAAGAAGATCACCAAGGCCAATTGGAGAATACTAGTGGCACTTGACATTCCAAATCTTTTTTTTCCTCTTTTAAGAGAAGCAAGGGTATATAGCAACATTTGGTTAAAGCCACCATGAAACCAGCACCTAAAGATTTGCGCTCTTAAAGCTCCCTTCTGTCATATGGCACTGTAAATGTGGCCATTGTAAGACCTATGATTTCACGGCTAACTCCAAAGACGTAACAATCAATGGAACCATCCATTCTACAACAAAAGTTCTCAAACTGCAATACAAAACATGCTGTATATTGTATTTGGTCTCCTTGTGGTAAGCCAACCATTGGACAAATCAGTCAACCAGTAAAAAATAGAGTTGTACCTCATAGATCACGCATCCAGTGTACAACATCCCAAGCGCCGTTGGGCAAACACTTTGAAGACAAGAAACATTCTGAAGATGAGATCAGGTGGACAGTGTTGTTTGTAGCTACAGTTGATGCAAGTAGCGGTCCCATTGAAGCAAATTACATTGAAAATTTTAAGACGCATACCCATAGTCTAAATGAACACGATAAACTTTGGTCATTAATTAAAATCTAATTGTGGTATATTTAATTTCTAGAGCAGCCTTTGTGCTCTTTGTCAACATTTGGGATTAATTATCATCACTGTTGTTCTATGATGATCTCATCATAGGAATGGTTACGTTCCTCTTTAGGATGAACCCAGAGCTGCCTCCCCACTATTTCAGAATGTCTTACAGGTTGCCCCAAATGCACGTTCAGGCCTACTTACTCGACTCCAAGATAGAGGGTGATATTTTGTGCCTCCCCACATGCCCTCATCTTCCCGCTGTGCTGCCATTTTTCTCCATGGAGGAATTGTGCGGTATTGCGTTTAGTGTGCAGACAATTTAACTCTATTTCATTTACTTGCTGTCGTAGATACAAGTGACTACTGAGATATTTGTGCCTCAAGCTGGGGGATCCCAGGTATTTGGTAAGATTACACAAATTCCCAGTTTTGCTAGGTGCTTCGTTGGGACCACGACCTATGTTTTATATCAGTTAGTGACACTGCATGACCTTGTCTGACCTCACTGTCACCTTTTCTGCTGTACTCCGAGCAACGTGTCTAAAAAGCTTTTGCTGCTTAGGAAGGGCCGATTTGGTGTCACTGTTCCAATAACACTAGCAGTCTTGTTTTAAAGATCTGAGAATGAATCACGCACTGCATTATGGGCATTCTCATTAATACAACACACTTAAAGGAGTCTGGGGCCTTGAGAGTCCGGACTGCTTTTCGTAAATATGCATTGTTTATATGCACCTACAAAATAATTGCATTATGTGTCACATATTGTTTTCAGCCTTGGTCGTAAATATCAATTCATCATGATGTTTCTAAAATATTTTGTTTTTAAAGTGGTTGTACGCGCCTTTGTTTTGTCCTGAGGAGGCCTTGAACAAAAAGGCCGAAACGCCTCGACTATTCAGACTATAAGAAGCCCGCTGCAAAGACCTATGAGAATCAATTTGGTTGTGGACCATTGTTTTTGATGTATAAGAGATTGTGAACAAATTCAGTATTCTGCTGGTCTTTACCTTGAGCAGACTATCCTTTGACGTTTCAGATTTGAAAATTTGAAAATGACTGCCACTGTATGGAATCATGTTCATAGAACCATTGTGTAGCAACAATGATATATGGTTGTCAGACATTACTGGTAATACATTTTGTTTTTATGATAAATATAATAGTTTATACTAATAAGTATTGTGTTATATATGTTAATGGGTGCATATGAAAAAAATATCCACTTTCTAGCAAACTTTTGAAGAAACATATGCTAGAAGGTAACGATATAGCCAATAACAATTGAAGTGTTATTGTTGATAATGAAAGTTTTTGATTGATCCTTTGGGAACCCTTATTTTCTGTTTTATGCTTTAGGCTCTAGATGGGTACATGCCCCCCGTTTGTTTTTGTATACAGGCCATCATTTTGTCATGATTGCCTGTAACACCCACACCACATGCCATGGTTGCCTTCTTGAGGAATAGAATTTTCACTGGTGTTTTAGTGCCAACATTTTGCCATGTGAGGCCCATATAAAAGGATTTGCTTCCAGTGTGTCAGCATTTTACCATGGGTGCACCTTATATCAAGAATTACATCCAGTATGTCAGCACCAGTATTTTGCCATAATTCCCAGGTTCCATGGATTTAGCCGTGGAGACAGAGCTGTTTCGACCAGTAGCCAGGCACTGAAACTCATTGCCATTCAGTCTGCATTATGAAGCCTCGTTATTGAAATTGAGGAAACTAATAAAACCTGGAATTTTCTATTCGCTTAGTCACTTGGCAGTAGTTTTGTCTTTGTTGTGACAATCGGTACAATTTTGTAGCAATAACATACATTTGATTGTATGCTGAATTTAATAACTATCAAAAATAAAATAAGTGTGTTTGCTCCTTATGGCAAGAATTACATCCAGTTTATCAGCACCAGCCTTTTGCCCTGGGTGTCCATGATGCTAAGCATGGCCACTACTGTGCTAACTCTATCATTTTGTTATGGCTGCTCCTTATGCTAAGAATTACTTCCCATATGCCAGCCCGAGCATTTTGCCATGGGTTTTGATATGCCAATTACCTTTAGGGTACAAGGACAAGTATTTTATCATTGGTGCCCTTTATGAGTAGAATTACATTTATCATGCCATCGCTGGAATTGTGCGTCAGGTATCCCTTAGGTCAGTAATTATCTTCAATATCACAGCATTTTGCCACAGGTGCCTCCATAAGCTAGGAATTCTTTTAGAAATGCTATGGCTAATATCAGACTTACAAGTCTAACATACTTACGTACGCTTGTTCACTCATACTTACTTGCATTTACTCATATACACTTATTCTTATACTCACTCATTCAGATTCACTCTCAATCATTCAGACTCTTTCACACTGCTATATGTCAATCTCACTCACACACACACTTACTCTTACTCCCACTCACTCTTATAGCCTTATTCTCTAGCAGTCTCACGTATTCGCTCTCACCTTCCTTCCCTCACTCAAACTGTTACTCACACACACCCTTTTGCATAGTCCCTCCCTCTGTCTTTCAATCTCTCTCACTCTTTCTCTCTCTCTCTTTCACAGACACACACACACACACTTGCTTACATTCACTCATGCACACTCATTATCACTTACACTCCATCATGCTCATTCATTCTCGCTCATGCAGTAACTGTCGAGCTCACTTGCACACATTCTTACTTATTCACTCTCATTCTAGCATAGTCGTTCTTGTTGGTAATCACTCATTCTCACTATTAATTTCACTGCCACTCACTGTTACCTATTCTCACTTACTTCTTCTGTCATTTACTGTCACCCACATGCACACACACACACACACACACACACACACAGTCCAGTTCATCTCCATGTGCTGAAATATAGCTTCCTCCTGCCTTTAGCTCTAAAGCGGGTCACTGAAAGCTGCAGTTTGTGCAAGGATGCGTAGGGTCTAGCTCTCAGTTTCATGCTCCCTCCCGACCCTTTCCCATCTTATCACAGGGTGCGATGGGTTCAGTGAGGCTACTGACTTGACCGCAACCTGCACTGAGGTAAGAGATTGACTGTAGCTTCAGGTACTGCATTGCTTAAGCATACAGCACAAAAGGCTACTTGTAACAGTGATGTTGCAGCACATGCTCTAAGACTGCTATCTGATAGCTGGTGTAAACAGACAGATTTATTATCTCATTTTACAGTGGCGATCATCATTTTTATTATACCAGTAGTGAAGATCAAACTATTATTCACTATTGGTATGATAAAAAGGGGCAGAAACAATGAGGGCTGACACTAATGCCTAGAAGGGTGAGCCACAACTACTTGCTTTGCTCCTGTTTAAGGGCCAGATATGCAAAGTATTTCACAGTCTCAAAGAGTCTAATTCGAAGTTTGCAACCACAAAAATGATTTTTTATATGCTCTAATCCCATTTTAGGATTATTCTATAACAGGATTGTGACCCCATACTTATTTGATATTTGGAAGGGGATTGTTGCACAAGTCTCTCATAAACACTTAGGGCCTCATTACGAGTTTGGCGGGTGGCCTCTAGAGGTTGGAAGACTACCAGTTCAGTCTTCCACCCACTGGCCGTATTATGAGTTTGCCGCTGGCCCAGTGGGAAAGTACCCACAACATTCATGCTGGCTCATAATTGAGCTGGCGGCAATGTTGTGGTGCGTCGGGTGCAACAGCACCCATCGTGCTTTTCACTGCCTGTGATTCAGGCAGTGAAAAGCACGACAAGGCTGCCCATGGGGCCACTGCACTACCCATGCCAAGAACTAGGATCCAGGCGGTGATGGTGGTAGGTTGGCAGGTCTTCCTACCAACGTCGTAATGTGGTGGTTGGACAGCTGTGGCAGCCCAAGCACCACCATGAGTCTGGCGGTCCATGGACTGCCAGACTCATAATCAGAGCAGCCATGTACTATTTCAAAATGAGCAGTTGTCCAATGTTTGCAAAAGTTAAATTTTACCTTTCAAATAATAAAAAAAAATAATAACAAAGTTTTGTTATTTTTCCGTAGCTATTGTTTCAGCGCAATTCAATTGGTAAACACGATGTTTATTTGCATTCTTCTCAAAATCCTTTTGAAGTGCTTCATTCCATTTTTCACTTTTTGCTAACCCTACGACAGAGCTCTGCATAACTTCACAGCAACGTCCTTCAATATTTACAGATGGGACCCAATTAGTAAATATATGTTAACCTTCTTCATGAAAGTATGGTTTACTACTGGACATGTGTATCCACTAGGCTCCAAATATATTGGAGGAGTTTAATTGATTCAATGTTTTTAAGGCTAATTTATATACTTCATAAGTCAAAAATGTAATGTGAGAGTGTTTTCATGTGATTAATTGTTAAAATAAATACTTTTCTTTTCACAGCAAAAGCTTTTTCCACAATCAAGTGAACATATTGTTTATGTTTTAGTTTTAAGGTATGTTTTTTACAAGTGGGTTACTTTTTAGCAAATTGACAAGTACTCTGTTTTTAAACTTTTTACAGATAATAATTCTAATGGTATCCCTCCTTGTGTGACTGGACAACAGAGAAAAATTCACATGTTTGTTTTTATACGTGTGTTCTCTAGACATATTAGCATTTATTGAATATCAGTGCAAACACATGTCTTACTTTGCAAATATGCAATACTGCTTTTACCATTTTCCTGTTTTGATCAGTAATTTTGTCCTTTTGGAGGTGGGGGTACTTTATCTCTAATACATTTGGAGTACATTTTCATTATTATCTGGGAATATTTCGAAAGCATTGTGGTATCTGTAGGTGTGCCTGTACAACAAAAATACAAAAAAAGAACAGTACTATTGGTAATAATTACACTTAAGTAAAACTAAAGGTTAACATAGATCAAGGATTGTTTTTATAAATATGATGCCACTTTATTTGTATTTATCTTTAATCCAAGTAAATAGTGTTATTTGTTTTTTAACAATAGAACAGTTTGAAACAAAGAGGTGTATCTCCAAGCTTTACTTGAACTACAACAATTCAACTAATGTAAATATTGCTTGCATAAGTGTAGTAGTATTGTGCTATGTTTGTTGCTTAGTGGTAATTGTAAAGCAATAGCAATTTGTATTACATCCAAATGTTATTTATAACAAACCAAATTATTGGTTATTTTTCTCATGTGATTAAAGTTAATCTATGTTTCACATCAGTTTTTAACAAACTACCAACTACATAACAGATGATGGGTGGGGTACCCTTAAAATACTAGCGACTATTAGTTTACATGGTCATATGACCTTAAATGTTATTGAAATAGTTATAGCTACTCTGTGCTATTTTTAAAGTATGCAGTCTAGTCTTTAAGGAAATTAATGTGCTTCCCTAGTATTGTGTGGGATATGTTAGCAGACCAAACTCACATACAACCAATAAGCATGTTTTTTTAAATAATTATGATATGTTACATACAAAGTAAGTGGCCATTGTTCTAGCGTAGTACAACCATTCTTTTCTTTACTATAGTCAATCAGTGTTTCTTGAAGGTGTTCGGCAGTCTTCAAAAAATTTGGTTTGTGTATGGATAATTGGACACAGTTATATCTTTTTGGCTAGAGAGTATGTTAAGAAGAGAGGAATTGAGTACAATTTTAAAAAGACAAGTATTGAGATCATATGGATGTCTGACGGAGGCTTAAGGTAGAATAACATCCTACCTCTAATTTCATCTCTTACATCTCCATTTTCTAAATATTAATTGTGGATGCAATAATATTGGTCACCTCACTAGTGTATGAATTGAAAGAGATGACATCAACTTTCAAACCTCTAATAGCTTTATTTCTTCATACTCCTATTCTATATCCTTATATTTGCCAAAGGATAAAATAAAGTAATCAGTAAAAAAATGTCGGAAAGTATGAAAAAATGTGCAGACATGTAAACAAAACAGGGTCTGCCTTCCTAAGAGATATCAGCATGTCTTCATATATCAGCTCAACATTGTGTTTTCTAAAACGTACCTATATCATGCAGATGTTTACATTTTTCTGGCAATAATACCTTCATGAATAACATTTGCCAAATCCTACCAAACCGGATCTAAATCCAAAGTTCACACTTATAATAAGAGCCAATCTGACAGGAGCATGAGTAAATAATATGAATACATATGGGTTATTTAAAAAAAATAGTTTTACAGTATCACAATACTCTCTAGAGACCAATGCGAAGGTACTGTGGTACTCTGTAATTTAAAAAAAAGACATTTATACATTAACAAAAATATTACACATCACCACAATACTGACTTCAGAAGAATTACAATTAAGGCTCAACATTTTTAAAATACATTTTAAAGGTGTATTGCGAAACACAGTGAAACTGCTGCGTAAAACAACAAGACTGCCTTCAGGTTTTGGAACAGTACACATTAGCCAATCAGATAATCCCTTGTCATCACTATGTACTAAGGTTGTACTGCGGTACTACAGCGACCACAAATATAGCTAAAAAAACCTTATAACTGAACATTTACCTACTCCACTGGGCTGCACTACCCACCAGAATCACCTACACCCCCTATTATGTAATAATGACCAAATTGCCAAAAACTCCAGCTAACATTTCCCCAGCTACACAAAATACAGAATGCATTGGAATTAAAAACCGTTTTGGGACCCCATCTTTTCCCTTTGCAGCCTCTTGATGAAATGCCACCAAACGTTCAGGACTTTCACACTGAAACAGGGGCAGCAGATCCAGATCTGTAAAGATATATATATATTTATATATTTTCACCTAAAAAAACAAAGGTTAGAGGGACGTTATAGTTAGGCTCACATTTTAAACATACAAAACCATAGAAATTCATCAGTTATAGTTTGACTTACTTCAAGTAACTATAGCTCATGCCATAAGGTAACTATAACTCATCCCCCCGCCATGCACAGTGTTTTCAGCAAACATTTTACTGCAAATATTACATTGATATTATCAATGATGCTATCAAAGATGACATGAGTGTCATAATTTGTGTGGTAATTAGTAGTGCATGGCAAGAGTGTGAGTTATAGGTACCTTAGAGCACGATTTATAGTTGCAGAAAGAACATTGTACAACAATAGCCTTGGGCAGTTAGGATGTTGTTCATTAGGAAGAGTGTGGGTGAGGACCGTGGGAACACTTTCATTTTATTAGTGTAAAGTTTGAAATTCTTTATTTATAACAAGGAAACAACAATAGTAATCTGTATGTGGTGTATTACACCAGTGGTTCAAAATAAAGGACAGTGTAAACACAGTTATGTTAGCCTCAGCTCAGTTTCTAATGTATTTAAAGCAAAAAAAGAAAACAGCTCTCACATAGGTGAGGGCAATGGTTATAAAGCCCATGTGGCCTGTACCAGAAGCATAGATTTATTTAATGTCAGGAATATGCTGCCTAAGTGAGATATTGTGAAAATCTGTGATCATCCTTTTATATAATGCTTTTCATATAACATAGGACCTTTCTATACTTACTAGGACATGGGGACATACTGACTAAAAGTTACTTTTCCAATGATAAATCCAAGAAGAATTGACTTTAACTTTGTTTTTATTTTTTACTTTTAACCCCTCATTAACTCTTCCCTCTCCTGAACCCTAATAATACATTCTTACCTTCATTTATCTCTAGCCCCATGTGAACGTTAAAATCACTCTTACTTCCTTTTACCTTTACTCACTCCTCAACTCTAAAATCATCCTTACCTCCATTTACCTCTAATTGCAACAAAACCATTTTTTTCCAAATAACATAAAAGTACGCCAATAAAAAAATACCTATGTGGTAAAGTACTGTGTGGTAAAAGCACAGATATTTACCTGCATAGTAAAGAAAGCATGAAAAAAAGTTCTGCATGGTAAAGGCAGTGTGTTAATTGGATTTATGCATTTGACATACTATTTGCACCTGGCTGTTTTCCTTTTTTTACACCTTTATTATTTTCCTTTCTTCATTTTCCCAGGTTGCCATTGTGTGTAGGTTTTCCCACTGTTTAACTCCTTCAGTGTGCATTCTGACTTTGGTTGATAACCTCCTAATATTCTACCTTCTGAAGACAATCATTCTTGCCACCATGTGAACCTTGTGAAATAAATCTACTAACATCTTAGTAAATGCAGTTTAACACCATCGTGCCATACTGTATTTATGATACCTCATGTCTCTCCTCCATTTCTAACTCTACACCCTACAAAGCTAATACCAGTCTCCTGACTACCTTATCCCTCGTATATTTCTCTTTGGTCCATTGCCCTAGGCATTGCTTCACCTGGGCCAGGTGAGAGGCTGATTGGGAGGCTGGTGGTTTGCACTGGTGTTCCATTGTCTTCCTTTTTATATTGATATGTGAAACCAGGGAACTCTGTCTTACACTTAAAGTTCATGAAAGAGATAGGACTGTGGCCTGGTCTATCAGATCTAAATAAATGTAATTGCAATTTGAATTCAGCAGACAATTTCAATCATTAGCGGCTGTTAGAGCACCTGGTCCTTAGAAAGTAAACTTACAAGGGGACGCGTAGAGGCCGATGACCCTTTTGATTCACATGGAGTATTCTAGCTACAGGGTAACCAATGTGTACCAACAATCAATACACAAACCAATAATCAATAAGCAAAACATTAGTCAGCAGTTAATAACGTCAACATTTCATGAATAACCACAACTTACTTATACGTTTTATCACTTTTATTTCCCTATTAGTTACAATACTAACTCATCAGGTTAATCAAAACCTTATTCAATCAACTGCAAGATTAATTCCTTAGTGACCACCAATAACATAATCTAACCAAAATTTGAGAAAACATGCGTTTTAATGCCTCAACATAAGCCGATAATGATGAATATGCTAACATCAGTAGCAGAGTTCAGCAAAACAGTCCATCAATCATTTGTCACCGTATATGTCAGCGTCTCAAAATAGGAACCCTATCTAACCCTGATCAGCAATAGCATTTGGGACTTCATGGGAAAACAATTTAGAACACGAATTTGGAAAAACATCTATCTAAGAAAAAAAACTATAAAACAGCGCAGTTGGTACCTAGAAAGAAAAGGCACAATAGTTAATCATTCACATTGTCATAGCTACCTATCCACGGTATGGATCAGCAACAAAGTCAGTCTTCGTCTTAAGGTCATCAATCGATTAGCATCACAACAGGCTCTCAAGAGCTTGAGCCCAATAACAGAATCTCAAATCTCTTCGAACGTCCATGCCTAATCTCAAACATCTATTCTCTCCATCGGTTCTGAAGTTTTCCCCCTTTGTCACGACATTATATTAAAGTTGCTCAGTCCATCCCCCAATTGCTCATTGGTCAATTAGTCACAATATATGACGCTACCCAATGACTTTTATTTTACAAATCTATGAATTCTAATATTACACCATTCTCAGGTTGTCGATTGGTTCACTGTACGATGTCCTCATCATCCGACACGTCAGGTATAAGAAATGTTGCATCTTCTTCTCCAGTCAGAGTCTCTATTGTTTGAATCCTGGGAAAGTACATCTCGTCTGCTTTACACTGGTTTTGATACATCTGTAGTTCCATCATCTCCTGTCCGTCGGTTCATTGCAGAAAATTCTAGCTAAGAAGATTTTATTAACGCGAGTAGTTCAGGGTCAGTTCAGCACATAAGCTTCTCTACATTGCACGAGCATTCAGCTTCTGCATGAAGCCTGGCAAAAGTAGGCCACAACTTCGGCTAAGTTAGCTTCTACAATATAATGTAAAACATACGTTATATCTCTCAATATGACATAGTACTACATAATTTTACGCAGTTTCAACATTTCACATATTTTTTAGTCATTTTTAGTATAAGTTGTGAAACTTGGTAGTCACTCTTCGTGGGCACATTTTCAAACGTGCACATTATTTCTCTACATTATTTTCTCTACATATCATTATTATTCAAAATGCATAAACACTCATCAATAATTTTAATCAACATAACTGCATCAGCGTGGCCATAGGTGTACAATGATATAAAGACTACCAAGGAGAATAAAATAAAAGATTACTAGGAAAAGGACCACAAAATTATACAACTAGAGTGAGATTAAACTTGGAGCCATTTTACTGGAAATAAAATATGTTGCTCCCTCTTGTAAGGAGGAGGATGTTTTTCTTGTTTTTGTAAACTGAAATGGAACCTTTAACTGTGCACATTTTCTGCTGTAATTAGAGCTCAATATTGCACTTCTTCTTCAACTCTAATGCCACTTGCAGTTAGAGGTGTTCCTGACAGTTCACAGACAGCAAAATCGAGACAGCCTAAATTAGAAAAATACTTACAAGGAAAAGTAAATGAATAAAAATACATGGAAACGTTCTTCAATCTAACATAAATTTAAAAAGCAGAGCAAATAATGTATTTAACAAGCCAGTATAGTACAATTGTAGAAAGGAGAAAGGGACAGATAAAAAAAGGAATTGTTTAAACTACGCGTTAGGAATTCTAAAATTAGAAAGAACAGAGTGACCATTCTGATGGCCTACATTAGCATTCGTCACTACAGCCTGGCAAGGATTAACACAAAATTATATGAAGTTATAAAGCATATGACTTTGCAAATTCATCCACCCCTAATATAGATCAGAAAAGCTGCCAAGAAACTTGAAGCAGAATATTACGAAAAGTCAAAACTTTTTTTCTCCAAGATCGTTGCCATCAAACGGAGTACATAAAGTAATGATCAACATTGTTCCTATCGGGTTGGAAATGTGGTTAAACATATACCTGAAACCAAAGCCTGTAAAATCTTACCTAAGTACGTAAAAAACAGTTAAAGAACACCCTGAGCTCCAATTGTGACACCAAATCAGAGACTGAAGTGTCAACTCCTACAACAGATTGCAAGCCCAAAGAATCTTTTAAACCAAACTCTGCTCGATATCTCCTTCAGCCTCATCTGAGTTAATCAATCCGTTTGAATTATAAATTATGTTCGCATTTATGGTAAAGATGACAGAGTGTGTTATAAGTTAACCATTATATTGGTGGAAATATCCAGGACAAACGGGCCATTTTCCTTGCTTGCAACAAGGTCCATTGCAACTTTGCTACACTAATGCTATTCAGTTTTAAAAGACACGCCTCCCAAACGTGTGTAGTGTTTTAAATGATGTGCATCCGTAGGATTACAGATGAAACTACAGCAGTTACCATATCTCATCACCTCTCCGTCCCCCGACTTTGCTTGCACGGTGAATCCCACCTGCGTGATAAAGAAATGCTACACACGAAGGACCTGCCTACCCATATTGGGTGCCATGAAGAGGCTGACATCCCCAGCAACCTCCTATTTTTCCAGTCTCGAACTGAGACAGGGGCTTCAGAATTGCCGGGCTACCTATTAGCTAGGGCGTCCGATGGCGTCTGTGGTGTTCTTTCACTGTTGCACATGGGGAGAG
This sequence comes from Pleurodeles waltl, assembly GCF_031143425.1. Classification (NCBI taxonomy): domain Eukaryota; kingdom Metazoa; phylum Chordata; class Amphibia; order Caudata; family Salamandridae; genus Pleurodeles; species Pleurodeles waltl. The sequence goes on from NC_090445.1 coordinate 474,007,437, forward strand.
AGGAGTGTATTTTTGAATGACGAGGCGATGCAAAAGTGGGTGAATTGATCCTCACACCTCTTCTGCAGTAAGGTTGCTTGGTATAATTGAAATCCTCACTGTAGAGCGGAAAACAGTTTTGCTACAATTGCAGGTGGATAATTATGCTACCCCTGAAAGGACCAGGAAGAACCAGAGAAGAGGTGAGGGAGCGTACCTCTATTTCTCTGTGCCACTTGCCTTTATTGGTGGTTTATGACAGAAAGAGAGGCACCATGCTTCTTGAGCACCCTTTTCGAGCTCCAGATCTAGGTCTCCTTCCATAAACAGAAAAAGGAGACATGCTGGGTTTTCTGACCCATAGGATGAACGGTTTAAGAGAATTCCCATGGAAAGCTTAGCAGCTGTAAACCACAAGCAGAAAACACCGACACCTTTAGCCATAGAGGAAAATGTTATGGCAGTGCATCCTCTTCAGAGATGTCTGAAATGGAGGATGGAAATATTAATTTGCTGTCTGATGACCATAGAGATAAATATATAGGAAAATGCTTGTTAACCTCAATCTTGAACCATGTCAAAGAGAAATTGGTTTCCTGTGGTGGTATTGGAAATAGTGAGAGCATCTGCACTGCAGTAAGGGCTTGAATCACAGCCAGACACATTTAAATTTTGAAAGTATGGCCTATAGATATGTCACAAACATTCTCTGCTTTACATATGTCCTTGGAGGGTTCCCACTTCTTAGACCATGGACTGGAAAAAAGATACTTTAGCATTCAAAGGAGAAGAAGCATTTCTCATCTTTAGAGCTCCCCAGCAGAGTGGATGATCATCCTGGGCAACATCAAGTGGAAAGTTCTATCTATCTATCTATCTATCTATCTATCTATCTATCTATCTATCTATCTATCTATCTATCTATCTATCTATCTATCTATCTATCTATCTATCTATCTATCTATCTATCTATCTCTTTTATAGAGTTCAGCACCAACAAGTTTAAAAGGGCTTTGCATAGAAAAAGGATTATAATTTACATATCCCATATTTCGGAAAACAAAAACGTTGAAACAGGCACTGCTTTTTTACAGAATATGCATAGCAGCAATAAAGGGGAGGAATGAAAAGATGGACATGTGTAGATAGGGCATCAGTTAGTCAGTAAAAAATTTTTAAGAGATGAGTTTCCAAATATTGGCAAAACAACCTCTTAAGGAATAAGGTAGTAAGATAACACACATTCAATAATTATAGACTAGTGCTAGCGCAGGTGTTTTAATAAAAATTAGTAATGAGTGTTCATGTATTCTGAGTAATGGATTTGCATAGAAAATGTAATAACAATATAAAATAATGCACACATTTGAAAATGTGGTCACGATAAGTGGCCACCAATGTTCACGAAGTGTACTTATTAATAGTCTAATACTATGACTAATGTAGTATTGTGTCATTTAAAGGATTATGCATTATGTATTAGCTTTATTAATTGCAGACCTTAACTTAGCAGAGGTCTTAGCTTAGTTGCCAGGCCTCATGTCAAGCTGTATTTCTTAATGCTTAATAAAACGGCTGTCCTAGAGAGTTAACTGTAATTTTCCATTGTATTATGTAAATGTGCTCGTAGCTGAGAATCTTTTCTCATGAGAACCGACTGCTAGAAGATGCTGTTCCTGCTAAATGTATCACTATGTATGCAATGTGTGTGAGACTGACTTTCTCAGGAGAAGAACAACGGAGATACTGACTGGAGTAGAAGCTGCAACAATATTGTTACCTGATGAGCCGGATGATGAGAACATTGCAGGAGAAACAATCAGCGACATGTGAACGGAGTAGTGGTAAAATTCATAGATTTGAAGTTTTAGTTTTATTGGACAAAGTGTGAACATCCTTTGACCAATAGGGATTTGGGAAGTAGTTTTAGTGAATTTAACTTAACAGGACTGCAATGAGAAGAAAAGAGCATTCGAGTCATTGCGCTTTTGCCTTATACCATTCTCTCTATTCTTCTGGAGGGTTTATCTCTATTCTTTCGAGTTGCTTAAAGACTTTGGTGGTAATTACAACCCTGGCGGACGGTGTTAAAGGTGCGGTAATACCGCAAACAGGCCGGTGGAAAAAAAAATGAATGGGCGAGGCCCACAAAAGATACCTGACCACAATCGCAGAGAACACTGCCGGGGCATCAGATAGAAATACTACAGGCACCTCAGGGGGAAGGGAAGAGGGGGCACCTCAGCCGGATGACTGCAAAGCCAGATCCACGACGGGGCTCCATGCCCACTGTGCCATCCTGGGGAGTGCAAAGCCACAGTCTCTCAAGTCTCTACAGTGGGTGGCTTGCCCACTGTGCCATCCTGGGGAGTGCAAAGCCACAGTCTCTCAAGTCTCTACAGTGCAAAGCCACAGTCTCTCAAGTCTCTACAGTGGGTGGCTTGCCCACTGTGCCATCCTGGGGAGTGCAAAGCCTCAATTTCGCAAGTAGATAACATCCGCCAGTGGCTCGTGAGGGGGACTGGTGCCCAGACTGGATTAGTCTCCCCGTGAAAGTTCCTGTCCCTTCACTGTCCCAGCTGCACATGGGATAAGGATGCTTGATGTGGCGGTCTATTCATTCTTACCCGGTGCCTCCACTGTTCAGCGGTGCTGTGCCATGGCGGTGCTTGCCCTGTTCAGCGGTCTTCACCATGGCGGTCTTTGCCCTGTTCAGCGGTGCTTTGCCATGGCGGTGCTTGCCCTGTTCAGCGGTCTTCACCATGGCGGTCTTTGCCCTGTTCAGCGGTGCTTTGCCATAGCGGTTCTGGATTGTTCAGCGTTATTCACCATGGCTTTCTTTGCCCTGTTCAGCGGTGCTTTGTCATGGCGGTTCTGGACTGTTCAGCGGTGCTTTGCCATGGCGGTTCTGGTACGGACATTGGTGTGTGGCAGGACGTTCCCTAGACTGGGCATTGGTGTGTGGCAGGACGTTCCCTAGACTGGGCATTGGTGTGTGGCATGACGTTCCCTCATAGCCCACCTGGGTTGTGGCAGCCGGGGCCCTCCTGGGCACTGACTCCGGCGGTGGCGGTGGTCCCCTGACCAGTGACGATACTTGGGCCCTCCTGGGGTATGACTCCGGCGGTGGTCTCCTGGCCAGTGATGATACTTGGGCCCTCCTGGGCACTGACTCCGGTGGTGGCGGTGGTCTCCTGACCAGTGACGATACTTGAGCCCTCCTGGGCTATGACTCCGGCGGTGGTGGTGGTCTCCTGACCAGTGACGACGGTGCTGGCGGTTGGGTCTCGACCGCCGGGAATGATGCCTCCCTTCTCCGCCGTGATACTCACAACAGGTTGGGCAGACTTCCTCTGGCCCTTCCCCACCTTTGGTGGAGTCACAACTGACTCTCCAATCCCCTTGGGACCCATGTGAGTTGTTTTCCCACCAGGAGTCTTCACACGGTCCAGTCGTCCACTCTCCAATTTCAGAGCCTTTACAGGGGGTGGGCTGCCAGTGCCTTGGCTCCGGGTCACACTGCCTGCCCTGGTGGCCGGTGCACTCCACATACCTTGAACAGGCACCACTGGTATTTGGGGCTTTTTGGCTGAGGCGCTACGACTGGACTGATGAATTGGAGGGGGGGGGCAAAAAGGTCAACTTTACAGAGGGACAGTTTCTGAGGAACACTGGGATGGGTAGTTGGAGGGGGTCTGGGAGTGGAGGAAGAGGAGGTGGTTGTAGGAGGTGTCACTTTAGGTGTTTTGGGTGCAGGTGCAGGTACTGGAGGCTGTCATGAGGTGGATGGATGTTGGGTGTGTGATTGCCGGCGTTTGTGTACTTTTGGAGGGGGCGTCACAGACACACTGGGAGAGGACACAGGGGACGTTTAAATGGCAGTGGAGGTGGTGAGTGCACGTGAGCGGCTTGGGGTGATGGGTGTCCTTGTGCGATTCGGTGCCTGTAGATGTGGTGCATGAAGTATGTGTAGACGAGACTGGGAGGGAGGAGGGGGACACAGTGGAGGCAGTAGATGTTGCTGTGTCTGTATGTGGGCGAGGCTTGTGTGAGTGCCTGTGGGTTGTGTGGTGCCTATGTTTGCTTGAGCTACTTGTGTGTGCTGACTTGTGTGCATGCTGGTCTGTAGGTGTGCTTGGGATGGGCTGGGGTACAGGGGATTGGGTCTGGGTGGAGGAGGTTGGAGGGGGGAGGCTAGACACAGGGACAATGGCTGCCATCAGTGCTTAGGCCAGAGATTGCAGGGTTCGCTGAAGGACAGCCTGACCAGAATGAATGCCCTCCAGGAATGCATTACCGTGTTGCAACTCTCGTTCTACACCCTGAATGGCATTCACAATGGTAGACTGCCCAACAGTGAGTGACCTGAGGAGGTCAATGGCCTCCTCACTGAGGGCAGCAGGGGTGACTGGGGCAGGGCCTGAAGTGCCTGGGGTGAAGGTGATGCCAACCCTCCTGGGTGAGCGGGCACAGGGCAAACGCTGAGGGGCTGCTGGGAGGGCGGTGCTGGTAGGGGAGGTGGCGGCTGTACCTGTAGAAGTGGGGCGCACAGATGGTGCCGCCACCACAAGGGAGCCCCCATTGGCGGACGAGTCCGTGTCGCTGGTTGGTGATCTGGTGGCCGACGTGAAGCTCCCCTCGCCCTCCGTCCCACTGGTGCATTCAGAGTCCATGGTGTGGCCCTCCATGGCCATGTGGGATGCAGCTCCCTCGTGCTCCGGTGCCACTGTACCTCCGCCTGATGATGCTGATGTACAAAAGAACAGGGAGAGCAGAAAAAGGGGGGGGGGGCAGAAGAAGACAGGTTGAGTGCATGGCATACCGCTACCGTTGGCGGACAAGACAGACACAGCAGCCCCCTGCATTACGCCGTGCTCCTGCCCTCTGCATATGCAATTTCTGGGATATGGCCTACATGGCAATGGTGGACATCTGCACACATGGATGCCACAGGGGCAACTATACCTCGACGTGGTACTCTACTGAGGTGGGGTAGAGTGCCACATGGGCTGCATTACAGAGGGGCCTAGTCTTCGTGTTTCTGGCTGGCCTAGGTACACCCACAGGCCTCCTCCCCCACCCAGATCCCTCTACTCCACGCAAAGTCCGCAGAATGAGGTTGTACTCACCCCCTTGTGTCTGCTGTGATGCCCTCAAGTGCCCATCCAACTCCGGGTAGGCCACCGCCAGGATCTGGAACATCAGGGGGGTCATGGTGCGATGGGCACCCCTCCCACGTTGGGAGGCCATCCCCAGCTGAGCCTCCGCCGTCTTCTTGCTGCAGCAGCGAATGTCCTCCCATCTTTTCCGGCAGTGGGTGCCCCGTCTCTGTTGGGCCCCCAGGGTCCGGACCTCCTTGGCGATGGCAGGCCAAATGTCCCTCTTCTGGTGGGCGCTAACCTACATGACATGCACAAGGGAAGAGGAACAGTCATTACCAACTGCACCGTTGATGTGAGTGGCCCCTCCCTACTCTGGCCATGTGGCCCTTTCATTCACATGCATTAATGTTCTATGAACTCTGCCCCCTTCCCTCTTCCAACCAGCCCTCTCCACCCAGGCCTAGCCCATACAACGTGCTCCCTGTGTACTAACCTGTTGGTCTGGAGGACCGCAGAGTAGCGTGCACTGGGGGAGGATCCCGTCTACCAGTTTCTCCAACTCCTGAGCAGTGAAGGCAGGGGCCCTTTCCCCAGACGCAGCAGCCATTGTCGCTTCCAGACCGAGGTCACAGCAGCACTTGCAGTGTAGGTCCTCACCTGTCAAAGGTCAGGTATCTAGTGATTGAACAGATAGAAAATGGCGGTGACGTCTGCGGCGGTGACGTCCGCGGCAGTGCGCATCATCACCGCCGGCGCACCTGTTCATTGGCTCCTGGGACCCATAGGGTCCAATGTTAACCAATGCAGCATAGCGCCGCGGTCTACGACCGTATACGCGACGGTGTGCAACGCCAGCGCTGTTATCCCACAATCCCATTGTCCCAGTTTAGAGGTCAGGCAGCCGCCATTTCAGGAGCCCACATGGCTTCATTTACCTCTGTGTCACACATAGCTAGGCCTACACTCAACACACATACAGGAAAGGTTTTGTGATTGGTGTAGTCTTGTGTGTAACTGTGGGTACATACCTGGAGGAAAAATGACTGATTTGTCGCTGTTGTCCTTCGTAGGCACCGTCAGCTGGGACATGTGAGAAGATGGCAGATTCCTCCGGTGTACCGACCGCTGGTGGACCTGTTGACAATGCAAGAGCGACATGTAATCATCACCTACAGGTTTGACCGTGCCACAATCCAGGGACTATGTACCCAGTTGGAGCCAGACCTGATGTCACCAATCTGCCATCCGACTGGAATCCCCCCTGACGTGCAGGTGCTGTCAGTGCTCCATTTCCTTGCAAGTGGGTCATTCCAGACAACAGTGGCCATGGCATCAGGGATGTCCCAGCCTATGTTTTCTAGCGTTTTGTCCAGAGTGTTGTCTGCCCTGCTGAAACACGTAAGGAGATACATCATTTTCCCTGAGGTGGAAGATTTGCCTACAGTTAAAGGTGACTTCTATGCCCTGGGACATATCCCCAACGTCATAGGTGCCATTGATGGGACCCATGTAGCTCTGGTCCCCCCCCCACAGGAGTGAACAGGTGTACAGAAACAGGAAGAGTTATCATTCCATGAATGTTCAGATGGTCTGTTTGGCAGACCAGTACATCTCCCAGGTAAATGCTATGTTCCCTGGCTCAGTGCAGGACGCCTACATCCTGCGGAATAGCAGCATCCCTGATATGATGGCTCAACTCCAGAGGCACCGTGTATGGCTATTGGGGGACTCTGGTTACCCCAACCTGTCATGGCTACTGACCCCAGTGAGGAATCCCAGGACCAGGGCAGAGGAACGCTACAATGAGGCCCAGGGGCGGACTAGGAGGGTGATCGAACGCACCTTCGGCCTCCTGAAGGCCAGGTTCAGGTGCCTCCATATGACAGGTGGTTCCCTATTCTACTCACCGAAGAAGGTGTGCGAGATCATCATCGCCTGCTCGATGCTTCATAATTTGGCTTTGCGACGCCAGATGCCTTTTCTGCAGGAGGATGGTCCAGATGACGCTGTGGAGCCTGTGGAGCCTGTGGACAGTGATGAGGAGGAAGCTGAGGAAGAAGACAACGACAACAGGGAGTCAGTCATACAGCAATATTTCCAGTGAGACACAGGTGAGAACATTTTCATTTTTACCATTACATTAACTTTCGATTTCAACCAGTATTTGGTAACTGAGTTGTACCTTTCCATTACGGCTTCACAGGTGTGGTTACCAACGTGTGTCATCTGCTTGCATCCTTCAAGGACTTGTGATGTGTGACATAGGTATGTTGGCTTTACAATGTGAAATGCATTATGACTCTGTCATTGATAATACATATTTACAATATCACAGACTGACTCCAGATTGTTTTGTGTTTCAAGGGTGTTTATTGAAGTGCTCAGAAATGGGAGGGGGTTGTAAAATGGTGAGGGGTGATGGCGGAGGAATGTCCATGGCAGAGTCCAGTCTATTAGTCTCACAGGTGCACTGCCCATCTGGGCATAGGAAGTGGAACTGGGGCAGTTCAAGTATGGACAGGGTAACAAAGTGGGTCAGTGGGGGGACAATCAGGGTGGTCTCATTTCCTGGCGGGGGTCTTGCCATCTTGCTCTGTCCTGTTCCTGGATCTCAGGGACCGCTTGCATGGTGGTTGTCCGTCTGCAGGGGGTGGGGTGCTGGTGTGGTGGTCCTGTGGCGGGGCGTCCTGTCCACTAGCGGCGGCGGAGGTGGTGGGCAGTTCATCGTCCTGGCTAGTGTCAGGGGCCCCTTGGAGTGCCACGGTGTCCCTCAGGGTCTGCTGTATGTCTTTCAGCACCCCTACGATGGTGCCCAGGGCGGAGCTGATGGTCATGAGCTCCTCCCTGAACCCCAAATACTGGTCCTCCTGCAGGCGCTGGGTCTCCTGAAACTTTACCAGGACCGTTGCCATCGTCTCCTGGGAGTGGTGGTATGCTCCCATGACGGAGGTGAGGGCCTCGTGGAGAGTGGGTTCCCTTGGCCTGTCCGCCCCCTGTCGCACAGCAGCCCTCCCAGTTCCCCTGTGTTCCTGTGCCTCCGTCCCCTGGACCGTGTGCCCACTGCCACTGCCCCCAGGTCCCTGTTGTTGTTGGGGTGGTGGGTTATCCTGGGTTCCCTGTAGTGGTGGACACACCGCTGATTGACCTGTCCTGGGTACGGAGGTTTGGGCCCGCTGGGTGGGTGCTGTGCTGGTGTTACCAGAGGGTGGAAGGTCAGTGTTGGGCTGTGCCTGTGCAAGGGGAACCGACTGTCACGAGGCCCACAATGGTCCGGGCTGGTCATCAGGATCCAGTAGGGTAGAGCTGCTATCTTCACTGTGGGCCTCTTCTGGGGGTGGAGTGGTGTTGTATGGACCCTCTGGTGTGGTGACGGTCCTTCGGGTTCCTGCAGGGGCATAAGAGCATGTTTAATGCATTTGTGTGTGTCATGGTGTGCAATGGGTGGGTGTACCCCAGTGCAGGCATTCCTGTGTGGGGGTTTGTGTGATGATGGTTAGGGGGTTGTTCTGGGTATGTGCAGTGGGCATGCTTTAGTGCTGGGTATCCATGCTTAGTTGTGTCATGCAGGGCTTGGTGTTGGGAAGGGTGGTTTGTGTTATTAGTACATTAGTGAGGATTTTGGGTGAGATGGGAGGGGATGAGGGTGAGGGTGTGTGATAGCATGCAGGTAGGGTGGGGGATATGATAGTTAAGATTTGACTTACCAGTGTCCCATCCTCCACCGACTCCTCCGAGGCCCTCTGGATGCATGATGGTCAAGACTTGCTCCTCCCATGTTGTTAGTTGTGGGGGTGGAGGTGGGGGTCCGCCGCCAGTCCGCTGAACCGCAATGTTGTGCCTGGAGACCGTTGAACACACCTTCCCCCGTAGGTCGTTCCACCTCTTCCTGATGTCCTCTCTATTTCTTGGATGCTGTCCCACAGCGTTGACCCTGTCCAAGATTCTTCGCCATAGCTCCATATTCCTGGCTATGGAGGTGTGCTGTACCTGTGAGCCAAATAGCTGTGGCTCTACCCGGATGATTTCCTCCACCATGACCCTGAGCTCCTCCTCGGAGAAGCGGGGGTGTCTTCGGTGTGACATGGGGTGGTGTGTGTGATGTGTGGGGCGGTGTGAGTGTTGATGTGTGTGGTGATGTGTAGTGGTGTGTGGTGTTTTGTGCGTGGATGTGGTGTGGGTGATGGTGTTGTGTGCCTCTGTATGGTGGTGTTGTCTTGGCTGTGCAGTCTCTCTGGCCTTCATCCGTGAATTTTGGTCGTAGGGGTTTGTGGGTGATGTGGGTGTGTGTTTTATATTGAGTTGGGTGTATGTGTATCTGGTGTGTGTATTTGTAATTGTCCAATGTAGCAGTGTTTTGGAGATGTGTGTGTATTTTGAGCGCGGCGGTGTATACCGCCAATGGAATACCGCGGTTGAAAGGCCGTCGCATGGATTCGTGGGTCGTAATAGCATGGGCGTGTTTCTGTTGGCGTGGAGGTTTTGTTTTCGCCACTTTAACACTGACCTTTGGTGTGGCGGAGTTGTGTGGGTGTCTGTATTTCGGCGGATTCCGAGATGTGTGTCATAATAGCTGTGGCGGACTACCGCCGCCGCCGCGGTGTATTGGCGGCCTTCTGCACGGCGGTAAGCGCCTTTTACCGCCAATGTTGTAATGACCCCCTTTGTGTATTCTGAACTTTGATGCTGAATCCTGATGCCTTGCTGACTGAACTGATGTCCTGATGATGAAGACTATCTTAGCTTGCCGATGCAATTGAGGAGAGGAATTATTGTACCCAAGTGTTTGTTGTGCCTATTTGCTTTTTCTTTCTAGGTACCAACTGCACTGTTTTGAGAGAGCCATAGATGTTTTCCAAATTTGTGTAACTAAATTGTTTTGCATGAAGCCCAACATGCTGATGCTAATCTGGTTAGTTAAGGATTCTCAAAAATGAAAGTCTGCTATGGGGAATACGTTAGATGAATTTTCTCTGCTGAATCTAAATATATGTGATATTGGTTGCACAATTGTTCTTGTTATTAATTTGCACTGTAACCTTAAAATGTGTAATAGTTCAAGCTTTGATTAGATCGAGGTTCTTCTGTCGTTTTGGACAGCCAGTATTGTTTCTGTATGAGTATCATTTGATTTTGAGATTATTTTACGTTACTTTAGCATTGTTAACAAAGGGAAATAAATATTCTAACTTTTACTAAAAGGTGTGGTTATTCATGATTGAAAGGTCATGGTGTGTGACAATTACTGACTCTATTGATTATTAATGTCATTGACTATTGTTGATTATTGATGATATTTATTTGTTAGACTTTTCATCCTTGGCGTGGTCTCCCTTAACTTTTTGCCTATGTTTCCCAGTTTGTTGATGTGTGCTGGACCCTGTTTTTGCTGTTTTGTTACTCTAGGCACTTTACCACTGCTAACCAGTGCTAAAGTGTAAGTGCTCCTATACAAAATGTGTATGTAATTGGTTCATCCATGATTGGCATATTTTATTTACTAGTAATTCCCTAGTGCAGTGCACTAGAGGTGCCCAGGGCCTGTAAAGCAAATGTTACTAGTGGGACTGCAGCACTGGTTGTGCCACCCACATAAGTAGCTCATCATGTCTCAGTACTGCCACTGCAGTGTCTGCGTGTGCAGTTTTAGACAGTTCGACTTGGCAAGTGTACCCATTGACAGGGCCTAAACCTTCCCTTTTCTTACATGCAAGGCACCCTTAAGGTAGGCCCTAGGTAGCCCCAAGGGCAGGGTGCAGTGTATGGTTAAGGTAGGACATATTGGCCGTCATTACAACCCTGTCGGTAAATGCCGCCTACCGCCGTGCTGACGGCCACCAATATTCCGTGACTGCGGCGGTATTCCGCTATGGGTATTATGACCCACACTGAGAAATCCGTCACTATATAGACACTCACACAAGTCCGCCAGACCAAAGATCAGTGATAAGTTGGAGGTAGCAAAACCCACACCATTACGCCAACAGGAATACGCCCACAGTATCAGGACCCACAAATCACTGCGGCAGACTTTCAACCGTGGTAAATCATTGTTGGTACACACCGCTGTGCTCAAATTACACACACACTTACAAAACTACACCACATTGGACAATTCAAACTACACACACCTGACACACATACACACACCACACCCACACACTCAGACCACTATAATACACCCACCCACATTACCCACAACCCTTTCAATGAAAAAAAAGATTGCCAACGGAGAGAGACACAAGCCAGGAGCACCCACTCAATCTGAGCCACAGAACACCATCACCCATACACCATCCACGCACCTTACAGCACACACCACAACACATCACCCCACACATCCTCACACATATCACTCACACCACATCCATGGCACTCCAAAGACACCCCAGGTTTTCAGAGGAGGAGCTAAGGGTCATGGTGGAGGAAATCATCCGGGAAGAGCCACAGATATTCGGATCACAGGTGCAGCAGACATCCATTGCTAGGAAGGTAGAACTATGATGGAGAATCGTGGAGAGGGTCAACGCCATGGGACAGCACCCCAGAACAAGGGATGACATCAGGAAGAGGTGGAACGACCTACGGGGGAAGGTGTGTTCCGTGGTTGCAAGACACCAGGTAGCTGTACAGAGGACTGGCGGTGAACCCCCACCTCCTCCCCCAAAAATAACAACATGGGAGGAGCAAGTCGTAGCAATAATGCATCCTGAGGGCCTCGCAGGAGTAGCAGGAGGACTGGACTCTGGTAAGTCAAATCTTTACTGCTATATCCTCCACCCTACCTGCATGCCATCACAAACTCCTACCCCTACCCTCACACCAGTCACTCCACCACGTCACATATAACCCACTATCACAACCCACACATCCCAAAACCAAGCCCTGCATGTAACACCAATCCATGGACCCCCATCGCAGACTTGCATGGACACCTATCACCACAACATGGCCATTAGAGAGAATCACCTAGCCCACAAAATCACCACGCACACAAAGCAAAGCTGACAGGGCAATCACAACCATACAGGGAAACACACCCATGCACAAGATGGCACACGCAGATATAATAACACTACATTTTCATCCCCACAGGACCCCTACTCAATGTCAATGGAGAAGAGTTGCTAGCAACATCCAGTCCCTCCCAGAGGAGACCCACAGTGATGACAGCAGCTCTGCACGCGTGGATCACGATGACCAACCTGGCCCATCAGGGACCTCTGGACAGTCGGTTACCCTTCCACAGTCTCAAGCCACCACAGAGCCTCCCCTCTCAGGAAACACCAGCACAGCACCCACCCAGCGGGCCCATGCCACTGTCCCCAAGACACGTCAATCAGCAGTGTGTCCACCACTACAGGGACCCCAGGCAACCCCACAAACACAGGACAATCACAGACCTGGGGTCAGTGGCAGTGGGCACATGGTTTAGGGGACAGAGGCACAGGACAACAGGAAAACTGGGAGGACTGCTGTGTGACAGGGGAGGACAGGACCAGGGAACTGACTCTCCAGGAGGCACAGAACAACATCCTGGGAGCATACCACTGTTCCCAGGAGACCATGGGCCAGATACTGTACAAGTTGCAGGAGACCCAGCGGCTGCAGGAGGGACAGTACCTAGGGATCAGGGAGGACCTTAAAAACATCTACACCATCCTGGTCACCATTGCAGGGGTGCTGGCTGACATGGGCAACACCATGAGGGAGGCAGTGGCACAACAGCGGGCCCCTGACACTAGCCACACCGAAGAACAGCCCTCCGCCTCCGCCGGTGCTAGTGGACTGGAGGCCCCGCCACAGGACCAACAGGCCACCAGAACCCGACCCCCTGCAGAAGGAGAACCACCCTGCAAATGGTCCCTGCGATCCAGGCAGAAGCCAGAGAACATTGCCAAGACCCCCGCCAGGAAATAGGACTCGCCTGATTGTCACCCTCTGTCCCACTCTTTCAGCCTTTCCACCTTGAACTGCCATTACTCCCCTTCCTATGCCCATTGGACAATGCACCTGTGATTCCAAGAGACTGGACTCTAACTGGACATTCCTCCACCATCACCCCAGCCCATTGCACATCCCCCTCTACGTATGAGCAGTTAAATAAATACCCTTGGAACAAATACAAATCTTGAGTCTGTCACATGATTGAAATATGTATTAGTACATTCTGAAAACATTGCAAGTCATATGTACGGTTATATATACATTGGTATGACCTTTAGTGGGCAGCAGTAAACATACCAGGGCCAGAGTGGGCCACAGAGATCTGAAAATAGAGATGCCAAAGGGTACAGTAAGTGGCCATAGACATAGGGAAATCAGGCTGCCGTGTACAATGTCCAACAGAAAACTGAAATGTAAAGTGAAGTTACAGTGTCTTACCTGTGCGTCACTGGAAGTACTGCTGTATTATATTACTTCTCTTGTCCACATCTTCTTCCTCTGCCTCCTCTTCCTCACTGTCCACAGGCTCCTCCGCTGCCACAAGACCATCTCCAGGCTCATGCTCCTGCAGAAAAGGCACCTGGCATCTCAAGGCCAAGTTGTGCTCCAAGCAACATGCAACGATGATCTGGCACACCTTCTTGGGTGAGTAGTACAGGGATCCACCTGTCAGATGGAGGCACCGGAACCTGGCCTTCAGGAGGCCGAAGGATCTTTCAATTATCCTCCTTGTTTGCCCATGTGCCTCATTGTAACGTTCCTCTGCCCTCGTCCTGGCATTCCTCACTGGGGTCAGTATCCAAAAGAGGTTGGGGTAACCAGAGTCACCTGCAAATATCGAGGGATACCTGTTAGACACACACTAACCCTTAGGGACAACCCCATACCCAGACATCAACTTTTACTGGGTGGGGACCTTGGGCTCACCTATTAGCCACACCCGGTGCCTCTGGAGTTGGCCCATCACATATGGGATGCTGCTATTCCTCAAGATAAATGCATCAAGCTCAGAGCCAGGATACTTGGCATTCACATGGGGGATGTACTGGTCCGCCAAACACACCATCTGCACTGCCATAGAGTGATAGCGTTTTCTATTCCTGAACACGTGTTCATTTCTCCAGGGGGGGACAAATGCCACAAGAGTACCATCAATGTCACCAATGATGTTGGGGATGTGCCCCAGGGCATAAAAGTCAGCTTTCACTGTGGCCAAATCCTCCACCTGGGGGAATACGATGTAGCTGCGCATGTGTTTCAGCAGGGCTGACAACACTCTGGTCAACACGCTAAGTCCATTGGCTGAGACATCCCTGATGCCATGGCCACTGTTGTTTGGAAGGAACCACTTTCCAGGAAATGGCGCACTGACAGGACCTGCACTAGAGGGGGGATACCTGTGGGCTGGCGGATAGCTGACATCAGGTCTGACTCCAATTGGGCACACAGTTCTTGGATTGTGGCCCGATCAAGTCTGTATGTCAGTATAATGTGTCTGTCCTCCATTGTCGCAAGGTCCACCAGGGGTCTGTACACCGGAGGATGTTGCCATCTCACATTCATCCTCAGCGGTTGAAGCCTATGGAGGAAAACGGTGTGCAGAGGGTCATATTTACACATCAATTGAAATAATGATGCATCTTTTCCTTTACAGAACCTGTATGTGACTCGGAGAGTCAGTTGCTGTGCCAATGTCTGCTGTGATGCAGTTAGGTGCCATCACCTGTGCCCCCCTGAAATGGTAGCTGCCCTGAACTGCAAGGAGGGACAAGTGGAAATGAGGTAATTCTGCTGGCGGTGTGTGCCGTTGCAGTAGGTGGTCGATGAACGCCGCACAACTTCGCATTGGTTAACATTGGGCCCTATGGGTTCCAGGAGCCAATGGCAGTGTACGCCAGCGGTAACAGTATGCACCGCCGGGGACCTGACCACCATTTTCTATCTATTCACTCACTTGTTACCTAACCTTCAACAGGAGAGGACCTACACTGCAAGTGCTGCTGTGACCTGTGTCTGGAAGCGACAATGGCTCATGTGTCTGGGGAAAGGTCCCCTGCCTTCACTGCGGAGGAGTTGGAGAAACTGGTGGATGGGGTCTTACCCCAGTACACGTTACTCTACGGTCCTCTAGACAAACAGGTGAGTACCCTGTGAGCATTATTCGTGGGCCATGAATGTATAGATTGTTGTGGGTGCAAGCCACATGTGGGGGGGGCTGAGGTGTCCTGGCCAGAGCGCTGCATGTATGGTGGTCAATGTATGTGCATCAGGGGATGGGAGGGATCTGGTGGGCCATGAGGGTGACGGTCTGGACGGTTAACTAATTCCCTTTTCTGCTGTCTTTTCCATGCAGGTCAGCGTCCATCAGAAAAAGGTTATTTGGCATGCTATCGCCAAGGAGGTGTGGACCCTGGAGATCTTTGACAGGCAGACCACCCACTGCCGCAAACGGTGGGAGTACTTCTGCCGCTGGGCAAGGAAGATGGCAGAAGCCCAGCTGGGGCTGGCCTCCCAATGAGGAAGGGGTGCCCGTTGAACCCTGAACCCCCTGATGGCCCACACACTGGCAGTGGCCTATCCGGAGCTATATGGGCGCTTGGGGGCATCACAGCAGCCACAAGGGAGTGCGTACAGTGCCCCAATATACAGCTTGCACCTGGTGGGGTGGTATCTGGGTGGGGGATGTGGGCCTGTGGGTGCCTCTAGGCCAGGTCTAACATTGCAGAGTAGGTCCCACGTTGGACAGGGTTCTGATATAAGAAACCTCCAATCAAGCTAGTAGGCATCCACTACTGGGCAGGGGTCTGTGGGTCTCAGGTTTACTGCAATTGGCATTAGGTGTCCCTATCCGTGGGCTGGTGACTAGCATTGTGACTGGTAGTGCATTGCCTAGTGCATAGGGCTGTTCCCTGTGTGTGTGTGTGTGTCATGTATGCCAACGGTGGGGTTGTTGGTGCCATTGACCAAGTGTATCCTTTGTCTCCCCCCCCCTTTTTGTTTTGTCACCCTGTCCTTATGTAAATTAGCATCATCTGGCGAAGGAGTCGAGGCACCGGTGATGGAGGGAGCTGCATCCCACAGGAGACTGGAGGCCAAATCCACCGACGGTGAGGGCACCAGTGGGACGGAGGGCAAGGGGAGCACCATGGCAGAGACAGGCAGGGACAGTTCGGACGCGGATTCCTCCTCTGATGGAAGCTCCCTGGTGATGGCGGACACCTTATTGCCCACCCCAGCTACAGGGACAGCTGCCACCCCCGTACCAGCACCTCCCTTTCAGCAGCACCTTAGTGAGTTTCCCGTGCCCGATCACCCAGGAGAATGGGCATCTCCTTCACCTCAGGCACCTCAGGCCCTGCCCCAGTTAGCCCTGCTGGCCTGAGTGAGGAGGCTATTGACCTCCTGAGATCCATCTCTGTTCGCCAGTCAACCATTGTGAATGCCATCCAGGGGCTGGCAGACCAAATGCAAGAGACAAATGCATTCCTGGAGTGCATTCACACTGGCATGGTGGCCCAACATAGATCAATCCAGGCTCTGGCCTCCTCTCTGATGGCAGCCATAGTCCCTGTTTCTAGCATCCCCCACTCCAACTTCCTCTACCCATTCCCATTCCCCTCAACCCCAACCTATCCCAAGCACACAGGCAGACAATATGCACACAGGACAACACACAAGAGTGGACATGGCAAACACAAGCACCACACTTCATCACACAGGCACTCACACAAAAACCATCCAGACGCAGACATACCAACATCCACGGCCTTTACTGTGGCCCCCTCCTCCTTGTCCTCCACCAACCTCCCAGTTGAGTCTGCACTCACACCTGCATGCAGTACATCCTCATCCACTACCCCTGTCACCAGCACACCTAACAGCACACGCCCCTCACTGGCAGCCACGACCCCCACTTCCATGCACACATCCACAGTGTCCTTTCCCACTGTGTCTGTGCCCCTCCTCCAAAAGTACACAAATGCAAGCACTCAGACACCCAACAGCCACCCACCTCACAACAGCATCCACCACATGCACCCAAAAACAGCAGACTGACACCTCCTACAACCACTCCCTCTTCCTCTACTCCCACCCATCTCCCTCTTCCTGCCCCAATGTCCCTAAGTAGCTTTTCCTCAACAACATTGACCTCTTCCCTAGCCCTCCCCCACGTCCCTCCTGTCAGGCCAGGGTGGTCAAAACCCAGGCAAGCACCTCAGCCATCCAGTACAAGGGCACAGTAGTGTCCACAGCTACACCAGGTGGGAGAGGATCCCCGGCACCAGGCAGCCACACTGATAGGGTGCCTGCATCAAGTGCTGCAAGGAAGGGCAAGGAGGCACCCCAGCTGCTGCAAAGAAGGGCAAGTAGGCACCCACAGCTGGCTAAAGGAAGGGTAAGGAGCAATCCCCGTCTGCTGACAAAAGGAGCAAGGAACCATCCCCAGCTGCTGGCAGGAGGGTAAGGGGCCTGAACCAGCAGGCCAAAAGGACCAGAGGCCTTGTGCTGGGACTCAGTCGGAGACCCCACCACCAACCATGTTGGTTCAGCCGTCCGAAGCTGCAGGGAATGGGTTGGAGCCTCCCCACACCACTGCCAGCACCGCCACCAGCACTGCCACCAGCACTGCCACCAGCACCACTGCCAGCAGCAGCAGTCCGAGTGGGCCGCCGTCCGAGGCTGCAGTGGAAGGGCTGGAGCTTCGCCCCACCACTGCCAGCACCGCCACCAGCACCACTGCCAGCAGCAGCATCCCCAGTGGGCAGCCGTCCGAGGCTGCAGGGGAAGGGCTGGAACCTCCTCCCACCACTGCCAGTACCGCCACCAGCACCACTGCAAGGAGCAGCAGCCCCAGTGAGCAGCCATCCGAGGCTGCAGGGGAAGGGCTGGAGCCTCTCCCCACCACTGCCAGTACTGCCACCAGCACTGCCACCAGCACCACTGCCAGCACCAGCATTAGCCCTAGTGGGCAGCAGTCTGAGGCTTTAGGGGAAGGGCTTCAGCCTTCCCCCACCACTGCCAGCACCGCCACCAGCACCGCCACCAGCACCACTGACAGCAGCAGCAGCAGCCCGAGTGGGCAGCCGTCCGAGGCTGCAGGGGATGGGCTGGAGCCTCCCCCCACCGCTGCCAGCACCGACACCTGCACCGCCACTACCACCACTGAGCAGCCGTCAACGCTGGCGGTCAGTGTGTAGTCCAGCATCCATGAGCTGTTGTGCAGCCTGGCCCCTGCAAATCCTTTGGGTCTGACACCCAGCTGAGAGACTGTGACCTTGCACTACCCAAGACCTGTATCACAGGGCACAATGCCCCCTCCAGAATCAGTGGAGAAGCCATCCACTCACCCCATCCTTCACAGGATGAAGCTCACTGGGCACAATTCCCCCTCAGGAACAAGTGGAGAAGCCATCCACTCACCCCATCCTCCACAGGATGATACTCACTGGGCACAATGCCCCCTCCCGAACCAGTGGAGAAGCCATCCACTCACCCCATCCTTCCCAGGATGAAGCTCACTGGGCACAATGCCCCCTCCAGAAACAGTGGAGAAGCCATCCACTCACCCCATCCTCCACAGGATGAAACTCACTGGGCACAATGCCCCCTCCAGAACCAGTGGAGAAGCCATCCACATCTACTCACCCCATCCTCCACAGGATGAAGCTCACTGGGCACAATGCCACCTCCAGAACTAGTGGAGAAGCCATCCACTCACCCCATCCTTCCCAGGATGAAGCTCACTGGGCACAATGCCCCCTCCAGAACCAGTGGAAGTAGTCACCCACTAGAGAGACTGTGGCCTTGCACTCCGCAGGACAAGTCAGTGGACAAGTCACCCACTTGAGAGACTGTGGCCTTGGACTCCCTGGGACCAAGCACAGGGCATGTTGCACCCTCCAGAGCACGTGGGCAAGTCACCAACTTGAGAGACTGTGGCCTTGCACTCCCCAGGACCAAGCACAGGGCATTTTGCCCCCTCCAGAGCATGTGGTCAAGTCACCCACTTGAGAGACTGTGGCCATGCACTCCCCAGGACCATGCGCAGGGCATGTTGCCCCCCTCCTGAGCCAGTGGGCAAGTCACCCACTTGAGAGACTGTGGTCTTGCACTCCGCAGGACAGAGTGATGGGAATGTTGCCCCCTCCAGGACCAGTGGCATTTTACCATCTTCCAGCTGAGGTGCCCCCCATTCCCCGTCCCCCTTAGGTGCCTGTCTATTTTTGACCTGATGCCCCTGCAGTGTTCTCTCCGTGTTGTTACAGGAGTGAGGTTGGGCCTTGGACTTTGTGATGTGGCCCTGTGGCCCACGGACATTGAGGAATGGGCAGTGTCCCTTGCATTGTAAATATGTATATACTTTTTGATTGGGATGGATGAATTTCACCTATATTTAACTTATTACAGCCTTTTTACACTATACTAGTTGTCCTTGCATTATTCCTGAAGGGTACGGGGTGTATATATTATGTTACAGTATCTGGTTATGTGTGTGTGGTGTTGGGAGTGGGGGTGTTGCATGTATGTGTCACTCTCTTTTCCCTCCCCCCTCCCCTGTGTACTAGGCGGCTGTACTCACTGCTCACTGTAGTCGTCGTCATCGGCATTGGTGTTCGTAGTGGAGCAGAAGGTAGAAGAGCATGGGGAAGACATGCAACTCGGGCTCCATGGTGGCTTGGTTCTTCCTTGAGTGTCCAGAAGTGAGTTGTTTCCCTTCTGGGCAGTGTTTCTGCCAGGCTTTTGATGTCATTGGTACCGCCTCGGAAAGGTTGGCGGATAGGTGTGTCAAATTACTGTGGGCAGTACATTGCCTTACGCCTGGCTGTTGGCAGTTTCCCCTGGTGGTCAGTGTGTTAAAGTGGCTGTCTGTCTGAGCGGTTTCCACAGTGATAATAATTTCATATTTATTACCGCCAGCCTGATGGCGGTATTACCACTGCTTTATCACCGACCACCAGGGTTATAATGAGGGTCTGTGTGTTTGAAAATGCCACTTTTAGAAAGTGAGCATTTTCTTGATTAAACCATTTCTGAGATTCCGCCTGTTTGTGGATTCCCTGTCTGGGTCAATTTGACAGTTGGGCTGGTTGCACCTCTCACTAGACAGTAGCACAAAGGGAGCTGGGGTGTAGTTTGCATTTTCTGATGAGCCATCTGAGCTAGGAGGGAGGGGAGGACTGGTCACTCACACCTTAAAGGGCTGTGCCTGCCCTCACACAATGCAGTCTCCAACCCCCTGGCGCGTGTCTGGGGCCTGGCCTGGGCAAGGCAGGATTTCACAAACAAGAGAGACTTTCTTTTTAAGTAGGCCTACCTCTAAGGGCAAAATGGGTATAAGAAGGGCACCCAAAACCACAGACTTCAGAACACTTCTGGAAACCAAGAGGAACCTCTGCCTGGAGGAGAGCTGAAGAGGCGAGGAAGAAGAGCTGCCCTGCCTGTGACTGTGCTTTGTGGAGCTATCCTGCAGTTGCTGCTTCTGCCTGTGCTAGAGGACAAAGACTTGACTTTGTGTTGCCTTCCTTCTTGTGAAGATCTCCAAGGGCTTGATTTAGAGCTTGCCTCCTGTTATTTGAGGTCCCAGGGAAAGCAAAGACTTCTCTCTCCCAGCACCTGGAGTCTCTGGAGAGACTCCTGACCTGCCAAGTGGTGCCCATCCAGTTCCTGGGACCCAGAAAAGAGAAGCTGACAGCCCAAGAGTGAGAAATCCACACGCAGACCAGCGTGCGGGGAAAAGATAGACGCAACTGTGGCCTGTGGCTGAAAAAGTGACATGCCGCTGGCTTCGCAGCTGAAAATCAACGCTCGCCTGCAACACGACCCGAAGATTGACGCCCAGGGCTGGAGAAACGACGCACAGCAT
Source organism: Pleurodeles waltl (assembly GCF_031143425.1). NCBI lineage: Eukaryota > Metazoa > Chordata > Amphibia > Caudata > Salamandridae > Pleurodeles > Pleurodeles waltl. The sequence continues at coordinate 474,028,326 of NC_090445.1, forward strand.
CGCTGACGGATGCTGGTGAGATCGCAACCCGTGCTGCGTGGTTTTCGAATCATCGTGTGGCTGGATTTCTGATGCAAACACCGCTGGGCGTGTAAAAACGACGCACGGCCTGCCCAGACCCGAGAGTGCTGACTAGATCGACGCATTTCTGTCCTGCGGAGAGAAGAAACGACGCGCGCTGCCCCGGCTAAAGGAGAAACAACACAAAATTTCACTCATGAGTGAATTTGATGAATCGCAAGCCCTTTTTGATGCACACTCGCCTGTGCAGAGTTGTTTTTGACACACCCAAGGTACATTTGCATGCTAACAGCATTAGCGTTGTGTTTAAAACTACATGAAGACTCTTTTTGCTTTTTAATTGATAACTTGACTTGTGTATTGTTGATTTTTATTATTTTAGTCTTGTTTTGTTTAGATAAATATTCTCTTTTTTTCTAAACCTGTGTTGTGTCATTTTGTAGTGTTTTCATTAAGTTATTGTGTGTGTTGGTACAAATACTTTACACTTAGCACTCTGAAGTTAAGCCTGCTGCTCGTGCCAAGCTACCAAGGGGGTAAGCAGGGGTTAGCTGAGGGTGATTCTCTTTTACCCTGACTAGAGTGAGGGTCCTTGCTTGAACGGGGGTAACCTGACTGCCAACCAAAGACCCCATTTCTAATATTATTGATTATTGATTTTTGATCTGCATGTACAGGAGTTATGGTGGGATCATCTTAATTGTGAATCCAAAGGTTCATCGGCCTATTCGCATCCCCTTGTAAGTTTACCTAATAAGGTCAGGCGCGCCAACACTAGCTATATTACCAATATTGTAGTGGAGTAGCGACTAAAAGGAGCATATGCAGATTGCGGATTGGTTATTCTGATATGGTCAAAAGAGATTGCCTTTCAAATGTTTGTGAAAATACAATGATACAATCAGACAATCAATAGGAATACTGACTATTGGGAGTGGGTCTATGTTAGCAGTGGGTGGTTGTCTACAATTGTTTAAGTAGGCTTGGGAGGAAGCCACATTCAAGTCTTGCATTTTGCAGATAATCCGGGAAGGTTGTCTGATCGAGTTTGACTCCCTCTGACTGGATTTATGGGTCAAAGGACCACATTGCCTCAGTGTCAGTAGAAGAAGAAGACATTTGTGTGAGCTTTGCAGTCCAGAAAAGCTGTTGGCCATTTTGCTTTGAAGAAAGACGGAAAATAAGGGATTAGATCATCTTTCTTGAGCCCAAACTGTCAGGAGGGCTCAAAAAGGTGATTATTCTGAGGGAAGTAAACAAATGGACGACTTTTATTCATTTCACAATGGAACCCTTCTTCCTGAGAATTTGTTTTCAGGGGCTAGACTTTCAGTTTCAGGTGCATTCATTTGATTTGAACGCTGCCTTCATGGTGTTCAAGAAAATGGCAGCTATACCATGATCGCGGTGCAAACTCATCATCAAGAATGGTCAATTTTCCCATACATAATCAATTGGCTCCTGCGTTCACCAGTTATATCCATGAGTCAGGAAGGTCTGAAGGCAGGTTGCAAATGCTTAGAAAATGATGGATTTCAGCTCAACTTGACCAAATGTCACAATATCCGATCTGAGGATCTAATGTTCACTGGGACATGCTTCAGCATGGATTTGGATATGTTTAGAACCAATGGCAGTGAAAGTCTGACAGCAATTGTCTGCCCTTTTCAAACATCAAAAAACCCTGGTGAGAATGTCGTTCAAAATCCAGGATCATATAGCCTCATGCATTTTTATGGTCCGTTGGCCCTTGTTGTATCTTCCACTGCTGTTGAGTAGTATGATGAAGCTTTGAATTCTAGGATCACAAGACTATGAACCATTGATTTCGGTTTCTCTGGGAATCAAGGTAGCTAGCTCCTTGGTGGTGTCTGAATCTAGTAAATCTTCAAATAAGACTTCCTTTGTACCCCAACACTCAAAAGATCCTAACTGCAGATGCCAGCTCCATGATGATGGGGGGATTACTCTGGAGGACAGACCCATTCCGGGCCAGTGTCGACCTTCAACTGGAAAGAGTTGACAGTGGTGCTAAAGGCAAGCAGAATGCCCACAGCTCACATTTTTAAAATGTTTTTCCAAGATCAGCAGTTTCCTATATAAACCAGTGGCAGAAGAAGGTCCACTTTCAAAACGTTTGTGTTTCTGTCTCATCACCTGGGCCTTTGGACCGAAATTCACCTGTTTCTTCAAAGCAGTCTATGTAAACGGTATGGGAAATCATCAATGGGCAAGACATTTATGTCTTCCCAGAATCCTGGCAGAGACATTCCCATTTGTAAATAGTAACGTTCTACCAAAACAATACACAAAACACTCAAACCAAAAAAGTTACTTTTAACATTACATAAATTATTTTTAATTATCATTACATTTCTTACAAGCCATCCATTCCTCAATGTAACCGTTAAAAAAGGTAAAATGTCTTTTAAAAAGCATGTTAACAAATATTTCAAAATGTTAATATCAATTAAATGTATAATTAATTAATATCAAGCAAAAACCTGAATAATTACTACAGAAATCATTTAATATAAAAAATGTACAATTTAAAAGAAATGACCAAATGAATGACCCAACGAACCCCCTCAACCGAAAATGTAATACATATTTAAAAACATATTAAACATTTAAACAAATAAATATCATTTAAAAGTATAAAACAATTAACACAATCAATTGGCATTACTTGTTATACAATAAAAAAAACTACCAGCCCAATCCTTCACTTAGCAACATAATGTTTTTTTACATTACTGTAACACATTTAAAAAACAAACCAAAACATATTACAATAACAAGCACATTAAAAAAATAGAATATTATAAAACGGCATTACAAAAAAGGTATCATAATATATATATATATATATATATATATATATATATATATATATATATATATATATATATATTATAGTAAAAGAGTAAGATCACAATATATTGACCTTCAATTTTTGATCCACAATATTTTTGTAACCGACATATTGTGGCCAGATGATGTATTTACTCGATAGCTAAGGGGAATACTAGTTACATTTCAAATCATTGTGAAAAAGTAGCAACATGGTTGGCAGTGTCATAGGAGAGGGTGAAGCAAACTAAAGTGTACACTGTTAAAATCGTGCGTCCTATTGACATTTTGATGAGTAATACGAATGAAGGAGAGGACCTAGCAAAAAACACAAAAATTTACTGTCAAATTTCAGGAAACTTAAAGCCATTTTTTTTCCCACAAATCGGAACAATCAATAAACCTTTATTAGTACACAAAAAAATAACTTCCTTTCGCGTTGAAAACGACCATGTGCATGTTCACTTTGAAGAGTTTACACACTGCCTATATTTATAGTGTACATGTACAGAATACATCATAAGTGGTGTACTGGAAAAAGTAGATGGCGTGTTAATTTGTAAAATCGGGAACAGTGTGTATATTACACAAATATGAAGGCATAACTTACACAGTACATCCAGCAGTTTTATTTTTCAGTAAATCTGTGTATCACACACACATATTAGTGGATAATTTATTTGGATATACAGTGTTTGAGGTGGTGGTTAACTATGAGAGAAGGGGTGGATACAAGACTAGACAGCTGCGGCATTCAATGCCCACATATTCTATAGTGCTACCTTGGGATTCTGAGCAAAACTTTGGATTTCGACACCTATTCTTTTACAAATTAAGCACAGGATAAAAGATACTGTGGCCGATATTTAATGGAAAATGACAGAGTGTGACACTACGCCAAAATTGGCAGCGCTGATCTCTGTAATGTTCACAATGCAGTGATGCAGCATATTTAATTGAATACAGCCACCCCAGTGCTGTCCCCTGTGCTGGCACTAAATATGCAGCTGAGCGCCAACACAGCGCAATGGGGCAAGGATGGCTGCGTTGAGGGAGAGATTGTTTTTGTGCAGCAAGGGACACGTTCCCACACAAAAACAATCTTAAATGGCAATTTACTCTTTCTATGTGTACCACAGAATACGAAAACTCGTAAATCTGAGGCAGAATCAAAATGCAATGGGTGTTGCTGTGGCACACCGACAGCAACACCGATTGCACGCCCCTCCACACAAAGGCCTGTATTTATACTTTTTTAGCGCCGCATTTGCGCCGCTTTTTGGCGCAAAAACGGCGCAAACTTACAAAATACAATTGTATTTTGCAAGATTGCGCTGCTTTTGCGTCAAAAAGTGACGCAAATGCGGCGCTAAAAAAGTATAAATACGGGCCAAAGTGCTGTGTGTGAAGGGCCGAATTTACAAGGTAGTTTTAAGCCACAAAAAGTGGCTTAAAGCCACCGTGTATATTCGGTGCAGGGCAAAGCACCACCGGAGCCTTTAAAAAAAAATAACGCTCCGGTGGTGCTAGGGGCTCTCAAATATGCTCCTCTGTTTCCAACTTTAGTATTCATATCTTATAGGTAAAATAGAGAAAATAATTGTGGGGCAGAGGGAAAAAGAGAGATCCGTGCCAAAATAGGAGATGTTAGGATGTGGCCACAAATAGCAAAGAAGGAGCAACAAAGAAAATAGCTTCAGGAGTTGAATTCAGTCTTTGTGGAAAAAGACTTTCAAGAACGTTGTGCAGCAAGAATCAAGCTTCAGAATGCATGCACTAGTCATTTATCCTCAATAATAGACGTTTCAATAGTTAATGCATTCATTCGAGTGGCCAGGATCTTTGTTGTTCCCCCCTCACAGCTTATTATCCCGAGTCCATGATAAATATCTGGTGTCGGCCTAATGCTGTGTATGTTTCAATAGTTAATGTGTCAATTTCGGTGACTAATGCCTCCAAACCCAGATCTGTAAACCAAACGGTAGCTAGTACATACGCTAAATGCAGCACTGAGAATATATGCGTGCAGGTACAAATTACACTATTAGAAGGACTGCAGCCCTGCAGTGAGCAAACATCCTTCAGAGCCTGACAGAACCATTTACTACAAGGGGACTTGGGGTGAGCGTCGCACTCGGATTGGTTAATGACTATTTCAGGCTGTGAACCCCAGAGGTGCAGGCGTACGGCTGAGAAAGCGTGTGCCTTTTGTGGAGTGGGAGGATGGCGAAATACACAGAACTACCAGTGACAGTAGAGGATGCTGGGTAAATGTAAGTGATGCTTTGGAAAATAAAACACACAATTTACCCTTGAATTTCACCTCCTGTCTATGAGAGCAACTCTGCCCAGTTCGCCATAAAGGCTGTTAGCTTGCACCAAAACACTATTAGCTCTGTGTCCTGGATCTTTCCTAAATGCTACTGAACTTATCCAGGTCTCTTGTCCAGGAGACCACTGGGACACTTACAATCATGCAAGAGCTTTTCAAGCTTTTGTCAGAAGGCCCTCAGAAATGAGAACAGTAGAACCTAGTGTGCTATCTTGCCTAGGGTTCAAACTATGCTGCTCTTCTATGATACCACAGAACTTGATGGGGGTCCTTAGAGTCTTGACTTGGGCAGTAACACCTGGAATGGACTTACAACATCCCCTTTTGATGGGGTCTATCTCTCTGCTTGTACTGTTATCCACCTGCTTAAGAAAGCCTCCTGCCAGCCTACGAGTTGTGAGCCTGTGTACATGTTCACCTTACCCACCATCAGCATCATTCTTCATCTAATCTGATCTCTGTACCTTCTGATGTCATGGCAGTTGTATCCAAACTTGAACCTTGGAGTTTGCGTGCCAAGAGGTCAAGATACCTTCTCCTTGGTATCTAGCAGATATTGTTATGACAAAATCCTATATTAGAAGTGGTTCCAGAAAGCAGAATCCAATAATAAAATGTGCGCAGGATCACAAAGGTTTGGTTGCGCAATGTTTTTGGTCTTCTTCCTCTGTGCTTAAGAAGGACATTGACGAGGTCTTTATGCACCCCGTTTTTGGTATTTTCCATTAGCAGTTGAAAAGACATATATTTATGTAGCTGGGCTGCTAGGTTCGAGTTGCGCGTATTTTCTACTTTTTTCCCTCAGTGGTTGAGGAAATTTTTCCTTGGCTGACTGGTAGCTTCCATCTATCATGTGTTGCAAGGGTTGGAAGACTTGGGTGCATGTGTAGACTGGAGGTCTTGGCACCTAGTGTCTGTGTGTTGATTTATGCTTCTGGTGTTTATGTTTATTTGGTTAGTTCCCGTTGTTTTTTTTAGAGGCATTCCCATTCTTCATATAGTCAGCCTAGACAATTGGCTCGATGTGAGTTCTGAGCGTGTCGAATGTTATCTCTCCAGTATTCCAAAAAGTTGCTGCAGAGAGAGTTTGTGTGTGTTGAGGGTTTTTTTGACGTCTGAAATATGCATGGTGGTTTTGTGTTCATGTTTCTTAGTGTTTGTTGTTAGGGGAAATGAATGACTTGTGCTTCCTTGCGTGTCCCACAACTTTTCTGTTATTTGTTGTCTGTTTTCTCTGTCAATTGGATTTCCTAGTTATCTAGCTATCCAATATCTGCAATGAAATCCCTTTTCATACATCTATATGTAAGCCCAAACACTAGCCTAACCTATACATTATTTTCTTCACAAACAGCACAGATTTGCGAAGATGACCTGTTCAGAAAAGATTTACAACTCCAAACAGCTCATACGTTCAAGAGAGCGATAGATGTTAACAGATCGCAAATACTTCAAACTCTGAAAGTTCACAATTTAGATTTATGTCAAAGGAACAATGTTGCAGGCCAATAAAAATCCTGTTAGTCTTTGAAAAAAGGCCCGTATTTATACTTTTTTGCACCGCATTTGCGTCGTTTTTTGACGCAAAAACGGCGCAAACTTGCAAAATACCATTGGCCCGTATTTATACTTTTTTACGCTAAACTGCGCTAACGCAGTTTAGCGTCAAAAAATTTTGCGCCGGCTAACGCCATTCTGAAGCACCATGCGGGCGCCGTATTTATTGAATGGCGTTAGCCGGCGCAAGCAGACCGGCGCTGCCTGGTGTGCGTGGAAAAAAACCACGTACACCACGCAGCGCCGGCGTAGGGAAAAATGGCGTTAGGGCGTCTTAAAAATGGCGCAAGTCAGGTTGACGCTAAAAAATCGTCTTAACCCGATTTGCGCCATTTTAAACGACGCCCAGACGCCATTTACATGACTCCTGTCTTAGTAAAGACAGGAGTCATGCCCCCTTGCCCAATGGCCATGCCCAGGGGACTTCTGTCCCCTGGGCATGGTCATTGGGCATTGTGGCATGTAGGGGGGCACAAATCAGGCCCCCCTATGCCAAAAAAAAATATATAAAAAAAAAAAAAATTATACTTACCTGAACTTAACTGAATGTCCCTGGGATGGGTCCCTCCATCCTTGGGTGTCCTCCTGGGGTGGGCAAGGGTGGCAGGGGGGGTCGCTGGGGGCAGGGGAGGGCACCTGTGGGCTCATTTTGAGCCCACAGGCCCCTTAACGCCTACCCTGACCCAGGTGTTAAAAAGTGGCGCAAATGCGGGGTTTTTTGACCCGACCACTCCCGGGCGTGATTTTTGCCCGGGAGTATAAATACGACGCATTTGCGACGCCGTCATTTTTTTAGACGGGAACGCCTTCCTTGCATCTCATTAACGCAAGGAAGGCGTTCACGCAAAAAAATGACGCTATTTGCCCATACTTTGGCGCTAGACGCGCCTAACGCCAAAGTATAAATATGGCGTTAGTTTTGTGCCGAATTTGCGTCGAAAAAAACGACGCTAATTCGGCGCAAACGGAGTATAAATATGCCCCCATTGTATTTTGTAGGTTTGCGCCGTTTTGCGTCAAAAAGCGGCGCAAATGCGGCGCAAAAAAAAGTATAAATACGGGACTTAAAATTTAAGAGGGTTGGTCAAAATGCGAGGGGCTGCATTTAACACAATGCTGTGGCAACCAATCACAGACCCCCTCCTATCACTCTATCTCAGGTGTACCTCACCACGCCTAAAAAATAACAACATTCAGCACATATTTCATGTGAGCAAATGTATGTTAGTTTCTCTATGTATAATATAAGTAATTTTCGTACACAGTAAGTGGATTATATGAAATACGCTTGGGTGCTCGGATAGGCGAAACTTGTACATGAAATAGAGGGTATTTAAAGATGGTGCTTCTAACTGAAGTGCTGCAGCTAGTTAAATCTGCTGTTCTACAATGAACTGTCCCTGCCCAGAAGAGTTGGGGAGTGCTCCACTGACTAAGCCAACTGTAAACAATCTTGGGATGTAGTATGATCATATGCTTTCTTAGAAGCCTAAACTAACTGATGTTGTTAATAAACTTTAACTACGGGCTGAACTTGGAAAAATGCTTGTTCTCATTTCAAAACCTACAAGAGAGGTCAACCTTCATAATAAAACTGGGAAGGCTGGAGCATACAACGATGCCCTATCGTATACTTCCAGTCCATTAACTTCATGGATTGAAGAAAGTACCAAACTGGACATCTAGATACACACTGAAGTACAAACAGAAGGCTCATGTAACTCTAATGCTGTCAAGACAGCACTTGCTCCCTAACACTCTGCATCAAATCTGGCGAAGCCTTCTTGAGGAGCTGCATGATGCGGCTCTGTGGGGCTTTGCATTGCTCTGCGTTGCATGGAGTGACACCTTCGATGGGGAGGTGCACTGCAGGGCCCTGAATTGCTCTGCGTCGGATTCTGTGTAAACCTCTGGTAGGTAGGGTGGAGTGCACTCTGACTCCAGCCAAGGGACTTCAAGGATGACACTTGGGGGTCAGCATTAACCCCCGCAGAGTCCAGCAGAGAGGATCAGGTCAAATACAGTTGGGTCTGATCAGCGGGGAAGCAGGAAAGGCTTCTGGAAAGTGTTGTAACCCTGTGGTTCAAACAGGAGGTCAGCCAACTGCCCCTTGGAGTCACTTCTGGGGTGCAGGGTTCACAGTAAACAGGTCCAGTCTTCCTTCAGGCTACAGACTACAAGGCAGACCTTCTTCTGGGGCTTCATGGGTACAGGAGTGTTTAATTTCAGGTTATATGGATGCCAGTTTTATGCACAGTGCCAACCTGTGGGTGGGAGATGCCCTTTTTTCTAACTCTAAAACAATTCTGGTCAGTCCCCCGTTTCCTATTGGTTTGGCTCCAGTCTGCCTGCTGAAACAAAGGCAGGGGGCAGGCTAGATGTAAAATTCTTCTGTGTAGACCAGGGCAGGCCCTTTTGAAGTGCAACAAGAGTAGAAATACCTCTCCTCCCTAGCCATCTTGTCAGCAAGACCCTCACTTCTTCACACCCAAGCCATTTTGTCCACTGGAGTGTCATTAACAGCCAGTTGACCATGGATACTGTCAGTAAGGCAAAATTGTCTTAGGCAGGAAATTACAAACTTTCTAAAAGTAGCATTTCCAAAACAGGAATTTAGAATCTGACTTGACCATTAGGTCGGATTTTAAATTTCTATATCAATGAATCCTTGAATAATTTTTCTAGTTAGTCTCAAACAGAGGTTATGTATTATAAAGACTTTTAACGCAACCCAGTACTTTTCAACCTTGCTGTAGCGAAAAACTACTATGGAGATCTTTTCACTGTTTGGACATGTAAAACTTACGTACACACATGTCCTACTTTACAAATACCATTCACCCTATCCTCACCCTACCCTATAGGCACTGAGGGCCTACATTAGTAATCAAAAGGAAGGTTTAGGACTGGCAACAGGATTTTTTTTTTTTGCCAGGTCGAAATGACAGCTAAAAACTGCAAACACACACTCCGGGGGCAGGCCTGGAGACAAGTTTTATTTACTGTGCTACTTCAGTGGGTGGCACGGCGAGCGCAACAGCCCACTTGTAGCATTTAATTTGCAGACCTTGTGTATATGCAGTACCATATACTAGGGACTTATAAGTAAATTATAATCACCAATTAAGGATACGTAAATTTTGCCATGTTTTAAAAGAAGAGCACAAGCACTTTACCAATGTTTAGCAGGAGTAAAGTGTGCAGAGTCCTATTGTCAAAAACCATGGTTTCAGCTACAGAATGCAAACATCTGGGGTGATACTTGAGAAAGGGCAAGTTCCAAGAGATACTTTAACAAATACACTAGCCAGTAACCTACATTACTTCTGAGGGTTGTATTTAGGAGGTGGATAAGTGTTTACAGGGGGCCTTACAACCAGAAACAGACCTTGCAGTATGCAATGTAAAGCAAATATAGTCTATTTAACGTAACATAAAGTGCCAACCCCTCTAAAAGACAAATAGGCAGTGAGGGATTATGGTCTAATGCCCTTCTATTGATCATAGCCAGGGAATTATGTAACAGGAGAGGACCAAATTATGCTGCAGGGTTAAATTAATAAAGCAGTAAAAAGAGCAAATTACGTGACATAATGTGGCAACATTTGTGGCAGTGTTACTTCACTATTTTGACATTTAACATTGTATGGGCAAATATTTCACTTAATTAGTATGAATTTGACACCTAAATATAGCAATCAACTACCGAAAGGTAACCTAACACTTCGCAGGGGCTGCTGCAACACAGCTACATATGTGGCAGCGTGTTTTAGTAACTATTGATCGGTTTGAGGTAGAAAGTTATTTTTGCTAAAATCAGAAAATTATGTGAAGATGATTAATTATATAGCAAGTGTGGCAGATCCAGAATCGCATAATTTCAGATGCCCTGCATATAAGCAAATGTACTGTCCGTAGGAAATGGGGAGGTGTTACATGGGTTAACACGGTTTACCAACGAAAGAATACTTTACAGGGTGTGAAATTTATATATAATGATGTCCTTAAAAGTGTCTCTTCCTGGCTCCTACTCCTACTCATAGATGTTTATTTTTTGCTTTTTCTTGACCTAAAATTTCCAAAAGGGAACTAACTGAATCCTCCTACTGCAGTTACACCTGCTAGTTAATGCTGTCAATAATGTTGTGGTAACAGTGCCTAGCTGACAGAATGACACATACTGCAGCTTCCATGACACCGGAATCAGCAGTGTTGTTGAAGCGAAACACACTGCAGGGAAAGTAGCCAAGAACTGCTCTCTCATAGTGAAGGCTGCTGGTCAGGGATTGGAATGTAGCTGTTAAAACTAATCCTTCAGAGAGTGAACAAGGATATTACAGTGACACCTGCTGCTCTCTATTGGGAGTGCAGCACATTAAGAAACCCCGTGGCATAAAATGTGTAGTCATTTTTTACACAATTGACTGGTGGTCAGGAATGTGTTCTTACTTACCGGTAATCTTCATTACCCGATTAAGGCCCTCCTCGTTCCAGTCATTACATTAGTGAGGCGACCCTGCTTCCCAGGCATCTGAAATGCTAGTCTGTTTATTTTATTTTTTTAATAATAAAACCCCCTCCCACCTTTCGCCATGCCTGCTATTAACAAGTCCAGACACAACAACGGCGGGAGGGAGGGAACATGACTGGGACGAGGAGGACAGTAATTGGGGTAATGTAGAATACTGGAAAGCAACAACACCTTACCCCATCATAGTAACTCCTCATCCCAGTCATCACATTAGTGAGGATTTCACAAGCCAAAACACAAGAATAAAGCATGACATCAAAGACGCATGCTGAACAAACTTTAATCAAAAAATCTCAAGACATAGCTGCTTTCATAACACCCAAAGCAAAATTGTCCACGGAAGTATGCAACACATCAAGATGATAATGCATGATAAAAGTGTGATGAGACTATCAGATGGCCGCCCTACAAGGCCGCCCTACAAATCTCTGGGATAGACACACCTGCAGCTTCAGGCCAGGATGCTGTCACAGACCAAGTGGACCAGCCCTGAACATGAGTCAGAGGATCCAGTCCCCGAGACTTACAAGACCGGAAAACTGCTAAGCGTACCCACCTACTGATAGTGGACATAGACACCTTCTTCCCCTTAGCCACTCCTCCAAGGTACACATACAGAGCAGAGGAAAGACTAAAGCATTGGGTATGCTGCAGATAAATCTGAAGGGCCCTCCTAACATCCATAACAGAAGAAGACTGGCCACACTCCTCTTCTAGAAGATCAAGAAGAATATCCTCCTGCTGTAAATGGAATTTAGATGAGACCTTAGGGAGAAAGGCTGGATCCTGCTGCAGAACCACCCCGTCCAGCAGAAACTGCAAATAGAGACAAGAGATGAACAAGGTCCCCTATTCACCCAACCTCTGAGCCAAGGTAATGGCCAACAGAAAGGCCACCTTGGCAGTCAACCACAACAAACTGACTTTCAACAAATGCTCTAAAGGGGACAACCGGAGACCCTGAAGGACGGTTGGCAAATCCCAGGAGGGAATAATCACCGGAGACACCGGGCAATGAAGTCTAAAACTCCACGGCAACCAAACCACTAAAGGAGCAATATTATCTAGGGCATCTTCCAAACCCCTACAGACACATATAGCTGCCCACTGAGCAGCCAGAGTACAGGGGGAAAGAATCTTTAAAAAGCCATACCTGAGAAACTCAACAATTTTAGTAGGTTCCCCAGCAACAGGATCCACCCCATGAGAGGCACACCATCTGACAAAAGAGCCCCAATGCTTATTATAAGACTTATGAGTAGAATCCCTGCGGGAACGTTGAATATACTGTGCCACCAAGGAAGAGCAACCCAAAGACTCCAACATCAAATGCTCAAGAGCCAGACTATCAGCTTCAGTTGACGGAGACAGGGCAATGACAGGAGTGGGAATTGATGTGGGAATGGGATCACTGGAAGCCAAACAAACCTTCCCCTGTACAACCTCACCAACAGCGGGAACCAAAGGCGGTGAGGCCGAAAGAGAGCAATCAGGAGAACAGACACCGTCTCCACCCGGATCTTCTGCAGCACCCTCGGGAGGAGGGGAATCAGATGGAAGACATACAGAAGAACCAAGTGCCAGGGGATCGAAAGGTCATCCACTGCCCACATCTGAGGACACACTACTTCGGATCAGAATGGGGAAAGATGGCACTGTGGGGAGAGGCAAAGAGGTTTATCTTGGGCTGCCTGTACTGGAGACAAATGTCCCTGAGCAGAGGTACTCAAAGATAGTACAGAACTGAAGAAGGCAGGTTGCGGCACAGGCTGTCTGCATGACAGTTCAACTGACCCTGAAAGTAGACAGCCCATAAAGTCCTGAGGTAGGACTCTGCCCAGGAACAAATCAGTGAAGTCAAATGATTCACACTGCATCCTCCCTTGGCAATTCAAGTAACAGAAAGCCACTTGGATGTTGGTGTGAAACAACAGGTTTGCCTCCTGTAGCTGGACCTGAAAGAACTGCATCACCTGCCAAATAGCCACCAACTCCCATCAGTGTGTCCTCCTGAGACCTGACTCTTGGCTCCCAAGGCCTAACCCTTGGCCCCAAGGGCCACAATGTAGCTCCCCAACCCCATAGACTGGCATCAGTTGTGAGAAACAGAGGAGGGGAAGCTGGAAACTCATCCCTTTTTTCGGGTTGGGAGTGTGGAGCTACCAACCCAATTCCTAGAACAGAACAGAAGTGAGTGGAACCAAAGCATCATAATATGCAAGGAAGGGATCCCAGTGTGACAACAGATGATTCACCAGACACTTGAGGTGCAGACGGGCCCAGGGAATGACAGCCGTGGTAGCAGCCATCAACCCTTGGATCCTCAATCAAGTCGGAGCTGGGGCTTTCTGCTGAAACAAGAAGTCCAACAGAAGATGTTGCAATGTTTCTAGGCAAGCAGGAGGGAGAACAACCGCCACTGCCTGAGTGTCGAAAAAGGCCACTCATAAACTGCAGCCACTGACAGGAACTAGATGAGATTTTGCCAGACTCAACTTGAAGCGAAAGCACTGGAACATGTTCATAGTCACTTCCACTGCCAGCAGAGCCTTAGGAAGAGAGGAAGCAGAAATCAAACAATAGTCAATGTAGGGAAACACAGAGAACCCTCAAAGTTGCAAAACACCCACAGCCGGGGCCAATACCTTGGTAGAAGTAAGAAGAGTGGCAGAGAGACTAAAAGGCAACACCTGAAACTGGTATTGAGCCCTGTTCACAACAAACTTTAGAATTTGCTGCCTTTCCCGATGAACAGGCACATGAAAATAGGCGTCCTCCAAATCCAGAGCTGCCAAAAAAAATAGCCTCATTGGATGAGCGGAATGATGGATTGCAAGGAGGTCATCTGAAAAAAATTCAGCTTCACCATTCTGTTCAGAGCCTTCAGCTTCAGACTAGGTTGTAAGAACCATCTGGCTTGGGAACCAAGAAAATAATTGAGTAGAAGCCCAGGCTTCTCTCTGGCACCACGATGATGGCGCACTTAGCAAGCAATTTCTCCACCTCTGACAACATAGTAGTCTGCTTCAGAGTGTTTCCTGATAAGGGGGTATCCCAAACATGATTCTAAGGGGGGGGGCAGGAACGGAATCTGATACCCCTGACTGATGACTGCCAGAACCAACTGGTCAGAAATCAACTTGTGAGGCATAGGCTGAAAAAGTACTGACCCTGAACTCAAAATGAAATGAAGTGTATGCCCACTTCAAGGCAGCCTCCACCTTCTTCTCAACAGGATCCTGAAGGGAAGCCTCCTCAGAATACAAAGATGAGGAAGAAACTATAGAGGACAAAACGGAATTGACCTTAGGGATCTGCAGAAACTGGTCATCAAATTATGCCAGGTGATACCTCTTGCCCAGAAACCTTGAAATCCCCTTCTTATTGAAATCTTTCCATTCCTTAACCAGGATTTCCTTTGTGATATCATGCAAGGGCAAGTCATCCACCACAGATGCTGTATACTAGGAACAGAAGCCATCATCCACCAAAGATTTAGGCTCAAAACCCAGCATGTCCTGAATATGAGCCAAAATGTCTGAAAAAACTTTGACTTAACATATGTGCCTTTTGGGGAATTATCCAACTCCTTCTCATCATCCCCTTTATCTTTCGTCGCAGGAGGCTCGGCCAATGTAGCATGAATTGCAGAATTAATCAAATCCTGCAAGTCAGCTCTGGAAATTTGCAAAAAGGCATCTTCTTCCACGTCTTGAACATGTTTCCTCTTGGAAACAGACTTGCGAGGTACAGATTCTTCATCCCCTATGATTGCATGAGTGAAGCAGGAAGTGTACACAACTACTTCCTATTTATAACTGTCAAGCCTCAACCCTCGTGAGACCGTGGAAGAATAAATACAGCCTTGCCTCCTCCCCTGCAGCCACATACAAGGCAGACACGGCCATGGGGGGCAGATGCTGCTAGAATGCAGCACCTGAACGGCCCACCTGCAACAGCCGAGAATGCTCCCCATCCCCAGCCAAGCACATGTGCAGGGAGCACGGTGGTCGTGAGCAGAGCAGGTGAAACACACAACCGACCGTTCAACAGGGAATGCGGTAAGGGTAGCGTGAGCATAGTTTTAAAAAAAGCAAGTCACGTGAAAGAAATAAAGCAAGTAATATACTCACATTAGTTCACCAGAAACCCGAACAGCACACCGTGTTCACTAGCCTGTCTAGAGACAGGAAATCAATCGGGTATGGAGGAGGCTGGAAGGGTTTATAAAGTAAAAATAAAAAATAGATTAGCTTTTCAGACGCCGGTCGGGAGGCGGGATCGCCTCACTAATGCAGTGACTGGGATGAGGAAGTCCTATGAGGGGGTAATGTAAGTGCTGCTGAAATAGCACATCCCTCGGAGAACAACAGGTAAGTAGCACTCTTGCTTACATTGTTAGATGCTCGATGGCAAGAGGTAAAGGAAACATGTTCAGTTTCCTAATGCATTGTTCACACGTGCGAGGACACAATTGCTCAGCTGGGTGATTGATCAAAGACTGAACCTGTGGAGAGGATGGGCCACTTGAACCACGGTGAATCAAAATGCGGAAAAAAGCTTCAGAGTTTGATGTCGGTGCATCTTTGTCCAAGCTTAGAGTGAGTAGTGCAGCAGGAGAACACACTAGACAGAGCACAGGTCAATCCTATTGCTGGCACTGTCACTTTGCAGTGAGGCCTTGGACAACTCAGTGCAGATATTGGAAAGGGGGAAGGTTTCATATATGTCCTACTGCCCACTGCACCAGCACTGGTTGGCTTGCACCATCACACCCTTCTATAAGTTACTGTCCAGGAAGCAATTCAATAACAAACTTGATATACGTGGGGATTGTGGATGCCCGGTGACAAAGTAATACGATGAAATTGTCATAGCATGTGGAGATCGCCTTTTGATTTCATTTACACATGGTATTGGAAACAGTGAGCAGCTACCAGCAGATGGCAAATGCTGCCAACATGCTGGGCAGGATGATATTGTCCTTCTTGTGCTGCGTCTTGCAGCTGGCATCTTTGGCCTGATCCACCAGATTCTTCTGGTGATGCAGTTGCAAGAATTTCAGAAGTAGTAGACCAGGAAAAGGAGAAAGGGCATGCATTACTGGCAAATCAGAATACAGATGGTGTAGGCCAGCCAGTGCTGCTATACAGCAACAACACTCGTGACAACATTTTTTGTAATTTTTTATCCACTTCATCTAGAAACAAATATATTTTTTGAATAAATCTGCTAAGTATGCATAGGATGATGGATTATGTGGCAGGGGTGGCAAATCCATAATTACGTGAAAAATGATGTAGCCACAGAATTGCATATTTCCAGTGCCCTTGTCATATGTCTTCAACACTGTCTAGCCACATCGCATGCTGCTAAATTGCTGAATCCTAAAACAGGGAGTGAAGATGGGCACCAAAGTCAGTTATGAGGTTTTTGGGCAGTCTAGGAGCATTTACTTTGTTGACAGATTCCAATCAGTCCCCAAGTGGTTCTCAGTGCTCAAGGGCTTCTGTTATGTGCCTTGTATTTAATGCTCCTTGCTTTTAGTCCCTTCTCTTCTCCCTTACAGGGATTTTATAGTTTGAGTTCTGGAATCCACATATTTTATACTGTGAAACAGCTAAACGAGGCATCTCAGAAGGTTTGGTGGGGCTGGGGCCAAATGTTTTGTGGGCCCCCTATTAGTTCCCCAGCCTATTTGCAGTGTGCACTTTTAGAAAACAATTACGCAAGCGGAAGGGGAATCATAGTATTTGGTGCCACGCCTGGTGGTGTTGCAGCACTAGCCACGTCAAAAAGGAACAGGTCAGGTCAATCTATCACATAATTAAATGTTGGAACGTGACCCAGGCCTCCATTAAGTGCGGGCCTAGGGGAAAATACCCTGGCTGCCTTCCCCTTGTGATGGCCCTGCCAGTTATCTGCACTTTACGGTGTCTGGCGCCTGCTTTATTAGTCCATTGTAATTCCAATAAAGCTCATTTTTTACCCTCATCATTGCCCTCATTGGACCCTCTCTTCAGGTCTCCTATTTCTCAGTCTTCTGCGCATGCAGACATTTTGTTTGGGGATATCCTACACCCTGCACACTTTGCGGCATGGCCTACTAGGTGAGTCATCCACAGATTACATATCCATAATGACAATGGATTACCCCTGCATGTTGTTGCTGGTCTTCCAGGCTCTTCCTACCAGTACCGGCTAGAGTTGTGCAAGCTGTGCAGTCACACAAGGCCCCTAACTTAGGGGGGCCTGAAAATATCTCAGAAAATTTCACAGACATTTACAATTAATGTCAAAGTGCCTGCCTTCAGCGCCAGTGCTCTCGTCGGTCAGCGTTCTCAGCTGAAGCAGAGCTGTGCACAGTTAGCTAAGGAGGCAACAAAAGAACAATGGGGCGAGGAGGTGGATAGGAGTCTGTGCGCCTCAGAAGCCCTATAACGGGCACACCCCAATGAAACCAGGCGACTTTTCATGGTTTTGTAAACACTGGCTATGCCACTGCTAGCTCGGAGATCTCAGAACAGTAGCGGGTAGCGTCAGGGCACAGTGCCTCTGTGGATTGCTGTCGAAATGTGAGCTGTGTGTAACAGCATTTTTGCAATCTGCTGCACAGCAAGAAGGGTGGCAGCCTCCTCTCCGTTAGCCTGTGTGTGGTTTCAAACTTGCATAGCAGGAAAAAAGGCAGCTGTTTGCGTGGTACGTTGTGTATGGTGTCCTGACACGAGGCAGAGCGATTTATGATCGCTTTTCTCATTTCATTAATATCCAGCAAGTACATTTAATTTCCCCATTATCTGCAATGTGAGAAGTTCAAGCAACTTGTTTTAACGTGCGTCACGGATGACGCAGATCTTGTTTTAACTTGTAGCCTGGAGTGCCACTCATTTTAAAGTGCAGGCTCCAAGAGGTCAGCTGTTTTCCGCATTAGATTTGGAGCTCAAGCTGTTGAATGTGGTGTTGAATCTACCCGTTCCCTTCTGCAGAGCACCGTAGTTCAGGTCCTGACACCTTTCCAATGTATTTTCAATGTATTATAGACTCCTCAGTGGAACTCACTACGGCTTCCTTTTTTGTGAAGTAGTATTTTATATTATTCTATTGCAGGTTCACTGTATAGTTACATTTTACGTGTACTTGTTATCAATCTTCTAAAAATAAAATGAGTAGCAATGAAAAATAATTTGACTTGTGTTATGGGCGGCCATCAGTATACTCTGCACAGGGCCCGAAATATCCTAAGGCCAGCACTGTTCCTACTGCAACCTAGTAAATCCACAACCACTCTCCATGTGCAGACTCTGCCAGCTGTACGAGTCATATTTCTGTCGCCAAACATCACCATCATTTTGTCACGTGCGCTATACAAGTAATGAATATGCACAGAAATAATCGATTCATAGCAAGTGAAGGGCGTGCGCCATTTGACTGACTGGAATCTGAGCCAAACCACTTCATTTAATAGTCCAAAATTTATACTTAGGAGGGTCACAGACGAAAAGTTACACATTGCTGTAAAAAAATGAATAAAATGGGATTGAGCTTCTGGCTGATTGTCAATTGATATCCATAAAAACGTATAAGTAAAATTGGTGTTCGAGGGGCACACTTTGCACACAGGAATTCTGCTTATAGAAGGATCCTGTGATTAACCAAAGTCCATTTTGCAAACAGCTTGAATCAGGAATCGATGTGTGGTTACAAAGAGGAGTTCATTAGATTTTTTTTGTATTCTAACCACAAATCATTTTAAATCTCATTTACAGAAATCGTTTAGTGCATGCGTCAGTAAGAGGAACTCCTCGAGCGGCTGCAAGGATGGTCTTGTAAACGTGGAAGATCGGCCCGTCGGGAAATTGAGATATTTCACATCATGCGAGTGCCTCCAAAAGGCTAGTTGAGCCCTGGTGGTCTTTCACACACCGGACTGTAAGGAAGTCTGTAATTCTGCAATAGGCGTGTGTGTCTGCGGCTTTTGTGGTTATTTCTTATCTGCAGTGTACAAATGACACAGTGCGAAAACTCAACAACAGTACTATTATAGATAATAATATTTACCACATGTATAGCCCTGACCACATACTGAATTGTATCTTGACATGTACAAAACAGAAGGGATCAGCTTCATCAAATAATGTTTTATTTGAAGATAGAGCCCCACTCGCTTCGTTGTGACTTCAACACAACGCAGCAACTCGATTGGCGCCGCAGGTTATCACCACTGAATGATGCTGTGCCTGTCTGATGATGCTATCGGACCTCTCATCACTTGTGATACAGCTGATCGCAGAACTCTGAATACTATTGTAGCTGGCCTTCAATGAGCAGCTTACTCTTCCTAAAACTGTCGACCATTCCATGACAAAACACAACACACTGATCCAGCACATACTCAACAACCACTGCTCCATAGTCAGTCTGGTTTAAAAAGATAATGTAGGCACACAATAAGATGCTGTGCTGTCAATTACCTCACGTTCTTCGAGCTGAGCAATGCATATGCTAGTCCTCCAGGATGGCACACACCTGAATTTGTAAATACCTCTAGTTACACACACTAACCAACACTATTCTTAAAACAAACCACCACACATGCACTCCAAAGCATCAAATTACTTACTACCACATTACTGCTGACCCAGCTCAAAAAATCCCAAAACAGATGCTGGTTTATGATGGAACTCTCAAGACCAGGGCTCAATGATATACAAATAATTCCAACAGCCCTGTGGGCCTCATTAACAACAATAGGTCTCCGTGCCAGTCCTTGCTAGTAGCAAGTTGTTTGTGCGCCAACAGGGTTGTGCCAGAATGTAATTAAGGGGAAATGTTTAAAGCCTGTTTACGTTAGATAGTGATTGAGATTTGAAAGTACAGAAGAAGACAGACTTGCAGAGTTGGATTCTGCACCCATATTCTACATTCATGGAGAAACCATAATTATCTGTTGGCACGCAAAGGCCCCTTGCATGGTGATCGACATGCATGTCTGCTGTAAGTGCCCTAACTTTAATGATGTCTAGATCCCTCATGCTGATTTTTGTTGTCACTGACACAAACACGGACCATGCACATGTGCCATGACATACACCTGTCTCATGGATTGTGGCCTTTTGGACCGGAAGGGGCACCCAAAGTGCTAACCTAATAGAGGTGGTCAGACTGGTTTAAAAAGATAATGTTGAAAAGCTAGTGCCTTTACCGGGAGTTAAGCCCCTCGCTGCCAGGCCTTTTCCCCTCCTCTGCCGAAACTTTGTTTGGCTATTTGGGGCAGTTCGCGCTTAGGCCCTCATAACTTTTTGTTCACATAAGCTACCCACGCCAAATTTGTGTCCTTTTTATCCAACATCCTAGGGATTCTAGAGGTACCCAGACTTTGTGGGTTCCCCTGAAGGATACCAAGAAATTAGCCAAAATACCGTGAAAATTTAGTTTTTTTAAAAAAAATGGGAAAACAGGGCTGCAGAAGGAAGCTTGTGGTTTTTTCACTGAAAATGGCATCAACAAAGGGTTTGTGGTGGCAAGATCACCATCTTCCCAGCTTTCAGGAACAGGCAGATTTGAATTGGAAAACCCAATTTTTCAATTCAATTTTGACAATTTACTGGGACATACCCCATTCTTACTATTATTGTGCTTTCAGCCTCCTTCCAGTTAGTGACCAAAATAGGTGAGAAACCAATGCTGGATCCCAGAAAGCTAAACATTTCTAAAAAGTAAACAAAATTCTGAATTCAGCAAGTGGTCATTTGTGAAGATCCTAAAAGTGTTTCCTACAGAAAATAACAGCTGAAATAAAAAACAAATTGAAATTGAGGTGAAAAAAACAGCAATTTTTCTCCATGTTATACTCTGTAACTTTTTCGTGCGATGTCAGATTTTTGAAAGCAATATACCATTACGTCAGCTGGACTCTTCTGGTTGCGGGGCGATATTGGGCTTGTAGATTCATCAAGAACTTTAGGTACCCAGAGCCAATAAATGAGCTGCAAGTTGCAATGGGTTTTTTATTCTATACCGGGTATACATCAAGTAATTTGCTGAAATATATAAAGTGAAAAATAGGTATCAAGAAAACCTTTGTATTTCCAAAATGACCACAAGATAAGGTGTGGAAGCAGTGGTTATTTGCACATCTCTGAATTCCGGGGTGCCCAGACTAGCATGTGAATTACAGGGCATTTCTCAAATAGCCGTCTTTTTTACACACTGCCTTACATTTGGAAGGAAAAAATGTAGAGAAAGACAAGGGGCAATAACACTTGTTTTGCTATTCTGTGTTCCCCCAAGCCTCCCGATAAAAATGGTACCTCACTTGTGTGCCTTACATTTGGAAGGAAAAAATGTAGAGAAAGACAAGGGGCAATAACACTTGTTTTGCTATTCTGTGTTCCCCCAAGTCTCCCGATAAAAATGGTACCTCACTTGTGTGGGAGGCCTAGCGCCCACAAAAGGAAATGGCCCAAAACACAACGTGGACACATCTCATTTTTTCACAGAAAACAGTGGTGTTTTTTACAAAGTGCCTCCCTGTGGATTTTTTCCTCTAGTTCAGCCGGCACCTGGGGAAACCTAGCAAACCAGCGCATTTTTGAAAACTAGACACCTAGCGTAATCCAAGATGGTTCGACTTGTGGGGCTCTGACCAGGTTCTGTTACCCAGAATCCTTTGCAAGCCTTAAAATTTGGCCCAAAAAACACTTTGTCCTCTCATTTCGGTGACAGAAAGTTCTGGAATCTGAGAGGAGCCACAAATTTCCTTCTACCCAGTGTTCCCCCAAGTCTCCCGATAAAAATGGTACCTCACTTGTGTGGGTAGGCCTAGCGCCCACGAAAGGAAATGGCCCAAAACACAATGTGGACACATCACATTTTTTCCACAGAAAACAGAGGTGTTTTTTACAAAGTGCCTACCTGTGGATTTTGGCCTCTAGCTCAGCCGGCACCTGGGGAAACCTAGCAAACCAGCACATTTCTGAAAACTAGACACCTACGGGAATCCAAGGTGGGGTGACTTGTGGGGCTCTGACCAGGTCCTGTTACCCAGAATCCTTGGCAAACCTCAAAATTTGGCCAAAAAAACACTTTTTCCTCTCATTTCGGTGACAGAAAGTTCTGGAATCTGAGAGGAGCCACAAATTTCCTTCCACCAAGCGTTCCCCCAAGTCTCCTGATAAAAATGGTACCTCACTTGTGTGGGTAGGCATGCGCCCACAAAAGGAAATGGCCCAAAACACAACGTGGTCACATAAAATTTTTTCACAGAAAACAGAGGTGTTTTTTTACAAAGTGCCTACCTGTGAATTTTGGCCTCCAGCTCAGCCAGCACCTGGGGAAACCTAGCAAACCAGCAATTTTTTGAAAACTAGATACGTAGGGGAATCCAAGATGAGGTGACTTGTGGGGCTCTGACCAGGTTCTGTTATCCAGAATCCTTGGCAAACCTCAAAATTTGGCCCAAAAAACACTTTTTCCTCTCATTTCGGTGAGAGAAAGTTCTGGAATCTGAGAAGAGCCACAAATTTCCTTCCACCCAGTGTTCCCCCAAGTCTCCCGATACCAATGGTACCTCACTTGTGTGGGTAGGCCTAGCGCCCACAAAAGGAAATGGCCCAAAACACAACGTACACACATCACATTTTTTCACAGAAAACAGAGGTGTTTTTTACAAAGTGCCTACCTGTGGATTTTGGCCTCTAGCTCAGCCGGCACCTGGGGAAACCTAGCAAACCAGTGCATTTTTGAAAACTAGACCCTTAGGGGAATCCAAGATGGGGTGACTTGTGGGGCTCTGACCAGGTTCTGTTACCCAGAATCCTTTGCAAACCTCAACATTTGGCCAAAAAAACACTTTTTCCTCTCATTTCGGTGACAGAAAGTTCTGGAATCTGAGAGGAGCCACAAATTTCCTTCCACCCAGCGTTCCCCCAAGTCTCCTGATAAAAATGGTACCTCACTTGTGTGGCTAGGCCTAGCGCCCAGAAAAGGAAATGCCCCAAAACACTATCTGGACACATCAAAATTATCAAATACAAAACTACCTGTTTTTGCAGGGGGCACCTGCGTTTTTGGTCCTGAGCTCAGCAGCCTTCTAGGGAAACCTACCAAACCCAGACATTTCTGAAAACTAGACACCTGAGGGAGTCCAGTGAGGTGTGACTTGCGTTGATCCCCCAATGTTTTCTTACCCAGAATCCTCAGCAAACCTCAAATTAAACTAAAAAATCACATTTTTCCCACATTTCTGTGTGGGATCACTGCACTAGGACGTATTTCATACCACCCAATGTTCCCCTCAGTCTCCCAGTAAAAATGATACCTCATTTGTGTAGGTGGGCCAAGTGCTTGTGAAAGGGAAGAGCCAAAAACATGTTGATATTGACGGGAAGCAAAGGGGGTTCAAAAGGGTAGTTTGCAAAAAAACATTTTTAGGCTGACAAGTGCAGCAGAATGTTTATCGGTATAGATGAGACAATGCTGGGTGGTAGGAATTTTGTGGATTCCTGCAGATGCTGGAAGGTTCCATCACAAAAACGTGGGGAAAAATGTGTTATTTCCAGCAAAGTTGGAGGTTTGCAGGGGATTGTGGGTACAAAAATGGTGCGGGGTGCATGTGAAACACACCGCCCTGGAATCACCCAGATGTGTCTAGGTCTTGTGGATTTTTCTACATGGTAGCTTCCCAAAGTCCAAAAAGTGCAGCCCTCACCATTCCAAGTGGGACGATTTTGAGAGTAAGCCAAGTTCTCATGGCCCAAATGTAAAACTAAAACCCAAAATAATCAAATGTCTTCTTGCTTGCTGTTGGATAAGATGTTTTAGAGTGCGGGGGAGAGCTGAAAGACTGTTACCCCTTCAGTTAAGGTGGGGGCGTAACCAGGCCCATACTGGTTGGTAGCCACCACCCCAATAGTTTTTGTTTAGTTTTTTATTCCCTGGCATCTAGTAGACTTTCTGCCCCCCGGGGTGTGGATCAGGGGTAATTGCCCCATCTGCCCACTGGTGGGTAGAACAACCTTTGCCCCATTTATTTGGGGTGGGGGTATGGCCATACCCCCACCCTCCTATTTTTTTGGAAAAAACTTCCCTGGCCTCTGGTGGGCTTTCTGCCCCCCCCCTTTGGGGCAGATGGGCTTCACAAAAAAAGGCCCATCTGCCCCCAATTTGGGTCAGATATGGCCAACAGTAATGTGCCCCCATGGGGAGTGACCCTTACCCAAGAGGCTGCCACCCTAAAGAAAACACGCGCATACACAGACACCAATCCCTGGTGCCTAAGTGGTTTCTGTCCCCATAGGGGCAGATTGGCCTAACAAAAATCAGCCGATCTGCCCCCAAAGGGGGCAGAAATGGTCTAAATACAATTTGCCCCCCAGGGGAGCGACCCTTGCCTAATGGGCCGCTCCCCATCTCTAAAAAAACAAACAAAAAAAAAAACACACAAAAAAAATTAGCCCTGGCGCCTAGAGGTTTCTGCCCCCCCTGGGGGCAGATCGGCCTAATAACAATAGGTCGATCTGCCCCCACGGGGGGCAGGAATGGCCTAAAATAAATTTGCCCCCCTAACCCCACCTGGGGAGCGACCCTTGCCTACAGGGTCGCTCCTCTTGCGTGACATTGGTGCAAAAAAAGATCCCCGGTGCCTAGTTGTTTCTGCCCCCCCCCCCTTGGGGGCAGATTGACCTAAAATCGGCCGATCTGCCCCCAAGGGTGGCAGAAATGGTCTAAATACAATTTGCCCCCCAGGGGAGCGACCCTTGCCTAATGGGTCGCTCCCCATCTCTAAAAAATAAAATAAAGATAAAAAAATAAAAACAAAAAAATTTGCCCTGGTGCCTAGAGGTTTCTGCCCTCCCTGGGGGCAGATCGGCCTAATAACAATAGTCCGATCTGATGGACTAAAATAAATTTGCCCCCCACATCCTCAGGGGAGCGACCCTTGCCTACGGGGTCGCTCCCCTTGCTTGACATTGACGCAAAAAACAAAATGCCTGGTGCCTAGTCGTTTCTGCCCCCCTTGGGGGCAGATTGACATAAAATCGGCGATCTGCCCCCTTGGCCTAAATACAATTTGCCCCTCCAGGGGAGACGACCCTTGCCTAAGGGGTCACTCTCCATTTTTAAAACAACAAAAAAAAAAAAATCCCCAGTGCCTAGTGGTTCCTGCCCCCTTTGGGGACAGATCGGCCTAATTAAAATAGGCTGATCTGCCTCCCAGGGGGGCAGAAATGGCCTAAAATAAATTTCCCCCTCAGGGAAGTGACCCTTGCCTAAGGGGTCGCTCCTCTTGCGTGAAATTCACGAAAAAAACAACTCCCTGGTGTCTAGTGGCTTCTGTCCCCCTTGGGGCAGATTGGTCTAATAAAAATAGGCCAAATGGCCTAAATATGATTTGCCCCCTAGGGGAGCGACCCCTGCCTAAGGGGTCGCTCCCCACCTCTAAAGAAAACAACAAAAACAAAACATATTTTTTTTTAATCCCTGGTGCCTACAGGTTTCTGCCCCCCGGGGGGGAGGGCAGAAAAGGCCTTAAAAAAATGCCCCCCCTGGGGGCGACCCTTGCCCAAGGGGTCGCTCCCCTCATGCCAGTTTCCTTTTGTGAAAGAAATCCTTGGTGTCTAGTGGGCATTTCAAAAGCCGGATTGCTTTACAATCCGGCTTTGGAAATGCTCAGAGAGACTTCTAAGAGAAGGAAATTCCTTTCCTTCCTTTGAAGCCTTTCCGGCCTCCTAAACATGATCGGAAGAGAAATGCTTTGCATTTCTCTCCCGACCGCGCTGGAAGCTGAGCTTCCAGCACGATGGGAGGAGGCCTCTGTGAAAGTCAGCGTGCAATCGTGCGCTGACGTCACGGGGGTAGGGGAAGGGCTTTCCCTTCCATCCCTGCCTTGGGGGAGGGGGAGCCAGCGCTCCCTCTGGGCTCTGTGCCCATTACGTCCTGGGCACATAAGGGGTTAAGCAGCACAAGCTCAGTGGTGGCAGCATACTGTATAGTGATCAGGAGGACTGGACAGGTATGGGACACACAGGCTCACTCATTGAGAGTTCTGTTGTGTGCTTAACTTACACTTGGCCTACATCGATTTGGTGTGCAAGACTGTGCAGCATGTGTATGTCAAACATATGCTGGATGTATGTGTGCCTGTGAATTGTACAATGCAGGGACGATGCAGTGCTGTGCATGTATGTTGTATGCATGCACTGAGTTATGTGTGTCTAAATGGTACAATACAATGAAGATTCTGGGTTCCATTTTGGGGGACCAGGGCTAACTGGATGAATATGAGGAGGTAGAGGAATCCCTCACAGTCAGAATTTTGGATTACTGCATTCCTTTGAGCTGGGTGGGACACACTGGGAGAAGTCCCAAAGTCAGGTCATGGTGGTGGGTCACTGATGAGGGTATCGCTAGGCCCCCTCTTAGGGGGATAGCAGCCATGGTAGTGTGCTGAGGCAGGTGATCCAGGTACTGGTGTGACTTGTGTGCCCCAGGAACCCTTGCACCCATGAACTCCTATGCTTTTCAGTGCCTTTTACTGGAACTACAGTTACCTGCCAGGCACCCATTCGTGCCTGCCCTGCCAGCCATTCAGCCATCCAAAGATCAGAAAAGTCCCTGCAGTCTACTCCTACTGCTCCAACTGTTTTAACCATTTTCATACACTTTAACCATCTCTAACTGTCACAACCTGCTTCTGCTACAGCACCCAGCTATTCTACCATTAACATTTATTGCAACCTAGTCCAACATAATCTAATCATAATCAATAAAGGTGCACCTAATCAGCATAAGTATAAGTATAATATAAGTATAAGCATAAATATAGTATGTATCAGTGGCGGCCGGCAGCTTTGGGAGGAGGGCGGGCGGGGCACACACACAAACACACACACACACTCATTCTTTCACACACAGACACGCACGCACGCTCATCCATTAACAACACTCATTCCATTCAAACATGCATGCACGCACCATACATTCATTTTACAAATTCACACACATTCATTCTTCCACACACACGCACGCACGCACTCACATCCATTAACAACACTCATTCCATTCAAACATGCACGCACGCACCAAACATTAATTTTACAAGATCACACACTTTCTTTCTTTCACACACACACGCACGCACATCAATTAACAACACTCATAACACTCAAACATGCATGCGCGCACCAAACATTCAATGTAAAACATAACACACATACATACACACACACACACTTACCTTTAGCCTCCAGGTCCCAGGAGGGTTGAGACTGCTGCCTTCCCTCATTGGCTGACCTTAGGTCAGCCAATGAGGGAAGGCAGCAGTCCCAGTCTCGTCACAGAGTGGGATGGGGTCAGTGAGACTGCTGACCCCACCCCACTCTGTGACAAAGTGTCACTGATTGACACTTGCCCTGGGCACTTCAGGGCTTAAACCTGAAGCGCCCAGGGAGAGTGTCAATGGGTGACGCTTTCCTCGTCACCCAGGGGAGGGCCTTGAGGCACCTTTGCTGGGCCGAGGAGGTCACGCCCATAGGGGTCGTGATCTCCTCAGCCCAGCAAAGTTCAGCTCAGGCAGCCAGGAGTCTGCGCAAATCGCAAATGTCTGCTCCTGGCTGCCTGACCTGAACATAAAGAGTGTCTGTCAGGCTGACCTTTGTTCAGCCTGACAGACACTCTTCATGGGGTGGGGGGGGCGTGGCCCCTCCGCCCTAAAGGATGGGCCACCACTGGTATGTATAAATATAAGTATAAGAGAAGTCATCATCAGGTCTGCGGGGTCAAGGTCCACCTTGTCGGTGACAACAAGAAGATGAAGAAACCTTGCCCAGAGCAAGCATCCCAAGTTAGGACTTGTCACGTTAAAAGAATCACAAAAGCAAACTCATAGACTCATAAATAGTTCTTTGACCCCCATGGTGTTTGAATTCTTAAAAAATCTAGATAGAGAGTAGAGCTGTCGTATTGATGCTGGAACCTCCACAAGGGAGTCCTTGATAAGCAAGGATGTCTCGTACTCTGTCAGTATGGAGGAAGGTCCAGATGGGGATGAAGGTCTTCACCCTGCACACACATCGAGTGAAGTGGACATCTCAGGGCACGTTGTAGTGAACCCGAACCATCAATCTATAGAACACACTATGGACTTTAACACAGACTGTTTTAAAATTGATCTTCTTGATCACCAGAACGAAGAACAGCCAATGGTGATCCCACCATCAAATGTTTTCCACCCATCAACCCTAATTGCAACCTTGCGAGAATCAACCATGACATTTTAGGGGGGCATCATCAGTGTGGAATGGAGAGACATGAAGCAACCCTGGTATAAGAGAACAATTATCCAAACCACATAATTTAAGCCCCTTCTCCAAAAAATTTTGACATCTGGCCCACAAGCACTAGGCAAGCAATTGACAAACCTAAAACAACAGTATATTCATACACTCATATCCCAGCCTCAACTGGTCGGTGTTACCATTGTCCGTCCCAAATAAGTAAGCAGCCACTTCATACAAATATTTGTAAATCAAGTGAAAAGGATTATCAACAACACAGAGTGCTGGGTCATCGTCTTAGATACATTACAGGCAACCTTGAAACTAATAAACTTCCACTGAACAAACTTAGAACACAGGTTGACCTGTTAAACACCATGCGGTATTTATTTCCGGAATAAACACCAAACTGGAAGTTTTAAATAAACTGAACTATAGAATGCAGAAAGATCCAGAAGTCACATTTGCCTCATGCCTCTGCCCACCTATATTGGAAAAGTTGAGCACACTGTCACAGTTTTTAAGTAGCCTGGCAGTGGAGCCGAAGAGAAACATCCGTCCCAACCGCCAACAACAAATCACTCTCACCCCACATTCCACAAATCCTATATTCCAATTACTTTGCATAGGCAGCTACGAAGGCCAAATACATCCTTTCCATCACAACACATCTTCCCCCTTGCATTTATATATATTTTTTAACATAAATACAACAAGTTATGCATTGAGATTTATACTAAAAGAACTTGGTTGTGGTTTTAGTAATCACATACAACTATTACCACAAACACTTATAAGTAGAATTTTCTCTATACAACATTTTGCCCAGAAAAATATGTTTCACAGTTACACACATAGGCCCTAATAATAACATGGGCGGTAAATGCCGTCTACTGCTGCGGCGACAGTCGCCAAAAGACCGTCACCGCGGCTAACATCCGTCCGCCATAATATGACCACTGCCGGATTTCCGTCACAAGAAGGGCGGAATTCAGGCTGTGGCCATGCTGGCGGACGGTGTTAAGGTGGCCCTGCTACCACCAGCAGCGCCACGCCAGTAGACCGCCGCCAGCTGTATTATGAAAAATAATACGGCCTGGCGGTGATCTGCTGGTGGGCGCTGCTGGTGGTGGCAGCGCCCCATCCCGTCCCCTGCCAGAAGACCCCTTGGATGCAGGTAAGTCGGGTTTCCGACAGGGGAGAGGGGTGTTGTGTGTGTGTGCATGAATGTGTAAGTGTGTGCGTGAATGCGAATGTGTGTGTAGTGTTGTTTGCATGTGTGTGTGCATGTGTGAGAATGCGTGTATGAATGGAAATGTGAATGCGTGTCTGCATGTCAGTATGAATGTGTGTACAGATGGTTGCATGAATGAATTAATGCATGCATGTATGAATGCGTGCATGCCTGTGTGAGTTAGTGTGTGAATGTGTGGTGGGTGCCTGCGAGTGTGCATGTATGGGGGAATTGGAAGAGGGGGAGCATGGATGGAGGGGAGTGGGTGGCGTCTGGGGAGTCTAAGGGGGGTGGATGGGGCTCCTACCAGTGACAGGGAAGGAATTCCTTTTCACTGGTAAGGCCTACCACCATGGTTTTGTGGCATTACGAACGCCACAAAAATCATGGTGGTAGGCAGGGTTGAAATGCCACCGGCGGTACATGTAGCGGCCGCCATGTTGGTGCTACAGCCATGGCATTCAGTGTGGTAAATTAGCGGGTTGGCTTCAGCCAACCCACCAATGTCATAATGTGGCGGTATGTACTGCAAGCCTGTTGGCGGTACTACCGCCACATTTTCACCGACCGCCGGGGTCATAGTGACCCCCATAGTCAGTAAACTTCCCAGGTGTTGTGATTCTCCTTCCACACCTACTAAATGTATCCACTCTATTAGCTACACAACTGTCTTGCACAGAATCTTTGGTATGGCTAAGTGCTTGTGTAACATCAACATCTTGACTTGGAAAGTTAGTCTCACAGAGCATACTCTGATCTTTTCTAGTTGCTGCCTTCATCAACCAAGTAGCCTTATTCACGTTAATATTATTCTTCCCTTTGTTCGGCGAGACATGGCTCAAATGCCATACTTTTCCGTCCTCAAGCAACAAGCCATTGCATTGCACTTTCACAACCTGTAAGGGCGGAAAGAATTTCCCTTTTCCATATTTCTTGAATCCGGGTACTTTCACCTTTACCCAATCACCAACCTGCACATTTGTTTCTTTACGTTTGTGAATTGTATCATAATATTTTTTTAACCATGTTTGTGTAACCACAATATTCTTTATGACAGCCTCAGCTGTCCACTCACTCTTCCTACCACTAAACATCCAGCCAATACTATTTTTTTCAATGGAACCCTTCCTCTCATTATTTCAAACGGACTGTAACCCATCGACTACAAGGTGTAGTCCTATACAACCAAACTGTTCTCCACACTTCTCTTTCCCAAAACAATTTTGCACTTTCTGCTAACTGCATGCTGTTCTTCAGTACCCTGTTAAAACGCTTCACGGCACCATTACATGCTGGATGATAATTTGAAGTAGTAACATGTTTTATACCACACGTTAACAAAAATGGTTTAAATTTGTCAAAAAGGAATTGCAGCCCGTTATCCGTTATAATGACCTTTCTCAAAAAAACCTTATCCATATATTTACAATGGCCTGAGAGTCAACTGTACTCATATTCTGGCTATTTAGAGAAATGATCAATCATTACTAATATGTATTTGGATCCTTCCTCTGCATGTATATCTAGGCCTATTTTCTCCCAAGGCATGTCACGACACCTAATCGAACACAACAGTGGTTTAAATGTAGATAAGGTTTTCTATGATTCATTACATAGAATACATTCCCTCACTTTTCTTTTGATAGCCAGATCTATTCCTGGCTACCAATACTACTCTTTAAAGTGCCTCTGGAAAAATGAGCTTACCATTACACATTAATCTATTTTTTTCCATGGTCAATTCTTCTTTCACTTTCCAAAACCCTTGTAAATTTCCTTGTAGGTTATTTTTAGGTGACCACCCTTCACATAACAAAGTTTGTACTTTAAGTAATGTTGCATCGCCTTCTGATGCCCTGTCCCACTCTTCTTCAGTAATTTCCTGAACGTCATCCAGTACATCTGCCACACAATAATCCTCAAATTCATTCACCTTATGATCTGATTCTACCAATGACATTCTACTAAAAAAATCAGCAATTTTATTCTTGACTCCTGGCACATAATGCACCTCTTACTTGTAATCTAAAAGTCTTATGGGCATTTGAGCAATAAGTGGTGAAGCCCTGAACAATCCATTTGTTGTAAACACTTTAATGAGCGGTTTATTGTCGCTTTGTAGGATTACATTTGTCCCCCATATAAATGACCTGAAATGTTCTAGACCCCAAACGCAGGCAAACGCTTCGCACTCAATAACTGAATACTTTGCTTCAGTACCAGTTATTGAACAGGAAGCACATGCAAGTACACATTCTCTCCCACGTCTGTCTATTTATGTTAGCACAGCACCAATACCTCTACTGCTTGCATCCCTAGTGACAACACTTTGAAAATTTGAATCAAAACCTTGAAGAGCAGGCACGCTAATAATGTCATCTTTAATTGTTTAAAAAGCTGCCTGGCACTCTTTAGATCACTCAAACATACATTTCATTTTCAACAACTGTCTAATAGGGTACGTTTTACAGGAAAAATTATAAACATATTTGGCATAGAACTCTGCCAACCCTAAAAGTGCTCTGACCTCATCTTTATTTGTGGGTGCAGGCAAATCTTTTATTGCAACCACTAAACTAGCCATAGGTTCAACACCTTTACCACTAATCTCATGTCCTAAATATGTAACGTTTTGTTTAGCAATTTTACACTTACTGTATTCAGCTGTGAGCCCATTGTCGCTAAATACTTGTAGTACTTCCTTTATCTTGGCATCATGTTCTTTTTCGATTTACCCATAATAAGAATATCATCTTGAAAAAAAGACCACATCATGTATTGTGTTAAATAGTTTAAACATGAATCTTTGGAACATAGCAGCCGTAGAAGCTAGACCAAAAGGAACCCTAACAAATTGATAACCAAATGGGGTGACAAAAGCAGTCAGCCTACGGCTATCCAGATGTAAAGAGACCTGATAGTAAGCTGAGGTTAGGTCAATTATGGTAAACCATTCCTTGCCTTTAGTTAAAGCCACAATTTCATTGATTTTAGGTAAAGGAAATTGGTCTACTATTATATTCTTATTGAGATCTCTCAAACCCACACATAACCTCAATTTACCATCAGACCGTCTAGCTACCACTAATGATGCAATCCAGTCTGACGCTGCAATTTGTTCAATAATGCCATCCTGTAGTAATTAATCCAATTCATTAGAAACCTCACTCCTAATACTTAAAGGTATGCTTCTTGCTTTATGGACTTTGGGCATAGCATTATCCTTTAACAGAATTCTGTGTTGGAATTTTTTCAAATTACCAATAATACCCGAAAACACTTGTGCAAATAAGCCTTTCATGGACTCCTCATTAATGTCCTCGTCCTGAATCACAGAAACAGGCTCCGTGCTATTTGGATCAAGAAACTTACCAGTGCACCTGGATCACACCAACCTAAAACAGAAGGACCAGATTTGGAAACATACATTTTACATTCTGCTTCCCTATCCTTAAATACAAACAAAAGTTTCCTGTAGCCTAACAAATGAATTGGTTCAGCAGTAAAACTTTTTGGAGAAATATCAGGTGTATCTAGCTTTTTACCTACAATGTGTTTACATTTCTTCAACCAGGTCATTTAATTTAAAATTGTGTAAGGTGACCCTGAGTCTGCAGTAATAGTAATGGTAACACCTCCAATCAATATTTCACATTTCAGTTTCTTCCATTGATTGCATTATGTTGAACACTCTGGCCCTCATTACAACCCTGGCAGTTGGTGATAAAGCGGCGGTAATACAGCCAACAGGTTGTTGGACAAAAAAATGGGATCATGACCACGATGGAAACCGCCAACATAGACAGCCACTTTAACACTCCGACCGCCAGGGCGTTAGCAACAAACACTGCGGCAGTCACCGCCAACAGACAGACGCAAGACAATGTACCGCCCACCCTATTACATGGCACCAATCCACCAGCTTTTCAGGGGCGGTACCAACGACATAAAAAGCACGGTGCAAACAGTATACTGAAGGGGAACCACTCACCTTTCAACACTCAACGAAGAACCAGGATGCCAAGGAGCCCGAACTGTAGGTCTTCCCCATGCTGGTGTATCTGCTAATACACCAGGAATTTGAAAGAAGGCGATGGCGACGACGACAATGAGTACTGCACCTAGCACACAGGGGACGGGGGTAGGAAAAAGAGAGTGACACACACACCCCCAACATGCAACCCACCCAACCCCCACCCTGACCCACAACACCATACACACTAACAGATCCAACAATATTACAAGTACCCCCCGTAACCACCTGGAAGAACGCAAGGACAAAAGGAATTGAGTCAAATCTGTGATGTTTAGAAAATGCATATAAAGTTAACGATTGTAAACAACAGTTTATACAAATATTTACAATATGTACAGAAGGCCGTACCCTGTCCATTGCAAATGTCCGTGGACCAGTGCCCCAAAAAACCATGGGTGAAGCCCACAATTGACTCCTGCCTCAAAACGGAGAGAACACTGCAGGGGCATCAGGTCGAAAAAACACAGGCACCTCAGGGGGAAGGGGAGGGGGGCACCTCAGCTGGAAGATGGTACTACGCCACTGAACCTCGAGGGGGCAACATGCCCACAGCGATGTCCTGGGGAGTGCAAAGCCACAGTCTCTCAAGTGGGTGGTTTGCCCAATGCAGTCTGCAGTAATAGTAATGGTAACACCTCCAATCAATATTTCACATTTCAGTTTCTTCCATTGATTGCATGATGTTGAACACTCTGGCCCTCATTATGATTCATTACAACCCTGGTGGTCGGTGATAAAGTGGCGGTAATACCGCCAACTGGCTGGTGGACAAAAAAATGGGATCCAGACCACGGCGGAAACCACCAACATAGACAGCCACTTTAACACTCCGACCGCCAGGGCGTTAGCAACAAACACTGCGTCGGTCACTGCCAACAGACAGGTGGAAGACAATGTACTGCCCACTGTATTACAAGGCACCAATCCGCCAGCTTTTCATGGGCAATACCACCGACATCAAAAGCACGGCGGAAACAGTACACTGAAGGGGAACCACTCACCTTTTGACACTCAACGAAGAACCAGGACACCATGGAGCCCGAACAGCAGGTCCTCCCCATGCTGGTGTATCTGCTAATACACCAGGAATTTGAAAGAAGGCGAAGACGACAGTGAGTATTGCACCTAGCACACAGGGGAGAGGGGGAGGAAAAAGAGAGTGACACAGACACGCAACATGCAACGCCCCCAGCCCCCACCCTCACCCACAACACCATACACACTAACAGATCCAACAACATTACAGATACACCCCGTAACCCCATGGAAGAACGCAAGGACAAAAGGAATTGAGTCAAATCTGTGATATTTAGAAGATACATATAAAGTTAACGATTGTAAACAACAGTTTATACAAATATTTACAATATGTACAGAGGGCCGTACACTGTCCATTGTAAATGTCCGTGGACCAGTGGCCCAAAAAAACATGGGTAAAGTCCATGCCTCAAAACGGAGAGAACACTGCAGGGGCATCAGGTCGAAAAAACACAGGCACCTCAGGGGGAAGGGGAGGGGGGGCACCTCAGCCGGAAGATGGTACTACGCCACTGCTCCTCGAGGGGGCAACATGCCCACAGCGATGTCCTGGGGAGTGCAAAGCCACAGTCTCTCAAGTCTCTCAAGTGGGTGGTTTGCCCACTGCTTTGTTCTGGGGAGTGCAAAGGCACAGTCTCTCAAGTCTCTCAAGTGGGTGGGTTGCCCACTGCTTGGTCCTGGGGAGTGCAAAGCCACAGTCTCTCAAGTCTCTCAAGCGGGTAGGTTGCCCACTGCTTGGTCCTGGGGAGTGCAAAGCTACAGTCTCTCAAGTCTCTCAAGTGGGTGGTTTGCCCACTTCTTGGTCCTGGGGAGTTCAAAGCCACAGTCTCTCAAGTGGGTGACATGTTCCACAGGTTATGGAGGGGGCCTTGTGCCCAGTCTGCATCATCCTGCCAAGGATAGGGTGAGTGGATGCATCTCTCCACTGGTTCTGGAGGGGGCTTTGTGCCCAGTGATGCTGCACCTGGAGTGTGGCAGTTCACATTCCCTCACCTAGGTGTCTGAGGCACAAGATGTGCAGGGAACAGGTAGCATGATACTCCATGGAGGCAGAGCCTGACTCCATCCTGCGGCGACTTAGGCTGCAAACTTCTGGTAGTGCCAGTGCTGGTGGTGGTGCCTCAAGTGGTGGGTGCAGGGTCCAGGATGTCTCCTGCAGCCTCGGACGGATGTTCACTGGGGATGCTGCTGATGTCCGATGTAGTGGCACCAGCTGGGCATGTGGCGGTGCATATGGCAGTGCAGGAGGTGGTGCCTGCGGCGGTGTCTGCGGTGGAGATGCTGCCGGTGCTTCCCATGGCGCAGGTGCTGGTAGTAGTGGAGGGAGATACCAGGCTGTCTCCAGCAGCCTCGGATAGCTGCCCACTGGGAATGATGCTGGTGACTGTCGTTGTGGCAGCGGCGGTGCAGGGGGCGGTGCAGATGGCAGTGCAGATGGTGGAGCAGGTGGCGTGCAGGTGGCGGTCACTGTGGTGGAGCTTACAGGGTGCCCCTTCGATCCTCTTGGACTTGCAGGGATCACAGCGGAAGCCGACTTGGTGGCTGAGGTGCTGGCCTGGGATCTAGACATCCTGGCCCCAGGGGAAGGACGGAGGGGGAGAGGCGTAGGGAAGAGGTCAATGTTAGCCAGGAAAAGTTTTTTAGACACACTGGGACGGGAAGATGGAGGGGGTGTGGGAGTGGAGGAAGAGGTAGTGGTTGTAGGAGGTGTACGTCTGCTGAGTTTGGGTGAAGGTGCATGGGCTGGAGGCTGTTGTGAGGTGGATGGCTGTTGGGTGGGGGTGTGCCTGCATTTGTGTACTTTAGGATGAGGGCTCACAGACACACTGGGAGAGGACACAGGGGACATGTGCATGGTTGTGGCGGTGGTGATTGCTTGTGAGGTGTGTGTTGTGATGGGCGTGCTTGTGATGGAGGCAGTGGCTGATGATGTAGTGCATGCAGGTGTGAGTGGAGACCCTACTGAGAGGGAGGTGGATGAAGAGGAGGAGGGGTAAACAGTGGAGGAAGTGGATGTTGGTATGTGTGCATGGGTATGGTGCTTGTATGAGGGCCTGTGTGATGATGTGTGGTGCTTATGTTTTCCTGGGCCACTTTTGTGTGTTGATGTGTGTGTATGCTGGTCTGAAGGTGTGCTTGGCATAGGGTGAGGTAGAGGGGATTGGGTAGGGGTAGTGGAAGTTGGAGGGGGGAGGCTGGACACAGGGACAATGGCTGCCATCAGTGCTGAGGCCAGAGCCTGAAATGCTCTATGTTGGGCCGCCACACCACAATGAATGCCCTCCAGGTATGCATTTGTTTGTTGCAAATGCCTCTTGACACCCTGGATGGCATTCAGAATGGTTGACTGCCCAACAGTGAGGGATCTCAGGAAGTCAATAGCCTCCTATATGAGGGCAGCAGAGCTGACTGGGGCAGGGCCTGAGGTGCCTGGGGCAAAGGAGATGCACACCTTCCTAGGTGAGCAGGCACAGGAAACACGCTGAGGGGCTGCTGGGAGGGTGGTGCTGGTAGGGGGGTGGCGGCTGTACCTGTTGTTGGGGTGGGCACAGAGGTGTCAGCCACCATCTGGGAGCTTCCATCGGAGGAGAAGTCGCTGTCACTGGTATCCCCTGCTGTCCCCGTCGTGGAGCTCCCCTCACCCCCTGTCCCACTGGTGCCTTCACTCTCAGTGGATTCACCCTCATGGGCCATGTGGGATGCAGCTCCCTCCGTCGCCGGTGCCTCTGCTCCTCCGCCAGATGATGCTAATGCACACAAGGACAGGATGACAAAACAAGAAGTGGGGGAAGAGACAGAGGATAAACTTGGTCAATGCCAGCAACACCACTACCGTTGGCTTACACAACACACACTGAGCTGCCCTATGCACTAGACCATGCCCAACTAGTCACTAAGGTAGTCACCAGCCAATGGGGTGCAATGCCTAATACCAGCATCTGCACACCTGACACCCACAGGCCCCTGCCCAGTAGTAGTTGGCCACTTGTACCATTGGGGTAGGAGTGCTTCAGACCTTGCAAACAAGGGACCTACCCTGCCATGATCGCCCTGGCCTAGGGGCACCCACAGCCCACATCCCCCACCCAGCTGAATCTGTACTCACCACCTTGTGTCTGCTGTGATGCCCTCAAGCGCCCACCCAAATCCGGGTAGGCCACCGCCAGGATCCTGAACATCAATGGGGTCATGGTGCGACGGGCACCCCTTCCACGTTGGGAGGCCAGCCCCAGGTGGGCCTCCGCCGTCTTTTTGGTCCAGCGGCGAAGGTCCTCCCATCTCTTGCGGCAGTGGGTGCTCTGCCTGTGATAGACCCCAGGGTCTGCACCCCCTTGGCGATGGCATGCCAAATATCCTTTTTCTGGTGGGTGCTGACCTACAGGGAAAAGTCAGCGGAAAATGTAATTACGCACCCCTCTGGACTGTCATACTCATTGCCCACCAGTTCCCACCCATGCCCTGGCGCACATACACTGACCACCTCTCATGCAGCATTCAGGCCAGGATGCCTTAGCACCCCCCAACATGTGGCTTACATCCACACCACTCCAAACAGGCATTGCCCACACATCATGCTCACAGTTTACTCACCTGTATGTCTGGAGGACCGTAGAGTAACGTTTACTGGGGAGGACCCCATCCACCAGTTTCTCCAACTCCTCTGCAGTGAAGGCACGGGCCCTTTCCCCAGACACTCTAGCCATTGTTGCTTCCAGACTCAGGTCACAGCAGCACTTGCAGTGTAGGTCCTCTCCTGTTGATGATCAGGTAGCAAGTGAGTGAATAGCTAGAAAATTGCAGTGACGTCTGTGGCGGTGCATACTGTCACCGCCGGCGTACATCGCCATTGGCTCCTGGGACCCATAGGGCCCAATGATAACCAATGCGGAGTTGCGCGGCGATCATCGACCGCGACACAGCACAACACCAGCTCAGCTACCTCGGTTCCCTTTGTCCATCTTCACAGGTCAGGCAGCCGTCATTTCAGGGGGGCACACGGCTTGGCACCTAACTGCGTCACCGTCACAGCACATATTGGCACATATACTGACTCTCGAATTCACACACTGCTTCTGTGACAATAATTCAAAAACAGTTGTGCTATCTATGTGGAAAATGACCTTCTGATCACTGTTTTCTTCCATGGGCTACAACCGCTGAGGCAGATGATGGCATCCTCCGGTGTACAGACCCCTGATGGACCTGTAGATAATGGAGGACAGACACATTATCATCACATACAGACTTGATCGGGCCACAATCCAAGAACTGTGTGCCCAATTGGAGCCAGACCTGATGTCAGCTATCTGCCAGTCCACAGGAATACCCCCTCTAGTGCAGGTCCTGTCAATGCTCCATTTCCTGGCAAGTGGTTCCTTTCAAACAAAAGTGGCCATGGCATCAGGGATGTCTTAGCCAATGTTCTCCAACATGTTGACCAGAGTGTTGTCTGCCCTGCTGAAAAACATGCACAGCTATATCGTTTTCCCCCAGGTGGAGGATTTGGCCACAGTGAAAGCTGACTTCTATGCCCTGGGACATATCCCAACATCATTGGTGCCATTAATGGTACACATGTGGCATTTGTCCTCTCCCGCAGAAATGAACAGGTCTACAGGAATAGAAAAAGCTATAATTCGAAGAATGTGCAAATGGTGTGTTTGGCAGACCAGTACATCTCCCATGTGAATGCAAAATATCCTGGCTTAGTGCATGATGCCTATGTCTTGAGGAATAGCAGCATCCCTTATCTGATGGGGCAACTCCAGAGGCACCGGGTGTGGCTCATAGGTGAAGCCAAGGTCCCCACACAGTATAAGTTTGGGTCTGCGTATGGGGTTGCCCTAAGGGTTAGTGTGTGTCTAACAGTTGTCCCTCGATATTTACAGGTGACTCTGGTTACCCCTACCTCTCATGGCTACTGACCTCAGTGAGGAATCCCAGGACAAGGGCAGAGGAACGTTACAATGAGGCACATGGGCAAACAAGGAGGATTATTGAGAGGACCTTTGGTCTCCTGAAGGCCAGCTTCAGGTGCCTCCATCTGACAGGTGGATCCCTGTACTACTCACCGAAGAAGGTATGCCAGATCATCATGGCATGCTGTATGTTGCACAACCTGGCCTTGAGACCCCAGGTGCCTTTTCTGATGGAGGATGAGCCTGGTGATGGTCTTATGGCAGCGGTGGAGCCTGTGGACAGTGAGGAAGAGGAGGCAGATGAAGATGATGTGGACAACAGAACAAACATTATACAGCAGTACTTCCAGTGACACACTGGTAAGAGACTGTAACTCAACTTCACATTTCAGTATACTTTTGGACATTGTACATGGCAGCCTCTTACCATCTGTCTATGGCCATTGACTGTTCCCTTTGGATTCCCTTTTTTCAGATCTATGTACCCCATTCTGGCTCCTGCTATGTGTACTGCTGCCCACCAACTGTCATACATTGGTATAATTCAATGATCATAGACGTTGCAATGCTTTGAGAATTTTGTAAGAGTACATCTTTCTAATCATTACACTGACTCTAATATGGTTTATATTTCAACGGTGTTTATGTTTTGTGCTAATAAGTATTGGGGTAAGTGCAAGGGGCTGGGGTGATGGTGGAGGAAGGTCCAGGGTAGAGTCCAGTCTATTGGTATCACATGTGCATTGTCAAATGGGGCATAGGAAGGGGAGTAATGGCAGTTCGAGGTGGACAGGGTGACAGAGTGGGACAGAAGGGTGACAATCAGGAGAGTCCTATTTCCTGGCGGGGGTCTTGGCAATGTTCTCTGTCTTCTGCCTGGATCACAGGGACCATTTGTGGGGTGGTTCTCCTTCTGCGGGGGTGGGGTGCTGGTGGCCTGTTGTTCCTGTGGCGGGGCCACCTGTTCACTAGCGTCAGCAGAGGAGGAAGGCTGTTCCTCGGTTTGGCTAGTGTCAGGGGCGCATTGTTGTGCCACTGCCTCCCTCATGGTCTTGCCCATGTCAGCCAGCACCCCTGCTATGGTGATCAGGATGGTGTAGATTTTTGTGATGTCCTCCCTGATCCCCAGGTACTGTCCCTCCTGCATCCTCTGGCCCATGGTCTCCTGGGAATGGTGGTATGCTCCCATGATGTTTGAGAGTGCCTCGTGGAGGGTCTGTTCCCTGGGTCTGTCCTCCCCCAGTCACACAGCAGTCCTCCCAGCTTCCTTGTTGTCCTGTGCCTCTGTCCCCTGAACCGTGTGCCCACTGCCACTGACCCCAGGTCCCTGATCGTCCTGTGTTAGTGGGGTTGCCTGGGGTCCCTGTAGTGGTGGACACAATGCTGAATGATGTGTCCTGGGGACGATGGCATGGGCCTGCTGGGTGGGTGCTGTGGTGTGTTTCCTGAGGGGGAAGGCTCTGTGGTGGGTCGGGACTGTGGCAGGGCAACCGACTGTCCAGAGGTCCCGGATGGGCCAGGTTGGTCATCGTGATCCAGACGTGCAGAGCTGCTGTCATCACTGTGGGCCTCTTCTGGGGGGTGGGTGGATGTTGGTGGCACCTCCTCTCCGGTGACGTTGGGTAGGGGTCTTGTTGGGATGCAAATGCATTGTTATTGTATCTGTGTGTGCCATCTTGTGCAATGGGTGTGTTTCCCTGTATAATGGTGCTTTCCCTGTCACCTTGGCCTTGTGTGAGTGCTGATTATGTGGGCTGGGTGAGTCTCTCTACTGGGCATGCTGTGGTGATGTGTGTCCATGCAGGTCTGTGATGGGTGTCCATGCATTGTTGTTGCATGCAGGGCTTGGTATTGGGATGGGTGGGGTGTGAGGGTGGGGGTATATGTGAGGTGATGGATTAATGGGAGTGAGGGTACGGGTGGGGGTATGTGATGGCATGCAGGTAGGGTGGGGGATATAATGGTAAAGATTTGACTTACCAGAGTCCAGTCCTCCTGCTATTCTTGCCAGGCCCTCAGGATGCATGATCGCCAAGACTTGCTCCTCCCATGTTGTCAGTTGTGGGGGAGGAGGTGGAGGTCCACCGCCAGTTCACTGTACAGCAATCTGGTGTCTTGAAGCCACGGAACACACCTTACCCAGTAGGTCATTCCACCTCTTCCTGATGTCATCCCTGGTTCTTGGATGCTGTCCCACGGCATTGACCCTGTCCACGATTTTCCGCCATAGCTCCATCTTCCTTGCAATGGATGTCTGCTGCACCTGTGATCCGAATAGCTGTGGCTCTACCCGGATGATTTCCTCCACCATAACCCTTAGCTCCTCCTCAGAAAACCTGGGGTGTCTTTGCGGTCCCATGGATGTGGTGTGAGTGATATGTGTGTGGATGTGCGAGGTGATGTGTGGGGTGATGTGTTGGGGTGTATACTGTGATGTGCGTGGATGGTGTATGGGTGATGGTGTTCTGTGCCTCTGATTGAGTGTGTGCTCTTTGTTTGTCTCTCTGTGCTTGGTCTCTTTTTTGTTGTTGTAAGGGGTTGTGGGTAGTGTGGATGTGTGTTTTATAGTGGTCTAAGTGTGTCGGTGTGGTGTGTATATGTGTGTCAGGTGTGTGTATTTTGAATTGTCCAATGTGGCGTGGTTTTGTAAGTATG
The DNA here is from genome assembly GCF_031143425.1 of Pleurodeles waltl. Lineage (NCBI taxonomy): Eukaryota > Metazoa > Chordata > Amphibia > Caudata > Salamandridae > Pleurodeles > Pleurodeles waltl. Next base: position 474,070,778 of record NC_090445.1, read on the forward strand.
TGTGTATTTTGAGTGTGGTGGTGTGTACTGCCAATGGTTTACCGCAGTTCGAAGACCGCTGCGTTGATTCGTGGGTCGTGATGCTGTGGGCGTATTACTGTTGGCAAGACAGTGTGGGTTTTGCTATCGCCATTTTATCACTGACCTTTGGTGTGGCGGACTGTGTGGGTGTCTGTATTGTGGCGGTAATCTCTGTGTGGGTCATAATACCCATGGTGGATTACCCCTGCAGCCACGGTATCTTGGCGGCCGTCGGCACAGTGGTAAGCAGCATTTACCGCCAGGGTTGTAATGAGGGCCTCTGTGTTTTTTATATTAAGGACCCACATGTTCTTGTCATCACCTTTATCCTGCTTCCAGTGATAAATTTTGTAACGATCAATCCCAACACAAACTGTGGGAGTGTAGCATCTATCCAAACCCTCTAAAGCACGTGTAAACGCATCACCTTGTTCCCTTTGTTTTTTCTCAATGCAATTATATGTTTTCAGACCTTGTGGACATAGACAATGTAACAATATCTTCTTCTTTCATTCTGTAGCAAAATCATAGTCTACATCACAAGTAGAAATGTAATTATTCTTGCCACTCCTGCCATTTAATTGAGGAATCACCAATACCTGGTAAAATGGTTGTGGTGGTGGTACATTTTAATGTATTTGATGCCATACTTTGTGTTAATGACTTGAGGATAAATCTTGAGCTTGTAGAACAATTTATTACTATTTATTTTGTTTCTTCTTTTTTCAATTTTATTTATTGTTCTCTTTTTTATTAGAACTAGAACCACATGTTTAATGTAGTATCGCACAATCGCGATGGTGCAGCTTCCTGGTAGGTTCTCGACGTGAGAACGGTGTAAATTTACATACACGAAGATGAAGGTGAGCTTTCTAGTTATTTTTTTATACATTATGACACATGAACACATCGGATTATGTCATGCATGTAGTCACGCTGCCTGTTGCGGTGAAAGCGTGTAGTAATCGCGCATCCAATAAAATAAGGAGAATTATCTCTTTGAAGAAAGTTGTAGTTTATTCATGACAAGACCCACGACCTTCTTCTTCCAGCTCACCAGTCTGTCTCAAATCAAACCCAAACATTCCCTCATGACCTAGTCAGAATTCTATACTCTACATTCCTTAAAGCAACAAACATTAAATAACACTTATGCCCCTACTTACATAAGAAATTCTCTTCCACATATTACACATCCCCCTTTCCATAAATCAAATAAGAAATTGAAGCAATAACATAAAATATATATACAAATATACAATAAAAATGCACACAAAATACATCGACTCTAAAATTGATAAAGGAAAATCAAACAGAGGAAATATACATATTTACAAATCATTAATAATATACAAAGTCCCTTGAATGAGTAGGAGCAGATCTCATTCTAGAACTACTCCTGATTGAAGCATCTCCACCACCTGTAGACTGGAAAATAAATGGCGGAGAAGGAACAACTGTATTGTCACTGCTCCCCATACCATCTCCTTGATTCAAATTATCATGCAACTTCCCACTGCGGCCAGCACATGTATGAGCATCTAAATCAAACCAATCCTGTCTTTCCTTGCTACCATGTGCCTTCACCCTTTCAAAAATGATGCCAGCTTGCTTAGGAGTAATTTTGACTAAAACATTACAATTCCACCACTCCCTATCTTGCAATAGAACTGCTGTCCTGTTCACCCTTACAACTTTTACAGGTTCAGAGAATTTTGACTGCCCCTTACTAACCCTATGCGGTTTTTTGATAAGGACCCAATCTCCCACACACAACGTTCCCTCCTTAACGTGCATCCTGGAATCATAGTTTTTTTTATAACAATCTTGTTTTTCACGGACATGTTCTCTGAGACTTTGTAAGTCTACTTTTTGATAACGTTCCACTTTATCCAATAACCAATTTGGACTAATGGCCGTAATAGGTTTCCTTCCTCTCAACAAAATGAAAGGAGCAACATCTGTTGTACTCTGTGGTGTAATATTATAATTCCACACCTTGAACTGTAAGTAATCTCTGACATCAAGGTTATTAGCAATTGCCGTTTGAACACCATCCTTAATTAATTTATTTGCCCTTTCAACTAAACCATTGGAAGAGGGACTATATAAAGGTACCCTTATGTGTTTTACATCATTTTTAACCAGAAAACTGGTGAACAACTCAGAAATAAAATGGGAGCCATTATCCGTCACAATCTCCTTAACTCTCCCCTCTATATAAAACAGATGTTTCAAAAATGTTATGACAGACGCAGAATCAGCAGACTTAACAAAAGAAAAGTACAACCATTTTGAAAAATAATCAATAGCCACAATCAAAAACTTTTTATCACAACCCAGCATGTTAATAGGGCCCGAAAAATCGAACCCAATTTTTTCCCAAGCATTGTTGGGCCAAGTAACCGGACATAAAGGAACCGTAGAAGTCTTCCAATGCTTGCCTGAACACAAGCATTCCGTGCAAGAATCAACAAATCTTCTAACTTGCCCATCAATACCTGGCCACCAATAGATTTGTTTTATTTTCTTTGACGTTGCCGAAATACCTAAATGTCCCTCATGTGCCAAAGCAATAATTTTTGGACGTAAAACACTGGGAGGGACAAACAAATCTTGTCGAACCAAGATATCATTAACAATCGACATTTCTGAAGCCACCTGATGAAAACATCTCAACTCCATTGACATAGATCTTTCATTGGGCCAACCATCAATTAAAAATTTCTTCACTTGAGTCATACACTCATCTTTGTCACAATTCTCAACCCATTCTTTCTCAGAAATCCGAAATTGTTCATTTACATCACCAATAGTAAACACGTACTCCAATCCAATCCATTTTTTATCCTTGACATCCACCACCTCATCACATTCAACAGGTAGGCGTGATAAACAGTCCGCTCTAACATTTTTCCCACCAGGAATGTATTTTATGTCAAAGTTGAATTCCTGTAACCTAGCCAACAATCTAATCAGTCTAGATGAAGCTTTATTCGAACAACTATCTCCCAACATGTATATTAAGGGTTTATGATCCGTATGCAATTCAAATCTGTTCCCCCAAATATACATTTTACATTTTTCAGCGGCCCAAGAGCACGCTAGTGCTTCCCTTTCAATCGTACTATAGTTTTTCTCAGCCACATTCAAGGTACGTGAGGCAAATGCAATGGTACATTCCTGACCATTAACCATTTGACTGATGACTGCCCCTAAACCTCTTCCACTGGCATCAACTGTAATTATGCACTCCGCCCCATATATGAATGGCTTAATTGCAGAAGCAGACGTGATAAATTTTTTTACAGCCACAAACGCCTCCTGACAATCCTTGGACCATATGAATTTCTCATTTTTTTTCAAGAGATTCCTTAACGGCTGCACAACTACTGCATAACCTTGCACAAAACGTGCGTAGTACTCACTCAAGCCTAAAAACGCCCTAAGGGAATCTTTGTCACCCGGAACTGCCGCTTCATGTATACCTTTTAACAATGATTCTTTGGGTCTGATACCATCACCTGAAATGTTGTGTCCTAAATAATTAACCTGTTGTGCTAAAAATTTAAATTTTTCAAAATTTACCGTCATACCCCACGCACCCAATCTACCTAAGACCTCTTCTAAAAGTACAATGTGTTCATCTAGGCTTACCGTGTGAACTAAAATATCATCTTGGAAAGTTTGTACACCCCCAAGATCTCCAAACATTTGATCCATCAATCGTTGAAAAACGCTGGCAGCAGACGCCAAGCCAAATGGCATGCGCCTGTACATAAATACACCAAAAGGTGTCACAAACGTAGTCAAATGTTGTGAATTTTTAGCCAATGGAATCTGATGGTACGCTGAGCGTAAATCAATTGTAGAAAAATATTTACTACCACCTAATCTGGCAAGCATTTCATGAATACGTGGGAGGGGATGACAATCAACAAGGATATTTCTATAAAGACCTCTTAGATCAGCACACAGGCGTATATCCCCGTTACATTTTCGTGCGACCACTGCCGCAGAAACCCATTCTGATGATTCCACACGTTTAATAATGCCTTGATTAGACATATCATTAAGTAATTTCTTAAGATCATCTCTGGCTGACAAAGGCACAGGTCTTACTTTTTGTATCACTGGAACCGCATTACTCTTGAGTACAATCTCATGTTCAAAACTTTTAATAACTCCTATCTCGCTAGAAAATACTTGAGGAAATGTATCTTGTAGCATCTTAGTGAAATTGTCACATATGTTTTTTTCTTGAATCATTAAAATGGGCATGTCACCTAAACCTGGTCGTAACATAATGCCCAACTTAGCTTGGTCCTGCCAACCTAGAATATCCCGTCCGTTAACAGCTACATAAATTTTAGTAAAAATGTTCCTCCCCTTAAACAAAACACTATCCTCAAAGTATCCCCTCATGATTATGTCATACTCCCCAAAAGCCTTGGGATTAATAGTTGTAGATTTCAGTAATTTTTCAGACCAGAATTTGTGAAATGTGTTCTCCGCTAAAATTGTGATTGGAGATCCAGAATCCGCCATCACATTTAAGTAAATTGCTCCAATTTTAACGTCACATAAAGGACCTTTACATCTTTTTCCACATTCACCTAATGCACTAATTTCTAGTGATGACACCGATACATTGTTAATCGCTTCAGCCAATATGTCATTCTCAACATCAAGTTGACTAATCTTGACTCTTGTTTTACTAGCATGACATACATTATAGAAATGTCCAATTTTCTTGCAATTGTTGCATCTCTTGCCTTGAGCTGGACAATTTTGAAAATTCCCTAAATGGAATCTCGACCCACATCTGTAGCATGCTCCACTCACCCTCTTGTCAACATTCCTTCTCACACTACCCTTATGTGTAACCAAATGTATATTAGCCTCATTACTAACAGGTGTGACCTCGACAGCGGAAACGTTAGCAATGTCAGAGGACACACTGATACTAAACTCCGATAAAAAAATTTATGAAACCACAGAACGCTCTATACTTCTTGCTATATCCATAACCTCATCTAACGATGGATTCTTACACGTTAAGATGCGTTCTTGAATCTTTTTGTTAAAGCAGTTAAAAACTAATAGATCGCGTAAGGCAGTGTCAAGATAATTCCCAAAAACACATTTAGATGCTAATACACGCAAAACAGCCAAATAATCTTCAATAGATTCATCCGCAGATTGTTTGCGTTTAAAAAATGTGTGTCTTTCCACCATTACTGAAGGTTCATCCACGTATTGCCTTCCCATACGTGCCAGTGCTTCCTTATAAACATCCCAAGAGTCATCTTGCGTAGGTGCAGAAACCACAGGTAGATTATCGTATATATCTTGTCCAGCATTACCCAAAAGATTAAATAAATGGCTTTTTTGCGAGCTGGTGAATATTTTAAACCATCCATGGCTTCCAGATAATTCTCAAAAATTCTTAGCCATTTATGCCACGGTTTACTAGGTTTTCCAGGAAGTTCCAAAAAAGGAGGTGGTTGCATGGCATATGAAATACTATTATTGGCCATCCTTTAATATTTCTTGAACAAATAATATGAAATTTTTTAAATCTCCTCCTCACTTGTGTGCTTTCTATCGTCTTGGATGCATGCGCGATGCAAAATAATGAAAACACAGTCACTTTCCGTGTACGATCTCCGTGTCTCACTCACTTTAACTTGTTGCTAGGCAACCTGCACCAACACATCCAAAATGGAGACACGCAACGTCAATCACTGTGATGGCGTACCACGCTATGCACAAGAGCGAGATTGCATGTGTCATTCAGCGCGCTGTGATCCTCACACAGAGCGTGTTGCTGCCTGGAACTCTGCGCCCACTTCGAACAATGCCGCTCCCTTCGTTGATGGTGCAACCGTTGGAAGCCTTGCACGCTTCCAAACTGAATTCGTCACCTTGACTAGTATATTATTCCGATTCTTCCCTATGTAGTTCCAGCACGAGTCCAACACGTATGCTGTCCCCAGCTGAAAAAAATCACACCACGCAGTGCTCAGTGTCTTCAATCCGACACACAGGTCCCAAAACACATGCACGAACGGCGATCAGCACTCTTGACGAGGTTTAAATCTTCACTGTCGGTGGGTCTAAGTTTAAGATCGTCGCCATAAATTGTAGTAATCGCGCATCCAATAAAATAAGGAGAATTATCTCTTTGAAGAAAGTTGTAGTTTATTCATGACAAGACCCACGACCTTCTTCTTCCAGCTCACCAGTCTGTCTCAAATCAAACCCAAACATTCCCTCATGACCTAGTCAGAATTCTATACTCTACATTCCTTAAAGCAACAAACATTAAATAACACTTATGCCCCTACTTACATAAGAAATTCTCTTCCACATATTACAAAGCGGCACGAGCAGACAAGCATTGCAGCGGCACGAGCGCACACGCAGCACGTGAGAACCTACTTTGAAAATGAATAACATACGCCTCCAGGAAGATTAATGAAAAAAATGCTCATCCACTTACAAATCTTCTGCTGAACTGATCTTTAAGTAAAAAGAAGTTATTTATGAGTATCGCCATAATACGTAACATGTACTCCATAAACACGTGGAATTGATGCCGGGGCTGCCAAGTCATCGTCGTCAAATTTGTAATGATGAAATCCACAAATCTGCTGCAGTCTTACAGGTTTATTTCCAAGAGAAACAGCCCCAACCATAACACACAGTACCCGCAGCTCTTGTCCGTCCCAACAGCCAACCTCGAATCCCTCTCACCCCACATTCCACAAATCCTACATTCCAAGTACATTGCATAGGCCGCTATGTAGGCCAAATATATCCTTTCCATCACAACAACAGGCAATTATTTCCAATCTTCCTTACAAATCTGGCTCAGACAGAAGGATTCGCCATGGCTGGGGAAAACATCCATCCAGTAAGCCAGGCTGAAGTAATCACTGCAGGGGACTATCACTGCATAACAGTGTCTGTCAGTCTACCCAGAGCAAATGCCCAACCAGCACAGTTGCCACCCTTGGCCACGAGGGATAAGAGTCCAAAGGAATACAATTCACCTGAAACTAAAAAACTACAAATTGATTTCAGCGAAGCACACAACAAAATGGCCACTGACGGGACACTGTCCAAACCAACAAGCAATAAAGCCTATTAGTTCCTCAAGATCCACCATTAGGGCCACATGACATATTATTTTGTGGCAATCTGATATAATTCTTCAAGAACATCAAGCATCTAGAAAACCTCAATTCAACAGACATCTCATTGGTAGAATTTATAAAACACAGAAGCATGAAAGCGACAGAGTCCACACTGATAACTCCAGCATCATCCAAACTAGCCTGAAAAGTGCTTGGTGAAAAAGATACATTTTGGAAATGAGACATCAAGATCACACTCTTTCATGAAAATAGTTATCCAGCTCTTCTAGCCAGCACACCAAAGATATTGGAGTCACAGCCACAAGGAGAATGTTACATCAGTCTTCACGGGTTGCATGAAAATCCACCTCGGGTAGCACATTACCACAGAGAACAAGATCCGCAGGTCGAAGAGAAGCAGTTCTTCTCTTTGCTTCTTTTTTAATTCTTAGAAACCCCCACTGGCACTGTAAATTCAAGGCAACTTGAACAAGTAAGGACAGACTCTAAGATGTCATCTTTCATTTTGGAAGGGCCCCATCATTTTAAGGCCCTCGCAAAATGTGATTGGTCATGCCTTCCCTTGGCAGAAAAAAAGGTGTTTTGAACGGGGAAAGTAGTGCAGTTCCCATTCCCCATTGAGCAGGCGACTGGTGAAAATGGACTGACAGCAGTCACAATCTACATCTGTTCTTGGAACATGTCAGGAATCCACAAATAGATTACTAACCCGGAACTCATGCTTTTACAAGAGATGTGTGTTGAGCATTTAGTGCCCCTGATAGGTAACATGGAATTTACTAATATCGCAACCAGATCAAGGGTGGCCGAAAGAGGACTTAGCAACATACTTGTCGACACTTGAAAATCAAGGTCGAACAGCCAATTTGCCCTAAAAACTGGCTTCAGGGAGTCAAAATGGAGGACCGGGCCGAAGGAGTAAAACATCCATTAATGCTACTAAATGTATATCTCCACCTCGTTTTTAAGGCAAAGTCGTCAGTCATACTGATCTTGGAAACTATTAACAACTTCATATCGTAACATTTATAATAATTTAATGGGATTTTAATTCAAACCTCTTTAACCTACAAGAGTTTGGTGAAAACCTCACTGCACAAAATGCAGTATTGAATATCCAGAAGAGGTAGTCCCCCCACAAAGACGGAATGATACCCCGAGCTCTCGGCTTGCATCGTTGTTTACAGCTTCAGGGCAATGAATCCTGAATGGGAGATTCAAAGGGAACGAACTCCAGGCCCGCACGACCATCACACAGCTGTTCACCACTGTGACAGACTATACGGGCTCCCACTCTGACTCTCTTCAAATACACCCGAGATTTCAGAATCCAAGAGAGCGACCACAACTCACAGAACACAGTCGTAAATCACAGCCGATATCCTAATTTCTGATTTAAATAATCGAACATTTGAAGCAGTTGTGATGGCAGGCACAGCTGCAAGAAGAAATCATGTCAAACTGCACAAAACTGTTGAATGAATATCCATTTGCATCTTACAATGTAATTGCCAATAGGGCACATTACTGCAAGACTCTGCTAACAAAGTACAGTAGAGAGAAGGTTTTTTCACACCAATTAACTGCCAAACGAAAATTCTCGCCATGGGTAACAAAACACCTCACTGCAGCAAACAAGGCACTAAACAAAGAGTGTGGTCTATTAAAATGCAACCCACCTCAACAAGATAGGGTGAGGAAACTGTGCCGTGAGCAAAAGAGCGCAGTCTGGATGACCAAGAAACAGGCACATTCTGGGCAAAAATGCTCCATGCATGCAACCCAGAAATTCCAAAGCATTTTGAGGTAAATAATGACTCTACAGCAGTTTACAGTGCTAAGCAATGAGCTCTAGGCACAGCACCTGCAAAATCCCTACTCTATCTCTCCAGGCTTTAATTCAGTCCTATGGAAGAAAACAAAGATGGAAAACCAGGTACAGTACAGTGACTTATGGGATCAAGCTCCCTGATGTGAGGTGAGTTGGGGGCAAGGTCCAGGGCCACACCAACAGGTCACTTTGGGAAGCTCTGGTGCGTCCAGGTGTAGAGGTGTGTTACGACATTAGGTGTCCCATTCAAGTCTCTGGGGATCAGTCCAGTTACAAAGTTGCTGCAGGATGGACTGGAAGAACAGTCCAACAGAATCCACAGGGGGGCTTGACCCTTGAGGTCCTCGGGCAGGTGGGGACACCATCAGTGCACTTCTCCTCTGGCTGTAGGGCGTGGATGCAGGAGTGTCTTCTGGCATCGGGTCGGTATTGGAGTTCCTTGCGTTTTCAGATGGGCTGGCAGAAACAGTCTGCAGACATGGAGTGGGGTTCCAGTTTGACCAAGCTAACAAGTAGGCTGAGGTCTCACAAAATGGGGAGACATGGGGACACCCTTAGTTCTCTTCTCCTCGGTCGAGGGCGGACGTGTACGGAGGTGTCCTGGGGCATCAGGTCTTTGTCTCCTGGTCCTGTGCGATTATTGGAGGTCAGAAGAAACAGTCTGCAGACTTTATCATGAAGTCCACAGTAGGTGAGCACAGGGTAGGCTTTGTCTCTGGAGGACCTGGGGACCATACTGACACTGTTGGCCCACTTCAACATAGGCTGGGTGGCTTGGGTGCAGTGGTGATGTCCGGTGTCAGATTTCTGGTGGTCCTAGTCCTCTCAAGTCTTTATTGGGTGCCTGTAGATGCAGGGGAACAGCTCTTCTACTCCAAGAAAGTTCCTATTGATGATTGGTGAAGCACTGGCAGCTCTCCCAGTTTCTTGGAGGTGGCAGCAGCAGCACAGGTCAGTTGCTCCTCAAGGGTCGGATGCAGAAGGCAGACAGGCAGCGTTGGTACCAAGTCAGTCATGCTCCTCAGTTCTCAGGTTCAGCAGGCTTCTTGTCCACTCCTTCTTTGGTGTCCAGTGAAGGTCTGGTAACAGGGGGTCCCCTAAATACTAAACTTAGTGGCCATTAAGGGGAGTGAAGGGTAGTAGCTAATGGGCTACTTACCCTTGGGGTCTCTACACCCCCTAAATGGGCATCATCTGATCCAGAGGTCCTAAATTCCACCACGCACAAGGTGGTGGATCTTCCTAAGTCATGTTGACTTCAGGCTGATCACCCTAGAGTTGTTTCCAGTCTGGAAGTATGAAACGCCTCCTGCGAATCTAATTTTCCCACCTGTCCAGGTGCCAGATGGGCCCTTGCACAGGGGGGTTGGTATCTTCCTCTGAGGAAGGCCAGATCTGCATAGCGAAGGTGGTGGGCTTCCTTGAAACTCCTGCCTTGGAATGCTGGTCATGCTGTGGGGACGGGTAGGTAACATCCCAGCCAAGACAGGCTCTTGGTGGCAGGCTGGCCAGAACCAGTCAGTGAGCTCACCAGCAGTTGGTAAGTTTTTCAGGGGACACCTTTAAGGTCTGGGAGCATGTATTAATAAATCTATTACTGGAATCACTGAGGGTTGATTAATATGAGATGTTTTATACCAAACATCCCTAGGTTCAGAGAAGCCAACATATGCTGGGGAACTCCTATTGACTAGTGTCCAGCACATTTAAAATGGCTTCCTTGCTCACTTACTATGTCTCAAAATTGATAAGACATAGTAGGTTCATATTTGCTCACTTGCAATATAATGCACCCTGCTGTAGAGCTGCTGGCCTGCTTTAGGAGTGACTTGCAGATATGACAAGCAGTGTTTTAGGGGGCATGGCACAGAAGGGTGCGCCATGTCGTATTTTCAATTTATTGGAGCACCTTGTCATACAGCCTGCAATGGCTGCAGCTCTGACAAGCCATCTTTTTTACCCATGCCATATGTACCAGGGTACCATTTACTAGGGACGTAAAGAGGATCTGAAGGGTCTGGTCTCTTGGGGATCAAGTGACCAGGTTTCTTGTTTTAGAGAAGGAACACTGGCACTGGGGACCTCTATAGCTGGAGCCAAGTGCAATTCAGTCAAAGTTGCATTTAGAAACCAGGGAAAACCTGGGGGAGGTGCTGCAACCAGAACCTAGGGCCAGATGCAGGAAACGATTTGCGAGTCGGGACCGACTCGCAATATGCATTTCAGAATCGCAAATAGGAAGGGGTGTTCCCTTCCTATTTGCGATTAGGAGTGGTATGCAATACCATTTGCGACCGCATATGTGGTCGCAAATGGTGTCGCAGTTACCATCCACTTCAAATGGATGGTAACCCACTCGCAAATTGGAAGGGGCCCCCATGGGACCCCTTCCAATTTGTGAATGGACCCAAAACAATTTTTTCAGGGCAGGTAGTGGTCCAAGGGACCACTACCTGCCCTGAAAAAACACTGAAACTAAGGCCCATATTTATACTTTTGACGCAAAACTGCGCCAACGCAGTTTTGCGTCAAAAAAATTAGCGCCGGCTAACGCCATTCTGAAGCGCCATGCGGGCGCCGTATTTATTGAATGACATTAGCCGGCGTTAGCCGCCGGCGCTGTCTGGTGTGCGTTAAAAAAAACGACATACACCAGGCAGCGCCGGCGTAGGGGGAAAATGGCGTATGGGCGTCCACAAATGGTGCAAGTCAGGCTGAGGCAAAAAAATCACCACAACCCGATTTGTGCCATTTTTTTACGACGCCCATCCTCCATTGAAATGACTCCTGTCTTAGCAAAGACAGGAGTCATGCCCCCTTGCCCAATGGCCATGCCCAGGGGACTTCTGTCCCCTGGGCATGGTCATTGGGCATAGTGGCATGTAGGGGGGCACAAATCAGGCCCCCCTATGCCACAAAAAAAAATATAAAAAAATACCTACCTGGACTTACCTTAATGTCCCTGGGGTGGGTCCCTCCAGCCTTGGGTGTCCTCCTGGGGTGGGCAAGGGTGACAGGGGTTGTCCCTGGGGGCAGGGGAGGGCACCTCTGGGCTCATTCTGAGCCCACAGGTCCCTTAACGCCTGCCCTGACCCAGGCACTAAAATCCGGCGCTAATGCGGGTTTTTTAGACCCGCCCACTCCCGGGCGTCATTTTTGCCCGGGAGTATAAATCCGACGCAATAGCATCGGAGCCATTTTTGAAGACGGGAACGCCTACCTTGCATATCATTAACGCAAGGAAGGTGTTCACGCAAAAAAATGACGCTAACTCCATGAACTTTGGCGCTAGACGCGTCTAACGCCAAAGTATAAATATGGAGTTAGTTTTGCGTCGAAATTGCGTCGAAAAAAACGACGCAAATTCGGCGCAAATGGAGTATAAATATGCCCCTAAAGGTTTTTTTTTTTTTTTTAAGTTCAGCTCGTTTTCTTCTAAGGAAAACGGGCTACACTTAAAAAAAAAAACTGCTTTATTTAAAAGCAGTCACGAACATGGAGGTCTGCTGACTACAGCAGGCCTCCATGTTTGTGAGTGCCCATCGTCAGTATGGGGCCGCAATTTGCGACCCACCTCATTAATATTAATGAGGTGGGTCTCTGCGACCCCATACCGACTCGCAGACGGTGTCTGAGACACCGTTCTGCATTGGAAATTGCGACTTGCAATTTGCGAGTCGCTCCGACTCGCAAATTGCAAGTCGCAATTTCCAAGTTTGCTACATCTGGCCCCTAGTTCCATACAGTAAGGCATGTCAGGTCACCAATGTAGCATACACAACCCTTATGGCTGAGAACAGGAACAAGTGAGACTTCACTCTGAGATCCATGAAATGAGGCCTGTTTTACATCTAGCTCACAGCCTGATACTAAGCCACAGATTCACTTTCAGTTACAAAGATTTGCCCAATCGACTTGGAGGATATAGAAAGGAAAAGGGAAATTAAACACTCACTCCAGCTCAAGTGCCTAACTATGCTTTCCTTCTATAATACATGAGAGTTTGCCCTGTAAAAAAGCTCATCTGAATTATTTATCACAGGCAAAATGTGACGTCTTTGGTCACCTATGACAAAAATAATGTAGCTCCACAACTGTGATAAGTCATTACAGTTAAACTATCACAATGTCTGCTGCCAGTGTCAATATCCAGGGTGAAAAGCAGAATATAGAGCATAGTTGCAGTTTAAACAACGAAAAAGGGAACTGGCTTTTCATTCTTCTGATGCTTCTCTAAAATGAGCAGTGATCAACAGAAAGGAGATATTTATGGCAACATGTTACTATTAGGTCATTACAGTAAAGACAGGATAACTCTGCATGCTTGTGCACATTCTGAACTGCAGCATTTCTTACTCTGAATTATGTTAATATGATTAGAATATCTTTTTGCACCAATTACTAACTCTTTTTGTGTGTTTAATTTTGCACTAGTTAGGAACAGGTTTACAAAGGAAATTATTTTTTGGTTTCATAATCACTTTGATACTATTTGTTGAATCTTCATGAAATTTTTAAAAAACAGGTTTGAACTCCTCAGCTCCTTCGTTTGTGATTTGGTATAAATCTGTTCAATAGATTTTGAGAAATTAAGGCCCAGAATTCATAAATATCTAGCAATGCTGTAGTTTTGCTACACTTTCCACGGAGTACCCCAAGCTGAAAACATGCAATCTGATTGGCTGGTGAGGCTCTACCACAGTACTTTGAGGTCAAGACTCATGACCTGATTTGGTGGCTACAACATGAAGAAAAAGCTGAGGTTGCCATTTTATGATTTGAGGTCTTGGTCCCCGTGTTGTAGACAAAAATTAAAATAAGTAAAAAGAGGGCAGATTAGGAGTATCCTGAATCCATGCCCACTGTCTGGGAGTCTCAGAGGGACATCTATGGGGCAAATTGGGAAAATATGTATTTGCAGCATTGCAGTACTACAGCATGGCCCCACTATGTTTTGCGGTAGTTCTGCAATACTGTAGTGCTAAGCAAAAAATGGCGGGCCATTTAGGCGCTGCAAGTCTACAGAGTTGGGCAGCGATTAGATCTTGAACTCCCAAATGGCAATGGGGGTTAGAACCCTGCAGGCGGTTGGGTGCAAAGCCTGGCTGCATGCTGCAGGAGCTTGGTTGTCCATGGTAATTCGGCACACGGCCTGGACTACACCATGGCCCTGCACCCAAACCCACACCATGCAGGAAGCCTAGATAGGTTTGGTAATAAAATATTACTCAGGGCTGGCTTTAAGACCGGTAGCGCCCTGTGCGACAGTATATTGTGGCGCCTCCACCCCATGACCTCCTCCTCGGTTTTACTCTCTACCAGCCGGCAAATGTGCCCCTCATCTCTAGATCACTCTCCTTTCACATACATTCATCAATGTGTTTTCAAGCACTTGTAAAGGCTGGCTTTACTGATCCACTCAGCTAGCCACATAAAATAGTAGGGCATATTTAAGAGCCTCTAGTGCCATTCTAACACCACACTAGCGTAATTTTTTTTACGCTAATGTGGCGTTAGAAGGCCAAAAGCTCTGTGCCATATTTACAGAGTGGCACAATGCATGCATTGCGCCACTTTGTATCCCTTTGCGCTACATTATGCCTGTGCCAGGCGTAATGTATGCAAAGGTGGCATTCCCCTGTTAGGGAGGGCCAAAAAAATGGCACATAGAAATCTGACAGATTTCTTTGCGTCATTTTTTTCCAGCACTTTTAATGCCTGCTCAGAGCAGGTGTTAAAAGTAGGTGTCTGTTGGTTTCAATGGGCCTCTGGGTGCTTTGCAGGGTAAGCATCAACATTTTGCACGCTAATCCTGCTAAGCGCCGGACTAGCGTAAAAATGTCTGACACTAGACCCCTAACTACTGCTATGTTGCGTCGTATTTTAAATAGAGCGCACACATGGTGGCGTTAGGGGAGCGCTAACGGGCGCAGAAAAAGTGGTGCAGCTCTGTGTGCAGCACCAATTTTTTCACTTATGCCCCATAGGGGCATATTTAAGAGCCCCTAGTGCCATTCTAACGCCACATTAGTGTAATTTTTTTTAAGCTAATGTGGCGTTAGAAGGCCAAAACGCTGTGCCATATTTACAATGCATTCATTGCACCACTTTGTAACCCTTTGCACTACATTATGCCTGCTCCAGGCATAATATATGCAAAGGGGGCCAATAAAATGGCGCAAAGAAATCTGATAGATTTCGTTGCGTCATCTTTTTCCGGTACTTTTAATGCCTGCTCAGAGCCGGCATTAAAAGGAGCCTTCCATTGGTTACAATGGGCCTCTGGGTGCTCTGCAAGATTGTTTATGCTAATGCTGCAAAGCGCCGGAGTAGAGTAGAAAATTATGACGCTAGTCACCTAGCTACTGCCATGGTACGTCATATTTTAAATATGAAACACACTTGGTGGCATTGGGGGGTACTAAAGGGCGCAAGAATAGTGGTGCAGCATGGTGTGCAGCGCCACTTTTTTCTAATATGCCCCATAGGGCAGTGCTTAATTTGTAAATAAAAAGGTGCCAATGCTCAAAGCCCTCCACGTAAACATGCAGCTGCTGCAATTAAATGTGTGAACACGTAACACAGAGGCAGCGTAATCCTGAAGCTATCTCGGGCTTCTTCAATCCATTTACAGGCACTCCCTGCCCCTTCAGCTCACTCTTGCAGATTTCTGCTTTTTCCTCCGTCTTTCCCATATGTGTCTTTTCTCGCAGTAAATGCTTGAGGCAGAAAAATAAGCGCCGGCCCTGAAAAAAAAGGACCAGTGCTCTGCACCAGAAACAACAAGCACAAATTAAGCTCTGACATAGGGGCATATTTAAGAGCCCCTAGTGCCATTCTAACACCACATTAGTGTCATACACTAATGTGGTGTTAGAAAGCCAAAAATGCTGTGCCATATTTACGAAGAGGCACAGTGCATGCATGTAACCCTTTGCGCTACATTATGCCTGCGCTAGGCATAATGTATGCAAAGGGGGTCAAATATGATGCACACATGGTGGCATTAGGGGAGCACTAAGGGGTACAAGAAAAGTGGTGCTGCAGTATGTGCAGTGCCACTTTTCTTAAATATGCCCAATAGTTCTTTTTTTGCAGAAGGTATATTAACCCTCTATGCTACTTTATGTTTAGTCAAAGCTGCCACTAGGCAAAGCTCCCTTCTCTCTCTCTAGCAGGAACATTAATCACAAGAGCTAAACGCACAAGGAACTTTTCAGCAGGTGCTTTTTAAATCGCAAGTTTCAGAAGTTATTGTTAAACACAGCGCCCCCCCTAAGGTCAGTGCCCAGTGCAGCTGCACTGCCCATAAGCCGGCCCTGATATTACTTCAGATTAAAACAATCCTTGAAATTCTCTGACAAAAACATTAAAATGATTTTATAGTTTTTTTTGGTTCAATATCTTCAACCACTTCCTGTGGGAAGTGGGGCGAACCCTGTCCCAGAGTTCCTAAATCTGCCAACATCAAGATGGAATATTTCTAAAAGTTGTGTCTACATCAGGCAACTCTTCTTAGCAATGGGACTGACCTGAGGGGGTGGACACACTTCCCTGAATATATAATGTTCCACCTGTCCAGGTACCAAATGGCCCCAAGGGCAGGGATTGGCATCTCTCCTGTGAGTGAAGCGATATCTGATTCTTGAAGCCCCCTGCCTCGGAAAGCAGGTTTGCAGATTATCCTATTGGGTGGGGTGTGTATACACCCTTCCCAGAGCAGGCTTGGTTTAGGACCACCCTGAGAGCAAAGGCTCTTACTCTTTGGGGGTCAGACTTGTATATGCTGGTGGCAGGCTCGCTGAAACTGTTCAGTCTGCACACAGGTTTTCAGGGGGCACTTCTAAGGTCCCCTCTGGGTGCATATATTAATAAACCCCATCACTGGAATCAGTGAGGGTTTATTAATATGAGATGATTGATACCAACCATCCCTATTTTCAGTGAAGCCATCATGTAGGTGGGAACTCGTAGTGACCAGTGTCTAGCACATGTATTTGTCTGTCCACTAACTATGCCTCTGAATCAACAAAGATATAGCAAGGCCATATCTGCTCTTGCATGTATGTCTTCACATGTAATATAATGCACCCTGCTTTAGGGCTGGAAGGCCTGATGCAGGGGGTGACTTACAAATATTACATGCAGCGTTTAGAAGACATGGCACACAATCTGCATGTTGTGTTTTCACTTTTAGTTGCACCAAGACGCGCAGCCTGCAATGGCAGTCTGCATGTGCTAGGTGAGGGGGTCCCTGAAGGTGGCACAATACATGCTGCAGGCCTTAGGGGCCCTCTTTGGTACCCATGCCCTAGGTAACAAGGGCGCCTATACTAGGAACTTACTGGGGGGGGTGTTGGACTTTTTTGCTTATGCAGGGTCATCCCCATTCTTTTTGCCTCCTGCCTTCTATATTTTCTGACCTGTTGTTGTTGGCATTTGAACTCTGAGCACTTTACCACTGCTAACCAGTGCTAAAGTGCATATGCTCTCTGTGTAAATTGTATGTAATTGGATTATCCATGATTGGCATATTTGATTTACTAGTAAGTCCCTAGTAAAGTGCACTAGAGGTGCCAGGGTCTGTAAATCAAATGCTACTAGTGGGCCTGCAGCACTGGTTGTGCCACCCACATAAGTAGCTCTGTAATCATGTCTCAGACCTGCCACTGCAGTGTCTGTGTGTGCAGTTTTAACTGTAAATTTAACTTGGCAAGTGTACCCACTTGCCAGGCCGAACCGTCCCTTTTCTTCTTACATGTCAGACACCCCTAAGGTAGGCCTTAGGTAGCCCCAAGGGCAGGGTGCAGTGTATGGTTAAGGTAGGACATATAGTAATGTGGTTTATGTGTCCTGACAGTGAAATATTGCTACATTCGTTTTTCACTGTTGCAAGGCCTGTCCCTCTCATAGGTTAACATGGGGGCTACCTTTAAATCTGATTAAAGTGTAGATTCCCTTTGGGGGCGGATGGACATGTGGAGTTTGGGGTCTCTGAGCTCACAATTAAAAAATACATCTTTTAGTAAAGTTGATTTTAAGATTGTGTGTTTGAAAATGCCACTTTTAGAAAGTGGGCATTTTCTTGCCTATACCATTTCTGTGACTCTGCCTGTTTGTGGATTCCCTGTCTGGGTCAGTTTGTCAGTTGGGCTGGTTACACCTCACACTAGACAGTGACACAAAGGGAGCTGGGGTGTAGCCTGCATTTCCTGATGAGCCATCTGCGCTAGGAGGGAGGGGAAGAGTGATCACTTACAACTGAAAGGGCTGTGCCTGTCCTCACACAATGCAGTCTCCGACCCCCTGGTGAGTGACCTGGGGCCTGGCCTGGGCAAGGCAGGATTTCACATTCAAAAGAGACTTTACTTTGAAGTAGGCCTACTTCAAAGGATAAATTGGGTATAAGAAGGGCACCCAAATCTACAGACTTGAGAAACACTTCTGGAACCAAGAGGAACCTCTGCCTGGAGAAGAGCTGAATAGCTGAGGAAGAAGATCTGCCCTGCCTGTGACTGTGCTTTGTGGAGCTATCCTGCAGTTGCTGCTTCTGCCAGAGTAAGAGGGCAAAGACTGGACTTTGTGTGCCTTCCATCTTGAGAAGAAATCTCCAAGGGCTTGATCAAGAGCTTGCCTCCTGTTGTTTGAAGTCTCAGGGACAGCAAAGACTTCTCTCTGCCAGCACCTGGAGTCTCTGGAGAGACTCCTACTCTGCCCTGTGGTGCCCATCCAGTTCCTGGGACCCTGAACGGAGAAGCTGGCAGCGTAAAGACAAGAAAATCCACGCACAGAGCGCCTTCCGGGAAAAAGATTGACGCGAAGCCGATCTGCGGCTGAAAAAATTACACGCTGCCGGCTCCACAACTGAGAAACGACACTCGCAGGAAACGCGACCGAAGAATCGATGCACGGAGCAGGAGAAACGACGCGCAGCATCGCTGACGGAGGCTGGGAGATCACAACCTGCTCTGCGGGCTTTCCGGATCATCGTGCTGCTGGATTTTCAACTCACGTACCGCCGTGCGTAGGTTTTTTTGACGCACACCCACCCGTGTGGGGTTATTTTTGACGCACACCAGGTACATATACACTCTAGCAGCGCTAGTGTGTGTTTAAAACTACTTAAAGACTCTTTTTGCATTTTTATTGATAACTTGACTTGTGTATGGTGGATTTTTGTCGTTTTGGTCTTGTTTTGTTTAGATAAATATTTCCTATTTTTCTAAACTGATGGTGTGTCATTCTGTAGTGTTTCCATTAAGTTACTGTGTGTGTTGATACAAATACTTTACACCTAGCACTCTAAAGTTAAGCCTACTGCTCTGCCAAGCTACCAAGGGGGTAAGCAGGGGTTAGCTGAGGGTGATTCTGTTTTACCCTGACTAGAGTGAGGGTCCTTGCTTGAACAGGGGGTAACCTGACTGTCAACCAAAGACCCCATTTCTAACAGGGTGCAGAAGTATTGCCAATTGGGGAACAATTGTACAGTTTTTAGAGAAAGAGATCTGGCACTGGGTACCTGGCTTGCAGGAATCCAGTACACTTTCAGTCAAAATGCATCTAATACCTAAGTGGGGGTTACCGTGCCTACATTGCTGAACTGGATAACGTCTTGTAGCTTAATCCGGAGTGATCATTCTATAATGATTTATGCTTTTTATATTTTTGTCAGTTTTACAAACATTTTAGATATTACTTTGATATATTTTGTGGCGCAGAGCACAGTCACTTCTCAGCTACTGTACAAACATACATACCATCAGCTTGCCCAGACCACACACACACACCCTAGTTGAGATCCCAGCTATATGCATCAAACACTGTAACATACTTATACAGATATGATTGAGTTATGCACACTGAAACACAGCAAAAGAAGGACAATTATGCTACCTTTGATACAATGAAAAAAAATAGAAGTGAGAGTCCAGTCTGGGACAAAATCCTCAAAACCATGTTTTCAAGGTAGATGAATTCTGCCAGTGCTGCAAAGCCCCCAGTTAGCAGAATGTGTGCTATGTAAATAACTGTAATATAGCATAGCATAATGCAGTGGTTCCCAAACTCTTGACTTCTGTGGATCCCTACTTTATCATTACTGGAACCCGGGTACCCCCACTGAATCATTTTTGGAATCCGGGGACCACTCCACTGAGTCATTACTGAAAGTTGGGGACCTAATCTGTTACTTTTACTTATTTTCCAAGCAGTCGCGGACCCCCTGAGGAGGCTTCGCGGACCCCTCGGGTCCCCAGACAACAGGTTGGGAACCATTGGTAAAGTGCTTTCAGCTTACGTTTGCCCATTATAGTGTACAATAAAAAAAAATTAAAAACATAAAGTAACAGTAGAATTTACAAATAAGGCAGCAAAAGGGATGATCAATGCACTCTCAAAGGTAAAGCGCTGCAGTAGAAGTAGGCCTTACAGGAAAACCTGAGATAGGAAAGCCCTGGATGCTTGTAGATTGGGTGGGAAGAAGCATGTTTTGTAGTGCGGTACTGCACCTGAGAATGAGCAGGTGCTGGCATCTACATCACACATGCACTGGGGTAATGTACTCTTGGTCCGACCTGGTGAAGGCCCCCAGAGGAGCCCATGATGACGCTTGTCTGAAAGGTAAAAACCTAAGATGTTTCTGTCATATACCCACACTGCATTGCAACCCTGGTTACATACTAAACACTCTTCTCTTTCCCACCCGAAACTTGTTCCGCTAGAAAATCAATCAAAACAATTTTTAATCGTAATTATTGGAATTTCTACTCATGCCTGAACACGCAATAGCATCACCCTCTCTAACGAATGTAATTTGAATACATTTGTATGGATTGCAGCGATGTTAGCCTTTGACTCAGGGCACATCTTGCTCGGCAATGCAAATTATTACAAACGAGCAGTCTCACTTATGAAACTTATGTAAAGCATGTTCTTTTTTGGCACAATTATGCACTGTGCAATATACAAAAAAAATCATTTGTTCTAATTTGCATAGTAAAGTTTGCAAATCATGCATATTTGCCAGGTTCTCCAACCTAGAACTACATGTTTGGCGGTGCCCACGGGTAAGAGGCTCTGCAATCCAAGGCATTCCCACTTCCTCTCTAATTATCGGAGTTTCTGATCCTAGTGAGAACCTTAGGGGACATCTAAGCGAATAGGAAGCAGCAATATTGGCAGAACATATATATGCGTGCATGCACTCACACACACACTACTGCTCAACAGTGATATCCTCCTTCAAAAAAGAGCCTTCAACTACTTCCCACCCGGAAACCTTTATTTATTAATGTCACACCTGATTCTATGAACGCTCATTCAGAAGAACTTAACACAGAGGCAGAGAGATTTTGAAGACCACTACTGTGGAATGCCTTCTGCCCCTGTCGAAGTTATAACCAACATCTTGTGAATTTAAAAAAGTCTCCTGTCTTTCAGACTTGCTTTTTAACAAAACTTATCATAGAGAAAGTGTTGCGGCTTGAGAACTTTGGATTTAGGCTCCAGCCACTCAAAAGGACTCTGACCTCAGCTGTATCTTCGTATAAACAAATAGTGTCAGTCATTGTGGCGTTCTGAATAGCAGAAAGATAAAACAGAGCGTTATACGAAATTCAAAATTCAAAATAAATAAAATATTGGATTATAGATGGGTGACTGAGCAACAAGGCTTTTTTTACCAAGGGGCTCTGAGTATGCGATGGACAACGCTCAAATTGCCCATGATGTTACTCAGCACCCAGAAATGAAAAACATCCCTTTATATAGTTATCCCACCTACAATTGTATGTTACGTAAGCCCTGTCACAGCCCTCTTCCCCATCTCAGAAAAGCAGTGGAGGGGTAGAAAACTAATGGAGCCATGACCAATCCAGCCTTCTCTCCCAAAAATATCAAATAAAAAATGACCTGGAGTCCTACTCATCAGTCCCCATTACTCATTGCATTATCCTTCACTCCCTCACCCCAACCAAGGAAATTACTTGGTGCCCTGCCACCCATCGCACGACCCTCAGCATTAATCAGCCATGTCCTCTCCAAATATTAAATAAAAATGCCCTGGTGCTCTGCCAAACACCCTAGCATTCACAAAAAAGCTGGTACCCTGGTATATATCTGTGTGTGTGTATGTGTGTATATACATGTGTATATATATATATATATATATATATATATATACATATATACACAAACACCCAAAAAAAGCAAAGGTTACAGGGACATTATAGTTATGAAATAGAATTTACAAAAAAAAACCAAGAAATTAACTGAAAAAACAAAGGTTACAGGGACGTTATAGTTAGGCAGTAAAATTAATTTTTTGTTGTTGAAATTCACAGAAAAATTCAAAGGTTACAGGGACATTATAGTTAGGTCGTGAATTACCTTCCACAAAACCAGAGGAATTCAGCAGTTATAGTTACCTGAGCTAACTATAACTTGCGTTCTTGTAATGTACTGCTTCGTGTTTTTAAATCCCCCAGATGGGCAAAATCCCAGGGCCATTGTTTTATTGGAATGTGGGGGGCCGCCTGGCCTCCCCAGAGCCCAGGGGACCACCACCTTCCTCGGGGAAAGTAGAAATTATGTGCAGGGGGCCACACAGCCCGCGCCCCATGGATCACCACCTCTTCGTGGTTAAATTAATTACTGGCATAGGGAAGCCCATCAGCTACCCCCACATCCCCGGGGATCACCACCTCCTCAAGGCTATATTTGAAAAGTGTGCGGGAGTGAGGCCCCGCTGTTGCCCCAGAGATCACCACCTTCCCAGGGCTATATTACAAATGATTATAGGGTTCAGTTTCTGACCACCATATCCCTGGGGATCACAACCTCCCTGGGGCTTCTTCGGAGTTGGAGGGGGCTGTGCTGCCCCCCTCGAGGAGCCACTGATAGTGCTGGGGGCCGCCACCCCACAGGGCGCGCTCCTGCTATGTCCAGGAGGGCTCACTCCTTGGACATAGCTGTTTGCTGTGGCTTGGCTGCAGCTATGAAGCTGCAGCCATGTCACAGCAAACACTCCACTTTTTGACAGTGGGACCTGTCAAACAAGTTCTGCTGTGAAAAAGTGGAGTTTTCATGTATGTTCCCTGCACACAGATATCCATGCAGGGAAGAGAGAAGAAAGCATTGCTCCACCTGGAGCAATGCAATCTTGGAAGAGGCCTTGAGGCTCCCTCCCCCAGTCCCAGACAGCCCATAAAGGCATGTTAATTAATAAATAAAAAATTATAGCTAGGGACCGCAGGGGGGGGGGGGGGGGGAGGGTCTTGAGGCACCCCCGCTGTCCCAGAGAGCCCATAAAGGGCTAAAAAATTATATTAAAAAAAAATTGCATAGCTCAACTAGGTAGCAGACCTTCCCACTCAGCGTTGAAGGGTTCCAAGTCATTTTCCTCCTTTTTTTTTACTACAAATGATTAAGTCCCATACTGAAAGGTGATCTTACTCTTTTCAAATGACAAATACATTTTTCTTTTTACATTGTGCAGAAATATCTCATTCTAAGTATATCATACATCAAAGCCTAACAAATTCTCTGTCTCTCTCCCTCTCACTCTATCTCTCTCTTTCAATCTCTTTCTCCCACTCATACACCCACTCAGATACTTAAGCACCCACTCACACACCCACTCACACATCTACTCACATATCCAGTCAGACCCTCGTGGTCCCACTCACAACCCCAGTCAGACCCTCAAACACCCACTGACAGGCCCACTCAGACCCTCAAGCACCCACTCACAGACCCACTCAGTTATGTACCAACTCACAGACCCACCAGACTCTAAACAATTGCTCATAGACACACTGACAACCTCCCCAACATTTTTGGTGTGCAATGGTGAGATCAGTACTTGTGTTTAATATTACAATACAGTTTTAAGTGAAGCAAATCAAAAATCCTCTAAATTGACCTAGAACAAAATATTGTTTTTTAATATTTGGACTACTTTTTTTTAATGTACATTTAGGATTTTTCTAAATTGTTCTTATCAATTGGTGCCAACATTCTTTTAAGTGACACACACAGCTAGGGATACCATGGAGCTTGAGCTGGCTAGTCTACCCACACTCACTGCAGCTGAGCTTAGGGTGTTGTGTAGAAGGAGGGTATTGACTGCTCCTAACAACCTTAGGAAGAATGTGATGATTAGGTCCCTTGAAGCCTATGCAGTGCTGGTGGAGTCAGAGAAAGCTTCAGAGATAGGAAGGGAGGGGAAGTGGACCTCTCCAACCTGCAGGAGGAGGAGGATGATCGCCTGTCCTTTACCTCAGTAGTTAGGGCCCCATCCAGAGCTAGTGGGAAGGGAGGTTCTTTGGTATCAGCCCAAGAAGAAGCAGAACTGGTCCTCAGGGAGAGGGAACTTGAGGCCCAGGTAACCTGCATAGCTTTGGAAGCAGAGAAATTGGCTCTAGAAAAGAAGAAATGGGAAAGGAGTGAAGAAGGAGATGGGGGCAGTGACATAGAAGTTGAGGCTTCCAGGGGTGGCGGGTTTTGCCCCAGACTACCCAAAGGGATTGTTCCTATTTATCAAGAGGAGGGTGACATAGACAAATTGCTGACAGCCTTTGAGAGGGCTCACAGGATGAGGAGAGTTAAGCCTCAGTACTGGGGTTCACTCCTATGGGAATTGATCCTAGTATCTGGGAGGGTTAGGCTCCTGGCCCTAGGGGAGGATGAGACAGAATCATATCCAAATATAAAGAAGTGCCTCATCCAGATGTTTGGTCTCACCGCTGAGCAGTAGTACAGGATAAAGTTTAGGAACACCTTGAAGGACAATAACCAGTTTTGGGTTGACTTTGTGGACACCTCAGCTAAAGCACTGGAGGGCTGGATATAGGGTAATAAAGTATTTAAGAGTGGTTGTACTATTTGATCATGAAGGAGCATAGCTTGACCAATTGTATCTCAGAGAGGTTACGCCGCCATCTAGTGGACTCTAATCTGACCAGACCCAGATAGCTGGGGGAGGCAGCTAATGAGTGGATGAGAAGCAGAGTCGTTGTCAAGTCCCGAGGGGAGACTCCAAAAAGAGGTGGTCACGTCCCCAAAAACCTAAAGAGGGAGGTGATAAGCACACCACATAGACTCCATCTGTATCTCAGAACCCTAAGAAGGAGAAGAGTAAATCCCACTCCCACTCATTCTGACAAACAGAGGCAGGGTGACCTTGGGTTAAAAAAGCTCTTGGACAAAAGGGCCTGCTTTTACTGTCAGCAAACAGGTCACTTTAGGGGAGATGCAGACTGTTCCAAGAAGGTGGTTAGCACTGGGCTGTCCAGTGTAGCCATAGAGGAGGACCGCTAAGATGATGCAGTCCTCAAGGCGTTGAGCTGGGAGACAGGTCCAGATGGTAAGCTGGTGATCCTTGAGAGTGGGAGTAGGCACTTTCACTCCATTCAGGTAAATGAGATCCTTACCACTGGCCTGAGAGACGCATGTTCCAGTCAAACCATGGTGAGTGACCGGTTGGTGTCCTCAGAAATATATGTTCCAAGGGAAACAAGGAGAGTCAGGGTAGCCACAGTGAGGTCACCACACACACCTGTAGCCATAGTGCCCCTAGAGAGGGAGGGTATCCTTGACTGGTAAAGGGTGGTGGTCAGTGCTGCCCTCCCCTTAGATTGCATCCTGGGCAATGACCTCCCAGAGGTTAGTCTGATTCCAGATGGGGCAGTCGCCCAGGCACCCCCCAAACCAAATTCCTGGTGGGCCAGTCCCTACAGTATGAGACAGGGATCCCCAAGAAAAGGGAAAAAGAAAGGGAAGGGTAGGCCATTCTTTAGGAGAGGTCCAGTGAGCCAAAGGCCTTCTGCCTCAGTAGGTGGACCCCAGAGTTGGCACTGGTGCAGCCTCACCTGACCCCAAGGAAGTCCTCAGTACTCAAGCAGCTTTCCAGCTGCAAGGTATCACCCCTGCACTGACAGGAGGGAGAGTGGGGGAAGGGTGTCTGCCACTCTAAACAGTAAGAGGGGTGCAAAGACCCCCCCAGTTGCCCACAAAGTAGCTCACCCACCTGTCGGTGGAGAGCTTATGGTGTGGCTCTGGTTTCTGACAGCTGTCAGTAGCCTCTGCTGGGTGCTGGCCTTCATGGCAACACTGCACTTGGCCTCGGAGAAAGGCCCCAGGACCAAAGGTAAAGGCAGCCCCCTAACCCTGTTGGTCATGGTGGGGTTTCATAAGTATTGGGTAACCTCTGTGGGTAAGCTAGGTGTTGCCCTAGCAGAGGCTCGGATGGGGGAACAGGTCACCTCCCTACCCAAGTTGGCAGACAGAGAGAGGAGGAAGACACCGTAGAGGGAAGCTTCAGTTAAAAATTGGTCCATTTACTGTTGGGATATGTTCAATACCAAGAGGGAGTGACCCTGACAAGAGTATGTGAGGAAGACTAGGCCCTGCCAAAGGACAGACAGTTTTTCTTACTGTCTTCCTCACCTGACAAACCAGGAAGACTTTCCCAGGGTTGGGCTGGGTCTCCTGAACGTGTTGGCTGGGGGGCTTGTGTGGGAAAACTGGGCTTATTGTAGAAGCCCCATAACTTTTTTCTCCCATTTCTCATTTATGTTTGTGTTTTTCTGACTCTGATGGTGCCCAGGGCACTGCTAAACAGTCCCAGGGCCTCTTTTCTGGTTAAAATTGAGATGCAAATTAGGCTAATTATAATTGGCTGTGTTAACCGACCTAGTATATGGTAGGGCAAGTAGGTGTAGGGACCCCAGCATAGGGAGTACACCAATAGGTACACTGCTGTGATGCCCAGTGTCATTTTAAATGCAGGCCTGACTTGCTGGCTACTTTTCAGTTAAAGTTAACCCCAATTTCGACTTTGGAATTAAAAGTACTTCTTAGCTCCTAAGCTAACTTATATCTACATCTGCGTCATCCCCCTAAGGGATGCCCTAATTGCCCCCAATGTTGGGTGCAGTGTAACTATAAGCAGGTACTTTATAAAAGATGTTTTATAAGCCCTGGTGAGGGAAAAATAGCTAAATTAGCGTTTCCCTATTGTAGTGAATGGGTTCCTTAGGCTAACATGGAGAGGCTTAATTTTAAAATAATAAAGTCTTATTTTCCATAGGAAGGAGCTAAATATGGCATGTTTAGTATCAAATTAAAAATGATAATAAATCCAACAACTTGCCACTGTTAAAGTTATTTTAACTTGTACCTAGAAAGAGTTTTAGAATTCTTACTAGAAGACACCAGTTTCAGCCTTGCAGTGCTCTGCTCTGATTTGTCAACTTCTGGCTTTCTGAGCCTGGCTGCCTTAATGAGGTGTAAAGTGGCCTGGGCTGAAACAAAGGAAGCATCTGGTGGGAGGTGATCTGCCTCAGCAGATGGTAGAACAGGATGGAGGGAGAGCAGCCAAACTGGTCTTCAAAGGAGAGAAGTTGGGACAGCTACTGTACCTCCCCCATTTCCTGCAAACCCAGAGAGCCAGATGCCCCCTGATTATTGTAGATTAAGGAAGGGATGTGTTAAGAAAATTTAGCCACACCAGTGGGTGGGCTAAGCCAGATCTAAACTCTAAGACTGAATTTTCAACATCCTGGATTCTGGAGAAATGTTGCTCCCTGGGAATAAATCCAACAACTTGCCACTGTTAAAATTATTTTAACTTGTACCTAGAAAGAGTTTTAGAATTCTTACTAGAAGACACCAGTTTCAGCCTTGCAGTGCTCTGCTCTGATTTGTCAGCTTCTGGCTTCCTGAGCCAGGCTGCCTTAATGAGGTATAAAGTGGCTTGGGCTGAAACAAAGGAAGAATCTGGTGGGAGGCGATCTGCCTCAGCAGATGGTAGAACAGGATGGAGGGAGAGCAGCCAAACTGGTCTTCAAAGGACATAAGTTGGGACAGCCACTGTACCTCTCCCATTTCCTGCAAACCCAGAGAGCCAGATGCCCCCTGATTAGATTAAGAAAGGGATGCGTTAAGAAAACTTAGCCACACCAGTGGGTGGGCTAAGCCAGATCTAAACTCTAAGACTGAATTTTTAACATCCTGGGTTCTGGAGAAATGTTGCTCCCTGGGATTAATTGTTGCCACACTTCAAAAGGAAGTTTCACTGAAGAGGGTGGTGGCCTGCACATGATTGGACAGAGCCCCCACCTGCTATCCACCCCAGGGGCAAAGATAAAATAGACAGAGCCACACCCCACCTCAGATCCCTGCAGGAAACAAGACAAGGACAAGAAGGGCTGCCCTACTGGACCCCTGGCCTGCACCTGGACACTGCACTCAGTAGGACTGCACTAGCTGCACACTTGGGCTTCACCAAGAAAAGGACTTTGCCTGTCTTCTACTGCTTCAGAAAGAGACTCCATGTATGCTACAGGTAGAAAGTAGTTGACCAGAGACCCCTGCTTCAAGCCCTACACAAACTGACCAGCTGATCAGTGGTCATTTTTGGATTTGACGCAGGCACATTTTGGGAGTTGGAGTCATAATCCCCAAGGAACAACTCAGAGTTTTTGGCACCTCAGAGTGAGTTGTGGACACCCAAAGAACCTTAGAAGAACTTCTGGAAGAATATCCACTAGTTTGGAGACGTTTGGAGGAACTTTGGAAAAAAGCTCCATAAGTGGACTGACCCGACGTGAGTCAAGCCGGCTTACGTGAACCACAACCCGGCCTGACTTGCAGGTTTGTCCCACTGAAAGCTCTGGAGTTCCAAACTTCTAGGATTTCACCAGCGACTCATGGAAAGGCAATCCGATGATGTTGAATTGAAATCAGCTTGCTATGGAGGGTCATCTGACATCAGAGAGAAAAACCTCCCAAAAATTTCTAACTCAGAACATAAAAAGTTGACCCAGTTTTCCCGCACAGTGGATCCAAGGAGGGCTCCATGAAGATGAGCTTCAATGTCAACTTTGTCCCAGATGAAGATTTCCATCCCAAAATATAATCTAAATCTGAACGTAGAATTCTTGACCGAGGCCTCCTGCGAGGTGTATCCGAAGAGGGCGCCAGAGAGGTCGGCTTCAACAGATGACTTCATCCTTGTCCAGAAAATCTTCAAGAAAAAGACTAATCCCGAAGGTAAAGCTTTAACGAGGCCTCCCGTTCACTGTAGCCGAGCAGGGTTCCATCGCGGTCAGCCTCAAATTTTGACTTTCCCCGGTCAAGTGCAATCAGATGTCCAGAGTGAAGTTATTGATTTCTATGCGCTACAAAACATTTATTCTTTAAAAATTCATATCACCAGTTCCCTTTGTTGGATTTTTGTTGTTTTAGTGTCATTTTAAAGATAAATATATAATCTATTCTTATAAATTGGTGTTAGATTTTTATTGTGTTTTGTGGTTTACCTCTTTACTGTTTGGTAATTTTTAAATGCTTTGCACACCTGTCTCATAAGTTAAGCCTAACTGCGTTGCCAAGCTACCAAGTGTTGAGCTGGGAGTAATTTATTGAGACCCTGACTGGACCTATTGGGGGTTGTGGCCTGTTGCTAAGTGTAGGTACTTACCTGCCTTCACCAATAGTCAACTTTCCAACACACTGACTCTCACACCCAGAGACACCCTCTCACACCTATTTTCACACCCAAAAAGACAGGCCCTATGGCCAACTCCTGCTGCACATGGCCAAAGCCTGTGTACAGCGTGAGGTTTGGTGGTTGGGGTTGGCTGCAGGGCTTGGCTGTAGGCCAGGCCCTGCAGCCAACCCTGCTATGAACATCCAAAGGCTGTGCGTTGAGGTGGTTGGATTAACATATAGTAATGAAACTTTTCCCAAGAAAAAAGGTGAAAAAACATAAGGCCAATGTCATATAAGCACCCAATCCCACGCCATGCACAATCTTTGGCCCTGCGGGGATTGAGCTTGCAGCCTACCCCCCTAAGCACCCAATCCGCACCACACACAGCCTTCAGGCCCCATTAGGCAGCAAACCCTGCATCATGCACAGGCTTCAGAAAGAAAAAAGAAGGGGCCAGCTTAGGAATACCCTGACCCCCTAGCACAGATGCTGGGGTCCCCAAGGGCCAGGACAAAAAAGCATATTTTAAAAAAATCTGGCGAAATTCACTGAAGATCTGCATTCTGGTTAAAAAAAAAAAAAAAAAACAAGTGATTGTTCAGTATAGCCTCTGGGTGGGCCAGGTCCTTGGGGAATGGGGAAATGGTAAAAATGCTTCCCCACTCCTAGCACTCTTTTGAGCCCCAGGGACAATCACTTCTCAGGGACTTTTAAAAATCTTGGAGGGAGACCAACTGGACCTCCTCCATTCGGCCTTTATGGGCCCCAGGGACCAACACCTCCCGGGACTATGGTAATAATAACATAGAGAGGGGCTGCATGGACCCCTTCCTGGGGCTTGGAATGCCCCAGGTGTCACCACCACCCTGAGGCTAAATAAACATTTATTGAGGGCAGCCCCATGGACCCACAGGCCCCGGGGGACCACCCCCACCCCAGAGCATAACATATCTAAAACTGGGACCCCATTACCTGGGGCCGGCCATATCTACCAGGGTGCCCTGGACCTACCTAGGCATCCAGTGTGTGCAATAATGGAGACCACAGGAGAGTTAAGGCCCCCCTGGCCCCAGCTGACTCCACACCTCTGGCAGAAACTGGCATTGCTCCTGCGAGTACAAAACTGCAATAATAGTATCTCCCTGCAGGCAGGAGCAACCTTTCATCTGCTTCCCTGCCCATAAAACAGGGGAAAAATCCATTCCCAGCAAGTGGGAGCAGTTTTACAGCTCCTGCTTGCTGGGAGTGGAGTCAGTGTTTGGTCTTCCTTGGCTGGAGCTGTCATTACTCCTCCAAAGTAAAAGCAAACTGCCATCTCTCAAGGGTGGGCACCTCGGGAGATAGCTGGGGCTGGCTCTTGGGTGTGGTGGTCCCCAAGGTCATTAATGCCTCCAGACAGGGGCCACTTGTCCCCCACTCAATTAATTTGCATGGGCCGTCCCCAGTTAGGTGGTGGTACCTGGGGCTGTACATGGCTCAGGTGAGGGGCCAAGCCCCCTCCCAGTTTTAAATACATGTTTGGCCCCAGAGAGGAGGTGGTCATCGGTGCCCAGGAGGTCAGTGTGGCCCTCCTGCATATTTTTATATTTAGCCCTGGGGAGGTGGTGGTCCCAGGCCATGGTAAAGCCCCAGGAGGTGGGTCTGCGCAGCCCTGCTCCATTGTTAAAAAAAAGACCCTGGGATGTGGTGTCCATGGGGCTCAAAAGAGCCCTAGGAGGGACCCCTGTGTGCCCCCTCTTTTTTTTTATCACATGCCCCCAGGACCTGGGCCACCCAAGGTTCAAATTGTTAACAAGTGCAGGAAACCACGCTTATTTTTTTGTGCTTTCAAAGAAAATTCACTAAATTTGTGAATCTCAAGTGATTTTCAGCAAACAATGAAACAAAAATAGCTTTTTTGCCCTGGCTGCATCCCAGGGGGACCCCAGCACCAACACTAGGAGGTCAGGGTATTCCTAACCTGCCCCCTTGCCTTTTTTATCTTTTTGTTTGAGACTCAGTTGAGTCCGAGTCCCAAAATGGCTGCCAACACTTCCTGATAAAGTGCAAGTAGCCAATCAGATCCCTGCATAAGCTCAGGAGGATTCATAAAGGGTTCGCACCTCCATCTATACAAATTTGGTTTTCTTTAAATAACTAAAAAACTACTGAATGGATTTAAACCAAATGAAAAAAGTGCTTTCTGGACCAAGATCTACTTTTCTGCCAAATTTGGTGTCATTGTAGGAGGCTGGAATTCTATGTAGTAAATGAAAATGATGGGCACTGTGCAGAGAGCCCAGACAACCCCCGCTTTGGTATCCAGAGGTAAAAAGCAGACCACCTAATGCTCTGTTTTTGTGGTAGTGTGCACGAACAGTTAAGCTAATCCAGGAGATGTGCTAAGCATTTGTTGTACTCACAGTTTCAATAAATGTGGACACACACTCAGAAGAATATCTCGAGAACAATTTACAAACATAATATAGATTTTTATAAAACATTTAAGAGCAAGATCACCAATTTATGGTAAGTACTTTCTAGTTATGATTTTTCAAAGTTTAGAAAATGTTGATTTTCTGTGCCTAATTACGCACCATAGGAATCAATGGGAAAAACTTTAAAAATGCGTATAAAATCAGGTAATGCGCTCACAAATGCCACCTTCTATTTTTAGGTTGAGGTCATTGGAGTGTCCAATGGGCCATCCGGAGAACATCAGGCAGCTGAAGGTCTTGAAGCTGGCGCCCAAAGGAGAAGGGTCCCACTTGGAAACACACTGCAAAGATGGACTTAAAGATAAGTTCAGTGGGTCCCCTTGAAGGGTGGAAATCACAAGGGGTTAGGGAATCCTAGAGCGCAGCTGGTTGGTTGATACAAAGGCCAGGAAGTCTGGGTGCAGCACAGATAGGTCAGCTAAGAGTTGTGCATCTTGGAGTCCTTGGAATCAGGAGCAGGTCACTTGGAGGGTGGATTGCAGGTCAGCATGGCCAGTCTGGTGGGTGGTTCTTAGGTGCCCTGAAGTCCCTCTGCTAGTGCTTGCTTCTGGGCTTTTGGGAGTCCAGAGTGGACTTTGCTTCTGGCTATCCGATTTTAAGGGTCTGGTACCACGGTTAGTGGTATGCCACAGCCCTGGAGAGTCACAGTGCCACCAAATGTGGCACAATGGCAGGTTGTGTCCTTAAGGGCTGTTGTACAGAATTTGGCAGGGCTGCTGGATCTGTTTAATTGGTCAGCAGCTGGAAGTGATACCTTCACTCAAAGGCAGGTTACTGGCAAGTTCTAGAAGGCAGGTTGTGCTCTGGGGTTTGGTAGAGTCCTTCAGGTATCCAGGTGACACCTTAGTGGTGATTGTCAAGTCCTTGGAGCAGCAAGCAGGGTTTGGCGCCTTTTTCTTTCTACAGCAGGGCTTCAGTTCTCGGGCCTTGGGTCTTCTTTGTCCTGCCCTTCTTTGTGTCCATTGTATCTGAGGTCTAGGGATGCCCTCTAAATACTGTATTAAGAGGATGTTGGGGGGGAATACCTGATAGTGATGAATGGGCCACTTAACCTAGGGTGACTACACCCAATTAATGACCACTTACTGTGGAAAGTGGTCACATCCCTAACCCTGATTGACTAGTTTTCCTGCCATCCAAGATGGAGAAAAATTAAATGGAGTGGTCTCCTCACCTGCCACACCCGAGGGGTGGTGTAGGCTTAGGATGGCCACTCCTATTCTTCCTAGGTTTCCTGCCAGTTTTCCCACCAAACGTGGTGGTAAAAAGATGAGGTGGCCATCAGCTAGCAGCATCAGAGGTGGAGGTCGTATTTCAAAGGTGGCAACGCCTTTGAAGCTGACCACTGGTGCAAAGTGCCTGACTTGAGGTGGAGGGGTAGAACCTCCACCTAGGAAAGGCTTTGTGTTCTGAGTCCAGAATTGTGTTTGGTGGTGGCAGGCTGGGTTGGACTAGTCAGCTACCATGCCAGGGCTCTTATGTTTTGCAGGTGGCACTTCTAAGGTGCCCTCTGGGTACCTTTTATAATAAACCCAACACTGTGGGTTTATTATTCTGCATTGTTTGATACCAAACAACGCAGGGTTCAGAGAGGCCATCATGTAGCTGGGGAGCTCGTAATGACCAGTGTCCAGCACTCCAGCACATGCATTTGCTATGGCTTCCCTGCACACTTATGATGCCTAAGAATTAACAAAGACACAGTAGGGGCATGCACACATATGCCATCACATGCATTATAGTGCACCCTGCATTTATGGCTTCAAAGCCTGCCAGAGGGGTTACCTATCTTCATACCATGCAGTGTTAGTGGGCATGGCTCTCTTGGTGACTGCCATGTCAAGTTTACAACTTTGGATACACCTTATCATGCACTTACAATGGCAGTCTGCATGAGGCTGGTGCAGTGCCTCTCAGAGTGGCACAATTGTTGCTGCAGCTCTGAGGGGCTCTCTTCAGTACACATGCCCTAGGTACCAGGGACACCATCTACTAGGGACTTACAAAGGTGGCTGAAGTACCAAACGTACAGTTGTGGGAAAAGAGATCTGGCCCTGGGAACCTGTTTAGCATGGGCCCAGGGCACATACGGTTTGGTACCACATAATTTTCCAGGCAAAACATGGGGGGCTACGATGTCTAAAGAGCCCTTTTCTCACACTACACCCCAAACAAAAGGGGATGATACTACTCTTCTACTGGGGAGTATTATCTTCTAAGTGGCAGAACCTGAAAAGGCCTTTTGCATTGGCATGTGCAGTCCTCGGTCTGTGTTCCAATGTAAAGTTAATTCCCTGTGGGGATACGAACAACCAAAGTAGTATGGGGTTTTCACTTTTCATCTGTAGGAGCCACCTGAGAGACCGGTGGTTGGTCTGAACTATGAAGTGAGAGCCAAACAGGCATGGCCTCAGCTTCTTCAGGGGCCAGACCAGAACAAAGGCATCGCTCTCTATGGCACTCCATTTTTGTTCCCTAGGGAGTTGTCTTCTGCTTAGAAAAGCAACAGGCTAGTTGTATCTCTCATTCTTTGTTTGGGCTAGGACTACTCCTGTTCCATGATCGGAGGCATCTGTTTGGACAACAAGCTTCCTGGAGTAGTCTGGAGCTTTCCGAATTGGAACATAGCACATTGCATCCTTCAAAGTGTCAAAAGCCTTGTGACAACACACTGTCCAGTTAATGTTTTTTGGGCATCTTTTTGGAAGTAAGTTCGGTGAGGGGGACCACTATGGAGCCATAATCCTCCACAAATCTTCTACAGTGCCAGTCAAGCCAAGGAATTGCCTGACTTAAATCTGGGTAGTTGGAGCTTACCAAGTCACAATTGTCTGGATCTTGGGTTGGGGTGGCTGAACTTGGCCTTCACCTACCAGGTGGCCCAAGTATACATCCTTTCCCTGGATTATGTGGCACTTACTGGCCTTGATAGTGAGGCTTGCCTTTTGCAGAGCCTCAAGGACATTTTTCAGGTGGATCAGGTGATCCTGCCAAGCAGAGCTGCAGACAGCAATGTCATCCTGAAGCTGCACTAAAGGATTCCAATCCAGTTAGGTCTTGGTTCACCAAACTCTGGAAGGTGGCAGGGGCATTCTTTAATCCAAAAGGCATTACAGTGAACTCATAGTGCCCACTTGGGGGGGGGGGGGGAATGCTGTTCTTTCTTTTGCATCAGGGGTCAGGCCAATCTGCCGGTACCCAGATGTAAGATCAAAGGTACTTGGATATTTGGCTGCCCTAATCTGTCTATGAGCTCATCAGCTCTTGGAATTGGGAGTGCACCAGGTTTTGTTACAGAGCTGAGGTCACTATACTCCACACAGAACCTAGTTTCCTTTTTCTCTCCCTTGGAGTGAGGTTTGGGGACTAAAACTACTGGACTGGTCTACGGTCTCCCAAAGGGTTCAATGATACCCAAATACAGCATCTTGTTGACTTCAAATTGGATGCTTTCTATGACATGGTCGGACTGACTATAGATTTTGTTTTTGACAGGCAAGCTGTCTCCAGTGTCCATATCATGGGTACACCAGTTAGTCCTACCAGGGGTCCGAGAAAATAATTCAGCATACTGGTTGAGAACTTTCTTGCAATCAGCCTGCTGATGCCCTGTGAGGGTGTCTGGCAAGACCACGCCATCTACAGAACCATCTTAGGGGTTGCTGGAGAGGAGATCAGGGAGAGGTTCACTCTCTTCCTCTTGTCCCTCATATGTAACCATGAGCATGGTCACATCAACTCTGTCAAAAAGGGACTTCAGGGGGTTGACATGTATAATCCTTTTGGGATTCCAAGGTCAACCAGGTAAGTGACCTCCTCTTTTCTTTCATGTATGTTATAGGACCCAGAGCACTTATCTTGGAGATCCCTAGGAGCCACAGGCTCTAATACCCAAACTTTCTGCCCTGGTTGGAACTCTACCATAGCAGTGTTTGGGTCATACCAGTGTTTTTGGAGCTCTTGGCTGGCCTGGAGGTTTTTGCAGGCTTTTTATCTATATTTTCAGCCATCCTGGAACTAAGGCCAAGTACGTAATCTACAATGTCTTGTTTGGGCTCTTTGAGAGGCTTTTCCAAGCATTCCCTCACAAGACTCAATGGGCCGCTAACAGGATGCCCAAACAAAAGTTAAATGGGGGAAAAAACCCACTCCCTTTTCTGGCACTTCCCTTTAAGCAAAATGCAGACATGAAAGTAAGACATTCCATCTCTTTCTGAGTTTTTCAGGGAGTCCCCCAATCATGCTTTTCAATGTCTGGTTAAATCTTTTAACCAGCCCATTGGTCTGGGGAAGGTCTTTAGGGTGCCTCCTGTCTTACCACTGGCTTAACAGGAGACACAGAACTGATAGAAGTCCTTCACCTTTTGAAACATCACAGGCCAGTAAAAGTGATTAACTATATTGCTCCAGGTTTTGTTTTGGCCCATATTCCCAGCCAGGGGAATGTCATGAGCTAAAGAGAGGAGGAACTATCTTTACTGTTGGGGTACTACCACCCTCCTGGTTGCACTATGCTTGAGGTCTCTGGCCTCAGTATACAGGAGCCCATTTTCCCAGTAGACCTTGTGGTATGCTGTTCTTCCTGTGCAGCTTGCTGCCTCATTCTTTCAAGAGTGGAAAAGGTATTTTATCTTTGGCACAGATCCTCCCAAGTGGGTCCCCCTGGTCCCAAGAGCTCTGCTTTGTATGGCCAAAGCTCATCAGGCTCAGTTTTCTCTGGGGCTAACAATTCCTCTTTGTGGAAAGAGGGGTTCTGACTTGTGGTCTGTTTAGAAGCTAGTCCCCCAGCCTTCATGCCTTTTCTCTTTGAGGGTTGGTCCGTTCTTCCAGGATCCAACACCTCTTGTTCACTCTAGAGTTGCTTTGTGCCCTAATTGTGACACAACTCCATTCTGGGATCCTTATTCATGGGTCCTCAGCTCTACTGCAGCCCAGGGAGAATTCTCAAAGACATTGCCAAGCAGACACTTTGCAGAGATGGATGGGGACACAGACACTTCTTTCTGTCCAGTGACTCCTCCCGAGTCAAAAGATACCATAGCCACTTTGTCAGCATTAGTGCAGGGTAAGTCTCCCCTATCAGGAACTGATCTTAGTGGACTGAGTGGAGGTGCTGGGTCATCAAGGTGTCACTAGCCCCTGTGTCTCTCAAAGCTTCTACCTTAGTCCCATTAATCAAAGGGTGCTACCTGTATTTTTGCATGTTAGTCGGACAGGCAGTACAGGATATGTATAACCCTTCCTCTGTGACTATGGTGCCCCTGTGGGTTCACTGACATGGTCGGGCCACCATTGTGATCCCATCTGGAGATTTGCACCTGCAATTACTGAAGGTGGGCTAGAGGAATTGTTTTGTTTTTAAAGCTAGGGTCTCCAGTTTGGTGTCCTTTGTTTTTTCAATCATGGCACTAAGCCTGGTTGGGATCAA
This sequence comes from Pleurodeles waltl, assembly GCF_031143425.1. Taxonomy (NCBI): domain Eukaryota; kingdom Metazoa; phylum Chordata; class Amphibia; order Caudata; family Salamandridae; genus Pleurodeles; species Pleurodeles waltl. The sequence continues at coordinate 474,108,192 of NC_090445.1, forward strand.
AGTGTTTACCTTGTACCCACCCTTAGACTGCAAGGAGTCTCAGGCCCACCCTCCTGTGCAGATTGATTTCTGAGGGCCTGATGAAGATTCTTTGTTTTTTGTTTTGGTTCCTATCTTTCCCTTGGGGGGGCTTTTTGGCCTCTTTCTTTTGGTCTCCCCAACAATGGCAGTTTTGGTTACCCTTGTTTTGACCCAGTGGTCTGCCTTCTTCCCCAACTGTAGAAAAGAAAGTGGTCCTAGGTCTACCAGGAACTGACATAGTTTCTCATTATAACAGTTACTTAAAAGATACTTTTTCACAAATAAATTATAAAGCCCATCAAAATCTTGTAACTTTTTTACTGTCTAACCAGCCACCCAGCATTTATACTGAAAAATCCATAAGTTCTACCCAGGACTGACTCTGGGTTTCTCAAGTCTTCCTGAATTATATTCTCTATTCTTCAGCGGTAAGTCCAAAGTTGTCAATCAGGGCAGCCTTCATGTGGTCATAGGACATTGCATCTCCCCATTCAATGTCAGGAGTCTATCCCTGCATTTACCTGAGAACAGATCCAACAATAGAGAGCCCCAATGTTTCCTACCTCTTCCCTGGCTATGCAGGCTCTCTCATAGACAGAAAACCATTTGATAATATCATCACTTTCTGTGTAAGTAGGGACAACTCTTTTGGCGAGTGTTAGGTTAAAAGACTTCTCTTTCTCCCTATTCTTTTGTATGCTGCCACCAGAGATGGATCGTAGGCCCAGCTCTCTTCTTTTAACTTCCATTTCCAAAAGTTTTGCTTCTAAAGCCAATCTTTTGGTCAACCTTTCTAGAGCCAAATCCTCCTCTGAGAGGGGCTCCTACTTCGGAGATAGAGGATCCTACCTAATCCTCAGAATCATTTGCATTTTCTTGGTTTTCTGAGGATTCTACTCCTTTCACTTGATTCTCAGTGTCCTATTTTGCCACAAGCCTTCAAAGCTTTTCTATGTTAGCACCAGCGTGAATGTTGTAACCTTTGCAGAGAGCCCTTAGCTCAGGGCATTTCTATCCCATCCAAGGGTTCAGGTTGGACTCTTGAACCTGGTTCTCTGCATCAGACATTTTTTCTTACTATAGTTGGGACCTTTTTAACTTTTGAAAACTTTTGAAAGTGTTTTCTAAGTCCTAACTACAGTAAAAAAAAAAAATTACTAATTGCAACTTCGGGGACCTAACCAGGGCCCTAGCAATTAATTTTAAAATTTCACAAAAAAGTCTAATTGAAAAAAAAATTGCAAATGGGCTAAAGACAATTTATTCCTGTGATCACTTACTGGCAAAGTGGTATCAGGAACTGCAAACACTTGTATCCCACTGCTGATCCACCAAATGTAGGAGGCTGAGGCTCTATGTAGTGTTAAAAAATGACGTGCACTGTTTAGAGAATCCACGCAGCCCCACTTTGAAATCCAGAGATAAAAAGCAAACCACCTAATGCTTTGTTATTATGGTAGTGTGGGAAAGCCGTTAAGCTAATCCAAGAGATGTGCTAAGCATTTTTTTGTCCTCACAGTATCAATAAATGTGGAAACACACTCAAATAATTCGAGACCAATATACAAACATAATATAGATTTTTATAAAATTTGTAAGACCAACATCACCAATATACGGTAAGTACTTTTTTATTTATGATTTTTCAAAGTTTAGAAAATGTTGCTTTTCTGTGCGCACCACAGGAATCAATGGGAAAAACATTTAAAAAGCATATAGAATCAGGCAATGCTTTCACAAATGTCACCTTTTGTTTTTAGGTAAAGGTCATTGAAGTGTCCAATGGGCCATCCGGAGAATGTCAATGGCGGGCAGTTCCTGGTTTAAGAGTCTTGGAGCTGGTGCCCAAAGGAGATGGTACCACTTGGAAACACACTTCAAAGAGGTACTTCAAAGTAAGTCCAGTGTGTCCCCTTGAAGGGTAGAGGTCATAAGGGGTTAGGGACCCCTATAGCACAGCTGGTTGGTCGATGCAAGGGCCAGAGATCCCAAGTGCAGATATGTCAGTCAGGAGTGGTTTGTCTTAGAGTCCTTGGATTCAGGAGCAGGTCACTTGGAGGGTGAATTGCAGGTCAGCAGGGCCAATCTGGGGGGTGGCTTTTGGGTGTCCTGAAGTACCTCGACTGGTGCTTGCTTCGGGCTTTTAGAAGTCCTGAGTGGACTTCACTTCTGGGTGTCCGACATTGGGGGTCAGGTACTCTGGGTAGTGGAACGCAACAGTCCTGGAGAGTCACAGTACCACCAAGCTTAGCACAGTGACAGGTCTTGTCTTTAAGGGCTGTTGTTCAGAATTTGGCTGAGCTGCTGCATCTGGGTCATTTGTCAGCAGCTGGTCACTTTACTAGACTTTGCAAGTTCCTTGCCTGCTGGGTGCATGGAGAGACACCTTCACTCAAAGGGATGTTCCTGGCAATTTTTAGAAGGCTGGAGGTGCTCCGGGATTTTGTAGAGTCTTTTAGGGTTTTCAAGCGACACCTCAGCTGCCATTGTCGAGGCCTTGGAGCAGTAGGTAGGCTTTGGCGCCTTTTTCTTTCTGTAGCAGGGCTTCAATTCTCATGTCTTGGGTCTTCTTGGTCTTGGTCTTCTTTGGGTCCATGAATCTGAGGTCTTGGTCTAGGGATGCTCTCTAAATACTCTATTTAGGGGGTGTTAGGTGTAGTACCTGGTAGAGGCCAATAGGACACCTACGTTATGGTGACTAAAACCATTAAGTGACCACTTACTGTGGGAAGGGGGTCACATCCCTAACCCTGATTGGCTATTTCCCCACCATCCAAGATGTATGAAAATGAAATGGAATGGTCACTTCATCTGTCACACCTGGGGGGTGGTGCAGGCTGACGATGTCCACTCCTCCTATGCTTGCTAGGTTTTTCACCAGTTTTCCCACCTAAAGTGGGGGCAAAACAATTGGGTGGCCATTTGCTGCTGGCAGCAGAGGTGGATGTCAGATTTCAAAGACGGCAAACCCCTTGAAGCTCACCACTGGTGCAGAGTGCCTGCCTGGGGTTGGAGGGATAACACCCCCACACAGGAAAGGCTTTATGTTCAGGTTCCTGAGAGCAAAAGGCTCTCACTCCAGCAGTCAAAAAACGTGTTTGGTGGTGATGGAAGTTAGGACCAGTCAGCAACCATGCCAGGGCTGTTATTTTTTTCAGGGAGTACCTCTAAGGTGCCCTCTGGGTACATTTTATAATAAACCCAACATTGGAATCAGTGTGGGTTTATTATTCTGAGTTGTTTGATAAGGATTCAGGGAGACCATCTTGTAGTTGGGGAACTAGTAATACCCAGTTGCCAGCACATGTATTTGCTCTGGCTTCCCTGTACACTTACTATGTCTAAGAATTAGCGAAAACACAGTAGGGGCATATTTGCTCATGCACACATATGCCCTCACATGCATTATAGTGCACTCTGTCTTTAAGGCTGCAATGCCTGCCAGAGGGGGTGACTCACCTATACTGCATGCAGTGTTAGTGGGCATGGCACTCTTGGTGAGTGCCATGTCAAGCTTGCGATTTTGGATACACCTTGACATGCAGCTGCACAGTGGGGCACAGTTGGTGCTGCAGCTCTGGGGGGCCCTCTTCAATACCCATTTGCTAGGTACCAGGGGTAACATTTATTAGGGACTCACAAGGGTGGCTGAACATAGTGCAGTTTGGGGGAAGAGATCTATAACTTGCACTCTTGAGATGCACAGTTGTCTCCTAAATAAGTTTACTGCAAATGTTAAATCATATTATCAATGATGTCTCAAATATGTCATGAGTGATGTAATATGTGGAATAATTAGCAGTGCATGGTGAGGGCACAAGTTATAGTTATCTTAGGGCACGAGTTATAGTTACTTAAGCTAACCATAACTATGACTACTGAATTTCTTTGGTTTTGTGTGAGTAATTCAGATCCTACCTATAACACCCCTGTAACCTTTGTTTTTTTTAAGTGAATTTCTATGCGTTTTAAAAATTCTTCCTCCTCACTATAACGTCCCCGTAAACTTTTGTGTTTTTCAGTGAATGTCTCTGTCTTTTTAACATAAAGTCATTTAAATTCTCATATGTTAATCCAACCGCCGGCATGCATGGCCGAAGCTACAGAATCTGGCCTGTGGCCATGTCTTGCAGCCAACCCTCTATAAATACCCAACCCCACATGCATATATCTCTGAGTGGGTCTGTGACTGTGTGCTTGAGTACCTCAGTGGGTCTGTGAGTTGGTGCATGGGTCTCTGAATGGGTCTGTTAGTGGGTGCATGAATGTCTGAGTGGGTGTGTTAGTGAGTACGTGAGTGTCTGAGTGGGTCTGTGAGAGTGTGCAAGAGTCTCTTAGTGGGTCTATGAGGGGGTGCGTGAGTGGGCTTGTGAGTGGATGCATGAGTGCGTGAGTGGGTGTGTGTCTTTAAGTGGGTCTCTGAGTGTGTGAATGAGTGCTTGAAGGGATTTGTGAGTGTATGCATGAGTGCCTGAATGTGCTTGTCAATGGGTATGTGAGTCACTGAGTGGGCATGTGTCTGTGTGAGTGGGTCTGTGAGTGGATGCATGAGTGCATGAGTGGGTCTGTCAGTGGGTGCATGGTAAAATTTGAGGCGCATGGGAGCAGGTCCTCATGCCAGCTGCCTGTGACAGTCCTCCTAACCAGTTTAACTGCATTCCGCTACCCCTGGTGCCTTTGATTTTGTGCCTCCTCTGCTTATTTTCTGCTCATTTTTCTGCCTCTTCTCTGCTTGCCCTGCCCTCTATGTTGCCTCTTTCTGCTTATTCTATTATTTTTCCTCTTTCTGCTCGCTGCTGACCTTTATTCTGCCTCTTTCTGCTGGTTTCTGACCTCTATTTTGCCTCTTTATGCTAATTTCTGACCTTTAGTTTGCCTCTTTCGTCTCCCTTCTGACCTTTAGTCTGCCTCTTTCTACTTGTTTCTGACATTTATTTTGCTTCTTTCTGCTTGTTTCTGCCCCTCATTCTGCCTATTTCTGCTTGTTTCTGACCTTCATTCTGCCTTTTGCTGCTCGATTCTGACCTCTATTTTGGCTCAGCCTGATCATTTCTGACCTTTATTCTGCCTCTTTCTGCTCATTTCCCACCTGTAGTTAGCCTCTTTCTGCTCATTTTCACCTTTATTTTACCTCTTTCTGCTCATTGCTGACCTTTACTGTGCCTCTTTCTGCTCATTTCCCACCTGTAGTTAGCCTCTTTCTGCTCATTTTCACCTTTATTTTGCCTCTTTCTGCTCATTGCTGACCTTTATTTTTCCTCTTTCTGTACATTTCTCACCTTTATTTTGTCTCTCTTTGCTTGTTTCTCACCTTGCTCGTTCACCTCTTTGCTGACCTTTATTTTGCCTCTTTCTGCTTGTTTCTTATCTTTATTTTGCCTCTTTCTACTTGTTTCTGACCTTTATTCTACCTCTTTTGGCTCGTAACTCACCTTTATTTTGCCTCATTCTGCTTATTTCTAACCCTTATTCTGCTTGTTTCTACTGATTTCTGACCTTCATTCTGCCTCTTTCTGCTTGTTCCTCACCTCTACTTTGCCTTGTAATGCTCATTCTGCCTGTTATTTTGCCTCTTTCTGCTGTCTCCAGACCTTTATTTTTCCTCTTGCTTCTGGTTTCTGACCTCTACTTTGCCTCTTTAGGCTCTTTTCTGACCTTTATTCTGCCTCTTTTGGTTCTTTTCTGACCATTCTTCTGCCTATTTCTACTCATTTCTGACCTTTATTCCGCCTCTTGCTGCTCATCTTTATTTTGCCTCTTTCTGCTCATTGCAGACCTTTATTTTTTCTCTTTCCTGCTCATTTCTCACCTTTATTTTGACTTTGCTGCTGGTTTCGGTTATCTATTTTGCCTCTTTCTGCTCTTTTTTCACCTCTATTTTGCCTCTTTTTCCTTATTCTGCCCATTACTTGCCTCTTTCTGGTTGATCCAGAACTTTATTTTGTCTCTTTGCGCTAATTTCTGACCTTTATTTTGCCTCTTTCTGCTTGTTTCCTATCTTTATTTTGCCTCTTTCTGCTTGTTTCTGACCTTTATTCTACCTCTTTTGGCTCGTATCTCACCGCTATTTTGCCTCATTCTGCTTATTTCTAACCCTTATTCTGCTTGTTTCTACTGATTTCTGACCTTCATTCAGCCTCTTTCTGCTTGTTCCTCACCTCTATTTTTCCTTGTAATGCTCATTCTGCCTGTTATTTTGCCTCTTTCTGCTGTCTCCAGACCTTTATTTTTCCTCTTGCTTCTGGTTTCTGACCTCTATTTTGCCTCTTTAGGCTCTTTTATGACCTTTATTCTGCCTCTTTCCGCTCATTTCTGACCATTCTTCTGCCTATTACTGCTAATTTCTGACCTTTATTCCGCCTCTTGCTGCTCACTGCTCATCTTTATTTTGCCTCTTTCTGCTCATTGCAGACCTTTATTTTTTCTCTTTCTGCCTCTTTCTGCTCATTTCTCACCTTTATTTTGCCTTTGCTGCTGGTTTCGGTCATCTATTTTGCCTCTTTCTGCTCTTTTCTCACCTCTATTTTGCCTCTTTTTTCCTTATTCTGCCCATTACTTGCCTCTTTCTGGTTGATCCAGACCTTTATTTTGCCTCTTTGGGCTCATTTCTGACCTTTATTTTGCCTCTTTCTGTTTGTTTCTTATCTTTATTTTGTCTCTTACTTGTGGTTTCTGACCTTTATTTTGCCTTTGCTGCTGGTTTCGGTCATCTAATTTGCCTCTTTCTGCTCTTTTCTCACCTCTATTTTGCCTCTTTTTCCTTATTCTGCCCATTACTTGCCTCTTTCTGGTTGATCCAGACCTTTATTTTGCCTCTTTGCGCTCATTTCTGACGTTTATTTTGCCTCTTTCTGCTTGTTTCTTATCTTTATTTTGTCTCTTACTTGTGGTTTCTGACCTCTGTTTTGCCTCTATATGCTCATTTCTGACTTTTATTCTGCCTCTTTTGGCTCCCTTCTGACCTATACTCTACCTCTTTCTGCTTGTTTTCCACCTTTAGTTTGCGTCTTTCTGCTCATTGCAGACCTTTATTTTGCCTCTTTCTGCTCATTTCTCACCTTTATTTTGCCTCTTTCTACTCGCTTCTGACCTTTATTCTGCCTCTTTCTGCTCGTTGTTCACCTTTATTCCATCTCTTGCTGCTCATTGCTGACCTCTATTCTGCCTCTTTCTGCTCGTTTCTCAACTTTATCTTGCCTCTTTCTGACCTTAATTCTACCTCTTTCCTTCGGTCCTGCTGAGAAAGGCCTCAAGGCCACTGAGGTGCGAGTCAGCTCTATGCCTCCTAAGGGAGCCAGACGTGCTCTTGCACAAAAGGAACTGTGAAAAATGCATGTATGTGGCCAGGGAAAGAGATGAAACCTCCACTTCCAGCAGGCCAAAGCACTTTGACAGCACCCACCAGCTGGAACTCTAGGTTTTGCTCTGACTTGGGGGGAGGTATAAAAGCTCCCGCCAAATCAGAGGAAGCAGCTTTGTCCTGGCAGTAGCCAGTCCTGGTGGTGGTCCCAAGAGCCATTATTGGCTCCAGGAGGGGGCTGTGCACCTCCTCGTTCTTAAAAACAAACAAAAAAGCCCAATGGAGGTGGTGGACCCTGGTGCATGGGGGGTCCACCCAGCTCCCACTCCATATCAAAATAAGCCCCGGAGAGGTGGTGGTCCCTGGGACCAATTGGAGTCCATGTGGCTCCCCTACACATTTTATATTTTAATTAAAGACCCTGGGAGGTGGTGGTCCCCAGGGGTGTCCCTGATGCCCCCTCCCCCCCAGTTTTAATTTACATGAGACCTGCGGAGGTGGTGTTTCTCGGGTCATAAAAATGCCCTAGCAGGGGGGCCGGTGCAGCTCCATCCTTTGTTTTTTACATGTCCACGAGACCTGGCCCACCCCGGGACTTTAGTATAAACACGCACAGGAGGCCACACTTGTGTTTTCTGTTTTGTCATGAATTTGTTGCAAATTTACAGATTTTTTTTTTAAAAAAATGCTTTTTTTGCCCTGGTAGGTCCCCCAGGGACCCCAGGCACCAGAGCTAAGGGGTGGGGGTGTCCCTACCTTGGCCCTGTTTCTTTTTCACAATCTTTTTGTTTAGACTTGGCTGAAGTCGAGTCCCAAGGGCAACACTTCCTAGTTGAAGTGTTGGTAGCCAACCAGATCTCTGCACAAAATCAGGAGTATTTGCAAAGTCTTCCAGCCTCTAGATATACATATTTAATTTTTCTTTTAATATTTCAAAAACTACTCAACAGATGTACACCAAATAGCATAAAGCAATTAGTTAAAATATACATATGACTATATATACAAATAGTTTTATATATATAACTATAACATAACTATAATAAATATATATATAAACAAAGGTTACAGGGATGTTATAGTTAGAAAGTAGAATAAAAAACAAACATAGAAATTCACTGAAAAAACTCGGGCCCTGAGGTAACTATAACTCGCGCTCCTGCAGTGCACAGTTTTTTCATTAAAAAATGTACTGTAAATATTACATTGATATTATCAGTGATGTTATTAAAGATGTGATGAGTGCTGTAATTTGTAGAGTAATTAGCAGGGAGTGAGTTATAGTTACCTCTAGGCATGAGTTATAGTTACTTGAGATAACTCTAACAGGTGAATTTCTATGGTTTTGTACATTGGAAATGTGAGCCTAACTATTACGTCCCTCTAACCTTTGTTTATTTCAGTGAATTTCTATGTTTTTTAAAATTCTATTTCTTAACTATAACACCTATGTAACCTTTGTTTTTTTTCAGAGAATTTCTATTTTCTTTTAATTTATAGTAATTTTCATTAATCTATGTTAATCCAATCACCGCCGTACATGGCCTTCAGCTGTGTGCGGTGGTGGTTGGCCACAGGGCCTGAGGCCAACCCCCTATAAGCACACAACATTGCACCGTGCAGGCCTTCACCCATGTGCAGCAGGGTTTGCCTGTAAGGCATGGCCTGCAGCCAGACCCTGCGGCCAACCCCCTAACCAACCAACCCTAGATTGCACACAGCCCTTTGGCTGTGCATGGCGGGAGTTGGCCACAGCCTGTCTCTCTGGATGTGACAATAGATGTGAGAGGCTGTATCTGAGGATGAAAGTGGCTGTGAGAGTCTCTGTCTTGATGTCAGAGTGCGTGCATCATTGGCTTAGTGGGTGCTTCAGTGTCTGTGCAGTTCTGTGAGTGGGTCTTAAGGGTCTGAGTGGGTCTGTGAATGGGTGTGTGAGTGTCTGAGTGGGTATGTGATTGGCTGCGTAAGGGTCTGAGTGAGTGTGTGAGTGGGAGAAAGAGACTGAAAAAGAGAAATTGAGAGAGAGAGTAAGAGTGAGAAACAAAGTGAGAGGTAGCATGATCGAGAGTTTTTTAGGTGTTGGTAGATAATACTTAGAATGAGATATTTCTGGACAGATTGAAAAGAAAAATGGATTCATCAGTTAAATAGAGTGAGATCACCTTTCAGTATGAACCTTAAACTTTTGAATTTTAAAAGAAATTAGAGAAAGAAAAGTACCATGGGCACACCTAGAGTAGAACCCTCAACTTTCAGTGTAAGGGCCTAAGACCTTAACTATTATGCCACAGGTGACTCCTTCTTGTGGTATGTCCAGTCATACCTATGGCATTCAACCCAAGGATTGTGATAGCACACATATGTGAATGTTTAATCTTTAGGAAGGTTTAACAGTCAAAACTCTGGATAAATAAACAAACACACTGCCATGTGATACTAGGATTTGAACCTCCAGCCTATGGAATGACAGTCCAAGAGCTTTACCAGTAGGTCAGAAGAAACTCTGTTCTGCTTTGCATCAAACCGTAGCTATACAATTGGACCCACACATCTTGCTAGTCTAACTGTTTGAAGTCATTGCATGGACAGACCGTGCAATCACAATCTCTCTCTCTCTCTCTTCCATCCCATTATGGGATGAACCAGAGAGAGACTGGACTGCGCAGGGAGCCTGTGGGAGCTGGCACTGCTCCCACAAGGAGGGAGCTGCTTTAAGTAGCAGCTCCATGCTTGCAGGAGCAATGTTTTAATCAGTCTGCCCTGCACGCATGATTTGCATGCAGGGAAGACATATGAAAACTCCACTTACTGCAAGGGAGAGCTGTTTGACAGCTCTCTCTTGCAGAAACCAGACTTTGTTTGCTTTTACTTGGTGGGAACTGTCAGCTCCCACCAACCAAAAGCAAACATCTGTGTCCCGGGGTGGGCACCCTAGAACATAGCAGGAGCTGGCCCTGGAGGGTGGCAGTCCTCATCGCCATCAGTGGCTCCTAGCATACCCCAGGGAGGTGGTGGTCCCTGGGACTTGGGGGTCCAAAACAAATCCCCTTTTTTTCTTTAGTGAAGCCCCGGGGGTTAGCGGACTCAAAGGCTGTGGGGGGGGGTGCGGGTGCCCCAAATTATGTTTGTAAAAGCTGCAGGCAGGTGGAGGTCCCTGGGGCTGCGGGGTGGCATGCAGCCCCCTGCATGACATTCTTTTAGTGCCCCGCGGAGTTGACGGTCCTCTGCGCTGTGTGGGGGGCTACACTGGCCCCTGCACCATATACATTTTGTGCCCCGGGGAGATTGCAAGCTAAGGTGTCAAGGTGACTCTACCCTGGCCCTTTGTTTTTTTAAACTTTTTTAGTGGGACTCGGCTGAAGCTGAGTCCCAAGATGGCTGCCAACACTTCCTGGTTTGAAGTGTTGGCAGTCAATCAGAGCTGTGCATTTCCCTGCACATGCTCGTCATTATTCGCAAACACATCATAAAAGATCTGAGTCCCTAGATAAACAAATTTATTTTTCCTTTAATAATTCAATCTTTAATTTCCGCTGGATGGATTTACACCAAATATGTGAAAGTGTAAACTGCTTACCGAAAGCTAGTTTTCTGCCACATTTGGTGTCATTTCATGCAGTGGTTCAGGCTGTAGTTGTGTCTAAAGGTCCTATGGGAATTAACTCGGGAAATAAAAAAAAAGTGACACCCCCCTTTTTCTCGGCCCCCGCTTGACAGATCACCCCGAAACTTTCTATGCGCAACAAGAATCACCGGCCACTTTTTTGGGAAATTTTTGTGAAGATTGGTCAATCAGTTCCAAAGATATAGGCAAGTCAAAAAACGCTATATATATATATATATATATATATATATATATATATATATATATATATATATATATATATATAATTTTCGAAGAACGGTGCAACATTTTTTCAGCACCAAAAGGCTGCACAATATCCAAGAGATTGTGGAAGGTAGATAATGAGCACAATTCAAAAATAATTAATGTAAAAAATCGTCAGCTCCATTTATTACAAAAATTCATGCAGGCAAACCAAAATAGACTTCCAAAAAATCACTCCAAAAATACATATAATAATAATCAAATTGGTGCCCAGAAAGAACAACAAACACACGCTGTCCCGGCCAAATGTCGACGCGTTTCGGCAAAAGCCTTCAACTGGACATTGGCAGACATTTTTGCACCCACCTATTTAAATCTTCTAGTCCTTCTTTAATTTCAGCAACATAACTGAGAGGTTGTAAAACAAGGCGGCCATGTTGTAATGTGATTGTCTTCATTCCAAGATGCCAGATAACATCCATATACTTGAGTCAAGATCATAAATATCACACTATTGTATGTCTCCCATGGCCCCGTATGTCATCCCATTATAAAAATAATCACTTTTAAGCATCTATTCTTCCAATGCATGGGGAAAATATAAATATAAAAATAAATATTATAAATAACTTTCAGCACCACTTTTAAGGATAATTTGTATATAAATAAGTATGTAAAATATAATGTATATATCAATCACTTCATCAATGAAATAAATATATATGTTCTACAAATAGAATAAATAATTCCAACATATATATAAAAATGATGAAATACACCAATAAATATTAATATCATCATAAAATGATGCTAAAAATTAAATATCCCAATTCATCTCAACAATGATATCAAATTCATATATAAGCTATATAATCATTATAAATCAATTGATTCCCAAAAAGAACTGTCACCTTACTCAATGTTGATCTAGTGCCAATAGAGAGGATCATATTGTAATATAGGTCATATAGATCCAACAAAAGGTCCCTGTATATAGAATAAAAGGACCAATTCAATATAAAAACATGGACAGAAAACAGTCAGCCTAACAGTCACCCCGAAGGGCTAATTAAAGATTGTTTCTATTACTTTACAAAATATTAATCTAGGTGTGAAAAAAAGCAAATTAAAAACAACCTGTTTCATAGTCCCAAATAGAAAATCTAATTTGTAATTTCTAATGTCTATTGACACTTACTATGTGCAAGGATTGCATTACATAAAAAATAAAATTACGAGAGGTTCAGATTCTCACAAATGTACATAAAGTTCTGCATCTAAATTGTGTCCCCACGGATTTTCAGAGCCTAATGATAGAATCATTTTAGATTCAGTTTGTCTTAACAGTGCAGTTCTATTCCCACCCCGGGGGTTGAAAGCAATGGTTTTTATCCCATAAAAGGTCAGAGAACTGCAATTGCCTTCATGAACATCCCAGAAGTGTTTAGCTAAAGGATATGATCAATCCTGATTTTTGATTGCTCTGAGATGTTGCAAAAACCTAACTTTTCATTTGTGAATAGTGCTGCCCACATATTTATTATGGCAGCCACATTCAATCACATATACAACATACTCAGTATCGCAGGTAATACGATCAGTTATTTCACAAACTCTGCCCTCAAATGTGGTATATGAGTTGGTGTTATGAGCATATTTACAAGATTTGCAATGGCCACATTTCCAGAAGCCCAGACTTTCCTTAGATAACCAGGATCGATTAGCTTTAGAACAAAATAAACTCCTGGTAAGATGATCACCTAATGACCAAGTTTTGCGATATGTAATCTGGGGATGTAAACCCACACTCTCTATTGAATGCAGGAATCATGTAGCAAAACATGCCAATTTTTTTGTATGATGTTATTCAATTCAGAATGTTGTGAATTGAATTCGAAAAACAGCCTTGGAGGGGATCTATTACCCTGAGAAATATCATCTGTGCCTCCTGATTTAAAGAGCAATTTTTCTCTGGACATATTCAATACTCTCAAATAGGCATTGTTTAAGATCTTCAGAGGGTAACCTCTGTCTAGAAATCTCTGTGTCATGGTAGCAATTTCAATGTTGAAGCATTCATCACCAGAACAAATTCTACGAGCCCGTAAAAATTGACTGTAAGGAATGCTCCATTTTAGAGCTTTGAGATGACCGCTATTACCATGCAGAATGGAATTGCATGCAGTTGGTTTGCGAAATATGGCCTTCTGCAGAGTCTCATTGTGGGCGGTTATCTGGACATCCAAAAACTTGATGGTACAAGCACTATATTTCAAATCCAAATGGATATTAAACTCATTATTGTTAAGTATGTTAACATATTGTACCAAAGAGAGTTCATCACAATCCCAAATGAGAAAAAGGTCATCAATAGATCTGACCCACAAAACAACTCGTTCCATATAGTCCTTATTAGAATCAGACCAAGCTATCTCCTTTTCCCTCCAACCCATATACAGGTTCGCATACGTGGGAGCAAATGAAACTCCCATTGCTTTCCCCTGTTTCTGAAGATAATATTCATTATCAAATAAGAAAACATTATGGGTAAGGCAAAATCTCAACATGGTCAGAAGCATGTTAGTATGTTGGAGAAATTCAATTTTGCGGGTACCTAAGAAATGTCTACAGGCCTGAATGCCATGTTCATGCATGATGGAAGTAAAGAGAGGTTACATCCATGGTGACCAATAAAAAACTAGATTGCCATGGAATATTATGTATTTTGGCTAAAAAGTCATTTGTATCTCGCAAATATGAGGGCAGTTCAGTTACATGAGGAATATATTGCCTGCTACTGCCTATCCTCACCACCTTCTGTGCCTTACTAGCCCCTCCTCACCAAAGCCACACTGTCTGCTCTCATGAAGCAGACAGTGTGGCTTCACCACCGTAAGGAACCGAGACTGCGTGTCCACAAATCAACGCTTTGCCTTTCCTGCAAGGAAGGAATTGGCGCATCATCCTCTCTGCTCAGTAAGGAACCAATGAACCGCTTTACTTTTCTATCGCCCCTGTGGCCCACATCATCTTTGTTTCTGGTGCATCCCATGTCCTTTGTGCTAAAAAGATACATCCATTGATTCCTATGGATTAAGACTTACTTAAACTTTTAAAAATAAATATTTTGACTTTGTGTATGTTGGATTTGTGTTGTTTTGGTCTTGTTTTACTCAGATAAATATTGGCTATTTATCTAAACTGGTTTGGAGTCCTTTTGTAGTATTTTCACTGTGTTACTGTGTGAGTACAAATACTTTACACATTGCCTCTGAGATAAGCCAGACTGCTCGTGCTAAGCTACCAAGAGAGTGAGCAGGGGTTATCTTAACTATGTGACTCCCTTACCCTGACTAGATTGAGGGTCCCTACTCAGACAGGGTGAAAACCACTGCCACCAAGAGACACAGGGGGTGATTCTAACTTCAGCGGGCGGCGGAGGCCGCCCGCCAAAGTTCCCCCACCAAAATACCGCTCCGCTGAGGGTATTTTGGGATTTGCCTTGGGCTGGCGGGCGGCCGCCAAAAGGCCGCCCGCCAGCCCAGGGCAAATCAACCTTCCCACGAGGACGGCGGCTCAGAATTGAGCCGGCGTAGTGGGAAGGTGCGACGGGTGCAGTGGCACCCGTCGCGTATTTCAGTGTCTGCATAGCAGACACTGAAATACTTTGTGGGGCCCTCTTACGCCCCTGCAGTGCCCATGCCCCGCGGCACCCCCTACCGCCATCCTGTTCCTGGCGGGAGACCCGCCAGGAACAGGATGGCGGTAGGGGGTGTCAGAATCCCCATGGCGGCGGAGCGCGCTCCGCCGCCATGGAGGATTCTGCAGGGCAGCGGGAAACCGGCGGGAGACCGCCGGTTTCCCGCATCTGACCGCGGCCGAACCGCCGCGGTCAGAATGCCCTGCGGGGCACCGCCGGTCTGTCGGCGGTGCTCCCGCTGACCCTGGCCCCGGCCGTCAGAGACCGCCGGGGTCAGAATGACCCCCACAGTTTCTAATAATATGCTTAGATGGATCCTTATTGTGCATGTGAAAAGCAATGGGAAGCCTTTAAAAACAATTCAATGTAATGCCTCTGTCTATGGTGTGGATCCGTGAATCCACAGAGATTTTTGGCAACATTAAAAAAAAAAGATTATTTACCCTGGACCTGCTTGAGCTTTGCTGGTCTCTGCTGAATCGAGTCCCTGATGCCCAATAGAAGCCTCCCCAAGGTCTTGGGCTCCTGGATGGCACCAGAGTGTACTCCTCCTGAAGCAAAGGTGAAAATCCTGAAGTTTGGAGTCTGCCACCCATGATGACTGCTAACGCAAAGCTCCAGTGAGGCGTGCTCTTGCGTCACCTGTAAATGACTGGCAATGCAACACCTGTACTTCAAGGTACAACAATGACAGCCTGTGGCAACCGCCATAGCAAAGTTGTTTCAACAACCGTCCATGATGCTTGAACAGCTCTTTCTGCTACATCGATGACTGGCTGTGACGCACAACCTACTCTTCATGCTACAGCAACGACTATCCAACTCGCTCATCCTCCTTCTCGCGACCTCCTCCAATCTGAATGAAACTCATGTGGTGGACTTTGAATGTAGTTTTTCAATGGGACAAACATGGTTCCTGCATGCAACTCATGCTACATTGCAGCTCTTGAACATGTGACTTTCCCCCGTCCAGCACTACCAGATGACTGCAAATGGCACCTTCTGCTTTTAAGCACTATTTTCACTGAAAACTTTGAAACTACATATCTTTGGTTCTATTTATTGGAGTTTTGTCACTCTAATATCATTTTGCTTACAAATGTTTATTTTTCTACATTGTTTTGGAATTTTTCTTCTGGTATGTTTTCACTTTCTTTGTGGTTTGTGCTTGTGTGTTGCATAAATTCTTTACACATTGCTTCTAATTTAAGCCTGGCTGCTTTTGTTCAAAGCTACCAGAAGGTTAAGAACGCGTTAATTTAGTAACCTTAGTGGTTCACCCTGACAAGAATTGTGGTTGCTGCCTGAGTGGAGCTTCCATCCCCTCACCAATAACCACATGTCTTACAGTAGACCTATGTGCACCCTGGCTGGAGAGATAGAGAGCAATCGCTGTTTGGTTTTGTTTCATCTGGGCTGGGATCACAGAGCAGAGAGAAGGAGGACTAGAAGTAAGACCACTCAATAATGAACGATACTAGTAAGCAAGCAGAGAGGCACAATTACGGTCAGCAACTATATTTAGAACTAGGCACTGAAAGTAATGGTGTGGGGGTACTGTAGCCTCTCCATAATAACAATGTAGGAGTTTGGAAGGTGAACGAGGGATAAAGATGTTTTTAATTTTTTTTATCACAAAGATCAAGTGTCAGGCTATGTCCTCTGATACATTACTGTTTATTCTTTTAACATGGAGATTGGATTTTACTTTTCTTTTCCTCACTGCAAAGTTAGAGGATTTCGTAAATTGAACTATATGACAATCTTGCTGGGGTACTAAGAACGTGAAAGGAAAGGCTGTAGGATGTAAAGTTTTTCTAACCTACAGCAAAACTCAAAAACCTTTAAATAAACTATCTAAATATGTCAAAATATTTGAGCAGTTAGGAAAGCACAAATGAAGCAGTTTGTTTTGCAATTCTGTGTATGATAGGGAAAACAATTATATTAGAGTCAGAATAAATCAAAACACTATTCTTGGTGATTTGCAAATGGTAAATATTCACTGTAAACTGTTTTACATACATTATTGTTTGTGTGCTGTACACTTTTATTAGTAAAACAGCATTTCTTTGCAAGTTCACTGGTCATTGCAATAGAAAATGTCTGTCTGTAATGACTGTGTTCTACCTCTAGCAACACAAAAGGATGTTGGACGGAGTGTTGAAACTTTTCAAACACTCACCCTCAGTCACAGTTTTATCCATAGTTCTTTTGCTCACCATGCCACCCCAGTTCAGACCCAGCCATATGCAAATCAGTCTTGACCCTGTTCCCATGGGAACAGTCCAGCTCGAACTGCCAGGCTAGGTCCTCTCTGGACCGGAAACAAGCATCCTGGGACTGGTTTCAGGGTATCACCCTTCATCAGCCAGGCTACCTTGCTTCTAGTGGCACAGTGAGCAAGGGACCTACGTCTGGGCATACCCTTCCTATTTAGGACAACTTTAGCAACACAAAAGGATGATGGACGGAGTGTTGAAACTTGTCAAACACTGTCCACCAGTCACAGATCTTGATTTAATCCATTGTTCTTTTGCTCACCATGCCACCCCAGTTTGAACCCAGCCATATGCAAATCAGCCTTGACCCTGTGCCCCATGGGATCAGTCCAGCTCGATTTGCCAGGCCAGGTCCTCCATGAGCCGGAAGCAAGCATCCTGGAACCAGTTTCAGGGTATCATCCTTCATCAGCCAGGCTAGCTTGATTCCAGTGGCACAGCGAGCAAGGGACCCACATCCGGGCATACCCTTCGCACTTAGGACAACTTTAGCAACACAAAAGAATGATGGGCAGAGTGTTGGAACTTTTTGAACACTCTCCCCCCAGTCACAGAACCTGGTTTAATCCACCATTATTTTATTCACCATGCCACCCCAGTTTAGACCCATATGCAAATCAGTCTTGACGCTGTTCCCCAGGGGAACAGTCCAGCCTAAACTGCCAGGCCAGGTCCTTCCTGGACCGGAAACAAGCCATCTGGGACCCGTTTTTTTTTTTTTTTTTTAAAACCTTTATTAAGTGCTTAAGTAGGCGATACATAGGTTTTTAAAGAGTGGTACCTCTTCCCTTAGGAAGGGCAGTCCACTTCAACTTTGTTTTCAAATCATACTTTAGCAATACAGTCAGTTTACATGTGAAAGTAGTAGTAAAGGGGGTTTGGTTTCTTATGGCAGGGTGGGGAGTTCAGTGGGAAAGAGGAGTTAGGGTTTACATTTCTTCCTCCTTCTCATGCTCCTTGTTGTCCTTGTCTGTGTAATCTCTCAGCAGGTTGTGTACCATTCTGCGGCACGCTTCCCTGCTCACCACCTCCCCGTTGGTCACCAGTCGAGTCCTGGCATACAAGAGGATGTCCTTTACGCAGCAAAGGATTCTCCAGCATCCTTGGATAGCCTCCAATGAGTGTGTCTTTGGAAACAGCCCATACAGCACAGAGTGGTGAGTGATGTTTGGATATGGGATGTGGGCTTCCATTTCTTGTTTTAGGGCACCCCGCAGTCTCTGAGCAAAAGGGCAGGCCCAGACAATTGGTATGTAGTTTCCTCTGTGGGGCATCCCCTTGAGCATTCTCTGTGTGGGCACAGGTCCCTGCTATGCGTGAATGACCGGGCTGTCAGTCCCCCTTTCATGGCCATCCATGCAATGTCTTTGTGTCTGTTGGTCAGGGATGGGGAGGATACATTTTCCCACACCCGTGTTGCAGTAGCGGTTGGCAGGTCGCTCACTGGTTCTGTGGTTTCCCTGGACCTGATTAGTCTATGGATTGTCCTGGGCTTCCATAGGTTTGGTGTGACACAGGTCAGCCCAAATTCCACCACAAACTTCTCAATCTCCTTGTAATACCAGGGGAGGTCCCAGTTGAACATTGTTACATTCTCCCACTTATCCCACCCCAGTCTTCTCCATACTGGGAGCAGGAAGAAGTGGAAGACCCTGTAAGCTAAGTGGTCCTTGTTCTTGTTCATCAGGGTTATTTGGACGCAGCCACACACAAAGAAGGCTCTGAGGATTGTCGGGATGTCAGGGACTGCCTTCCCTCCCTTGCGATGCTCCTTGTGCATGACTGTCCTTTTCACCCTGTCCATCTTTGAGTGCCAAACAAAGTGGACAACCATGCAGTTCACAGCCCGTGCTACGTTGGCCAGGAGTGGCCAGGCCTGTGTCACATACTGCAGCACAGGCAGTACGTCGTTCCTGAGCACCAGAGCATTTACTTCAATGCTCAGATGTCTCAAGCTCCAAAAGCCCAGTGTTAGAAATTGAGTTTTTGGTTGGCGGTCAGATTACCCTCTGACCAAGCAAAAGCCCTCTCTCTAGTCAGGGTAAGTCACACACAATCCAAGATTATCCTGTGCCCACCCTCTGGTAGCTTGGCACGAGCAGTCAGGCTTAACTTAGAAGGCAATTTGTAAAGCATTTGTGCAATAAATCATACAACACCATAATATAACACCACAAAAATACACCACACAGTGTTTAGAAAAATATATAATATTTATCTGGGTATTTGCAGGTCAAAACGATCAAAGATGCAATATGAATTTGTAAAGATATCACTAAAAAGTGATGTAAAGTGTCTTAAGTCTTTAAAAAGCAAACAAAGGCCCTCATTCCAACCCTGGCGGTCCATGAGGGACACGGAAGCACCGGCAACAGGAAAGGGGATCCGGCGGTTTCCCGCCGGATTTCCCCTGGCCCGGAGAATCCTCCCTGGCGGCCCTGCTTGCAGCGCCGCCATGGGGATTCCGACCCCCTTCCCGCCAGCCTGTCCGCCAGAAACTGGATGGCGGGAACGGGTGTCGTGGGGCCCCTGGGGGCCCCTGCACTGCCCATGCCACTGGCATGGGCAGTGCAGGGGCCCCCTAACAGGGCCCCATAAAGATTTTCACTGTCTGCTTTGCAGACAGTGAAAATCGCGACGGGTGCAACTGCACCCGTCGCACCCCTGCAACTCCGTCGGCTCCATTCGGAGCCGGCTTCATTGTTGCAGGGTCTTTCCCGCTGGGCCGGCGGGCGCCCTTTTGGCCGTCGCCCGCCGGCCCAGCGGGAAAGTCGAAATGACCCCCGCGGTCTTCTGACCGCGGAGCGGTCTTTCGACGGGGTTACTTTGGCGGACGGCCTCTGCCGCCCGCCAAAGTCAGAATGACCCCCAAAGTCTCTTTCAAGCACAAAGTACCTGGTCTCTGGTGGAAAATCTCTGAAGAGGGCCGCAGAAGAGGAGATGCGTGGAAAAATGGTGTGTGTGTTGGTTACGCCCCTTCACACACAGACTTGCGTCGTTATTTTTCACGCGGGGAGACGTGCTTCGTTCTACGGGAGGAAAAATGGTGTGTGCGTCGGTTGCGCCCCTTCACACACGGACTTGCGTCGTTATTTTTCACTCGGGGGAAGACGTGCGTCGTTTTCCGGCACGCAGACCGTCTCCTTCTATGGTTCGCGGGGATTACCAGATGTCCCGGGTCTGTGCATGGATTCTCCTGCTTGTTTTCCGGCTGCGCGTCGTTCCGCGGGGCTGTGCGTCGAAATTTCGCTCTCACTGCAGGCGTTGCGTCGATTTCTCCTTGGAAGTCGGGCGGCGTTGTCCTTGCGAGGCCGTGCGTCGAAGTTCGGTCGTCCCGAAGGCGTCACGTCGATCAGCGTCAGTGTGCAGCGTTTTTATCGCCGCGGAACAAGCTGTGCGTCGAAAATTTCGACGCACGAAGCGTCCAAGTGAAAGAGAGAAGTCTTTTTGGTCCTGAGACTTCAGGGAACAGGAGGCAAGCTCTATCCAAGCCCTTGGAGAGCACTTTTACAGCCAGACAAGAGTTCAGCAAGGCAGCAGGCCAACTGCAAGGCAGCAGTCCTTTGTAGAAAAGCAGACAGGTGAGTCCTTTGAGCAGCCAGGCAGTTCTTCTTGGCAGGATGTAGTTTCTAGTTCAGGTTTCTTCTCCAGGAAGTGTCTGAGTGAATGCACAAGGAGCTGTCAACTAAACCTAGCCAGACGTGGATTGAAGGGCACAGAAAGATTTAAGTGCAAAGAAATGCTCACTTTCTAAAAGTGGCATTTCTAGAATAGTAATATTAAATCCGACTTCACCAGTCAGCAGGATTTTGTATTACCATTCTCGCCATACTAAATATGACCTTCCTGCTCCTTTCAGATCAGCAGCTGCCACTTCAACAATGTATGAGGGCAGCCCCAATGTTAGCTTATGAAGGGAGCAGGCCTCACAGTAGTGTAAAAACGAATTTAGGAGTTTTACACTACCAGGACATATAACTACACAGGTACATGTCCTGCCTTTTATCCACACAGCACCCTGCTCTATGGGTTACCTAGGGCACACATTAGGGGTGACTTATATGTAGAAAACGGGGAGTTCTAGGCTTGGCAAGTACTTTTAAATGCCAAGTCGAAGTGGCAGTGAAACTGCACACACAGGCCTTGCAATGGCAGGCCTGAGAGAAGGTTAAGGGGCTACTGAAGTGGGTGTCACAACCAGTGCTGCAGGCCCACTAGTAGCATTTCATCTACATGCCCTAGGCACATGTAGTGCAATCTACTAGGGACTTACAAGTAAATTAAATAGCCAATCATGGATAAACCAATCAATAGTACAATTTACACAGAGAGCATATGCACTTTAGCACTGGTTAGCAGTGGTAAAGTGCCCAGAGGTCAAAAGCCAACAACAACAGGTCAGAAAAAATAGGAGGAAGGAGGCAAAAAGTTTGGGGATGACCCTGTCAAAAAGCCAGGTACAACATGACCCCCTACCAGCCTAAAGCCAGGGGAGAACAATCACTATTTTGATGTACTTCCCTGTTTGAGGCGACAGAACAAGGACCCAGGCCCACAACAGCAGGGGCATGCTCCAGTTCTTCGCCTTCCTGACTCCAATTTTATACCTCTGTCCATACTCTCAGGGCCCACTAAGCCCATCCATGGGGAACCTTTCTCCTTACCTGCGGATCCCATCTGTGCAGAACCTAACCTTACTTTGCTTACAGATGTATCCCAGGAGCAGGATAATATCACCAGGACTAACACAGTGGTGTTGCCCACTCTACCCCCGGGGTGTGACACTTGTCCCCTCCCCAGGGATAACTCTATCCACCCGGACAGCAAGCCACAGTGGTTACTGACAGCTGCCAGGGATGAGAGCCAGGCCCCAGGCCTCTCAAAGCTCTCCCACCACTGTGGCTGTGGAGAGTGGTGGGCGGTAGCTCCAGGTGCTGGGCACCCTTTAACACTTTCCCTTCCACCAGGTCAGGGATGACAGCCTGAACCTGGTCCTCCCCTCTGGGGCTCTGTACCCTCCCTCCTGGAGCTGTACCCCCAGAGTCCAACATGGTCAGGGTGCTTATAGAAGTCGCCCTGTACCATTCCTCCACCAGTGCAGGGCTGTTAACCTACAACTGGCCCTCCAACCTGGGGTCTGTACCTTCAGGTTGAACTAGGGCCCGGGGTGAGGCTTCCCTCCCCCTGCCCTCCCTTCTGGGATCCAGCACCCTCCAACTAGGAGTGGCCTCCTCAGGAGACAACATGGTAGGGGCACTGTTATCAGAAGCCCCTCTCTCCAGGTCCGGGGGGACACCCTGAATCTGGTCTTCCAGCCCAGGGTCTGTACCCTCAGACTGGATCACTGCCTGGCAAACCAGGACTTTCTGGGGGGCACGTCTACCCCCGCCAGGTCAGAGTTTAACCTCTGAACTTGGCCATCCAACTCAGAGTCACCACCCTGAAGTTGACCAATTGCCTGGCACGCCAGGACTTTCTCGGGGGCACACCTACCCACAACCGGGTCAGAGTTTAACCTCTGAACCAGGTTCTTCAACCCAGGGTCACCACCCTGAGGTTGGGCAATTGCCTGGCACACCAGGACTTTCTGGGAGGCACACCTACCTCCCACCAGGTCAGAGTTTAACCTCTGAACCTGGTTCTCCAACCCAGGGTCACCATCCTGAGGTTGGGCAGTTGCCTAGCACAGCAGGACTTCCTGGGAAGCACACCTACCTCCCACCAGGTCAGAGTTTAACCTCTGAACCTGGTTATCCAACCCAGAGTCACCACCCTGAGGTTGAATCTTTGCCTGGCATTCCAGGACTTCCTGTGGGGCACTCTCACCCCCCAACAAGGGACACACCGTCCCCAAGGGCCACACAAGAGTCTGGTTGGCGCAGGTCTCCCGACCTCTGCTCATCCGGCAGAGTCTGGGTTTCCCCCAAACCAGAAACGGTTTCACCTGGGTCATTCCTGGGGGGCTCTGCTCTCAGGGTTGACCCCTGACTCTTAAGGTCCTCCACTGGGGTCTGCAACCCCCTCTCAACCCTATGTCTGGACTTCTGCACCCCCTCACTAGGAGTGGTACTGCCAGACACCAGAACTGTTGGGATGCTGGCTACAGTCACCCCTCCAAGTTTTTCTGACACTGCGGGGCTTCCCTCAAAAGGTGGCCCTACGGTACAGGCTAGGCTTCCCTCCTGGTGTTCCCTCATGGAACCCTCTAGGACCTGGGACCTACCTGGGACACTACAATCCTCTCCCACCTCACTTGGTTGGGTACCACCTAGACCACTCCCTTCAGGAGCACCCCCAAATGCCTCTTCAGACTCTCTAGTACTCACCCAGAAGTCTGCCTCCATTGTAAGTTCCCTGGGGTCAGAGAACTCACACTGCACCTGGTGTTGGCATAGCTCTGGAAAATAAGGACCAGACATATGCTCTCCAGCAATTA
The DNA here is from genome assembly GCF_031143425.1 of Pleurodeles waltl. NCBI lineage: Eukaryota > Metazoa > Chordata > Amphibia > Caudata > Salamandridae > Pleurodeles > Pleurodeles waltl. Next base: position 474,131,760 of record NC_090445.1, read on the forward strand.
CATCACTCTGCCCTTCACATGTATTAACCACAGTACCCTTCACCCAACCACCCAGTAACTCAGCCTTGGAAAAGCACTCTACATCACCCTCCTGAGACTGGTGAGACAGTATCTGCCTGTCCCTGACACTCAACCCATACTCTTCCAGGATGTCTCTAGACTCTATATCCAGGACGTCCACCAGGGTGGAACCCTTTTCTCTGTCACTCTCTGCTAGAGTCAGTAAAGTGTCCCTCCCCCCAGTAGGAATATGACTCACTGTGCCAGTTCCCCAATCCTTCTCAGGGACCCTGTGCATAACGGGAACTACCTCATACCCTTGAACCACCTGGGGTGTGTCAACTCCCTTCTTCAAGTTGGGCACCACATCTCTGGGCTTGTGCCCTTCTTCAGCAGTACTGGATGCAAGATTTTTGCTGCCACCATCTGAACTGGACTCAGCCCTTCCGGCCTCCAGTTTCAGCTCTTCACAGCTCAGCTCTTGAGCTGCAGTCCTTTCTTCTTCTAGGGCTAAAAGTCTTGCTGCCTCAGCCCTTTCAAGCTGCTCATCTAGCTCTTCCATCCACCGCTCTTGAGCTAGGAGCCATTCATCTCTCACTGTTTCTCTTGCCTCAGCTGAGTAGTCTTCCTCCTCATTTGAGCAGTCCCCCTCCTCATCTGAGGGGTACTTAGTCATTTGGTTTTTTTCTGCCTCTCTCTCTGCCCATCTTTCTTCCCCCCAGACTACGTAGGCATGTAGCATTTCCATCTTAGTAGATCTCCTTGATACAGTAAGGCCCCATTTTCTGCAAAGCCTCCTTAGGTCAGCCTTAGTGAGGTGGTCAGTAGGCACAAAGAGTGAGTAGGTAAGCAATTTCATTGCTGATAAGGTCTTACCGGCAAAAACCTAAATCCAAAGTCCAAAATATCAATAGTATATCCAGGAGGACATCAGAGAACCAAAAGCAAAAAAGATGAAAAATCAAGTTGACCTTCAACTGTGGGTAGGTAGTGAAATACTTAGCTACTGTATGTCACTGCACAAACACAAGTCCTATCCTCACCGCTGATCACCAATGTTAGAAATTGGGTTTTTGGTTGGCAGTCAGGTTACCCTCTGACCAAGCAAAAGCCCTCACTCTAGTCAGGGTAAGTCACACACAATCCAAGATTATCCTGTGCCCACCCTCTGGTAGCTTGGCACGAGCAGTCAGGCTTAACTTAGAAGGCAATGTGTAAAGCATTTGTGCAATAAATCATACAACACCATAATATAACACCACAAAAATACACCACACAGTGTTTAGAAAAATATATAATATTTATCTGGGTATTTGCAGGTCAAAACGATCAAAGATGCAATATGAATTTGTAAAGATATCACTAAAAAGTGATATAAAGGGGGTTATTCTAACTTTGGAGGAGGTGTTAATCCGTCCCAAAAGTGACGGAAAAGTGACGGATTTACCACCTGTCGTATTACGAGTCCATTATATCCTACGGAACTCGTAATACGGCTGGTGGTATATCCGTCACTTTACCGTCACTTTTGGGACGGATTAACACTCCTCCAAAGTTAGAATAACCCCCAAAGTGTCTTAAGTCTTTAAAATGCAAACAAAGTCTCTTTCAAGCACAAAGTACCTGGTCTCTGGTGGAAAATCTCTGCAGAGGGCCGCAGAAGAGGAGATGCGTGGAAAAATGGTGTGTGTGTCGGTTACGCCCCTTCACACACGGACTTGCGTCGTTATTTTTCACGCGGGGAGACGTGCGTCGTTCTACGGGAGGAAAAATGGTGTGTGCGTCGGTTGCGCCCCTTCACACACGGAGTTGCGTCGTTATTTTTCACTCTGGGGAAGACGTGCGTCGTTTTCCGGCACGCGGACCGTCTCCTTCTATGGTTCGCGGGGATTACCAGATGTCCCGGGTCTGTGCGTGGATTCTCCTGCTTGTTTTCCGGCTGAGCGTCGTTCCGCGGGGCTGTGCGTCAAAATTTCGCTCTCATGGCAGGCGTTGCGTCGATTTCTCCTTGGAAGTCGGGCGGCGTTGTCCTTGCGAGGCCGTGCGTCGAAGTTCGGTCGACCCGAATGCGTCGCGTCGATCAGCGTCAGTGTGCAGCGTTTTTAGCGCCGCGGAACAAGCTGTGCGTCTAAAATTTCGACGCACGAAGCGTCCAAGTGAAAAAGAAAAGTCTTTTTGGTCCTGAAACTTCAGGGAACAGGAGGCAAGCTCTATCCAAGCCCTTGGAGAGCACTTTTACAGCCAGACAAGAGTTCAGCAAGGCAGCAGGCCAACAGCAAGGCAGCAGTCCTTTGTAGAAAAGCAGACAGGTGAGTCCTTTGAGCAGCCAGGCAGTTCTTCTTGGCAGGATATAGTTTCTGGTTCAGGTTTCTTCTCCAGCAAGTGTCTGAGTGAATGCACAAGGAGCTGTCAACTAAACCTAGCCAGACATGGATTGAAGGGCACAGAAAGATTTAAGTGCAAAGAAATGCTCACTTTCTAAAAGTGGCATTTCTTGAATAGTAATATTAAATCCGACTTCACCAGTCAGCAGGATTTTGTATTACCATTCTGGCCATACTAAATATGACCTTCCTGCTCCTTTCAGATCAGCAGCTGCCACTTCAACAATGTATGAGGGCAGCCCCAATGTTAGCTTATGAAGGGAGCAGGCCTCACAGTAGTGTAAAAACAAATTTAGGAGTTTTACACTACCAGGACATATAACTACACAGGTACATGTCCTGCCTTTTACCCACACAGCACCCTGCTCTAGGGGTTACCTAGGGCACACATTAGGGGTGACTTATATGTAGAAAAAGGGGATTTCTAGGCTTGGCAAGTACTTTTAAATGCCAAGTCGAAGTGGCAGTGAAACTGCACACACAGGCCTTGCAATTGCAGGCCTGAGACAAGGTTAAGGGGCTACTGAAGTGGGTGGCACAACCAGTGCTGCAGGCCCACTAGTAGCATTTAATCTACATGCCCTAGGCACATGTAGTGCACTCTACTAGGGACTTACAAGTAAATTAAATAGCCAATCATGGATAAACCAATCAATAGTACAATTTACACAGAGAGCATATGCACTTTAGCACTGGTTAGCAGTGGTAAAGTGCCCAGAGGTCAAAAGCCAACAACAACAGGTCAGAAAAAATAGGAGGAAGGAGGCAAAAAGTTTGGGGATGACCCTGTCAAAAAGCCAGGTACAACACCCAGTTTCTGCTTGACTTTGGCCAGGCGTTCGTTCCAGCTTTTCGCCGCTGCTCCCCCAAACCAGATACCGAGGATCTTTACCAGTCCTGTCTCAATGGGTAAAGGGAGAGGCTTATTACATAGGTCCCAGCGGCCGAAGAGCTTTGCCTGTGATTTGTCCACGTTGATCTTTGCTCCTGATGCTTTGCCAAAGTCCTTGCATGTTTCCAGCAGGGACTGGACTGATTTCCCATCCGTGCAGAAGAGGGTGACGTCATCCATGTACAGCGTGCACTTGACTTCTTTCTTTGCGTCTCCTGGTGTCGGGATCCCTCTGATGTTTGTGTTCTTCCTCATGTACTCCACGAGTAGCTTTATAACCAAAACAAATAGAGAGGGCGAGAGCGGGCAGCCTTGTCTTACCCCAGACCTTATAGGAAAGGGGTCTGTTTTCCAACCATTTACCATGACTGAACTGAAGATGTCTGTATACATTATTCCAACATAATTGCAGAACCTCTCCCCCAGCCCAAAGCCCTGCAGTACCCTCTCCATGAACTCATGGGAGATACGGTCAAATACCTTTTCCTGATCTAGACAGACCAGCGCAGCGTGGATATTTCGATCCTTGATGTACTGGATCGTGTCCCTGTCCAGTGCTAGGCTGTCCGCTACCCTGTGCCCTGGAACCCCACAGGTCTGGTCTGGGTGAACTATCTCTCCCATGGCGCCCTTAAGTCTATTCACCATTGTCTTTGCCAGGATCTTGTAGTCCACATTCAGGAGAGAGATGGGACCAGTTTTAGGATATCCCCTTTCATCAGCCAGGCTAGCTTGAATACAGTAGCACAGTGAGCAAGGGACCCATGTCTGGGCATACCCTTCCAACTTAGGACAACTTTAGCAACACAAAAGGATGATGGACAGAGTGTTGAAACTTTTCAAACACTCACCCCCAATCACAGTTCTGGGTTTAATCCATCGTTCTTTTGCTCACCATGCCACCCCGGTTTGGACCCAGCCTAATGCAAATCAGTCTTGACCCTGTTCCCCATGGGAACAGTGCAGCCTGAACTGCCAGGCCAGGTCCTCCCTGGACCGGAAACATGCACCCTAGGACCAGTTTCAGGGTATCACCCTTCATAAGCCAGGCTAGCTTGATTCAAGTGGCACAGTGAGCAAGGGACCCGTGTCTGGGTATACCCTTCCCACTTAGGGAAACTTTAGCAACACATAAATGTAAAGTGTTCTACCTCAACAATGTTTGAAGATTGCATTTGAGACAGTGTGCAGCAAAATGCTCCACCAACTACATCCTACACCCTTACCACTCTCCTGTTGAATGTGCATTTTTCATTTGCTAAACTTGTTCTGTGTTTTATGGTTGGGTTTCTTCACAATCCCTTTGGCTTCAATTATATAACATTGATAGCACTCCCACTCTGAAACTTGTTCCAGCATCACTAAGATTAAATGATTACAAAGTAAGGACGCACTGGTTTGGAAACGGTTGACTAGTGTGTGACAAATATCACCCTTTTTGTTTGAATTGGGAGAAGTGAGGCAGAAACCAGATTTTATAATAGTTCATGCTGGGAATAATGACCTGGTATAGAGTTTTTGTTTGCAGCTGATAAAAATAATAAAAGTGGCCCTAAATGTGGCAAAGGGTTTGTTGCTGGCTCTAGTGTGGACAGGCTGGACACAATTGTTGAGGGTGTTTAAAAAATAAGAAGTTAGCAATGGAAACTGGTAAGAATAATGTTAGAAATGGGGTCTTTGGTTGGCAGTCAGGTTGCCCCCTGACCAAGGAACGACCGTCACACTAGCCAGGGCAAGGGGGAAACACGCCCAGTTAACCACCCTTGAACCCTTTGGTAGCTTGGCACAAGCAGAAAGGCTTAACCCAGAGGCAATGTTCAAAGTATTTGTACCAAAACACACAGTAATACAGTGAAAACACCACAAAAAGACTCAACACCAGGTTAGAAAAATAGCCAATATTTATCTGAGTAAAACAAGACCAAAACCACAAAAAATCCAACATACACTAGCAAAGTTATGAATTTCTAAAGATTAAACTTCAATATAGTGCTTAGATACACAAGTGCTTCAATTTGGTGACATCACAGCGTTGTGACAGAGTCGTTCCCAACAATCCGACGTTAATGGCACCGGTAACAGAGTAACACTGGCCCCCAGGTACAGTACCTTGTGTAAATGAGGAAACAAACCGGTACCTAGAATCGGGGATCGAGGCGTCACTGGATCCGGTGTGGCGTTGGTTCCGGTGCTGCAGAGCGAAGGAGTAGCGGCACTGGTGCAAGGCGCTGGGCCCTTGCTGTGGAGTTGAGAAGGTGAGGTGGCATCCGACGGTCACGGCATAGTGCAGCAACACGGATTTCGGTGACACAGCACTTTGAAATTGAGGGAGTCGTGGACTTCAGCGAGGCTCCGACAGCATTGGGCTTTCGGGGTTGTCACACTCCAGCAGGGACCATGGCTTCAGTTGCAGGTGGCGGCGCGGAATCCAGCAGCAGCGTCAGTCTGGAGTCGTCCAAAGTCCGTACACTTGGTTATTCTTGGTTTTCCACCAGCTTCTCCTTTCAAGGGTCCAGAGAGTAGATAGGGTACCACTTTGCAGGGCAGGAGTCTCACCAGAGAGTCCAGGTGCTGGCAGAGGAAGTCTTTGATGGCCCTGAGACTTCAGACAGAGGAAAAGCTCAGTCCAAGCCTTTGGAGATACCACTCAAGCAAGAATATACCACAAAGTCCAATCTTTGTCGGCTTTCTCAGGCAGAAGCAGCACCTGCAGGATAGCCCAACAAAGCACAGTCACATGCAGGGGCAGGACTTCTCCTTCAACTCTTCAGCTGTTCTCCTGGCAGAGGTTCCTCTTGAATCATCGAAGTGATCTAAAGTCTGGGGTTTTGGGTACAATACTTATACCCCTTTCTGCCTTTGAAGTTGCCCAACTTCAAAGAAAAGTCTCTATTGCTTACAAGATCCTGCCTTGCCCAGGCCTGGCCCCACTCGCACACCAGGTGGTTGGAGACAGCTTTGTGTTAGGGCAGGCACATCCCTTTCAGGTTTAAGTGACCACTCCTCCTTCCACCATAGCCCAGATGGGCCATCAGGATTTGCAGGTTACAACCCAGCACCCTTTGTGGCACTGTCTAGTGGAGATGCACAAACAGCCCAACTGTCAGTCTGACCTAGACAGGGAATCCACAAACAGGCAGAGCCACAGAATGGTTTAAGAAAGAATAGGCCCACTTTCTAAAAATGGCATTTTCAAATTAACAATCTAAATACCACCTTCACTAAAAGATGTATTTTTAAATTGTGAGTTCAGTGACCTCAAACTCAATTTTTCTATCTGCTCTCAAAGGGAAACTACACTTCAAGGCTATTTAAAGGCAGCCCTAATGTTAACTTATGAGAGAGATCTTCCTTAGGGGTGCCTTACATGTATAGAATGGGAAGGTTTAGGCTTGGTAATTGAGTGAACTTTCCAGGTCGCATTGGCACTTTAAAAACTGCACACACAGACACTGCAGTGGCAGGTCTAAGCCATGTTTACAGGGCTGCTCATGTGGGTGGCATAATCAGTGCTTCAGGTCCACTAGTAGCATTTAATGTACAGGCCCGAGGCACAACTACTGCACTTTACTAGGGACTTACTAGTAAATCAAATATGCCAATTATGGAAAATTCAATTACACATACAATTTCACGTAGGGAGCAGTTGCACTTTAGCACTGGTCAGCAGTGGAAAAGTGCCTAGAGTAACAAAAACAGCACCAATCACACAGCAACAACCTGGGAAGTAGAGACAAAAAGTTAGAGGAGACAATGCCAAGGATGCCAGGTCTAACAATTAAGGATTGGGATTGTTGAGATCACTGAAGTTGAATTAAGGAGAAAGGTTTCAGGAGGCTTGGAGGTTAGAATGTGTTAGGGAAGAGGAGAAGGGCTACATCTTTACATTATGATGGTGGTATTGTGTATATGAGCTCTGCTTGCTTCCAATAAGTACAATCTTTTACACTTTACAAGTGTGTTGATGTGTGTTGTGCCATAGTTCTCAAAATTTAGGTGAAATGATGTGTCGTACTGCACCAGACCATTAAGTCTGCTAGTCTTCCATACTTTCCCAATATCAAACAGAACAGGCTGAATCAGTGATGCCAGGATTTAAAGCCAGGATAAATGCACAAATACTGTTGAATCAAATGCGCTTTCTGCTGGATGTAGTGTTCAAATAGAATCCCAAATTAAGCCACTTAATAGAAATATCTGGAAATGAAATACCAATTCCTTTAATTGCTTTTCTGATTCAGGTGAGACAAAGACGAAATTACATTTAATTCTATCATAGTTCTTAGTGTGTATTTATGAAGTTCCCGGATCACAATAGTAGTTCTCCAGACAGATTTTTTTCTTTCCAGTTGACCTTTGCATTGTATGGAGTTCCCTAAAAGTCACACACAGACAGCAATTGAAAACTAGGTTCACTGTCTACTTGAAAAATTGCTTTTTGAGACAGTCAAACTTTAAAAATATTGTGTGTGAGAAATTGGGTAGTTGGTTGATGGGGGCGTGAGCCCTGGTCAAGTAACAGCCACAATTGCTTGCAGGGTGACACACAAAGAGTCCCTAAATTAACCTGTGCTCAACCACCTAGTGGCCAGGCACTGAGCAGTCAGGTTAAACTTAGAGGAAAAGTGTAAAGTATTTGTGCAACACTTCAACCAGCAAAATAACGAACACATCACACAATAAGAACCCACACCAGGTTAGAGAAATAGAACATAATGTAATAAATAAAACAAGATATAAATGACAAAAATCTAATGAGTAGAACTGGAGATATGATTTTTTAAAGAACAAAGTGTAAAATAGTGCCTAACAGCAAAAAATGCCAACTGCAGCTATCTGGTCACGCTGGACCGGGTCAAAGTCAAAAGTTCAGGCTGACGGAGCAGAGTTCAGATACAGGCCCCGATTAGTCCACTGAAGTTTTACTTTCTCAAGTTTTATGCCAAGAGTCCCATTCAAATTGGAGGGTTATCAAAGAAAGCATTGTGGGAGCCTGTCTGTCAGCATGGTGCTAATAGCAGGCTGGCCATTAGCAGATGGGCAGGCTGGAACTTTGCGCTGGCTGTCCCCCGTGAGTGGTCAATGCTGCAGTGGAAGCGACAGTCAGGATGTGCTCAAAAGCTTGATTTAAGATTGCTGAGCCACAACAAGGATGCGGGACCTGGTCGCCACCAATTGGGGGTGAGGAATTGGATGCAGCTAGGTCCACCAGCTGGTTGGGGAGCCTTTTATGTCCCTGAGGCTCAGATCAGGAGTCCAGCAGACTAGCCCTTGGAGTCACTCTGGGGTCCTGGGTTAAAGATAAGGTTTAGATTAGGTCCAGTTCTTCTTCATCAGGCAAGAGTGCAACAGGCACCTGGTCAGCACAGCAGGGCAGTAGTTCCTTTAGAGCAGCAGTCCAGTAGAGTGGCAGTCTTTGTATCAGCACAGCAGTCCTTTTTCCTGGCAGAGTATCACAGGTCCAGAACTGTACTGAAGAGTTGGTGTCTGAAGTCCAGGTATTGAGACACACTTGTGTCTTTGACATTGGGGGACGCTTCTAGAGACAGGTCTTTGATTTGCATAGATGCCCTGCCTCCTGGCGCTAGATCCCGACTAACTGCAGGGAGTATACACCCTTTTGTATGGAGGCACAGCCTATTGAAGTGTAATTAGGGCTGTGTCCAGCTCCTTCCTTCCACCCTGCCAGTGATGACCCATCTAGTCACACCTAAGCTGCAAATTGTATTTTACTATCTAGGAGAAATACACAAAACCCAATAGTCCCCCTCCCCCAGTCATGTAACTCAGGGACAGGCTGCAGGCACCAAATGGTTAAGGCAAGAAAATATCAATCTTCCAAAAGTGACATTTTGGAATTGCAAGTTAAAATTCGACCACCAAAAGTTAATGTTAGAAATGTTTTTTTTTGTTGGCAGTCAGGTTACCCTCTGTCCAAGCAAGGACCCTCACTCTAGTCAGGGTAAAAGAGAATCACCCTCAGCTAACTCCTGCTTACCCCCTTGGTAGCTTGGCACGAGCAGTAGGCTTACCTTCAGAGTGCTAGGTGTAAAGTATGTGTACCAACACACACAGCAACTTAATAAAAACACTACAAAATGACGCAACACACTTTTAGAAAAATAGACAGTATTTATCTAAACAAAACAAGACCAAAATGTCAAAAATCTACAATACACAAGTCAAGTTATCAATGAAAAAGCAAAAAGACACTTCATGTAGTTGTACAATGAATACAATTATGTAAATTCCTTTTCAAGTTCAATTGTAACACACGCACACAAACTCTTCCCTTAGTAAACACACGTAATAAAGTCCACTTTCTCTCTGAATTTCAGTTGTAGTCAGGACAACATTCAAACATGTTTTGCATTTGGGATGTATCTTTATATGTACCATTCATTCATGGGTTGTGCATATCTGTTTTCACTGAGACAGGCTAGTCAACATTTGACTTCACCAAGGCTCAAGAGAGGCCTCGAAGAAGAATTCAGAAACTCCCTACCTATGGTGTTATTTACATATCTCCTTGTTCATCTCACCCCCTGCAAAACTAGCAGTCCAATAAAGATAGACTGATCTTGGGACCAGGGGATCAATATACATACAAGGTTAACCATCACACATTGCATAAAGCAAAATCTCCATGCATAGCCTGTAATGTACCTGTGAGCAAAGTTGTGAAACTCTGCCAACTCCAGCACTATAAAGATTTTTTTTTAAATTGTAACACTGTGAACTGCTTGTATTTGGCAAAGTTGTAGAAGCAGCAGGAGAAACCAATTGCTACAAACATGATTTTGTGCAAGAAATACCCAGCACACCTTGAGAAAGTGAACTTTCTGGAAAATTATTTTGTGTGACATCACTGCCAGATAAAACGGTTGCTGGATATGTCTAAAGCAAAGACTTTGCACAGAAAAAAACATGAGCCATGGCGGTGGGGACCTCCCCGCGCTTTGGGCAGTCCCGTGGTGGGACCGCCAAAGTCGTAATGAGGCCCTTAGTCTTTTGTCTTATGCTTGCTCAATTCTCGCTCTGGATTGCCTGCCCAATTGATCTGTTTAATTCTGGGTTTGCACAAGGCTGGTTTTCATGAATTGTGTATGTTTGTGCTTGTTTGAAAGGAGGAAACAGTGTTGTGTGGGTTTGTTTTTGTGCATGGGCAATTTTCTTCAGGAGTTCTGTCTGTGTGAATGTGTGAGTTTTAATTGTTTATGGTCTTCATTTTCTTTCCTGCTTGTTCATTTTCTCCATTTATTTGTTTGCTTGTTTAATTGTAAAAGGTGGAGATGTGTGGTGTCCTCCCACCCCAGCTGTCTAATGATGTTGTGGAACACCAATGTTTTGGGGGGCCCATAGGGTGGTGCACATTACATTAACTTGGTTTAGGGCTGAGCTACTGATAACATCTTGCTTCTGGTGGGGTCTGCTCCTACTTATACTTGAAGTGCCCACATGGTGCACAGTAAATCCTCCAGGTAACCCACAGAGTGCCTTCCTTTCTTCCTGCCAACTTCACACATCGCAACAAGAAGCCACGTTGGATATCCTTCTCACCCTTTGAGCTTCCATGCCCCACCCTTTGTTGCACAAGCCATTGACCACCTCTCCGGATGAATGTGGCAACAGAAACACCAGCACAGTGTGAGAGGTAAAGGCAGAAACGCCTCCACAAATGCAAAGCAAAGGGACCAAAGATATGCTGTCTCAGTAATCTCTGAGTGCAGATTCCAGGTATGTGCTGCTTTCTAACAGCTGCATTCCAGTGCTCTTGGTAGAGGTGTAAAACGCCCAAATACTAAATGGCTTACAGTGGGTCCTTTCTCGTAGTCAAAGTAAAACCTAAATGTACCTGCATTGCTTGCATGACATTATTGCTTAACACTAAACCACCGAAAGATACGGTGACACTAGGACCCTGAGAAGTCTACAGATGCACCATTAGAGTGCAAGAAGTTCAATACTAAGAAAGCAATCACTCAAGCCATCCCAGGTGCTCGACTACAATTTGGAATTCACCATCTGTCAGGATCAGGGAAACAAACTCATTAAAAACTTTCAAAAATACTCTAAACCTTGCATAGTGAACCTTTTCTACTTTCGGTTTGTTATGCTTCCCATTCATCTCTTGCTCGACTCCTGCTTACATTCTCCAAACCAAGACTACCCTTAATCTTCTACCAGTTCAATCTACTTAGCTAGACACCCATTCTTAGCATTACCTTCTACCAAGTGCATAATTTCACTGACCCATTCCATCCTTTTTACTAACGTTATTGCTTCCCACTTTTTATCGTAGTATTTGAAAAAAATGGTATTCTTTGCAATGTTGAATAAACTCTTCCACCACTGGCCGCAAGCCTAAACTTGGTTTAATAGGTAAGGGTATTTGCTAAAACACCATCCATCATCTAATAAGCCTAAGAAATATAAGGCACTTTTTTCTTATGTGGGACATAGACATGTGCAAATCAGAATCGAGTACAGAAAATATCTGCTTACGAAACTCATATCAACCGTATGCATCACACGCAAAGCTCTAGGCTTGAGTACCAAGCCTATTGTGCTACAAAACTGACAAGAGGGCGACAAGAGGGCGAAGATAAAATCAAACGGGGCAAGCTTTCTTACACCTCAAGCTATCCATTTTCATGAAGAGCACATTTTCTGGCAATGCCCTTAAAATATGGAGCTCACTTCCTAACCCTTTAGTACGTAGTTCAGAACTGGGTTAAAGAGTCATGTGTTAGCACTCTAAACTTATGTTGCCTTCCTTACAAATATATATGCTAAAGTCTTTGATTGTAACTGTTTTTCTGAATGCTATGGAAATCATTTCACTGAACTAATATCACTAACTCTTATTGTCCAAATCCTTTGCTTTGAGAAACTGTAATTTTCTCCCTTGTGAAGAGCCTTGACACTCTCCATATAATTAAGACACGCTATAAATAAACACATACATAAATAAATATATACATAAATTAATAAATATGTTTCGTTTCATGGTCATTGCTTCTTTTTATCATTGACGGATGACAAGTTGAAGTTATTCCTTGATTTACTGATCAAATGTAACGAAAATTAGAGTAAAGATTTGAAGACAGGTATAATCTGTCTTGTAAATAGCTTTCCATTCACTGCATTTCTAAAACAAGCTTTTGTGCTCTGGGCAGCATTAAAGCAATTGAAAATAACAAACTACATAAAAAGCATAGAAAAACAATGAAATAAAAATCCTTAATTTTACAGTTGAGCTCAGCATCAGAAGCTCCAGGGTGATAGTGTGCTCTATAAATCTGCATAACATAACATAACATAACATAACATAACATAACAGTAAGGAAACTTGGCTAATAGTTGCTCAGAATGTGAGACCTGGCCAAGTATTAGCTCCACAATTACCCCTTCAGGTGGAACCAAGGGCCCCATTGTATCACCTGTTTCTCTCAGTGTAGCTAAGCAGAGTAGTCCAAGGCCTACTTTGGGGAGGTGGTGTGGGTTAGTAATGACCATACACTGGCACGTGATAACAATATGAATACATGATTGTCCAGTTTGTGCTTTTTATTTAGAAAATTAAAAGTACACACATTTATTACACAGACACACTACTTAATACTACTCAATACTAGGCAGTAATTTATAAATATACATAAGGATGATAGAAATAACTTGTATGACATTACTTTTCACCCCTAAATGGTCATGACCCCAAAAATCACAGTAACCCCCACTCCACATTCGCACATAACCAAATAAGATGGTGTTACTTTAAATCAAGCTGGCCTTTTTGCTTTATCAGGTTTACCACACTTAAAGAGTAGGGGTGGGGGGTGAGCTCCACTCTGCTGGCAGAGCTAGCAGAGTTTTCGCATTCCTCGCTCTGCTGAAGCGCTAGCCCCGGCAGCACAGTGAAGCGTAGCTCACCGGCATGTGGCCGCTGGCAACTGGGCTGCACTTTACACTCATCCCAAAATTGAGACATTTGCCCTGCTACAGGCAAGGAAAGCCGTACCCGAGGCTTTGCTTTCTGACAGTCATTGTGAAGCTGCTGCTGAAAACTGCTGCTGAGAGGGGCTGCACCAGCTCCAGTTCCAGCCACTCCCTCTTTTGAATGTCTTCAGCAGCCCAGGAACAGGATGCAGAGGGAGGCAGAGAGCAAGGTTGCTGGCAACCGGGACCCTGAACCCAGCAACATTATGACCCTTGATTCTCTTTCTCTTCTCTGTGCAGACGGGGGCACTGGGCCAGGACATTATTTATATATGCCGGGGTGTGCTTGGAAAAAAGGAATCTTGCAGGCAGAGATCTACAGAAAAGAACATGTCTCCCCAGAGTCCCTGAACCTTCTCAGAGAGTCTGGGTAGGCAGGTTCTTTATTGTGGAGCTCTGACTGAAATATTCATTTCTTTCCCTAGCACAGACTCTACCCGCCACGTATGCAATAATGTCCAGGCCCAGTGCCCTCATGCCCATAACGAGAGGCACAGGGGACGGGGGCACTGGGCCAGGACATTATATGCATATGTGATGGGGGAGATGGGGCTCTGTGCTTGGAAAAAAGGAAACTTGCCATCAGAGCTCCACGGAAAAGAAATTGTCCCCCCAGAATCCTGGAAAAAGTAAGTGGTGTTAGGGGGTATAGTAGTGAGGCAGTCTGGAGAGCTGGAGACCAGGTAAGTGGCAGCTGTTAGTGCTGGGCCCTAAAACAAGGGGGGTCTGAGGTTGTGTGTGATGACGAAGCAATTGCAAGGCTACTGCAAGACAGAGGGTGTGCTTGGCCCTTTGTAGCAAGTTCGGGAAGGAAGGCAGTTGGTGAAGGGAAGTGTGCAGGTATGGTTAGGAGCAGCAGGCTCCAGACTGGTGGGCTTGTTGCCTAGGGCCCGGCCAGAATGCGCCCAATCTTGGAAATGCTAAGCTTCCAAGATCAGGCACATTCTGACCAGGGTGTGAGTAGGGCCGGCGGCACTCTGAAGCATGCAGAACTCCACGGAATTCCACTGAGTTTTTAGCTAACTCCGCGGAATTCTGTGGAGTTGAACTCTGTGAGCTCCGCCCACCCCTATTAAAGACCAGATTCACATGTTACAATGCATCACTCTATTGTTGCCTTCAGTAAATATAATACTTTTTTGTTATTTTGTTGAGGGCTGGGATATAGGGCCTAGGGCTCCTTCCATTGCCTTATGGGAGGAATGGTTCTCTCCCAGTTTCCTATCAGGGCAGGGGGCGGTAGATGGGGTCCTGGACCACTTGTTCATGAACTGGCCAGAGGTTTGGGATCCCCATCCCTCAGGAGCTCTGGTGAAGGCCCCAAGCACAGCCCCCCCTGAGCTCCTTAATTTTTAATGCAGCTCTTATTTACCACTGGGTGCTGGCCCACCCTTGGACTTTCTGAATGACTTGCAGCATAGCTCCATGCACTCTGTGTCTCGACTCCAGGGGTGCTCATTTTGTAAATGGTGGCAAGCTCAAGCCATCTGGTGCCTTTTCCACAAGTCTCTTTGCCTCTAAGGTTGCACACTTTGCATAGAGCTAGTTCTAGTGGCTTTCTGAACCAGCCTTTCTCCTTTCTCTCGTGCCCCATTACTCCTCCAGTTGGGGCAGACAAGTCCAGTTCTTCCCCCAACTGGTCCATAGGAGATATGAGGGAACCAACATCCCTGGTCCTGTAGAGACCCACTCGTCCAGGGGTCAACTTTAGCCAAAGTCCTTGGTCCAATAGGGCATCAAGGGGCTTGTTCTTCCAGCTGTCCATGATGCTCCGCTGTCGAGCACCATTGTCCCACTCCAGCAAAAAGCAACTCTCTATCCCTCTTACAAGAATTTTTAAATGGGGTTGCAAGGTTGTAGAAGCCAGGCACCATTCATCCCTGCCCTAGGCCTCCTGCACTGCTTCTTGGGACAGTTCAAGATGGCATCTTCGAGAAGTCGCTCTTCACCTCTCCTCTTGGGGGCCCCAGCATCACTCCTCACTGACATCCCTGCCTGGGCCTTTTTCACAAAGATTTCAAAGAGGAGTCCCTCCAGTGTTGACTCCAGAGGCCTGGGCTTCCTCCTTTGTTCATTGGGCCTGGGCTGTCTCAACACTGATACAATGTGACAGCCAATTAATAGATGCAGATTTTATGCCCCACCTGTTCCTCCACAGGAGCTGAGGGAAGGATTGTTAATTGATCCCTTTGTGTGGGTAGGCGTTTGTTCCTTATGCTGGGGAGCAGGGTAGTTAACTTGGCCCACCAGGTGAGAAAAGGCCTGTCTCTGATCCTGAGCTAAACCAGAGAAATATGAAAATTCTGAATGATTCATAAAGTGTACATATGTCTGCTTGGGACTTGCATAATTGAACTTTTGCACGCTTTTCACCCCAGGTTGATACATTGCTGGACTTTATAGGCCAAAGGGAAATGAAACAGTCCTCTAAGGCAGAATTCCCCCATGTATATAATGAAGTGTCACTGGAGACAAAACAGTAGAATATATTGACTTTATCTATGAGTGCCCACTAATAGTATAAAGACTAACCCAGGTCAATATCTAACCCTGCACAATTACCAGGCTGCGCATGATTGCAGTCTCACACGTACAGCCGTCGGACATGTGCACACTTATGTGCACATGTGTAAACACCCATGTGCTCCTTACTCTTGCTCTGTCACAGCAGCCTTATCTTAAAAGCTTGTGAAGGAAGGCAGTTGATGAAGGGAAGTGTGCAGGTATGGTTAGGAGCAGCAGGCTCCAGACTGGTGGGCTGTGTCACAGGCCAGCAGCTTTTGTTGCCTAGGGCCCGGACCTGAATGCGCCCAATCTTGGAAATGCTAAGCTTCCGAGATCAGGCACATTCTGACCAGGGCGTGAGTAGGGCCGGCGGCACTCTGAAGCATGCGGAACTCCACAGAATTCCACTGAGTTTTTAGCTAACTCCGCGGAATTCTGTGGAGTTGAACTCTGTGAGCTCCGCCCGCCCCTATTAAAGACCAGATTCACATGTTACAATGCATCACTCTATTGTTGCCTTCAGTAAATATAATACTTTTTTGTTATTTTGTTGAGGGCTGGGATATAGGGCCTAGGGCTCCTTCCATTGCCTTATGGGAGGAATGGTTCTCTCCCAGTTTCCTATCAGGGCAGGGGGTGGTATATGGGGTCCTGGACCACCTGTTCATGAACGGGCCAGGGGTTTGGGATCCCCATCCCTCAGGAGCTCTGGTGAAGGCCCCAAGCACAGCCCCCCCTGAGCTCCTTGATTTTTAATGCAGCTCTTATTTACCACTGGGTGCTGGCCCACCCTTGGACTTTCTGAATAACTTGCAGCATAGCTCCATGCACTCTGTGTCTCGACTCCAGGGGTGCTCATTTTGTAAATGGTGGCAAGCCCAAGCCGTCTGGAGCCTTTTCCACAAGTCTCTTTGCCTCTAAGGTCGCACACTTTGCATAGAGCTAGTTCTAGTGGCTTTCTGAGCCAGCCTTTCTCCTTTCTCTCGTGCCCCATTACTCCTCCAGTTGGGGCGCACAAGTCCAGTTCTTCCCCCAACTGGTCCATAGGAGATATGAGGGAACCAACATCCCTGGTCCTGTAGAGACCCACTCGTCCTGGGGTCAACTTTAGCCAAAATCCTTAGTCCAATAGGGCATCAAGGGGCTTGTCCTTCCAGCTGTCCATGATGCTCCGCTGTCGAGCACCATTGTCCCACTCCAGCAAAAAGCAACTCTCTATCCCTCTTACAAGAATTTTTAAATGGGGTTGCAAGGTTGTAGAAGCCAGGCACCATTCATCCCTGTCCTAGGCCTCCTGCACTGCTTCCTGGGACAGTTCATGATGGCATCTTCGAGAAGTCGCTCTTCACCTCTCCTCTGGGGGCCCCAGCATCACTCCTCACTGACATCCCTGCCTGTGCCTTTTTCACAAAAATGTCAAAGAGGAGTCCCTCCAGTGTTGATTCCAGAGGCCTGGGCTTCCTCCTTTGTTCATTGGGCCTGGGCTGTCTCAACACTGATACAATGTGACAGCTAATTAATAGATGCAGATTTTATGCCCCACCTGTTCCTCCACAGAAGCTGAGGGAAGGATTGTTAATTGATCCCTTTGTGTGAGTAGGCTTTTGTTCCTTATGCTGGGGAGCAGGGTAGTTAACTTGGCCCACCAGGTGAGAAAAGGCCTGTCTCTGATCCTGAGCTAAACCAGAGAAATATGAAAATTCTGAATGATTCATAAAGTGTACATATGTCTGCTTGGGACTTGCATAATTGAACTTTTGCACGCTTTTCACCCCAGGTTGATACATTGCTGGACTTTATAGGCCAAAGGGAAATGAAACAGTCCTCTAAGGCAGATTTCCCCCATGTATATAATGAAGTGTCACTGGAGACAAAACAGTAGAATATATTGACTTTATCTATGAGTGCGCACTAATAGTATAAAGACTATCCCAGGTCAATATCTAACCCTGCACAATTACCAGGCTGCGCATGATTGCAGTCTCACACGTACAGCCGTCAGACATGTGCACACTTATGTGCACATGTGTTCATGTGTAAATACCCATGTGCTCCTTACTCTTGCTCTGTCACAGCAGCCTTTATTTTAAAAGCTCGTGAAGGAAGGCAGTTGATGAAGGGAAGTGTGCAGGTATGGTTAGGAGCAGCAGGCTCCAGACTGGTGGGCTGTGTCACAGTCCAGCAGCTTTTGTTGCCTAGGGCCTTGACCAGAATGCACCCAATCTTGGAAATGCTAAGCTTCCGAGATCGCGCACATTTTGACCAGGGTGCAAGTAGGGCAGGCAGCACTCCAAAGCACGCGGAACTCCACGGAATTCCACTGAGTTTTTAGCTAACTCCGCGGAATTCTGTGGAGTTGAACTCCGTGAGTTCCCCCCAACCCTATTAAAGAGCAGAATCACATGTTACAATGCATTACTCTATTGTTGCCTTCAGTAAATATAATACATCTGCAACCATAATTAATAAAACATTGAAACCATTTGCAGGCATTTTACTTAATAAAGCATTGCAACCTTTCATGAAAAATAATTAATGTCAGCAATAAAAAACACATTCCAATAAAACATTGTAAAATTACAATACAATACAATACATGTGACTGTGCCTTTCATTAACCTGCCACCACAAAACTAACCAACCCTGGCTGCTCCTCTCACAGACTGTACAATAGTTCCAGTCTTAGAAGTGCGTTAATATTAGGCAAAAAAAGAGAGGGGGCTCCTAATTTGTTTGAACCTGTAAATGTAGGGTCAGTACTTTATAAATCTCCTTTGGGGAGGAGCTTCTTCACTTCTGCAGCCCCCCAATCTCTTTTTATTTTTGGTGATGCCCTGACCATCCTTGAGCCACCACAACCAGTAGAAAGCTTTGACTATTTAAGCCACTAAGGACATTATGGAGCTGTTCCACGGGGATCTATGAATGTTAATCAAGTGGCTTCAACTGTGCTTCCTTCTTGTTGCATAGGCCTGTATGCCCCACAACACATTTCCTTTGTGGCTCTTTTCTTTTTGGTTGGTGTGCATGGTTCCACCTGGCTACCCTGACTTGTGCTTACATTCAGGGCAGCACAGGGATCAAACCCACTGGCTGCCCCTGGTGGCTTCCCACCCAGTAGATGTCTTTCTTTACCAGGGTGGGAGCTGGCAACTGACTTTATTGGGGCAGGGCTTTCCACCAGAGAGGGCCATCCCGCTTCCCCAGAAACACAGGCACGGGGAGCGGGAGCAAACCAAATGCAGTTGGGAGAGTGCAACAATATTCCCCTGTCTCTTCAATTGTTAAGAGACCAAAGATGGAGTCCTGGGCCCCTTTGCCTTTGTTGTGCAGGGCTCCTGTCCCATGTCCTCTTTCTCAGGGAGCTCAACGGTGCTCCCCCTATTTGTATTTTGTTGAGGGCTGGGATATCGGGTCTAGGGCTCCTTCCATTGCCTTATGGGAGGAATGGTTCACCTCCCAGTTTCCTTTCAGGGCAGGGGGCGGTAGATGGGGTCCTGGACCACCTGTTCATGAACTGGCCAGGGGTTTGGGATCCCCATCCATTAGGAGCTCTGGTGAAGGCCCCAAGCACAGCACAGACTTGTGGAAAATTCTGAATGTACATATGTCTGCTTGGGACTTGCATAATTGAAATTTTGCACACTTTTCACCCCAGATTGATACATTGCTGGACTTTATAGGCCAAAGGGAAATAAAAAAAAGTCCTCTAAGGCAGATTTACCCCATGTATATAATGAAGTGTCACTGGAGACAAAACAGTAGAATGTATTGACTTTATCTATGAGTGCCCATTAATAGTATAAAGCCAAACCCAGGTCAATATCTAACCCTGCACAATTACCAGGCTGCGCATGATTGCAGTCTCACACGTACAGCCATCAGACATGTGCACACTTATGTGCACATGTGTTCATGTGTAAACACCCATGTGCTCCTTACTCTTGCTCTGTCACGGCAGCCTTATCTTAAAAGGCAAACACAGGTGGTAAACATATGCAGTCTGTTTACCATGTGAAGACCATGGGTGATCCACCAGTTGTGAGGATCACCCATAGTAAAATGTCCAATAATAGGTGATCCAAAAGTGAAAGCTCTGGGCAGAACTTATTTCACTGCTGTAACATAATATAACATAACATAACATAACATAACATAACATAACAAAACATAACATAACATAACATAACATAACATGAGTGTGAATTACAAGAAAACTGAGAAAAAAGAATTAATCTCCAGCTTGTCAACTAGACAGGAAAAACAAAGAGCATGTGACAGTAACCAATATGAACGTCCGTCCTTCTGAACCAACTGTTACGCTTTCATTTCTAATCTCAGTTCTAGAGATTCTAGTTTAATTGTTGGCCCTGTGAGTATCACAGGCCCTGTGACTGTCCAAAATATAGGTGGGTGAATTTTGTTTTTTTCACGGCATGGAAAACTAAAATTAGATCCCTTTCACTGTTTCACTTCTGGCTGCTTATAATGGCACCAAAAATAAAAGCTTCCTATTCTTGTCTCCTTTTTCATGTTGTATAGAACTGTTCCATTCATCTTCATTTTTTGTCTGGCGAGTTTCTAATTTGTTCTTGTGAGCTTGTTCCTACTTTCCTTTTCATATTTGCCATTTTAGCCAGCACATCACAAGTTCTTGTCATATGCATGATTCTCGTTTTTCAGCCTCCAATCAGCATTTGCAATGCATCAGATTCTCGTCATGCATATGATTCTCATTCCACATCCTTCATGTTTTCTTGTTATGTTTCTGCATTCCTTTTAATGTGAGCACGTGTACATTTATATCTCTCAACCTATGTGAATTTCTTATTATGTTTGCACCTTTTAATCACCATTCACCACAGTTTTCATCGGTTCTCGTCGAATGATTCAGCAAAATCGAATTAGGTTGCATTTTGTGGCAAATGTTAAATACTTCCTTTGCACTGGGGTTTAAAACAACTATTTCCAGGGCATCAGCTCCAGCCTCAGCAGCCACATCTCAGGGCCAAGATCCCATGACCAGGAAAGAGTACCAGGAGTTCAGGAGGATGAGGAGCCTAGTCTAAGTGATCATACCAATAAGAAACTCTACTCACCATAGCAACCGCTGGTTGAAAGATAGGTCTTAATCAAACAATCACCAGAGATTTATTTTAGTGCTCATAATTAGCAACTCAATTTTATCAACATTGAGAACTTAAGAACGAGTTGAACTCCTTCACTGAGTGGCCAATAAATAATCTCTAAAACTGACAGCTGAGATTAGGGCATCTTTGGTCAGTTGCATGATCGTCTGGGAATTTTCTGCATATGAGAGAGTCTGACAGCTGAATGATCTGTTTTGCTAGTGGGTGCTGTGAAAGAACACAAGACTGTTCTGCTGCCTGCTATGAGTGAAGTTAATGTGTACACATGGGGGTAACTATCTCACTCTTCTGTCTCTCAGGTATGTGGTTAAAGAAACTGTGATGAGTGGATACTGCTTTACAAATATTGTTTCAATTTGTTTTAGTCTTACATTAGCAACACCATCATTGATGCAGAGCTCTAAATCACAATTGATGGTTTCCTTTCTTCCAGTTATTTTTCCCTGCTAACTTTTTTTTAAATTATTTTCACTCTTTATGAGCTTGGACCACAAGACCAGTTGTATGACAAAATATCAACTATAAAAATATTGTGGGACAAAAATAGTGTGATCAAACAAAATAAAATTATAGACTATCAAAATATTGCGGTGCAAAGATTACACATGATAATAAGAAAATATAATAAATAACATACATAATTATAATTTAAATTAAAAACATATTTTTACAAATTTCTGCCTTTAAAGAGTGTTTTGACAAAATGTAACAGAAAAACATTGATTTGTGAGGTCTAAAATATTATTTGTAAACATACATATAATCTATATTTAAAAGATTTCAATAAACAAAAGTATATTTTAAAATTAAAATATAAATTACTATTCAATTCCTATGCCATGAAAATATGATTACTGTTATATTAAATAATAAACTATTTGAAACAATACCAAAATAGTAAATACTTTAAAGGACAAAGAAAATAGAAAAATAAATAAAATCATTAAAAAATCAAATCATAAATTACACATGCTTACAATATTTTAAACAAAGTTAAAGGGCAGAATTACATGTAATATCCTAACTAAGATTATTCTACCCCAATCAAACAAACATTGAGAAATGTGCATGCATTATGGGTGGCAGACAAGTTTTACTTTTTTAACTCCAGTCAATCAAAAAGTGGGGAAAGTGCATATATTACCGGGGTCAAATATACTATTCTAACTCCAATTTAACAAACATTGTGATTAATGTATATTTCGGGCTAGGGACAAATTTACTTTTCTATATACATGTTGACATGAATTGGAGAAAGTGAACACATTTGGGGCAGTGATGGTCACATTTTCTATGTTCATTCCAGTCTAACAACCACTAGGGAAAGCACATACAATAGAATGGAAACCACAGACATTAATATACATATGTTTAAAATAGCAATACCCACACAGACACCCAAAACACCCCATAATCCATAAAAAATAAATATAATATAGTTTTGAAAAAAATTAAACCAAAACTTATTTTAATTAAAATAAATAGAACAAAATAATTTCGAATTAAAAATAATAATTAGTACATTAATCAATTAATAGCAACGTATATATTTTATTTAAACACTACCCAAACAATTGTTCAATATTCCAATATTCCTACACCTACTGAAATAAGTGCATCTATTTTGGTACGGAGCAAATTGACTATTACATCTCCAGACCAAAAAACATTGAAATATGCTTATAATTGAGGAAACATATACACTCGTCTAACTTCTCCAAACATTGGACTAAGTATATATATACTTGGGGCGTAATTACTAATATGACTCCATTTCTACAAACGTTGGGGAAAGCTTACATAGTTGAAGACTTGGCAGTTACTCTTCTAAATCCATCCTTACAAACATTGGGGTAATTGCATGCAATGCAAGGGGCACCTTTACTATTCCAACACCAGTTCTACAAACATTGGGGGTAAATTCACATAATTGGGGAAGATATTAATTACAATATAGGGATAATTTAATATAATTCTGTGAGGGGCCTTTTGACTATTCTAACTCCAGTTCTGCAAACATTGAGGTAAGTGCACATGAATGAGTATAAGGTAACATTTAATATTCCAGCTCCAGTCAAACATTAAAGTAAGTACATATAATTTGAGTTGGGGCAAATTTTCCATTACTAGTCCATTGAGACAAATATTGGGAAACTTGTGATTTTCCAAAAATTATATGATAAAATATACTCATAATTTGGGTCTTTCCGCCCGCTCTCACCAATCGTTGGTTTATTTAAGTGCCATTCACATTTCTCTTCCACCCCCCGCTGCATACCTCATGGAGCAATGGGTTAGCCCAATAAAACCATTGTCTAACTTTACTGTAAGTGACACCATTCTAATCTTTTACAAGGAAAATCTGCATATAAAGTACTTATCTTCAGTGCTGACAACGACTATAGCAAAGTGTGCTTTTGAGAACAAAAAGTATATATTAGCTTTTAGCCAAATGTGAATAACACAACAACATACCAAAATGGATGTTAATGTTTTTTTTTTTCAAATATGTTTTTATTATTTCACAATAACAATATCAACAGTGAAGCCATGAAAAAGGTGCTCATTACAAAATAATGCATACATAGTACATAGTCATTGCATGACAGGACCATGAAACAGGAGGTGTAAAATACAAGCATAAACCATGTCATGTAAGTGAGACATGAGTGGTTATGGGGTGGAGGAGGAGGAAGAGTCACTCATCTGGTGGTGTTGGGGGGTCCAGGAGGTATCAGGTATGACAGAAGGTATGTGAGGGACTAAGCAGTCATAGACATGGTCCTGAGCACTCTGGTATTTGGTCCTGTGATAAACATTTATTAGGGCTCAATAGTGCAAGGGACCTATGAGTCCAATATATGGCCTCTATGTGGCTAATCTCACCTTAAGCATCAAGTCTCCCCTTCAATGTTGGCGGGTGCTATTTCTGGCTTCAATGTTCATAGTGTAGATGCCCCAGTTCTTGCTTACCACTTTTGTATTCCCTTATCATGGAGAGAATGTAATACACTTGATTCTGTGCATGCTCACTGTACTAGCGGGTCAGCCATTTAGCAGTGTCTGGGACTACAGGTGCCTTCCACTTCAATGCAATTTGCCATTTGAATAGCACAAATGCAAGGTCAATAAACCTGTGAAGATGTTTGTCCCATTTGGCTTTTGGTGGAGCCCAAGGAGGCAGTATTCAGAGGTGGGAGTCAATGCATGGCACGCCAGTTGTAGTGTGGGGTAATCCCAAGCCATGCAATAGAATCTGGCCTCCACAAGCTTGAATCGCAGGCACTAGGGTGTCGATGTAGGGAACATATCCTTGATGCGTGAATGGAAAGATATGTGTGGTGTGTCTAATTGAATTGTATGAAACGTAATCTGGGATTCCTAGATACCTTCTTCACTTGCTGGAGAGAACATGTCCAAGCCATAGCTGTCAGTGGTTGAGGAAGAACGCCATTTCATAGAGTCAGTGCTTTGCTCAACTCCACCAGGGCATTAGTGGTGAGTGCCTCATATAACACTGAGATGGCTCGATGCAGTCCACCATGTGTGAGGAGGACATGTAGGATGGGTGATTGGAATGGATCTTTGTCTCTGACCGTCCATGTGGCTCTCACCATGTGCTGAATGGCATGATTAGGGGGATCATTACGACCCTGGCGGTTTCAAGACCGCCAAGGCCACTGAGGCGGTCAGACCGCCGCCAATGCGGTGGTCCAATCGTCACATTACGACTGTGGCGGTAGTGCCTGACCACCAGAACTGGCAGATTACTAGTTTTCATCGGTCTGGCGGTGCTGACGGTCCTAATCTGCCAGGGCAGTGCTGTCCTGCGGAATAATAGTCCCTTCTCTGCCAGCGATTACATGGCGGTAGCACTGCCATGTAAAGGCTGGTGGAGACGGGGTGCAGAGGGCCCCAGGGGGCCAAGGCACTTGGCAGGGGCAGTGCAGGGGCCCCCTTGCCACCCTGGTCATGATGTTCACTGTCTGAGTTACAGACAGTGAACATTGTGACGGGTGCTGGTGCACCCTACGCACTACAGCATTGACGCCAACTCTAATATGAGCCCGAGACAATGCTGAAGACCTTTTCCCGCTGAGTCAGTGGGCAGAAACAACATTTCCACCCACAGACCCAGTGGGAAACTCTTAATGGGGCCCGCAGGCAGGCAGCCACACTGGCGTCAACCTGCCCTTCGGAACTTCGCCGGACAGGCTTTTCCATCCGTCAAAGTCACAATGACTTCCTAAGTCAGGAAGTGGCATGCACCCATGGCATAAGTATTCTTAATGTCTGCGTAAGGCATGAGTTCCCTCATGAAAGAGATCTCCTAAGCTGTGTATCCCCACCATCCTCCATGGTGTCATGTCATGGCCCTCAGCCAGCACTCACATGCCGAGCAACTGCTCAAAGCAGATCGATGGGGACTAGGATATAGTTGGAGTCCGTCCATCCACAAATCTATACCAGCAAACAAGTGCTGTCCTCATCAGACTAGAACCCCTTTGAGGAGGACAAGTACAATCAGTTAGCCAGGTGTACATGCTGGTCACCCATCCGTGCAAGAATGGCCACTCGTTCAGCACTCTTGGTCCCATCAAGCCAGCACAGTGGCCACTGCCTCTGCACTGCGGTATAACATAGCTCAAAATTAGGTGTGCCCAGACCTTCCTCAAGCAACTGCTGTTGTGTTATGGCCAAAACCATGCATCAACTATGCATTCCCCACATAAAGTCCAATAGACGACCATTCAGGTTTTGAAAGAAATGTCTGTGGATCGCGATTGGAACTGCAGCAAAGAAATATAATAATCTACAGAGCACTAACATCTTGGCTATTTCCACTCGTCCTAGCGGAAATAAGGGTAGTGAACATCAGAAGGGGAGAGATCCACACATAGATCATAGCGCTCGATCCACATTGCCCTCCTTGAGGGCTCTATTGGTATGGTATATTTGTATACCCAAATATTTGAATGCCTTGTAGCACCATTTGAGTTGGTACTCTGAAAAAGCAATCCTGTGGTGCTCAGGGGTCGAGGTGAGAGGGAACAAGCAAGACTTACACCAGTTTACTTTGAGGCCAGAAAGGGCGCCAAAAGCATCTAGTAAGCACAATATTTCAGGGAAGGAGACTAGACCATTATTCAGAAAGACCAGTGCATCATCTGAATAAAGTGATACAAAGTGGTGGGTGTATAATTTCAAAATACCCCAGTGCTGTGCCTGTAATCGCAGACAACACATGAGTAGCGCCAAGGCAATTACAAAGAGAGTGGTGACAGCAGACACTCGTGACTGGGCCTCTTAAAATCGGGAAGCTGTCCGGTATAAACTGCCCCGTTCTCACTCTAGCTATCGGGTTTGAATCCCCGTCCAAACCCCATATATCATTACATTACTAGCAAAAGCACCCACCTGAGGGTGTTGAAGCCTTCCTCAATACACAGAGATACTGCCACCTTTTTGTATGCCTCTTGGGGTGTTTCCTGGATGATCCTCAAGAGTCACCTTACATTGAGGAAAGTGCTATGATTCAGTATGAATCACAACTGATCCTCATGGATGAATGTACTAATCTGTGGGAGCAGCCCATTCATGAAGACTTTTTCCAGGACTTTGCAGTTGAGGTTAAGATGGGACAATGAGTGATAGAATCGCATAACTAGTGGATCACATTCCCGTTAGGGAGAACCACTATCAGCACCTCATGCTGTATTTCTGGATGTTGACCATGGGATTTAGCTGCATTAAACACCTCCAGAACAGACTGAATGAGAAGAGTGGAGAATGTGGCAGAATATTCAACTAGTACTCCATCCATGCCCAGGTTTTTTTTCTAGGCTATCTGGGCTATGGTCACTCTAGTTTCCTCCAGCTGAGTTGGTTCCTCCAGATCGGCACTCTGGAGCAGGGATACGTGAGGCAGAGGGAGGCCATCCATGAAGCCATCTAACTGTTCAAGGGTCGGGTCATCCATCGCACCATACAGTGTGCAGTAGTTGTCTTGGAATGCATCATTAATATCAGCCTGCATTGAGACCATGGAGCTGCCGTCGTGCCTGATGGCTCCAATCAGGGTGCGCTGTTGGTCCTTCATAACCAACCATGCCAGTAGCCTGCCCGCGCCATCACCCTCCCCGTGTACCATGGTTAATCGATGTTTATAATCGTGTCTATTCAAACACGTCTCCACCTCCCTGTAATTCCCCTGAAGGTGCTGGAGTCCCTCGATTCCCACCTCTTGAGCAGCCACTGCTCTCTTAACTGACGTTAGTTTGTCCTGCAGTACCCGTCAGACTCCCCAGGTGGTAGCCATGCAATGATCGCTCACCACTACTTTATGCTTATCCCATTCTGTAGCTCGAAGAGGGGTGAATTTCTTATTGAGGACAAAAGGCCTGATTACGACCTTGGTGGATGGGCTACTCCGGCACAAACATGACGGATACCATGCCTGCCGTTATTCAACTTCCATAGGATATAATAGAAATTGTAATATGACTGAGGGGATATAATTCCAAATAAATATGGCACTGGATTAGAATGCCAAGACGCTACTAGGGATTTAACCCAGGACAAGTGTTTCCTTGGAGTATAATATCATGTTCCCTAAATCGGTAAGCAACCTTATGGAATGGGTACCATAATATTTTGAAAGTTTCTTTTTGAGGATAACAAGCTATTTATACCGTAAGATTCATAGACGACTTTGTCCAACTAGTTCGAGGAAATGGATCGGTGAGTGTTTTACTTTGGCCATATGGTGTACAACTCATGATGAAAGATGCAATATTTTGGTGTTTTGCAAATGTAATTTTTTGGCTTTTGTAACATATAATGGCTTTATTGTTTAAACAACTTTTACGTGTTACATCCTCAAATATGTAATGATGCACCATCTAGAGAAAACTACCAATGTAATAGTACTAAAATTACTAGTCATTTACGCTTACCTGTAACTTCGAACGCATGACGATTTCAATTGGATATGGATACAATCAAGTTAGTTGATTGCTACTTGTAATTATATATTCTCGTATTTTCTTAACAACATGCTTTAATATCAGGCCATATCACATTCTTATAGACTGTGTTTTCTGATCCACTAATATGCCCTCCTGGAAAAATTAGAAAATGTACTTATCCTTGTGACAACTGATAGGTATGATTTGATCTTGACTTCAGTCACCTATTGGTTTTGTAGCATTGCAATAGCATGCAGCAATGCCCACAGGATATGAGGTGTCATTAACAAGGGCTGTTATTCTTTATACACATTCTAAGGATTTCTTTGAGCCGCAATATTTTCCTAATAAGCTGTATTTTTAATTGGCTACAATCTCTCAGCACCTGTCCTAATAATTATTTTCGTATCTAATACTGAATGCCTGACCAACAATAACTGAAAAATATACAGATACAATCAACTCCTTTGGGATTCTCTTAAAATTTTCTCACAAGCAGTGATGTATCTAATTCTTTTTTTCTCTCTTTTAATTTGCAAAAACCTGATGGGTATACCTTGGTATCATCCTCTATCTTCCCACATCACTGAGGGTGTACGGGATTAGGTAGCTCTTTCAAGTTTTTTTTCCCCAAAACTGACTTCACTTTTATATTTTTACAGCATGAAAAAAAAACAGGTAGCTATACCCTAGGGGGCAAAACATGTGTCGGCTCTTGCTCAATTGTGCACTAATAAATATCTTCTGAATTTACCACTCCGATTTAGTGTGTCAATCTTAAAACCTAAATTGATACATGATACAAGCTTGGAAATCACATATTGAATATATAGTGGGTTTTTCAATATTTTTTAGTCTTGGGATATCCGTCACTTTGTGATGGCATATCCCATCCGCCAAGGTCATAATCAGGCACAAAGTACTGTGTGATGCAAGTAGAAAGACCCTCACTGAAAAGGGGGGGTCTAAGAACGTTTCAGTCTGAGGATGCCAAGTAGAGATTTGAGGGGATGGTCTGCTCCACTGTAGCGCTACCTGCAGTGGACAATGATACGAAAGGGTACCCTCCAAGTATTCTGAATAGCTGATCAGAGGAATACTCACGGTCCGTTGGGTGCACAAGTCGCCGCATGCTGTATAGGAGCCTTTGTGTCAGCCAGTTACTGAAGAATCTTTATTTTAATTTCAGGTAGGTTATGCAGTACAGCTGTCTGTGAATCCAAAATATTTAAAATTAACACATATTTAACAAGAATTGACCAGGCCAATAGGTCAGGATTTGGTTGGTGGCCTTTTGGCTTTGTCAATGCTTATTTACAATGTCATGGGTTTTGTAAAACTTTTGAGGAACTGTCCATCGCCCCTGGAGGAGTGATTATTCAGATTTGGGGTGAGAAGGGGAAGAAAATGGACACAGTAATATTAATTCCATTTTCAAAGGTGAATGAGAAAGATGCTTTGAAACTGATGAAGTTGTGAATGTCTCCCTTTAGCCTGCCACATACACTGCAGCAAGGCAACTGTGATTAAAATAGCTGTTTTCACACTTCAAGGAAAAATGGTGAGCAGACTCCTGACTTCACCTGTGCAGGTGGTAATAAGATTACACTGTACAAAGTAACTCAGTAGCTCAGGAAAGGCAGAAGTGTCAGCAGCACAGAGGCTTTGAGTACAAATGTGAGGCTGATCTAACCACAGCAGTGGAAGAGTAAAAAGGAGGTTGGACACAAGAGGAGGTCTTCTCACAATGCCCTCTGGGATGTGCTGTGTAATACTGAGAAGGATATGTCCCAATTTACCCCTAAATTTGAAAATACTGATAAAATGAGCCACTATTGGATGTGTAAATGGCCCAGTAGAAGTACAGTGTGCTAAGAGGCAAAGGAAGACATGAACTATTTAAAGGAAATATGGAATAACTGCCATATAAGGAAATAAATGCAGGGTGATCTCAACAGCTCTCCATATGTCCATAAAGCACCTGGCGGTCAAGAGGGATGGCAGAATCCAGCAATATGGTGGCCATGGGACTAACACTCATATTTACAAAATAAAAGGCTGCTGGATTCATAGCGAGCAAGAGTTCCAAGGCTACCAAACTGAACTTCCTCACCTAGAATAAGGTTTTTTTGGCACAGCGGACTTTTGAGCATCACTCAGTTTTCCAAATTTGAGGTACATATCCCAACTCTCATAGTTTGAGAATGTAATGATCCTGTAGAGAAAATCTGAAAACATATCAAGAGGATTCTGTTTTTCCCCTGCTTTTCTCTTCTTGCTTTACAGTGGCGCACTTTGCGCTTGCCGCACCCAATGCATTATTTCACTGATCTTTTACTGTACTAGCAAGAGGCATGCCAAAGAGCTCTATCCAATATATTTTTACCTCCCACTCCTCCACTTCTTGGTTTGTTTCCTAATTTTACACTTATTCCAGTGTTTCACCTGATAGACCTGTATCAGACATCTGGCTACCTTGAGAGTCCAGGAAACATAGAAATACACTGTCCCTATTGAAAGGGAGAGAGGCCTGCACGGTTGACGAGCCTCAATGCAAGCTTACATTTAAAAACTTGGAACTCAATGTAGGATGACAGTCTGAGTTTGCAAGAATGATGGAAATGAAATCAGAGATAACCCTTTGGTCTGTTTTGTTTATAGGCTATCCAGTATTAGGTTTAAAATTATGATAACCAATAAAACATTACTGAAAGGGAAACAGACCTCAGCAATGTAATCATATTGACACCTGCACAACCACAAACTAAAATTCCATTCAAGAAAGGAAATTGAGAGACAATTATTCAGTTTTCACTTCTTTCTTAAAAGAGCCAACACAATGTAACTTTGTTCTACAAGAAAACAGCAGCAAGAAATCCTCATCTAAGATCATTCTCCTTGGGTTTTGTTGTTTTTCTTCTTCCTTTTGTTTCCTTCAGCTGTCTGTGTGTTTGGATTAGAGGTGCAGGGTTTAGACTCATATTTAGGTATGTTCTACTCATGTAATTACTGTACTGCATTTTACTGTTGGGGCTTTTGAGCCCATGGTTACAATGTTAACAGTAAAATTTCAAATACTGTAATACACTGTGATGTCTGTTGAAAAGGTCAGTACTGTCTGACTGCAAGAAATTGACATATTAGTTGAGGAGGCTGGAAGGCTCACTCATATAACTACACACAATCCTTGTCAAGGTGAACCACAAAAGTTTCTGAATTAACCTGTACTTAAACCTCTTGTAGCTTGGCACAAAAATATTGAGGCTTAACTTAGGGCAATGTGTAGAGTATTTATGCAGTACTCAAACAATAGGGTGCCATGAGGAGGATGTTGTTGGGGCAGAGAGCAGGTTGGGCAACACAGACGGTTCTTCTGAGAGGTTCTGGAGGTGCCACTTTCATCCTCATTGCCAGTGTGTGGGTGGGGGATGCCTCCTTTGTCTATTGTTTCCCTGTTCCTGGGTTTGGCTCCAAACTGTGTAGGGTAACAAAGGGTGGAAAGACCTAAGGGTGAGCGATATTTGTCAGTGGAAGTTCAGGCAGCCCTTAGAAGTAAGGAAAGGAATGGACAAACATTGAGGCTAACTTTTGAAGCTCAGAAACATTAGGTACAACCCTTCTGCCACGTGCTCAGGACAACAACACCCTAACTCACACCCAAGACCGTTTTGTCTTAATGCTTGGAATTGTGACACTTGACACTCTCCCAAAATGCACACTTGGTTGAGACAGAAAAAGGCAAACTTTTTAAAAGAGGCACCTTTAGAGTAGTAACTTAAAATCTGACTTCATCAGTAAAAATAATTTTAAATTACAATTCATTTGAGTGTAACCAGCATTTCCCTATCTGGTACCAAACTGAAGTTAGCACCTATTAAGTGTAATAAAGTAACCCAGGGTTGGTCTCTAGCAGAGATAGCTTTCAGCAGTGAAAAATGACTTTAGGAGTTTTTCACTGCCAGTACATGTAAAACTTAAGTACACATCTCCTACTTTTTTAATGCCTTGAATCCCATCCTGATACTTTGGGCCCTACCTTAGGGTGACTTACAAGAATTGAAGGTTCTATGCTGTTGATCACCACTACAATGTCATAATATTCAGTTAGGAGTAAGTGACTGACCTCCTCGACTGTATTCAGGACTTTGTTTATTAAAACATATGAATATGGCATTCTTACTTAATCCATTATTAGCCCGGTTAAGCAGACAGAATCCTAACAGAGTGGGTGTGAGAGTTAATGAGTTGTAAAAGAGGGTAAAGAGATGTAAGTGCAAGTGTGATTGCAATGCAAAGAATTTGTTATGCTTAAACTGTCTGACATAAGTTAGTTGGACACACTGTCAATGTAAGGATACTATGTACCCTGCATTACCTCTCCTTTAAATTAAAGAGTGCTTAATAACAATCACTGTTATGCACTGATTTAAAAAGATTTGGAAAATACTGACACACAAAAAATAAACACTGAAAACAGGACTGTGTAATTGTTAAGCATATGAAATTGTTAATAAAATAAAGTTTTGTAGAAAAACAGATCACAGCCAAAATTACATCTAATATGCATGGGTGATAAAACAAATACAGGCATGCACATTGTGAGCAGAAAAGCATCAAGAAATCCAATGCAGGAAAAAACAACAATCAACAGATAATGTGCAACACAGAGTGGCCAAGACACAACCTCACCATATCTGGATACTCATCAATCTACCTACCTTTTTGCCTTGATTCCCACTATATCTACCGTTTTCTGGACTCATTTGGTAGGGCACATTGAATCTGTTCTTTTGACATTGTCATCCATACCTCTCTTCTCCATAACTCCAACACCTTTTGGAAACCTTTTCTAGCCACCTACATGTCCCCTCTTCCTCTCATGGCAGTTACCGCGCTCATTATTCCTGTGTCAGAGACCATACCTTTTGCACTTATGGCTGATGTTTGGAAGATCTGACCTTTTGATATACAAGACATACTTGGGCTACAATAAGATCATTGGCCCAGCTAGGGCAGTTGCAGTTTCCCTTTCAGATGTGTGCTGCTTTAAAACATCTTCCTTTTGTGTGAGAATTATGCCCCACATGATTTGTATTTTGAAACTGAGATGCATATGGCATGTGTGCTTTGTTCAATGAAACATACACTTGCAAAAGGTAATAACCTACAGAAAAATAGTTTGATAAAATAGTGCATAAAAAAGGAAAAAATGAACAGTGGATTCAACGCCTGTGCTGGCAGAAGAAGTGAACACTTCAGCAACTCATTTACTGCTCTAGTAGAGAATAATAATAATAATAATGAGAGTAATAACAAAGTCACTTGTAGAGCGCATGGCTACTTCGGACCGAACTGTCCACACGCTAGGTAACATGATCCAGGGGCCAAACACAGTCAGCAATAGATGATACATGTCCCATTAGGATCACCTAAACAACCAAGTTTTTAACTTTTTGCGTTACAGTTATTCTGAAGATTCCTGTATAATTAGAAGAGACACTGCATTCCAGCATTTAGCTGCCAAAAAGCTGAAGGAGCATCCTCCAATCTGCACCTTTTTTACAATGGAAACCGAGGCTAACATAGTCCCGGCAGACCTTAACCTTCCATACGGCTTATAGAAAGGCTGCAAGTAGCAGGTATCCTTGATCCTTGTTCCTAAGGGACTTATGACAATAGCATATGGCTTTAAAGGTAAATCGTTTCTCAAGTGATAGCCAGTGCAGCTTTGAAAGAGCAGATCCCAAAGGAAGTTTGCCTGGGAAAGTTCAATAGCAGATGTGCTGCAGCTTTTTGTACATGCTGAAGTCTCATCAACCGAGACAGCGTAGCTCCTAAATAAAGGACATTGAAATAGCCCAGCCCTGAGATACCAAAGGCAGGGACAACTGTCTTTTTGGCTGCCTCAGAAAGGAGTCCGCTAATCTTGCTGAGTGCTTTTAAAATCCTGAAGCACTTACATGCTAGGGCTGTACTCTCGCAGACAAAAGAAAGTTTGGCATTAAATCATACACCGAGATTCTTGACACTTGGCCTTGTAGGGAGGCAACCGGCTGAGCACATCCTGCCACTAGGCCGAGGACCAATTAGATGGCTGGTTCCCCAAGATAAGAACCTCATTCTTTCCATCCTTTAATTTAAGACAGTTGGCTTCCATCCACTGGGCCGCCTTTGTCAGAAAAGCTCTTAACAGTGTAGCAGTGTCAGATCCCCTCTGGGACAGGGTGATACCCAACTGTGCATCATCAGCATACAAAATGATATTGAATCCATACTTCTCAATTATATCAGCCAGGGGTGTATATACATATTAAGTAATGTAGGGCTCAAAGAAGAGCTCTGAGGCACCCCCTGCTGCAATGGCACAACCTGGGATAGGAAAGATTTTAACAACACCTGAAAGGATCAATCTTGTAGAAAGGATGCTAAACACTGCAAGGCAGTATTCCCGACACTGCATCTCCACAGCCGTTCGATCAGAAGGCTGTGGAACACAGTGTCAAAAGCTGCACTACGGTCTAAAATCAGCACTGCTGCTGTATCACTCCTGTCCATGATTTGACAAATAGACTCTGATGCTAAAAGCAGTGACTACTCCATGCTATAGAGAGGGATGAGGCCCGACTGGGTCCTGTGAAGAGGCACATTTGTCTCAATAAAAATGGAAAGCTGCTGATTTAACCATTTGTTAGCCATCTTGGAAGCAAAAGGAAGCAAATAATTGTGGTGCAGTTTTCAGGCTTGACAGGGTCCAGACAAGGATTTTGAGGACAGGAACCACAATAGCATGCTTCCAGCGTTGCAGGACCTTGTCTGCCTTGAAGGAGCTATCTAAGAGCGCACAGAGCATAGGTGCTATAACTGATATTCCTTGCTCCAAAACCCCTGGAGCTGCCAGATAAGAGGGAGAACCCAACTTTACAGCTGCCACCAGGGAAGGCATCTCTTCAAGTTTAATGGCTTTAAACAAAGAGAGCCTTTAGCTGGCCAACTGTGGTTCAAACCAAGAACTGAGGCATTGGGCATCCCAAGATGCCTTAGGGAACATAGCATAAATA
This sequence comes from Pleurodeles waltl, assembly GCF_031143425.1. Taxonomy (NCBI): domain Eukaryota; kingdom Metazoa; phylum Chordata; class Amphibia; order Caudata; family Salamandridae; genus Pleurodeles; species Pleurodeles waltl. The sequence goes on from NC_090445.1 coordinate 474,166,716, forward strand.
GCAGGAACCTTTGTAGCTAAATACTGAGCTATCTCATCACACCATTCCTCTGAAGGCGGAATAGCTGCTGGCACTCGATCCAAGGAGGATAAGGATTTGACAGTTGCTAAATTTTCTCAAGTGGAATTTTTGGTTTGCCTCAATGTTAACAGCATAAAAGGCATGACGAGTCATCTTCATATGCCTGTGATAACTCTTCAAGGCCACCTGACAACTGGCCTCATCAATAGGTTCAAAGTTCCTGTACCATACGCTCTCTAGGCATGTGCAGTTCCTTATTAAGGTATAGATGAGAGATTAGCAATAGAGACTTTAAATGGAATGGTAAAATGGTCAGCCAATATAAGGGGTAGAGGGTGATCTACTAATAAGCTAGCTAGATTTGAAAAGGTAGGGTCTAGAATATGGCCCAATTTATCTGCAGTAAGAGACACCACTGCAGGGCATGTAATGTCATCAAAATAGTGATTGAGGTCTCCAATAACCATGAAGTTAGAATAGCGTAAAACATAAGATGCCAATAATTCAGTTAGAGAGGCCACAAAACTTGCAACCACACCAGAAAGCCGGTAAATGAAGAAACCGACTGAGGTAAACTTGCTGGACAGGGCAAAAGAGAATAAAGCTACCTCAGTGTCTGAGATGACTGATTCTGTAAGTATGCACCTAACCAAATGTAGGAAGGTAATAGCAATTCCCCCCCCCTTGCAACTGCCTATCTTGCCCAACAATTGCACAGCCTTGAAGAATAGCAGAGAGTACATCCAGCACCGAGTTTGAATTCAACCAAGTTTCTGATAGGGATAGTCCATTAAAAAGTCAAACATTTTGAACTTGTGTTTGACAAGTAAGCAGCAGTTTAAAGAATATAAATGTGCCACATGGGGGGATCGCTGAGTCTCACGCCCTTCCGTGTCAAGCATCAACAAGAATGATGGAGAGAAACTGCACTGACCAGCGCAAGGGCTTACCTGAGTCAAATCCAATAAGTGTTTGCATTTCAATGAGATAGTGGGGACCACTGCCCAACTCGCATAGGAGGAATACTGAGGTTTACCTTGGCTGCCACAACCAGAGGTCTTTACCCCTGGCACTGTCCAGATGCAGACGGGTGCGGATGGGCTTGCAGTTGGCACGCATTTGGCACACCAGCGGCACATCCGACCATCCAGCCCATTGTCTATATTGAACTTTTAGATATGAATATAAAAGTCACCTCGTGCTGGTTTTTGGTCCATTTTGTATTGAGTATCAGCATAAGGAAATGCTGCACCACAGAACTAGACCATGCTAATGCATTTTCTCCACCCGGTCTGGATTTAAAAAAGCTTTCCTCAGTGATGGGACCTTTGGGCCCAGTAAGGAGTGTGGTTAACTGCATACAATCATTCCAATCTCAATCAGTACCACAACAAATTTAAACATCATGACGAATGTGGCCATGGAAACAAATCTCCAATCTGTAAAAAGTTTCAAAGCTTTATTATAACCACATGTGTGTAATATTACATTGTACAAATAAAGAAAACCATAGGCTGACCAAATCTACGAAACAAGTTTAATCTATTCAATATCAACACCATTAAGCATTTAAAAAAATTACACTTACTAGCAAAGAAAAAATGTGTGCAACAGAATTAGATTTCTAATTATTTAATAATTATATTAGTCAAGTTAAATTCACTGGTCAACACATCAGTTTAGGTGGAAAAGGTTATACCTGCTACTATTGCAAATTAGGACAAGATGTGTGTGGGTACAGGCTAACAAATGTGGGCAAAAGCAAAAATGAAAGAAGGACAAGAATAATTTGGAATAGTCATCTATCTTGGGCTACTTTAGTCTAACTACAAAAATAAAATAGGCAGGCATCAGCGTGCTAACTCTAATAAAAAATAAATAAAAATAAAAAAGGAAAGGGAGTAATTAGCACTGTATTTGAATACACCTCTCCCAGGATCAGCATACAATTCAGATTTGTCAGCAAAGCAGTAGATCATCAGCAAAGTTCATCAGAAGCACCATTGGGGAAAGTGCAGAACACAGGCTGCACACGGAATTAAGGAAAGCTGGAAAGGTCTAGGGAACAACTTAACATTTCAAGATTCAAAGGGCTCTGCTCAGAAACCTACGAGTCCATTCATGAATAAAACAAACTCAAATAGTTTGATTGGTCAGTTCGATGAGTCCACATTACGCAAAAGGGCACTATTCAATAATTTAAGACATAAGTTGGAATTGCGACATTTAAGATTCCCAGGTCTGGGTGAAGTCAACTCTCCTTCCGTGTGACACCACTAATAACTAGCAACTCTATATGTTTCTTGGTACATTCCAACTTCTTCCCATGGCACACAATAGTCCCAACACTTCCCATGAGAGAGTTTATCAAAACAATGGTTTCTGCCTGGTTCCAAATCTTTAGTTCTCGATGTACCATATTCAAGGTCAATAGGGAAAAATGTACACATAATACAATAGGAAACTTTACTTTTCATCTGACACAACCTATTGGAAAAATTCATGTTAGATGGGAAAGATGACTCGACATTCCATGTTACTGTAATATGAAAACTTCAGGACCAGCTTTGCTAACACAAAAAATTCAATGCATTAATACCATCATTAATGAAACACACATAATATGCAAACGTGCAAATTCATCATTAATAATATAGGATCAAAATATACAAAATCATTTTATTAATAATTGCAATCTTTGTTTAGGCATCACATTAGGTACAACGGAGCTGCACATTTAATTTTCTGCACACATGTAACTTAACACTACTTATCAAATTTTCACTCCAGCAACTGCTAATTGGCCAAAATGCTGGCTGTTGTGATAAGGAACACAAAAATCTACTCCAAAGGTGCAAAACCATAGGCATTACCAATTTTTCACTCCAACAACTGATAACTGACCAAAATGGCGGCCGTTATGGTAAGGAACACAAAAATCTACTCAAAAGGTGCAAGTTGCAATTCCCACAAAGTTCCCCGGCCAGCAATCCCCTGTCACTAACACAATAACAGATTTCAGCAACAAGTTAAAAATTCAGCTCTACCCTCAAAAAGTAAAAGTAATGTTTTGTCAAAGCATTCGGGAACACAGTAATATAAAACTGAGCCGAGTTAAAAGATGAAGGCACACATTACCATCACCATTACCAAAGAATCACATGCACATTGTTGGACTTTTGCTTATGCAGGGTCATCCTAAATCTTTTTGCCTCCTGCCTCCTATTCTTTTCTGACCGGTCGCTGTTGGCTTTTGAACTCTGAGCACTTTCCCACTGCTAACCAGTACTAAAGTGCATATGCTCTCCGTGTAAATTGTATGTACTTGGTTTATCCATGATTGGCCTATTTGATTTACTAGTAAGTCCCTAGTAAGGTGCACTAGAGGTGCCAGGGCCTGTAAATCAAATGCTACTAGTGGGCCTGCAGCACTGGTTGTGCCACCCACATAAGTAGCTCTGTAATCATGTCTCAAACCTGCCACTGCAGTGTCTGTGTGTGTATTTTTACACTGTAAATTCGACTTGGCAAGTGTACCCACTTGCCAGGCCTAAACCTTCCCTTTTCTTACATGTAAGGCCCCCCTAAGGTAGGCCCTAGGTAGCCCCGAGGGCAGGGGGCAGTGTATGGATAAGGTAGGACATATAGTAATGTGGTTTATATGTCCTGACAGTGAAATACTGCCAGTTTCGTTTTTCACTGTTGCAAGGCCTGTCTCTCTCATAGGATAATATGGGGGCTACCTTTAAATATGATTAAAGTGTAGATTCCCCTAGAGAGTAGATGGACATGTGGAGTTTGGGGTCCATGAACTCACAATTAAAAAATACATCTTTTAGTAAAGTTGAGTTTAAGATTGTGCGTTTGAAAATGCCACTTTTGGAAAGTGAGCATTTTCTTGCTTAAACCATTCTGTGACTCTGCCTTGTTTGTGGATTCCCTGTCTGGGTCAGTTTGACAGTTGGGTTGTTTTTCACCTCGCACTAGACAGTGACACAAAGGGGGCTGGGGTGTAACCTGCATTTCCTGATTAGCCATCTCTGCTAGGAGGGAGGGGTGGAGTGGTCACTCTCATCTGAAAGGACTGTGCCTGCCTCTGACAATGCCGGCTCCAACCCCCTGGTGTGTGTCTGAGGCCTTGCATGGGCAAGGCAGGATTTCACAAGTAGGTGTGAGTCCCCTTTGAAGAAAGGTGACTTCAAAGACTAAAATGGGTATAAGAAGGGCACCCAAATCTACAGACTTGAGAAACACTTATGGAACCAAGAGGAACCTCTGCCTGGAGAAGAGCTGAGGAAGAAGTGCTGCCCTGCCTGTGACTGTGCTTTGTGGAGCTTTCCTGCACTGCTGCTTCTGCCAGAGTAAGAGGGCAAAGACTGGACTTTGTGTGCTTTCCATCTTGTGAAGAAATCTCCAAGGGCTTGAGTTAGAGCTTGCCTCCTGTTGTTTGAAGTCTCAGGGACAGCAAAGACTTCTCTCTGCCAGCACCTGGAGTCTCTGGAGAGACTCCTGCTCTGACAAGTGGTGCCCTATCCAGGTCCTGGGCCCTTGAAAGGAAAGCTGGTGGAAATCCAAGGAAATCGACTTCGGACGACTCCGGAGAGACGCCGATGCAGAATCCGGTAACGCCGCCTGCACCCGACGCTGTGACCTTCGCTGGAACGCGACGCTCTTCGCAGGCCCGACGTCGCAGCAGCCCCGCTGAAGTCCGCGACTCCGTGGAAGTCGCTGCACCACATCGTGACCGACACCGCTCGAAGTGCACGGATTCAACGTTTCGCACAGACAACGCGATTCCCGACTTCGCGCATCGGCTTGTTTCACTCTTCACCAAAGGTACTGTACTTGGGGGTCTACATGACTCCGTGTCCGGCACCGCTGGTGTCGGCTTGTTGGGAATGACTCCGTCACGACGCCGTGTTAACATCTCATCGAAGCATTTTTGTTTCTAAGCGCTATTTTTGAGTTTAAACCTTTAAAATTCATAACTTGACTTGTGTATGTCGGATTTTTGTCGTTTTGGTCTTGTTTTGTTTAGATAAATATTTCCTATTTTTCTAAACTGGTGTTGTGTCATTTTGTAGTGTTTTCATTAAGTTACTGTGTGTGTTGGTACAAATACTTTACACCTAGCGCTCGGAAGTTAAGCCTACTGCTCTGCCAAGCTACCAAGGGGGTAAGCAGGGGTTAGCTGAGCGTGATTCTCTTTTACCCTGACTAGAGTGAGGGTCCTTGCTTGAACAGGGGGTAACCTGACTGTCAACCAAAGACCCCATTTCTAACATTGGTAATCAGTGGTTGGGATTTGGACTTGTATTTGTACTTGACATACAGTGATTAAGTGTACACTACTGTTTTGAGTTCATACTACTTGTCTTGTGATTCTGCTTTTTGTTCTCTGATGTCCTCCTGGAAGTATTGCTAATATTTTTGGACTTTGGTTTTTGGTTGTGAAGCCTTTGCAGAATGGAAGTCAATTTATGGCACCTATTTATGTATAAAAAGTGGCAGCTTAAAACATTCTGCATGGAAAGGGGACTGGCTGTGAACAAGAAATCCAGAAGGGAGGATCTTGAGTCAGCCCTGTTTCAGTCTGAATTGAAACGTTGTCAGGCAACACCACCAAATGAGTCTGAGGAGGATAACTACTCTGAGGAGGACTACTCTGAGGAGGAGGGCAGTGGCCCTGAGGAGGGAACAGAAAGAGATGATTGGCTCGTAGCTCGAATCCGGAGTCTGGAAGAGCTAGATGTAGAGCTTGAGAGGGCTGAGGAGAAGAGAGCCTTAGTCCTGGAAAAAGAAAGGATTACAGCTCAAGAGCTGAGCTGTGAAGAGCTGAAGCTGGAGGCCATGAGGGCTGAGTCCAGTTCAGATGGTGTCAGCAAAAATCTTGTATCCAGTACTGCTGAAGAAGTGCACATGCCCAGAGATGTTGTGCCCTACTTGAAGGAGGGAGTTAACACACGCCAGGAGGTTCAGGGGTATGAGGTAGCTCCAGTGATGCACAGGGTCCTTGAGGTGGATTGGGGAACTGGCATGGGGAGTCATATTCCTACTGGTGGGAGGGACACTCTACTGACTCTAGGTGAGAGTGACAGGGAGAGGGGTTCCCCCCAGGTAGAAGTCCTGGTTATGGAGTGTGAAGACATCCCAGAAGAGTGTGGGTTGAGTGTCAGGGACAGTCAGGTACTGTCTCACCAGTCTCAGGAGGGTGATGTGGGGTGCTTTTTCAAAGCAGAGTCACTGGATGGTTGGGTGAAGGGTACTTTGGTTAATTCATGTAAGGGGCTGAGTGATGTAATTGCTGGAGAGCATATGTCTGGTCCTTATTTTCCAGAGCTACGCCAACATCAGGTGGAGTGTGAGTTCTCTGACCCCAGGGAGCTTACAATGGAGGCAGACCTCTTGGTGAGTACCAGAGAGTCTGAAGAGGCATTTGGGGGGGCTCCTGAGAGGAGTGGTCTAGGTATTTCCCAACCAGGTGAGGTAGGGAAGGATTGTAGTGTCCCAGGTAGGTCTCAGTGTAGTGGGATGGGTGAGGGACCCCATGTCCAGTCTCTGAGGAGAAGGAATGGGGATGGGCTGAGGTCCAAGGTGCCCGAGATCCGGTCCCAGGTCCTGGAGGGTTCCCTGAGGGAACACCAGGAGGGGAGCCTAGCCTGTACCATAGGGCCATCTGTTGAGGGAGATCCCACAGTGTCAGGAGAACTTGGGGGGGCGGCTGTAGCCAGCGTCCCACCAGTTCTGGTGTCTGGCAGTACCACTCCTAGTGAGGGGGTGCAGAAGTCCAGAGAGAGGGTTGAGAGGGGGTTGCAGACCCCAGTGGAGAACCTGGATGGTCAGGGTTCAGCTCTGAGAGCAGAGCCCCCCAGGAATGACCTTGGTGAGACCATTTCTGGGTTGGGGGGAATCCAGACTCTGTCAGATGGGCAGAGGTCAGGAGACCTGCACCAGCCAGACTCTTGTGTGGCCCTTGGGGACAGTGTGTCCCTTGAGGGGGGTAAGTGTGCCCCCCTGGAAGTCCTGGTGTGCCAGGCAGTGGTTCAACCGCAGGGTGGTGACTCTGGGTTGGATGACCAGGTTCAGAGGGTAAACTCTGACCTGGTGGGGGGTAGGTATGCCCCCCAGGAATTCCTGGGTTGCCAGGCAGTGGTCCAGTCTGTGGGTACAGACCCTGGACTGGAAGATCAGGTGCAGGGGATAAACCCTGACCTGAAGGGGTGGGCGGTTTGCCCAATCACCCCCCACTGGTGTGATTTCAAGGGGTACTTTCCCTGAGGGGTGGGTGCAGAACCCTGAAAGTAGGTGAAGGGGAGAGAAAGACTCACCCCTGACCCCAGTACAATCTAAGGGTACAGACCCTAGATTGGAAAGCCAGGTTCAGGGTGTCCCCCCTGACCTGGAGGAAGGGTCTACTGCTAACAGTGCCCCTACCATGTTGTCTTCTGAGGGGGCCACTCCTCGTCGGGGGGTGCAGGACCACAGAAGAGAGGGCAGGGGGAGGGAAGCCTCACCCCTGGCCCCAGTCCAACCTGAAGGTACAGACCCCAGGTTGGAGGACCAGTTGCAGGTTAACATCCCTGCACTGGTGGAAGAATTGTGCAGGACTGCTTCTACAAGCACCCTGACAATTTTGGACTCTGGGGCTGCCGCGCCTGCAGGGAGGGTACAGAGCCCAAGAGGGGAGGACCAGGGTCAGGTTATCTTCTCTGACCTGGTGGAAGGTAGAGTGGTCAAAGGGTGTCAGGCACCTGGGGCTACCGCCCCCCACTCTCCACAGTCACAGTGGTTGGAGAGGCCTGAGGTCAGGCTCTCATCCCTGACAGTTGTCAGGGGTCACTGTGGCTTGCTGTCCTGGTGGACAGAGCTGCCCCTGGGGGGGGGACGAGAGTCACACCCCAGGGGTGGAGTGGGCAACACCACTGTGTTGGCCCTGGTGGTACTATCTGCCCATTGCAATACATCTGTGAGCAAAGTAAAGTTAGGCGCTGCACAGATGGTGTCTGCAGATGTGGAGAAGGGTTCCCCATGGGTTAGCTTAGTGGGCCCTGAGAGTATGGACAGAGGGATCCAACTGGAGTCAGGAAGGCGTAGAACTGGAACATGCCCCTGCTGTTGTGGGCCTGGGTCCTTGTTCTATCGCCCCAATGAGGGAAGTACATCAAGGTATTGATTGTTCTCCCCTGGCTTTAGGCTGGTAGGGGGTTGTGTTGGAATTTTGCTTATGCAGGGTCATCCTGAATCTTTTTGCCTCCTGCCTCCTATTCTTTTCTGACCGGTCGCTGTTGGCTTTTGAACTCTGAGCACTTTCCCACTGCTAACCAGTGCTAAAGTGCATATGCTCTCCGTGTAAATTGTATGTAATTGGTTTATCCATGATTGGCCTATTTGATTTACTAGTAAGTCCCTAGTAAGGTGCACTAGAGGTGCCAGGGCCTGTAAATCAAATGCTACTAGTGGGCCTGCAGCACTGGTTGTGCCACCCACATAAGTAGCTCTGTAATCATGTCTCAGACCTGCCACTGCAGTGTCTGTGTGTGTATTTTTACACTGTAAATTCGACTTGGCAAGTGTACCCACTTGCCAGGCCTAAACCTTCCCTTTTCTTACATGTAAGGCACCCCTAATGTAGGCCCTAGGTAGCCCCAAGGGCAGGGTGCTGTGTATGGATAAGGTAGGACATATAGTAATGTGGTTTATATGTCCTGACAGTGAAATACTGCCAATTTTGTTTTTCACTGTTGCAAGGCCTGTCTCTCTCATAGGATAATATGGGGGCTACGTTTAAATATGATTAAAGTGTAGATTCCCCTAGAGAGTAGATGGACATGTGGAGTTTGGGGTCCATGAACTCACAATTAAAAAATACATCTTTTAGTAAAGTTGATTTTAAGATTGTGCGTTTGAAAATGCCACTTTTGGAAAGTGAGCATTTTCTTGCTTAAACCATTCTGTGACTCTGCCTTGTTTGTGGATTCCCTGTCTGGGTCAGTTTGACAGTTGGGTTGTTTTTCACCTCGCACTAGACAGTGACACAAAGGGGGCTGGGGTGTAACCTGCATTTCCTGATTAGCCATCTCTGCTTGGCGGAAGGGGTGGAGTGGTCACTCTCATCTGAAAGGACTGTGCCTGCCTCTGACAATGCCGGCTCCAACCCCCTGGTGTGTGTCTGAGGCCTTGCCTGGGCAAGGCAGGATTTCACAAGTAGGTGTGAGTCCCCTTTGAAGAAAGGTGACTTCAAAGACTAAAATGGGTATAAGAAGGGCACCCAAATCTACAGACTTGAGAAACACTTCTGGAACCAAGAGGAACCTCTGCCTGGAGAAGAGCTAATAGCTGAGGAAGAAGTGCTGCAGTGACTGTGCTTTGTGGAGCTTTCCTGTAGTGCTGCTTCTGCCAGAGTAAGAGGGCAAAGACTGGACTTTGTGTGCCTTCCATCTTGTAAAGAAATCTCCAAGGGCTTGAGTTAGAGCTTGCCTCCTGTTGTTTGAAGTCTCAGGGACAGCAAAGACTTCTCTCTGCCAGCACCTGGAGTCTCTGGAGAGACTCCTGCTCTGACAAGTGGTGCCCTATCGAGGTCCTGGGCCTTTGAAAGGAAAGCTGGTGGAAATCCAAGGAAATCGACTTCGGACGGCTCCGGACCGACGCCGCTGCTGAATCCGGTAGCGCCGCCTGCACCCGACGCTGTGACCTTTGCTGGAACGCGACGCTCTTCACAGGCCCGATGCCGCAGCAGCCCCGCTGAAGTCCGCGACTCCGTGGAAGTCGCTGCACCACGTCGTGACCGACACCGCTCGAAGTGCACGGATTCACGACTTCGCGCATCGGCTTGTTTCACTCTTCACCAAAGGTACTGTACTTGGGGGTCCACACGACTCCGTGTCCGGCGCTGCTGGTGTCGCTTGTTGGGAACGACTCCGTCACGACGCCGTGTTAACATCTCATCGAAGCATTTTTGTTTCTAAGCGCTATTTTTGAGTTTAATCTTTACAAATTCATAACTTGACTTGTTTATGTCGGATTTTTGTCGTTTTGGTCTTGTTTTGTTTAGATAAATATTTCCTATTTTTCTAAACCGGTGTTGTGTCATTTTGTAGTGTTTTCATTAAGTTACTGTGTGTGTTGGTACAAATACTTTACACCTAGCGCTCGGAAGTTAAGCCTACTGCTCTGCCAAGCTACCAAGGGGGTAAGCAGGGGTTAGCTGAGGGTGATTCTCTTTTACCCTGACTAGAGTGAGGGTCCTTGCTTGAACGGGGGGTAACCTGACTGTCAACCAAAGACCCCATTTCTAACACATATCATCTACAAATCAGCCTTAACCAGCAGGTTTGAATTGAAGTGCCCCTGGAGCACATCGCAAGCAACACAATTGCAGGTGTGCAACTGCTATTTGGCAGAATTCAAATGACTGCCTAAGAACAGAATTCGGAAAAAAGTATGCTTCTCCCTTATTCATACATCTATAGGACTTATTGCATAGGTTCGGTTTCGACTGATAATTAGGCATTACATAAATTGCATGGCTGTGATGAAATTTTCACTATCCACCCATCACAGAGGTGCAAAAATAGGATTTGCACTGACGGACCTGCGAAATCTCTGCTCTCAACCTATGTACAGTAAACCATATGTCTATTCCCATTTCAGCGCATTAATGTTACTGTTTGTTTAGGTTTAGCATGTCCGTGGCCCAGGTTTTAATTTGCTGTTCCAATACTGCTTGAAGCATAAGGTCACGTGATCCGAATCGAGCCCATGATGATCGAGGCCCCTTAATGGTTTATAGAAGCAGCCGCGAGCAACAAAATGAAACAATACAGGAGTCCACAACAGCGGGTCCCACTTCTAGCATTCGATGCCAGGCTTACATTCGGGGTGCAGCCTCTGCAATATCAAGTGCCTCAAGCCACCTCGCAGCAGTGCCTCAAAACTGCTGAGTTTCAAATTGTTGAACACTGGCTTACTGTACGTAATTAGGGCTCCCATTTGTCTGTTTTGACTGATTTTACAGATAAATACAGATGGAAAAACATATATTTCCTATCTCTCTTTATTGTCAAATATGGAGAAGTATGTAAAAGAGGTTTTCTTCTCGACGATTTTCAATAATGTCAGTCATGTGCTAGGTCAATAGCTGTGCAGACTGACATGAAGGAGCTTAAAAAAGAAAAAATTTAGTTTCTGATAATTCCATAAATTATTGCAGTAGTGCAGCTGTTTAAGCTGTTCTACAATGCAAATGCTTTCAAATGACTGTTTTGTCCTGTAAATGGCTAAAACCCATTTGACATTCAAACATGATAAACGTCTGTTGTTAAATAAATGTGTAAATATACCCGTTGCAGCTTCATGTTTTACATTAAGCACAAAATAAACATGAATAAATACAGATAAAATCAGCAAAAAAAATGTGGGTAAATACAGACTGCAATGTTTAAAAAACATAAGTACCATGAAACTGAGAACAGAATTTTCTTCCAATTCTCAACACTTCTTTTTTAATACATGCGTTGAGTTCATTGACAGTTCATTCGAGAAGCAGAGTCAAATAACAACATGCATCCATAATGCAGTCCAAATATACCTGGCATTAGTAAAAACTGCAGGGTACATGTATTTACTTTAGGAATATATTTTAAAACATAGATGTAGATTATATGATATGACACTACTGTACTGGTATGCATTGATTGTGTTTTTATTTAGGATACAGAGTTTCTGTAGTCAACCTTTTTCATTACATTTTCCTTACATCCTGAAGAAATTGTTAAAATTACAAAGGCAGTGAATTGTGCCAACCTCCGCCTGGTTCAGGTCTTAACATGTCATATGTTTTAAAATGTGCTGGGAGGTTGAGCAGATTCCCTCCAAGGCTCCCTAGACAGGTATATAACCATAACAAGGTTTTGATCACAAAAGGATGAGGACGGTCACACAACTTGTGTTAGACAGACTACCTACAGGACAGCATGTATGTGCCTGGATTCAGGCGTAGTCTAAATGTCCCTCCTCCTCATTTTTGCAAAGGCAAACATTGTGTTGGCAAAACTACAGATTTACACTAACACAGAACAAGGCACTCCTCATTTTACAGAAAGAAAGAGTACCATCGATGAACAACCCAGGGCACTGTAACTGGTATTTTTTAGGACCAACGGAGTCGTCCTGTTGCTGGAAAACTGACTTCATATTATCCATTTGGCACCAAAATAGATATATTCTTGCACACAGGTGCATCACCTGGGTATACTTTCCAGATAACGAACAGACACACATAGGTGAAGAATTTTCCCTCACCTTATGGTATTGAATGTTCACCACTACATCAGCAGAGTGTGACTGAGAAATGGGGGGTTTCATAAGTGCAATTGTGATTCCACCGACTCCATTTTGAAAACAAACCAGGGCAATTTTGCCTGACACATCACCCATGGATTCACTTTTTGTCATGGGGACATTTACTCCTAAAATTTTAAGCATGAAGTGTAGATTTCTACAGCAATATCACTTCCAAATGTGTACGCGCATGTAATGTTACCACCTCCCATCCTAAAAAGTTAAATGAATTACAGATAGGATTTTTGAATGGCACAGGTGAAGGAGTCTTGAAAAGGTAAAAATCAAAGCGAAAGGAGGATGTCCTGATACACACACAGACACACACACACATTAGTGCCACTCAAACCTCCCTGAATTCACCCTACAGTCACAACTACCAGCACAAATAAAGAAAGAGCAGCACCAGGAGTTCTGCATAGGAGGTTATTTATTTAAGGCCATGTACCCTGAAGGTTTCAGGTCAGACTTTATGTGAAAAAAGTATTTTAAAAAAGTGACATCCACTGACGACGATCGAATGATATCATAGGTGGGCGTGTGTGCATGTTATATCCGTCATTGCAACCGTTTCCAAGGTGAATACTCGAGGTTTAGCACCATTATTATAAATGGGAACATGCTTCCTTGTCACTTTCTGAGCCATCCCTCCCGTGGTCACTGTACTCTTGATTGAGTTCCGAGCAGCCTTGACCTATCATAATGGCCTCCATTGCAACTTACAAGCTGTGATGCTTGCAAGCTCCCAGGCACTCGCAAATCATCCTTTACTGTGACACTTTCCGTAAAATGAATAACAGTAGAAGGTACCTACGGATTCCAGAGGCGCATGATTGAATTCCGACTCCTTCATCCATCACATACCGCAAGTGCTACCTATCCTGAATGCAGAGCCTGCTCCGCCAGTAGGAAACGAGTCCCTATGTACAGAGACGATCATTTCAGTGGGGCAGTGCGTGCCAGAGAAATGGCCGATTAAATGGGCTTCTGCACTATTTACATGCTGAGAGCTGGGATCTCGGTGATCATAACTGACATGGCAAGCGATTTCTGTCCACGCGACCGTCCAAAGTTTGCTGTCTTGTTAAATGAGTCTATTCCATTCCACTGAGCGCCAACTAGGCGGGAAACCACCCTTTCAAAGATTTTGAAGGCCTCAGGACACACAAGGGCATTGTTGCCAAGGTGAGGGAAGGCGCGCGTCACCTGAGCTGTTCTTTCTCTCCTTTTTTAGCGCCCACCATAGGCATTTTTGAAACATGGGCTGTTATGGGTTAATGAATTGATAAAGTACCCAATACACAAGTGGATAGTGTGCAACGTAACATGTGTCTAAGAAGCCTTTAGGGGTGAAAGGCATAAAGTCGCAATGTTCATGTAGTCTAAATCGCTCAAAAGTCAGAATCTACATGAAGAATTTATATGATGAAAACTGAAAAATAAACGCGACTTTTGTTTCTTAAACTGTTGTGCTGCAGTTTTTAACGTTTTTTCCACAGCTCATTATTAGTTTTTTTCTGCTGCGTACATTGTTTGCCAGCATATTACAGTAGTCAGCACTTGCTTATGGACTTATTTTGAAAATGGTATACATAGAAATAGTTGGATCTGTTGATTATCTTCCTATTATTATAACAAACATAAACTATAAGCCATAAAATTTTCACCTTATTCATTTTTCTATTGTTAAGCAAAGTAGATTTTTATTTTCTTGTTCTGCCTACAGCCTGTACCATCCTCTTATCATAATGTCTTTTGGTCAGTGCTTAATTTGAAAAAAAATAAAATAAGTGCCAGGACCCACGTCAGGAGCCCAATGCACCTTACCACACATTGCCCCTGCCAGCGCTAGCAATGACCATACAAATACAACTAAAAACCATCACACTCCTCCAAGTGAGACAGTTGACACCATTCCATACCCGCAATGCTATAAGAATGGCTTGGGTGGCAGGTGGCAGTCATTTTTTATTAATGTATATGAATGTAACAACCAATTGTTGGTGTGCTCATTTCTCAATTAGACAAATGTCACCGCCATTTGGCAGACTGTTATAATTGCGAGTGCATCAGAGGCCACCAGCTCAAATTAAACGCTGCTTTTGGTTAAGATCAACCGACTCTACTATTTGCTTCCTCGTAGTATTCCCGCCCCTATCCCCTTGGTTATCATCTCGTACATTACATGTTAGTCAGCACAAATTCACTACAGACTCTTGCAGGTCAACAGTCATCACATTCATGTAAATAAAAATATGGACAGTTTGGCATATTTGTATGATTGCTAGTAACCATATATAAGGATCTAAGCATATATCAGTTATGTATGATGGCATTTTGTGTGGCTTGTAATGCTGGTGAGATGGTGCCTGTTAGAAATTGGGTTTTTGGTTGGCAGTCAGGTTACCCTCTGTCCAAGCAAGAACCCTCACTCTAGCCAGGGTAAGTCACACAAACAATCCAAAATTAGCCTGTGCCCACCCTCTGGTAGCTTGGATGAGCAGTCAGGCTTAACTTAGAAGGCAATGTGTAAAGCATTTGTGCAATAAATCATACAATACCATAATATAACAACACAAAAATACACCACAGTGTTTAGAAAAATATGTAATATTTATCTGGGTATTTGCAGGTCAAAACGATCAAAGATGCAATATGAATTTGTAAAGATATCACTGAAAAGTGATATAAAGTGTCTTAAGTCTTTAAAAAGCAAACAAAGTCTCTTTCAAGCACCAAGTACCTGGTTTGGAGTGGAAAATCTCCGCAAAGGGCAGCAGAAGAAGAGATACGTGGAAAAATAGTGTGTGCGTCGATTTCTCCCCAGCACACACGGACTTGCGTCGTTATTTTTCACACAGGGAAGTCGTGCATCATTTTCCGGAGTGCGGACAGTCTCTTTCTATGGGTCGCCGGGATTACCAGATGTCCCGGGTCTGTGCGTGGATTCTCCTGCTTGTTTTCCGGCTGCGCGTCGTTCCGCGGGGCTGTGCGTCGAAGTTTCGCTCTCACGGCACACGTCACGTTGATTTCTCCTCTGGAAGTCGGGCTGCGTTGTCCTTGCGAGGCCGTCCGTTGAAGTTCCGGTCGTCCCGAAGGCGTTGCATCGATCAGCGTCAGTGTGCGCCGTTTTTCTCGCCGTGGAACAAATTGTGCGTCGAAAATTTCAGCGCACAAAGCGTCCAAGTGAAAAAGAGAAGTCTTTTTGGTCCTGAGACTTCAGGGAACAGGAGGCAAGCTCTATCCAAGCCCTTGGAGAGCACTTTCACAGCCATACAAGAGTTCAGCAAGGCAGCAGGCCAACAGCAAGGCAGCAGTCCTTTGTAGAAAAGCAGACAGGTGAGTCCTTTGAGGCGCCACGCAAGAGTTCAGCAAGGCAGCAGGCCAACAGCAAGGCAGCAGTCCTTTGTAGAAAAGCAGACAGATGAGTCCTTTGAGCAGCCAGGCAGTTCTTCTTGGCAGGATGTAGTTTCTGGTTCAGGTTTCTTCTCCAGCAAGAGTCTGATGATGTAGGGCAGAGGCCCTGTTTTATACTAAGTTGTGCCTTTGAAGTGGGGGTGACTTCAAAGAGTGTCTAAGAAATGCACCAGGTTCCCTTTCAGTTCAATCCTGTCTGCCAGGGTCCCAGTAGGGGGTGTGGCAGTCCTTTGTGTGAGGGCAGGCCCTCCACCCTCCCAGCCCAGGAAGACCCATTCAAAATGCAGATGTATGCAAGTGAGGCTGAGTACCCTGTGTTTGGGGTGATTCTGAGTGAATGCACAAGGAGCTGTCAACTAAACCTAGCCAGACGTGGATTGAAGGGCACAGAAAGATTTAAGTGCAAAGAAATGCTCACTTTCTAAAAGTGGCATTTCTAGAATAGTAATATTAAATCCGACTTCACCAGTCAGCAGGATTTTGTATTACCATTCTGGCCATACTAAATATGACCTTCCTGCTCCTTTCAGATCAGCAGCTGCCACTTCAACAATGTATGAGGGCAGCCCCAATGTTACCCTATGAAGGGAGCAGGCCTCACAATAGTGTAAAAACGAATTTAGGAGTTTTACACTACCAGGACATATAACTACACAGGTACATGTCCTGACTTTTACCCACATAGCACTCTGCTCTAGGGGTTACCTAGAGCACACAATAGGGGTGACTTATATGTAGAAAAACAGGAGTTTTAGGCTTGGCAAGTACTTTTAAATGCCAAGTCGAAGTGGCAGTGAAACTGCACACACAGGCCTTGCAATGGCAGGCCTGAGACAAGGTTAAGGGGCTACTGAAGTGGGTGGCACAACCAGTGCTGCAGGCCCACTAGTAGCCTTTAATCTACAGGCCCTAGGCACATATAGCGCACTCTACTAGGGACTTATAAGTAAATTAAATAGCCACTCATGGATAAACCAATCAGTACTACAATTTACACAGAGAGCATATGCACTTTAGCACTGGGTAGCAGTGGTAAAGTGCCCAGAGGTCAAAAGCCAACAACAACAGGACAGAAAAAATAGGAGGAAGGAGGCAAAAAGTTTGGGGATGACCCTGTCAAAAAGCCAGGTCCAACATGACCCCCTACCAGCCTAAAGCCAGGGGAGAACAATCACTATCCTGATGTACTTCCCTGTTTGAGGCGACAGAACAAGGACCCAGGCCCACAACAACAGGGGCATGCTCCGGATCTTCGCCTTCCTGACTCCAATTGGATCCCTCTGTCCATACTCACAGGGCCCACTAAGCCAACCCATGGGGAACCTTTCTCCTTACCTGCGGATCCCATCTGTGCAGCACCTAACCTACTTTGCTCACAGATGTATCCCAGGAGTAGGATAGTACCACCAGGACCAACACAGTGGTGTTGCCCACTCTACCCCCGGGGTGTGACTCCTGTCCCCTATGCAGGGATAACTCTGTCCACCTGGACAGCAAGCCACAGTGGTTACTGACAGCTGTCAGGGATGAGAGCCAGGCCCCTAGGCCTCTCAAAGCTCTCCCACCACTGTGGCTGTGGAGAGTGGGGGGCGGTAGCCCCAGGTGCTGGGCACCCTTTAACCACTCTCCCTTCCACAAGGTCAGGGATGACAGCCTGAACCTGGTCCTCCCCTCTGGGGCTCCGTACCCTCCCTCCTGGAGCGGTACCCCCAGAGACCAACATGGTCAGGGTGCTTATAGAAGCCGCCCTGCACCATTCCTCCACCAGTGCAGGGCTGTTAACCTGCAATTGGCCCTCCAACCTGGGGTCTGTACCTTAAGGTTGGACTAGGGCCCAGAGTGAGGCTTCCCTCCCCCTGCCCTCCCTTCTGGGGTCCAGTACCCTCCAACTAGGAGTGGTCTCCTCAGAAGACAACATGGTAGGGGCACTGTTATCAGTAGCCCCTCCCTCCAGGTCCGGGGGGACACCCTGAACCTGGCCTTCCAGCCCAGGGTCTGTACCCTCAGACTGGATCACTGCCTGGCAAACCAGGACTTTCTGGGGGGCACGTCTACCCCCCACCAGGTCAGAGTTTAACCTCTGAACCTGCTCATCCAACTCAGAGTCACCACCCTGAAGTTGAACAATTGCCTGGCATGCTAGGACTTCCTGGGGGGCACACTGACCCCCCACCAGGTCAGAGTTTAACCCCTGAACCTGGTTATCCAACCCAGAGTCACCACCCTGAGGTTGGACAATTGCCTGGCACACCAGGACTTTCTGGGAGGCACACCTACCCCCCACCAGGTCAGAGTTTAACCCCTGACCTGGCTATCCAACCCAGAGTCCTCACCCTGAGGTTGAACAATTGCCTGGTACATGAGGACTTTCTGGGGGGCACACCTACCCCCCACCAGGTCAGAGTTTAACCTCTGAACCCGGTTATCTAACCCAGAGTCAACACCCTGAGGTTGAACCATTGCCTGGCATGCCAGGACTTCCTGGGGGGCACTCTCACCCCCCACAAAGGACACACCGTCCCCAAGGGCCACACAAACAAGAGTCTGGTTGGCGCAGGTGTCCTCACCTCTGCCCATCCGGCAGAGTCTGGGTCTCCCCCAAACCAGAAACTGTTTCAGCTGGGTCATTCCTGGGGGCTCTGCTCTCAGAGCTGACCACTGACTCTCCAGGTCCTCCACTGGGGTCCGCAACCCCCTCTCAACCCTATATCTGGACTTTTGCAGCCCCTCACTAGGAGTGGTACTGCCAGACACCAGAACTGTTGGGATGCTGGCTACAGTCACCCCCCCAAGTTCTTCTGACACTGCGGGGCTTCCCTCAACAGGTGGCCCTACGGTACAGGCTAGGCTTCCCTCCTAGTGTTCCCTCATGGAACCCTCTAGGACCTGGGACCTACCTGGGACACTACAGTCCTCTCCCACCTCACTTGGTTGGGAAACACCTAGACCACTCCCTTCAGGAGCACCCCCAAATGCCTCTTCAGACTCTCTGGTACTCACCCAGATGTCTGCCTCCATTGTAAGTTCCCTGGGGTCAGAGAACTCACACTCCACCTGGTGTTGGCGTAGCTCTGGAAAATAAGGACCAGACATATGCTCTCCAGCAATTACATCACTCTGCCCTTCACATGTATTAACCACAGTACCCTTCACCCAACCATCCAGTGACTCAGCCTTGAAAAAGCACTCTACATCACCCTCCTGAGACTGGTGAGACATTATCTGACTGTCCCTGACACTCAACCCATACTCTTCTGGGATGTCTCCACACTCTATATCCAGGACGTCCACTAGGTGGGAATCCTTTTCTCTGTCACTGTCTGCTAGAGCCAGTAAAGTGTCCCTCCCCCCAGTAGGAATATGACTCCCTGTGCCAGTTCCCCAATCCTTCTCAGGGACCCTGTGCATAACGGGAACTACCTCATACTCTTGAACCACCTGGGGTGAATCAACTTCCTTCTTCAAGTTGGGCACCACATCTCTGGGCTTGTGCCCTTCTTCAGCAGTACTGGATGCAAGATTTTTGCTGCCACCATCTCAACTGGACTCAGCCCTTCCGGCCTCCAGTTTCAGCTCTTCACAGCTCAGCTCTTGAGCTGCAATCCTTTCTTTTTCCAGGGCTAAGAGTCTTGCTGCCTCAGCCCTTTCAAGAAACTCATCTAACTGTTGCGCCTGCCACTCTTGAGCTAGGAGCCATTCATCTCTCTCTGGTTCTCTTTCCTCATCTGAGTAGTCTTCCTCCTCATGTGAGCAGTCCTCCTCCTCATCTGAGGAGTACCTAGTCATTTGGTTTTTTGCTGCCTCTCTCTCTGCCCATCCTTCTTTCCCCCAGGTTATGTAGGTATCTAGCAGTTCCATCTTAGTAGATCTCCTTGATACAGGAAGGCCCCATTTTCTGCAAAGCCTCCTTAGGTCAGCCTTAGTGAGGTGGTCAGTAGGCACAAATTATGACACACTGTAGATACCCATTCTCAATCTGATAAGGTATCACAGGCAAAAACCAAAATCCAAAGTCCAAATTATCAATAGTATATCCAGGAGGACATCAGAGAACCAAAAGCAAAAAGATGAAAAATCAAGTTGACCTTCAACTGTGGGTAGGTAGTGAAATACTTAGCTACTGTATGTCACTGCACAAACACAAGTCCTATCCTCACCGCTGATCACCAATGTTAGAAATGGGGTTTTTGTTTGGCAGTCAGGTTACCCTCTGTCCAAGCAAGAACCCTCACTCTACTCAGGGTAAGTCACACACAATCCGAAATTAGCCTGTGCTCACCCTCTGGTAGCTTGGCACGAGCAGTCAGGCTTAACTTAGAAGGGAATGTGTAAAGCATTTGTGCAATAAATCATACAATACCATAACATAACCCCACAAAAATACACCACACAGTGTTTAGAAAAATATATAATATTTATCTGGGTATTTGCAGGTTAAAACGATTAAAGATGCAATATGAATTTGTAAAGATATCACTGAAAAGTGATATAAAGTGTCTTAAGTCTTTAATAAGCAAACAAAGTCTCTTTCAAGCACCAAGTACCTGGTTTGGAGTGGAAAATCTCCGCAAAGGGCAGCAGAAGATGAGATACGTGGAAAAATAGTGTGTGCGTCGATTTCTCCCCAGCACACACGGACTTGCGTCTTTACTTTTCCCGCGGGGAAGTCGTGCGTCGTTTTCCGGCGCTCGGACAGTCTCTTTCTATGGGTCGCGGGGATTACCAGATTTCCCGGGTCTGTGCGTGGATTCTCCTGCTTGTTTTCCAGTTGCGCGTCGTTCCGCGGGGCTGTGCGTCGAAATTTCGCTCTCACAGCAGGCGTCGTGTCGATTTCTCCTCTGGAAGTCAGGCGGCATTGTCCTTGCGAGGCCGTGCGTTGAAGTTCCGGTCGTCCCGAAGGCGTTGCGTCGATCAGCGTCGGTTTGCAGCGTTTTTCTCGCCATGGAACAAGCTGTGCGTCGAAAATTTCGGATCACGAAGCGTCCAAGTGAAAAAGAGAAGTCTTTTTGGTCCTGAGACTTCAGGGAACAGGAGGCAAGCTCTATCCAAGCCCTTGGAGAGCACTTTTACAGCCAGACAAGAGTTCAGCAAGGCAGCAGGCCAACAGCAAGGCAGCAGTCCTTTGTAGAAAAGCAGACAGGTGAGTCCTTTGAACAGCCAGGCAGTTCTTCTTGGCAGGATGTAGTTTCTGGTTCAGGTTTCTTCTCCAGCAAGTGTCTGATGAGGTAGGGCAGAGGCCCTGTTTTATACTAAGTTGTGCCTTTGAAGTGGGGGTGACTTCAAAGAGTGTCTAAGAAATGGACCAGGTTCCCTTTCAGTTCAATCCTGTCTGCCAGGGTCTCAGTAGGGGGGTGTGGCAGTCCTTTGTGTGAGGGCAGGCCCTCCACCCTCCCAGCCCAGGAAGGCCCATTCAAAATGCAGATGTATGCAAGTGAGGCTGAGTACCCTGTGTTTGGGGTGTGTCTGAGTGAATGCACAAGGAGCTGTCAACTAAACCTAGCCAGACGTGGATTGAAGGGCACAGAAAGATTTAAGTGCAAAGAAATGCTCACTTTCTAAAAGTGGCATTTCTAGAATAGTAATATTAAATCCGACTTCACCAGTCAGCAGGATTTTGTTTTACCATTCTGGCCGTACTAAATATGACCGTCCTGCTCCTTTCAGATCAGCAGCTGCCACTTCAACAATGTATGAGGGCAGCCCCAATGTTAGCCTATGAAGGGAGCAGGCCTCACAGTAGTGTAAAAACTGATTTAGGAGTTTTACACTACCAGGACATATAACTACACAGGTACATGTCCTGCCTTTTACCCACATAGCACCCTGCTCTAGGGGTTACCTAGGGCACACATTAGGGGTGACTTATATGTAGAAAAAGGCGAGTTTTAGGCTTGGCAAGTACTTTTAAATGCCAAGTCGAAGTGGCAGTGAAACTGCACACACAGGCCTTGCAATGGAAGGCCTGAGACAAGGTTAAGGGGCTACTGAAGTGGGTGGCACAACCGTGCTGCAGGCCCACTAGTAGCATTTAATCTACAGGCCCTAGGCACATATAGTGCACTCTACTAGGGACTTATAAGTAAATTAAATAGCCACTCATGAATAAACCAATCAATAGTACAATTTACACAGAGAGCATATGCACTTTAGCACTGTTTAGCAGTGGTAAAGTGCCCAGAGGTCAAAAGCCAACAACAACAGGTCAGAAAAAATAGGAGGAAGGAGGGAAAAAGTTTGGGGATGACCCTGTCAAAAAGCCAGGTCCAACAGTGCCGCATTCAGTGACTGTCCTTCCTGTTCTTGTTTGCCTTTTCATGGGCCATAACACTAATTTCTTTGCTTGCCCACTTAATTAATTCTCGCGGACACAGAGAAATAGGAAGGGCCATAGGTGTGTGGGAGAAAAATGGTATCCCAAAATGTAAACTCCTCAAAATGTACTTCATTCAGTCCTTCCACAGTATACTGGATAGGAGACGGTGTTAAAACTCAATTTCATGTGGCAATATTTCCCCACATGAAGGCACCTCACAAAGCATAAAATCAGCAGAGTAATACAATGTATTCCACTCAATAATTCTGCCTCACCCCCAAAATCAGGTTCTTTCATACACAATTCTAACACAGGAAATCAGAATTACTGCACATTCATTGTGGTGTGTTGCAATGTTGCAACGGTAACAGTTACAACAGATACCTTTAGAGATGTATCTGATGGTTGATGCTTTTGGCTTCTTTGTCGCTCCTTTAGCATTGTACTGTTTGCTCAACACTGGTTCTCCTGCTCATAGGAAACCAGTGGATCAGGTCAGTTCACTTATAAGTTTTCACCGAGTCATGTTTAATCTTCTTTAAAACCAACACCATAGAATGCCATTGGTCATTTTCATCACCATGCCAATAAGCAATTGATCAGTTTTCAGAGTTACACTAAGGTTCCATGTCACTAGGCAGTCTGTGGTTTGTTTTCCTGTTGTAACATTGTAGTTACCAGTTATTATGTATTACAGTTTCATCCAAAGAGTTATTTTGAACTGAACTAGAAATTAACTTTCAACATTAATAATTAAATATCAATATTATCTTAATAATTGAAGGGCCAGGACCACCTTATCTCACAGATAATCAAAGGCCTTAGGCTGAAGTGGAGCCCCCTAAATTGTAGTCTCTGAATACCACCCCGCATCGCCAGAGCTGCAGAAGCCTTCGTTAAGTCGCTGGCCACAGAAACGGCTTCTTCTAGCAAGAAGAAACATTGTTGGTGGAAATCAAAAGCAATCTAAAACATGACGCCAGAGAACTGCCACAAAAGATGGCTGCACGCTTATGAGGGTCCAACGGTCAAGGGAAACCACCCCGCAAAATCTGTGTGCATGTGCCACTAGCCATGCTGGATTACGATTCTACAAGGCATATTATGTCTCCCTGATAACAATACGCTAGAAATTGCAGGACTAATAACATATATTCAAAAGAAAATTATTTGTGGTGAGTGAGCTGATGACAAAGAGAACATCTAGCCATGAGGCTACAACTCCAGACACTTCCAGACGCTACAGCAGGCTGCTGAATTCCTGAAAAAATGACCTGAAAGACCTAGCTGGACAGGAGTAGCTGAGAACATGAAAACTTGTCTATACGACGAATAGAATTCAAATGAAAATCTTGACCCGCCATCCATGCCCTGACTGTAAATACTTATAGGCAGGCCACAAGGTATACTCCATGATAAGTAATCTATGTTCTTTCACCCTGTGCTACAAAATATATGGCATGATGTTACTGAACTATGCAACTCCGCTTAATGCCATCCAATGCCCGCTTGGTACTGGTGTTTGAAAATGGCCCTTCTGGCACACCTGTCTTATGTTTGAAGGGAAAACTATTGGCTATATTCTGACACCCTTCCTCTCCTCCCCCCCGGTCACACCCAGGAATTTGTATTTAATTGTTTACTGTTACTTGCCCTGTTGGTAAGACATTATGGTGGTCATTCTGACCTCGGCGGTAAAAGGCGCCCACCGCCGGTCAGAAATCCTCCATAATTCCGCTGCGGTCACGGTAACCCGCCACGGTCATTCTGACCCGCAGCAGCCAAACCTCCGAAAGTCCGACAGCCACAACAGACCGCCAGACCAGCGGTCGGCGGAAAAGTGGAGGTGACCAAACCTCCACCGTCACGCCAACAGAAATACGCCCATGCCATTACGACCCACGAATCCACGCGGCGGTCATTCAAACGCGGTTTTCCATTGGCGGTACACACCGCCGCGGTCAGAATACACACAAACGAACAAAACTCAGCCACATTGGCCGATTTGAATTCCACACACCTGATACACATACACACACCACTCCCACACACACAATACAATATAAAACACACACCCACATCACCCACAAACCCCTACGACCAAAAATTCAGAAAGAAGCACCGAGAGACACATCATCGAACACAGAATACCATCACACAGAGGCACACTACACCATCACCCACACAATATCCACACACAAAACAACACACACCACCACACTCAACACACTTAACTACACATACTCCACCCCACACATCATACACACCACTCCATGGCACCTCAAAGACAGCCCCGCTTCTCAGACGAAGAACTCAGGGTCATGGTGGAGGAAATCGTTCGGGTAGAGCCCCAGCTCTTCGGCACACAGGTCCAATACACCAGCATTGCCCGGAGGACGGAGCTATGGCAGTGGATTGTCGACAGGGTCAACGCTGTGGGACAGCACCCCAGAAATCGGGAAGACATCAGGAAGCGATGGAACGACCTACAGGGGAAGGTGCGTTCCATGGTATCCCGGCACAACATCGCCGTGCAGAAGACTGGCGGAGGACCCCCACCTCAACCCCCACAATTTACAACATGGGAGGAGGAAGTCTTGAACATCCTGCATCCTGACGGCCTCGCAGGAGTCGGCGGAGGAATGGACACTGGTAAGTTGAAGCTTCACTACTGCTTCCCCCCCACCTGCATGCCAAATCATACCCCAACCCTCACCCCCATCCTCGAACCCCACCCTCACCCCCACCCCCATCCTCACCCCCACCCTCACCCTCACCCCCACCACCATCCTCACCCCCACCACCATCCTCACCCCCACCCCCAGCACACCTATTCCCTGCCAATGTCTCACCATCACAACCCACACATCCCAAAACCTAGGCCTGCATGCGTCCACTAAGCATGGACACCCATCACCAAAGCATGCCCAATGCATATACACATCCCCCCCACAAGCCACCCTCACCAAAGCCCCCACACACGAATGCCAGCACTTGGGGACACGGGAACCCACAGATACACCCATATGCCACACATTGAAACTATAACCATACCTCTATACCCCTGCAGGACCCGACCGCCAACACACCGCCACGGAGGGCCCAGAATTCTCCACACCCCCCACCCAAGAGGCCGTCAGCGATGACAGCAGCTCTGTCGACCTGGACACCGATGACCAGCCCGGACCATCGGGGACCTCTGGACAGTCGGTTCCCCTCAGACAGCCACAGGCCACCACAGACCCAAACCCCTCTGGGAACACCAGCACAGCTCCCACCCAGCGGGCCCATGCCTCTGTCTCCAGGGCGCGTCAATCTGCGGTGTGTCTACCACTACAGGGCACCCAGGATAACCCACCACCCCAACAACAACAGGGACCTGGGGGCAGTGGTAGTGGGCACACCGGCCAGGGGGCAGAGGCCCAGGGAAACAGGGCAACTCGGAGGGCAGCTGTGCGACAGGGGGGGGACGGGCCTAGGGAACCCACTCTCCACGAGGCCCTCACCACCATCATGGGAGCATACAACCGCTCCCAGGAGACGATGGCGACGGTACTGGCCCGGTTCCAGGAGATCCAGGTACTGCAGGAGGAACACTATCGGGGGTACAGGGAGGACATCAGAGCCCTCACCTCCACCCTGGTTACCATGGTCGGGCTGCTGCAGGACCTCATCAACACCAGGACGGACACTCAACACCAACAAAGGGCCCCTGCCACTAGCCTGGACCAAGAACAGCCAACCACCTCCGCCGGCGCTAGTGGTCAGGAGGCCCCCGCACAACAGCAGCCCACCAGACCCCCACCTCCTGCAGGAGAAGAACCACCCCGCAAGAGGGCCCTGAGATCTCGCAAGAAGACAGAGTAGGATGTCAAGACCCCCGCCAGCAAAGGATACCACCTGATGTCATCCCACTGTCCCACATTGTCACCCTGTCCATCCTTGAACTGCCCATGCTCCATCTCTCCACAGGCCTCTGGACAATGCACCTGTGTGACTGTTACTCTGGACTCTGCCATGGACATTCCTTCACCATAGCCCCCACCCACTTGAAACCACCCATCCCATTTTGAGCACTTAAATAAACACCCATTTAGCACAAAACTATCTGGAGTCTGGCTGTGATTTCAAAATATTGTAATTGACATGACATTGCAAAGATGTCCTTGTACATAGTGAAGTCAACAAACAGCTGCCACAAAGCTGTAGTCCATGGGGAAACGAAGCACAGGACTCGTAGTGGGGACCCCAGATCTGAAATAGGGAGGGAAAAGCCACAACTCAGTCATCATACACTGGGGCAAATAGACAGGCAGCAGAGATGCAGGAGAGTAGTTCACATTCACTAAATTATGTTTGAATTGTTACCTGTGTCCTATTGGAAGTACTGTTCAATGATTCTGTCCCTGTTGTCTGTTTCAGCCCCGTCGTCTTCCTCCTCGTCACTCTCCACAGGTTCCACAGCTGCCACTACACCACCGTCTCGACCATCCTCCTGCAGGAAAGGCACCTGGCGGCGCAAAGCCAGGTTGTGAAGCATGCAGCAGGCCACGATGATGTGACACACCTTCTTAGGTGAGTACATTAGGGATCCACCTGTCATATGCAGGCACCTAAACCTGGCCTTTAGGAGGCCAAAGGTGCGTTCGATCACCGTCCTAGTACGCCCATGGGCCTCATTGTACCGTTCCTCTGCCCTGGTCCGGGGATTCCTTACTGGGGTCAGTAGCCACGACAGGTTGGGGTACCCAGAGTCCCCCAATAGCCATACACGGTGTCTCTCTAGCTGCTCCATCACGTAAGGGATGCTGCTATTCCTCAGGATGAAGGCGTCATGCACTGACCCAGGGAACTTGGCATTTACATGCGAGATGTACTGGTCAGCCAAACACACCACCTGGATGTTCATGGAATGGTAACTTTTTCTGTTCCTGTACACCTGCTCCCTGTCTCTTGGGGGAACCAAAGCCACATGGGTCCCATCAATGGCACCAATGACGTTGGGAATATGTCCAAGGGCGTAGAAATCACCCTTCACTGTAGCCAATTCGCCCACCTCAGGGAAAATGATGTAGCTCCTCACGTATTTCATCAGGGCAGACAACACTCTGGATAACACCTTCGAAAACATGGGCTGAGACATCCCAGAAGCAATTCCCACTGTTGTCTGAAATTACCCACTTGCCAGGAAATGGAGTACTGACAGGACCTGCACCAGAGGGGGAATACCTGTGGGTTGGCGGATGGGGGACATCAGGTCGGGCTCCAGCTGGGCACACAGTTCTTGTATAGTGGCACGGTCAAGCCGGTAGGTCAGGATAATGTGGCGTTCTTCCATTGTCGACAGGTCCACCAGCGGTCGGTACACGCGAGGATTCATCCGTCTCCTCGCCAAACCCAGCGGACGGTGCCTAGGAAGGACAACATGGAGCACAGAGTCAAGCAACCCACAGGTACGTACTCACAGCTTGCACAGTAAATGATTCTCTATGCAGTGAATGGCGTGTCTGAGTGGCTATGCAAGGTCTAGGCCTGTGTGACGCAGTTGAAATTGAGCCATGTGGACCCTCGAAATGGCGGCTGCCTGACCTGTGAAGTGTGACAATGGGATGTGAGGTCAATGCGCTGGCGTGGCACACCGCGGCGGTCGGCGGGCGAAGACCGCGGCGCGAAGCCGCATTGGTTAACATTGAAGCCTATGGGTTTCAGGAGCCAATGGCGAAGGGCGCCGGCGGTGGCGGTACGCACCGCCGCGGTACGCACCGCCGCGGACGTGACCGCCATTTCCAATCTACTTATCCACTTGCGACTTGAACTTTCACAGGAGAGGACCTATACTGCAAGTGTTGCTGTGACCTCGGTCTGGAAGGGACAATGGCTGCTGCGACTGGGGAAAGGGCCCCTGCCTTCACTGGAGAGGAGTTGGAGAAACTTGTGGATGGGGTCCTCGCCCAGTATGCGCTACTCTACGGTCCTCCAGACCAACAAGTGAGTTTGATTCAATATGGATTTGGGGCCACTGGCTGGCTTGGGGGCCTGGCGGGGGGCCTGGCGGGGGGCCTGGCGGGGATGGGGGGCATGTTGGGCCTGGCGGGGGGCCTGGCGGGGATGGGGGGCATGTTGGGCCTGGCGGGGGGCCTGGCGGGGGGGGCTGGCGGGGATGGGGGCGTTGGGCCACTGGCAAAGATAATGCAGACAAACTTGAACGTGGTATTTCTCCCTCCCTGTATGTGTCACATAGGTCCGCGCCCATGAGAAGATCGGGATTTGGCGTGCCATCGCCAAGGAAGTCCGGACCCTGGGGGTCCACCATCGACGGGGCACCCACTGCCGCAAGAGGTGGGAGGACATCCGCCGCGGGACCAAGAAGACCGCCGAGTCTCTGCTGGGGATGGCCTCCCAACGTAGGCGGGGTGCCTGCCGTCAACTGACCCCCCTGATGTTCCGGATCCTGGCGGTGGCCTACCCTGATTTGGATGGGCGCGTGAGGGCAGCACAGCAGACACAAGGGGGTGAGTACAAGCATCATCTACTCTGTTGTCACGCAGTGGAGGTGTCTGGGTGGGGGAGGAGGGCTGTGGGTCCCCCTAGGCCAGGGCGATATCTGTAGGCTGGGCACCCCCGTAAGCCCCTGCGTCCCCAGCCACCACCCTCAGTAGTGTGTCAGTACAGCCATCCCTGGGCCGTGTCATCCATGGGTGCAGTTGTCAACTCTAGGCGTGTAGGGCATGTTCCACTTAGTGCAGGGGGCATCTGTGTCTGTCATGTCCGCTAACTGTACCGGTGATCCATGTACTCAAAATCTCTTTATTTCTCTCTCCCCCCCCCCCTTTTTGTTTGTCCTTCTGTGCTTGTGTGCATCAGCATCATCAGGCGGAGGAGAAGTGGCATCGGGGCAGGAGGGAGCTGCATCTCACATGGCCCAGGAGGGCCATGCCACAGAGTCTGACTGGACCAGTGAGACGGAGGGCGAGGGCAGCTCCACGACGGGGACGACTGGACCCTGCAGCGACACGGACACGTCCTCGGAAGGGAGCTCCCTTGCGGGGGTGGCACCATCCGTGCCCCCCGCCATTACAGGTACAGCCGCCACCCAGCGCACCATCTCCGCCCTCCCAGCAGCCCCTCAGCGTTCGCCCCGTGCCCGCTCTGCCAGGAAGCCGGGCATCTCCTTCGCCCCAGGCACCTCAGGCCCTGCCCCTGTTACCCCCGCTGCCCTCAGTGAGGAGGTCATTGACCTCCTCCGAACGCTCATTGTTGGGCAGACTACCCTTTTGAATGCCATCCAGGGGGTGGAGAGGGAGGTTCATCGCAGCAATGCGTACCTGGAGGGCATTCATTCGGGTCAGGCTGCCCATCAGCGATCGTTCCAGGCTCTGGCCTCAGCACTGACGGCAGCCATTGTCCCTGTCTCCTGCCTCCCTCTACTAACTCCCTCCTCCCAGTCTCCTGTTCCTCTGCCTGTCCCACCCACACCATCAGACCAGCCTGCAAACACCTCAACACCCAAGAGCAGCTCATCCAAACATAAGCACCACAGATCACGCAGACATTCACACAAGCAACATTCCGATGCAGACATGCCAACAGTCACTACCACCTCTGTGACCCCCACCTCCTCGTCTCCCTCCTCCCTCCCTGTGACGTCTACACTCACACCTTCATTCACCTCACCATCAGCCAGTGTTTCCATCACCAGCATACCCTCCACTCCAGTCCGCACACGTGCAGTCACCACCCCCACTGCCATTTACACGTCCCCTGTGTCCTCTCCCACTGTGTCTGTCACCCCCTCTTCCACACCACACAAACGCAGCCACCCACCCACCCAACAGCCATCCACCTCACGACAGCCTCCCGCGTCTGCACCTGCACCCAAAGACAGCAAACTTGTCTCGCCTACAACCACATCCTCTCCCTCCACTCCCATACCCACTGTACCTTCCACTCTCCATTGTCCCAAGAAAATCTATCTCTCTACTGCTACCTTCTTTCCTGACCCTGAGCCCCCCCCTCCTTCTCGTCGGGGTAAAAAGAGCACCTCAGCCACCACCAGCCCTGCAGCCCCCTTGACAAGGGTGCAGGGGTATTGGAGCCCACCAGCCCGCAGGTGTTGCGCCGCACCGCGCGGCGCGAGCCGAGCGTTCGGCACAAACCGCGCGTTCGGCTCGGGCCGCGCTTCGCGTCTCTAAGACGCGGCGCGCCCCGAGCCTTTCTTGCACCCTGCGAGGCCCCAGGACTTACTTGGGGCCTCGCGCTGCTCTCTCCCTCCGTCTTGTTGGGGTCTCCTGACCCCTCTTACCTGTTTGGGGCTCCTTTTTCTTCTTTTCTGTCTTTCTTCCTTTTTGGGTCTGTTTTCTTCCTCTGTCCTTTATGTCTTTTCCCCTTCCCAGGTTACCTCTGTCTTCCCAGCATTCCTCCTTCCCTATTCTCTATGGTTTCTGCTCCAGTCTATTCTATCTACTTTTCCCTATTCAAGATGGTGTCCTTTTTCTTCCTGTGGGTCACTTCCTGTTTTATGGTATTTAAGGGTGGTGTTTCTTTTCCTCTTTGCGCTGCACCACTCTCTGTTTCAGTTAGTGTTCTCGCTCCTGATTTCCTAGCCCTTGGCTCTGGATTTCGCCATTTCTGTGTTACGTCAGTTCCTTTGATTCCTGTTCCTCTGTTCTTGTTCCAGGAATCCCCTGCGAATCTTCTGGGAGGTTTTTCCTCTTCTTCTGAAGGGGTTTTTTCCCTCTGGCGCTACTTTCTCACGGTCACGGTCTGTCCTTGGCGTTTCCTCGCCTACAGCACCGTGGCTACCAGAAAGAGTCGCCCCTTTTTGGGCCAAAGTCGAACTCTCAAGATCCACGCCTCAAGATCTGCAAACTCCAGGCGCAAGCAGCACGTGAGTCGTGACAGATTGCAGCGCCTAACCATCCCGACGTCTTCTAACACCATGGAAGACACTGTGGTAGCTGCTGCGGATCCGGATCAAGCTCTGCTAACTACAATTCAGCAACAAGCTCAAGAATTACAGCAACTACGCAGTGAGAATGCTGCGCTGCGACAGGCTTTGGCTTTCCGCAGTGGTGATGTCCCGACGCTCTCCGCCTCTACCCATCGTTTTTCGGGTGAACCAACCAAGCTGCGAGAGTTCCTTGACTCCTTGACAGTGTACTTCGCCTTCCGACCCACCCAATTCTCCCATGACAGAACAAAGGTGGGTTATCTCATCAGTGCCTTATCTGGTCCTGCCTTGGCCTGGGCAACCCCGATGGTATCATCTAACGATCCGGTATTGTCGGATTATTCCGCCTTTGTGAACCGCTTCAAGCTGATGTTTAGTCGTCCGGGATTGGAGGCTTCAGCAGAAGAGGCCTTATGCGATATTCATCAAGGTTCACAAGATGTCCTTCAATACATTACACGCTTTCGTCAACTAGCGGCAGAGACCACCTGGGTGGAACGTACTTTGGTGACTTTGTTTTGTAGAGGACTCAAAGAAGAAATCAAAGACGAACTAGTACATTCCACCAGAGTGGAAGATCTTCGTGGCCTGATGGATCAAGCCCTCTCCATCGAGTATCGCCTTCAGGAACGGAGAGCAGAGAAGAGAAAGAGCAGAGGGTCTTTTCAACCAAGCACCTCACGAGTTTTTCCGCATCGTTCTGAGGAACCTCGCCCTCCTGTCAGAGACACCGAAGGAGAACCCATGCAGGTGGATACAACTCGAGGCCCTCTCTCCGCTAGCGAACGAGAAGATAGACGAAAGAAGGGTTTGTGTTTATACTGCGGTTCTGCCGGCCACATACTGCGTACCTGTCCAGTACGTCCATCAAGGCCATCGGGAAACGCCGCTTCCCGTCCTCTGTAAGAAGGGAGGGGACGGGATTAGCAGCTATACCTTCCATCAGTTCTTTCAACGACAATACCACATCCTTGTTCATTTTACCAGTAATGTTACAATTACCTGATGGCCGTCAAGAGAAGACTATGGCACTACTAGATTGTGGAGCTAGTGGCATTTATATGGATAAGAAGTGGGCCACCACTCAACAAGTTCCTATACAACCTAAGGAGATTCCAGAACAAGTACACACGGTGGATGGATCTTTGATATCATCGGGTCCAGTAGATACAACTACCCTGATGCTGAATCTACAGATCAGTAACCATCAGGAACACATCTCCTTTGATCTTATAACTTCCCCCAACCATACCATCATTCTTGGAATCCCGTGGTTCATCAGACATAACCCATATGTGAACTGGGCTACCCGGACGGTTTCCTTGTCTTCACAGTTCTGTCACGAGCACTGTTTTGCTTCAGACAAGTATTGGTCGCCTAAGAGGTCAATAATCACGGAGGGTACCACCGGTTCGACCATAAATACAGTCCAAGGAGTTCCTGAACACTATTTGGATTTTCAAGATGTCTTCCAAAAACCTTCCAAACCTGTGTTACCTCCACATCGAGATTACGATTGTGCTATTCCCTTGGAACCTGGCACTATCGTTCCTTTTGGCAGGATGTATTCCCTCACGGAAACTGAAAAGGAAGTACTAAAGGAGTATTTGGATGAAAATATTCAAAGTGGTCTTATTGTTCCATCGTCTTCTCCGGCCGGGGCTCCTCTCTTTTTCGTACCCAAGAAGACAAAGGACCTTCGCCCTTGCCTGGATTTTCGAGGCCTGAATAAAATAACTATTAAAGATCGTTATCCTTTGCCTCTCATAAGGGACATTTTAGAGGCAGTCAGAGGGGCCCAACGGTTTACCAAACTAGATCTACGGGGAGCCTATCACCTCTTACGCATTAAAGAAGGAGATGAGTGGAAAACGGCCTTTAGGACTCCATTTGGTCACTTTGAATACAGGGTAATGCCTTTCGGTCTTACTAATGCCCCGGCAATCTTTCAGAGATTTATGGACTCAGTATTCTCGGATCTCCTGAATCAGACAGTTGTAATCTACCTTGATGATATTCTTATTTATTCCAGAAATCCCGAACTCCATTCTTCCCATGTTAAACAAGTCCTTCAACGACTCCGGGCACATCAACTATTTTGCAAACCCGAAAAGTGTGAGTTTGACCAGACGGAAGTCAAATATCTAGGATATCATTTAAGTACCACCGGAGTAGCCATGGATCAAGAAAAGGTACAAGCTATCCTAGATTGGCCTTCTCCATCTTCTATTAAAGAAACACAATGCTTTCTAGGATTTGCGAACTTCTATCGACAATTCATCGCAGACTTTGCAAAACAAACTAGCCATATAACTCACACTTTAAAGAAGGAAAATCTTATTAAAGGGTTTGTCTGGACTAAAGCTGCTGAAACAGCTTTTCAGGATTTAAAGAAGGCATTTACACAAGCTCCCATCTTAAGACATCCAGATACCAACAAACGATTTATTGTCGTCACTGATGCTTCTGAAAAAGCCATTGGTGCCGTCCTACTCCAACAACAAGAGGATGATGGTCTTGAACATCCTGTTTTCTATTTGTCTCATATACTCTCTATTGCAGAACAACATTACTCAGTATTGGAAAGAGAATTGTTGGCTCTGAAAACAGCTTGTATTGAATGGAGGCAGTTTCTGATGGGTTCCAAGGAACCTTTTGAAGTGAGAACAGACCATCGAAACTTACAATGTTTACGAAATTTCGTATGCCAAAATAGTCGTCAAGCTCGTTGGGCCTTCTTCTTCAGCCAGTATGATTTCTACATTACATATATTCCTGGCTCCCAAAACATTCTGGCTGATGCTCTATCGCGTCGTTATCCAGATTGTACTCCTGTCCCAGCTCAACCCCTACTGGAACCTAGTAAGATCATTGGGGTAGCCCAGTCTTTTCTGGAGGAGGTACAACTGGAGTACCCCAATCTATCTGATGATGAAATAGAGAACTTAAGGCCTCTTTTACATAAGAGACAAGGATACTATTATTATCACGATCTGTTATTCATCCCCACTAACAGAGTGAGAGAAAAGGCATTACAAATGTGTCATGATTCACCGGTTGCTGGTCATAGAGGCATCAAGGCCACACAAGAACTGTTATCACGATTTTTCTGGTGGCCTACTTGGAAACAGGATATTGCAACATACGTTCAGGCTTGTCCCACATGCGCTCAAGTCAAGATTCCCCGAACCAGACCTGCGGGATTACTCCAGCCCTTGCCGGTTCCGCCAACTCCATGGCACACCATCTCTACCGATTTCATGTGTTCGTTACCACTCTCAGCAGGAAACCGGGTAATCATGGTCACTGTGGACTCTTTTACTAAGATGGCTCACTTCACTGCCTTGAAAAAGCTACCTACATCCCAAGAATTAAGCCAGATATTCATCGAACATATCTTCCGTCTTCATGGACTTCCTCATACTCTTATATCTGATAGAGGACCTCAGTACATTTCCCGGTTTTGGAGGTATTTTTGTAAGACACTAAACATCGATAGAGCTCTGTCATCGGGCTTCCATCCTCAGACCAATGGACAGACCGAGCGTCTGAACCAAGGCTTAGAACAATACCTTCGTTGTTTTTGCAACTCAACTCAAAGCAACTGGAACACTTATCTCCCTATCGCTGAATTCTCTTATACTAACTCAGTCCATAGTGCCTCCAAGACCACTCCTTTTTTCTGTTCTTATGGTTTTCATCCTACCTTTTTTCCTACTTCTTCTCTGTCTCCCACTCCCTTGCCCGCTATTACTCATTTTTCCAAACGTCTTCTACAAATCCATAGACTGATTCGTTCTAATCTCTTACACACCAAGAGATATATGAAGAAAGTAGCAGACAAGAAACGTAGGGCCACTCCGGACTACCATCCACAGGATAAAGTTTGGCTTTCTTCTAAATTCTTACCCTCACTTCTTTCTCAGAACAAATTCACACCTCGCTATTACGGGCCTTTCCGTATTCTCCAGTTGCTTAATCCTGTCACTGTCCGTCTTCACTTGCCTCACACATGGAAGATTCATCCAGTCTTCCATGTCTCCCAACTCAAACCTTATGTACCAGATCCGTATTCCCGTCAGTTTTCCTGTCCTCCTCCTGTCTTAGTGGATGATGTTCCTGAATATGAGGTTCAGGAGATTTGTGACTCTCGTCTTTTTCACACCCGTCTGCAGTATCTGATTCATTGGAAGGGTTATCCTCTCAGTGAGTGTTCTTGGGAAGATGCATCTTCTGTTCATGCTCCTCTTCTGACTCAGCGCTTTCACCGTTTATTTCCTTTCAAACCAGGGCCTTCGGGAGGGGGGCCTACTGTCGCGCCGCACCGCGTGGCGCGAGCCGAGCGTTCGGCACAAACCGCGTGTTCGGCTCGGGCCGCGCTTCGCGTCTCTAAGACGCGGCGCGCCCCGAGCCTTTCTTGCACCCTGCGAGGCCCCAGGACTTACTTGGGGCCTCGCGCTGCTCTCTCCCTCCGTCTTGTTGGGGTCTCCTGACCCCTCTTACCTGTTTGGGGCTCCTTTTTCTTCTTTTCTGTCTTTCTTCCTTTTTGGGTCTGTTTTCTTCCTCTGTCCTTTATGTCTTTTCCCCTTCCCAGGTTACCTCTGTCTTCCCAGCATTCCTCCTTCCCTATTCTCTATGGTTTCTGCTCCAGTCTATTCTATCTACTTTTCCCTATTCAAGATGGTGTCCTTTTTCTTCCTGTGGGTCACTTCCTGTTTTATGGTATTTAAGGGTGGTGTTGCTTTTCCTCTTTGCGCTGCACCACTCTCTGTTTCAGTTAGTGTCCTCGCTCCTGATTTCCTAGCCCTTGGCTCTGGATTTCGCCATTTCTGTGTTACGTCAGTTCCTTTGATTCCTGTTCCTCTGTTCTTGTTCCAGGAATCCCCTGCGAATCTTCTGGGAGGTTTTTCCTCTTCTTCTGAAGGGGTTTTTTCCCTCTGGCGCTACTTTCTCACGGTCACGGTCTGTCCTTGGCGTTTCCTCGCCTACAGCACCGTGGCTACCAGAAAGAGTCGCCCCTTTTTAGGCCAAAGTCGAACTCTCAAGATCCACGCCTCAAGATCTGCAAACTCCAGGCGCAAGCAGCACGTGAGTCGTGACAGCAGGTCTGGATCTTCGCCCAGCAGCAAGGGGACAGCCAGCCCACCCCCTGGGAAGAGGAGCAGAAGGCGGAAGGGCCGCCGCCGGAGCCCGGATTCGATATCCCCCCAGGACACTAGCCAGCCACCGTCAACAGCCACAACTCCAAAGGGAGGAAAGGGCCACAGACTCCCGACTAAGGAGGGCAAGGGCAGCAAGGCGGAGAAGTCAGGCAGCAGGCCTGCTGCCCATGGAGGACCCGTCGCAGCTGCCCAGGAGGAGCCCGCAACCCCCATAGCCGCTGCCCCGGGAGGAACCGGCACAGCTGCCCCGGGAGAGCCCACCACCCCCATAGCCGCTGCCCAGGGAGGACCCAGCCCAGCTGGCCAGGAGGGCCCCACCACCCACAGCCCAGGTGGGCATTGAAGGAGCACCATCCCCGCTGCCCAGGAGGGCACCACCAGGCAATGAGCAGTTGGCCATAGAATGGCCGCCGTCTCCAGCACCGCTCCGCTGGGGCCCGCCGTCTCAAGAACCGCTGAACTGGGCCCTTCAAGGCAAGAACCGCTGAACAGGGCCCCGCCGTCTCCAGCACCGCTCCGCTGGGGCCCGCCGTCTCAAGAACCGCTGAACTGGGCCCTTCAAGGCAAGAACCGCTGAACAGGGCCCCGCCGTCTCCAGCACCGCTCCGCTGGGGCCCGCCGTCTCAAGGACCGCTGAACTGGGCCCTTCACGGCCAGAACCGCTGAACTGGGCCCTTCAAGGCAAGAACCGCTGAACTGGGCCCTACCGTCTCCAGCACCGCTCCGCTGGGGCCCGCCGTCTCAAGAACCGCTGAACTGGGCCCTTCACGGCAAGAACCGCTGAACTGGGCCCTGCCGTCTCCAGCACCGCTCCGCTGGGGCCCGCCGTCTCAAGAACCGCTGAACTGGGCCCTTCACGGCAAGAACCGCTGAACTGGGCCCCGCCGTCTCCAGCACCGCTCCGCTGGGGCCCGCCGTCTCAAGGACCGCTGAACTGGGCCCTTCACAGCCAGAACCGCTGAACTGGGCCCTTCAAGGCAAGAACCGCTGAACTGGGCCCCGCCGTCTCCAGCACCGCTCCGCTGGGGCCCGCCGTCTCAAGAACCGCTGAACTGGGCCCTTCACGGCAAGAACCGCTGAACTGGGCCCCGCCGTCTCCAGCACCGCTCCGCTGGGGCCCGCCGTCTCAAGAACCGCTGAACTGGGCCCTTCACGGCAAGAACCGCTGAACTGGGCCCCGCCGTCTCCAGCACCGCTCCGCTGGGGCCCGCCGTCTCATGAACCGCTGAACTGGGCCCTTCAAGGCAAGAACCGCTGAACTGGGCCCCGCCGTCTCCAGCACCGCTCCGCTGGGGCCCGCCATCTCAAGAACCGCTGAACTGGGCCCTTCAAGGCAAGAACCGCTGAACAGGGCCCCGCCGTCTCCAGCACCGCTCCGCTGGGGCCCGCCGTCTCAAGGACCGCTGAACTGGGCCCTTCACGGCAAGAACTGCTGAACTGGGCCCTTCAAGGCAAGAACCGCTGAACTGGGCCCCGCCGTCTCCAGCACCGCTCCGCTGGGGCCCGCCGTCTCAAGAACCGCTGAACTGGGCCCTTCACGGCAAGAACCGCTGAACTGGGCCCCGCCGTCTCCAGCACCGCTCCGCTGGGGCCCGCCGTCTCATGAACCGCTGAACTGGGCCCTTCAAGGCAAGAACCGCTGAACTGGGCCCCGCCGTCTCCAGCACCGCTCCGCTGGGGCCCGCCGTCTCAAGAACCGCTGAACTGGGCCCTTCAAGGCAAGAACCGCTGAACTGGGCCCTTCAAGGCAGGAACCGCTGGCCCTTTGGCAGACGTGGCAGGGCAGGATCTGTCTCGGGCAGGGCTGCAGGATGTCCTCTGGCCAACATGCCTCCTCCAGTGGCAGTGGAGTCTGTTATGGACTGCTTGGACTGTGGCTTTGCTCTCCCCAGGATGGCCCAGTGGGCAGGCCACCCACTGTATGGACTGTATGGACTGTGGCTTTGCTCTCCCCAGGATGGCCCAGTGGGCAGGCCACCCACTGTATGGACTGTTTGGACTGTGGCTTTGCTCTCCCCAGGATGGCCCAGTGGGCAGGCCACCCACTGTATGGACTGTATGGACTGTGGCTTTGCTCTCCCCAGGATGGCCCAGTGGGCAGGCCACCCACTGTATGGACTGTTTGGACTGTGGCTTTGCTCTCCCCAGGATGGCCCAGTGGGCAGGCCACCCACTGTATGGACTGTATGGACTGTGGCTTTGCTCTCCCCAGGATGGCCCAGTGGGCAGGCCACCCACTGTATGGACTGTATGGACTGTGGCTTTGCTCTCCCCAGGATGGCCCAGTGGGCAGGCCACCCACTGTATGGACTGTTTGGACTGTGGCTTTGCTCTCCCCAGGATGGCCCAGTGGGCAGGCCACCCACTGTATGGACTGTATGGACTGTGGCTTTGCTCTCCCCAGGATGGCCCAGTGGGCAGGCCACCCACTGTATGGACTGTTTGGACTGTGGCTTTGCTCTCCCCAGGATGGCCCAGTGGGCAGGCCACCCACTGTATGGACTGTATGGACTGTGGCTTTGCTCTCCCCAGGATGGCCCAGTGGGCAGGCCACCCACTGTATGGACTGTATGGACTGTGGCTTTGCTCTCCCCAGGATGGCCCAGTGGGCAGGCCACCCACTGTATGGACTGTTTGGACTGTGGCTTTGCTCTCCCCAGGAAGGGCCAGTGGTCATGGAGTCCCCTCGTGGATCTGGCGTCGTGTACTCAAGTGGCTGAGGTGCCCCCCCTTCCCTTCCCCCTGAGGTGCCTGTCCTTTTTTCTTTCTGATGCCCCTGCAGTGTTCTCTCCGTGGAGTTCTTGTCGTGGGACTGGGCCTTGCCCCTTTGCTCAGGACCCCTGTGGTCCACGGACAGTGGTTGGACTACATTTAGTAGATGTATATATTTTGTACATAGTTTATTTATTTATTTGGATTACTGCTGTCCATTTTTCAATATATCTGCCCGTTTGAGATCTCTTCTTTTGGTCTTTGCATAATTTCGGAAGGGGGGGGTTTGTGGGTTGTGACAGTGATCTGTGGGAATGCATTGATGTGTGTGTTGTAGTGGGTGTGGGTGGGTGGGTGTGTGCCGGTAATCTTTGCCCTCCCCTGTGTCGTAGGTGCAGTACTCACCGATGTCTTCCGCGCCGCCGGGCGTGCTCCTGGTACAGGAGCAGGTATAGGAGTGCGGGGATGACCTGCAACTCGGGTTCCATACTGCCGGAATCTCGAGTGGTGTATGTGGAGGTGAGCGTTTTCCCGTTCGTAGTCTGTTTCCGCCGTGTTTTTATCGGCGGTGCTCCCGCCCCGGAAAAGGTGGCGGATTGGTGGGTCGTGATAGGGTGGGCGGTACATTGTCTGCCGCCTGGCTGTTGGCGGGGACCGCCGCGCTGTTTGTTTGTTCCGCCGTGGCGGGCGGAGTGTTAATGCGGCGGGCTGTGTTGGCGGTTCCCGCCAGGGTCAGAATTGCATATTTTGGACCGCCGGCCTGTTGGCGGGTTGGCCGCCGCTTTATCACCGACCGCCAGGGTCAGAATGAGGGCCTATGTATATGTTTCTCGGGGAACGAGTATAAGGCATGTTCTGAAGGGATTAAGCCATCAGTTTGGAAGGGTTAGGGATGGGCTTTTAGTTGGGAACTGCTCGTTATCACTATGTGACACAATGCTCACAAGACCATGCACAAAATGTGTTTTGACACACCCCGGCATAAAATAATACTTTGCACAACAACCACTTGGCGTTTGATCCATAGCTATGCTTGAAAGGAAATAGCAGGAATGTGTCTTGTCTGACTTGGAACTTTAGAGGAGTCACGATACTAAACAGTTATAGTGCTAATGTAGATGACTGCATTTTATGATAAGCGTGAAGAAAACTACTCTCCACAGAACTAAGCTCAGTTATATTGGGTGGGGAATTTAACTGCAAACTCTAAGATCACTTAGATAAATCCAAGGCTATGTACATGGAAAATATAGCAGCTGGGCTAGGCATTCATGATATACTGCAAAACTATAAGTTATTTGGGATCTGAGGCACCATCTCCCTCTTATTAAAGAAGTCACGTTCCACTCAGTAGTTCATAGCACATGGTCAAGATGAGATTACTGATTGATACACACGATGAGGGGTTGTAAGCATTGGATGTATGCCATCTAGCCAGCACCCATTCTGACCCCTCTCCTGTAGTACTGAGACTGCGAGTTCCATGGTTGACAGTGGTTGTGGAGAAATGGTGCTTAAATGCAAAGGCACTCTAGGACAGAGTTTTCTATGAAGAGTTGCTGACAGATATTATAGACTATTTTCAGATTGATTTGGGACCAGAGAACAACATTGGTGTGATGGGGGAGGCCTTTAAGTCGACATTCAGGAGTAAATGCATTGATAAACACAATGGAGTTTTGAAATCTTTGCTTACACAGTTGACACTTCTAGAAAATGAGCTGAGGCTACTGGAACCCTACAGAACGTGAAAAGGAACAGGCTTAAGTTGAAGACAAGCGTATTGACTTCTATGAGGAAGCTAAGAGGGAGTGTAGGTTTCAGGGAAGGTATGCCCAGGATTATACACTTGGGGCCAGATGCAGGAAGAAAGCAAATTGCGACTTGCAATTTGCGAGTCCGTGCGACTCGCAAATTGCAAGTCGCAATTTGCTATGCAGAAAGGTGTCTCAGACACCTTCTGCAACTCGCAATGGGGTCGCAAAGACCCACCTCATAAATATTTATGAGGTGGGTCGCAGTTTGCGACCCCATTGCGAGTATAGGCACTCGCTAACATGGAGGCCTGCTGTAGTCAGCAGGCCTCCATGTTAGCAACCTGCTTTTAAATAAAGCAGTTTTTTTTTTTTTTTAAATGTAGCCCGTTTTCCCTAAGGGAAAACGAGCTGCATTTCAAAAAATCCGAAACCTTTTGTTTCGGTTTTTTCAGGGCAGGGAGTGGTCCCTTGGACCACTCCCTGCCCTGAAAAAATGTTTTGGGGTCCATTCACAAAGGGGAAGGGGTCCCATGGGGACCCCTTCCCGTTTGTGAATGGGTTACCATCCACTTCAAGTGGATGGTAACTGCGACTCCATTTGCGACCGCATACGCGGTCACAAATGGAATTGCATACCATTGCGAATCGCAAATAGGAAGGGAACACCCCTTCCTATTTGCGATTCGGAAATGCATTTTGCGAGTCGGATCCGACTCGCAAAATGCATTTCAACATAGCAAAGTGGCTTTTGCGAGTCACAAACGGCGTTTTTCGCCGTTTGCGACTCGCAAAACCCTTGCTACATCTGGCCCTTGGAGAGGGAGAGCACCTTGGGAGATCGTTGGCAACTATGATTAAATGGCCTTGGTTGGCCAATAGCATCACACACATAGAGAATGGCGAGGGAACATATCAATAGAACATCCCTCAGATCCTGCAGGTTTTTGTGCATACTTCACAAATGTATATACTTTTGAGGGAACCCTCTCCACAGCACAGATAGCAAACTACCTAGACGACACAGCTGTAGACTGGATAAATGATGATTAATGCCAGATGTTGGAGCATCCATTTACTCTTGATAAACTAAAAGAAGTGATTAGTGGGCTCCCCACATGAAACAACCCGATTTCAGATGGACTACTTGCTGAGGTTTATAAATGCTATATGGAGATACTAACTTCACCCCCTCCCATATACTGGCACTATTTGAGGAGCTTGTAAACTGTGCATACTTTTCCCTATTTTGTGTGAAACAATACTCATAACACTGCTGAAACTAGGGAAACAAGTTCATCATTGTGAATTCTGTCACTACTTAATTACAATTCCAAGATACTGGTAAAATTGAAATCTACTGTTGCTGCATCTAGTGAGGTCAGAACAGTCCATATTATTCCGAGCCAGTCAACCTGCATACTCGCTTTCCACTTATGCATCACCTAAACCCAGATTTGGATGCGGTTGCTGTAGTTTTTAATACCTCCAAGACATTTGACTCCCTGGAATGGGAATACCTCGTTATCGCACTCCCATCGTTATCACACTATTGAGAATGGTCCTACCATGCACACTTACAGACTAGACTAAAATCCTGTACTCCTCCCCCCCAAGCTAGACTCTGCATAATCTGCAGGTTGTAAACACCCCCACCCCCCCCGTCAGCATCTCCAGAGGCAGAAGAGGGGAGCCCCTTGTCTCCGGTACTATTTGCGCTTACTTTAGAAACCATAACTGCAAGGCTCAGATAGTACTATACGAACCACACCCTGTAACAT
The DNA here is from genome assembly GCF_031143425.1 of Pleurodeles waltl. NCBI lineage: Eukaryota > Metazoa > Chordata > Amphibia > Caudata > Salamandridae > Pleurodeles > Pleurodeles waltl. Next base: position 474,209,165 of record NC_090445.1, read on the forward strand.
GCTAGCCGGAACACCTTAACATCATTATATGCAGATGACATGACCCTGTACATTAGGAACCCCAGGGAATGTCTCAATGAGATCCTAATGAAGTTTATTAAATTTGAGACCATGTCAGGGATCACTATTAACTGGAACAAATCACACATTTTCCAGTTCCGGGATGGAATTGTCTGATTCATACCAGACCTCTTTTTGTACTGGTGCAATCTGTCCCTTAAATATCTCAGCATATGGGTACACTGCAGCATGATCACCATTGTTAAAGAAATCTATGGGGTTGGAGTCAACAAGATCACTGACCAGATATTGGTGGTTTTACCAAGTTGATTTATTTGTTCATAAACATCCCCCTGCCACGCCCTTAATCCTTTTTCCACCAGATCTATGCAAAACTAAATAGACTGGCCTGGGATGGCAAACAACCCAGAAGTAAGTGGGAAACACTAATTCTCATCTTTAATGGGGTGGAGGGTTTGAGGCTCCTGACTCAGAGCTTTCCTACGTCTGTGTACAGCTACATTTTGTGCACTGCAGGTTCAGCCCTGTCCCCTATCTGCCACACCTCGTAGTTGAGACTGATGCAGCTAACCCAATCCCACTATGCACTCTAATTGGGCCAACGTCTTCACCTCAAGAACCATTTTTCTTTCCTCATGAGCCTATTCCAATCTAGCAAGGTCAAGCCTGAGTTTTCTTTCCTCCCTTCTGTCTGCCAGTTCCTCTGGTGACAGGTTCCTGGAAGAAACACGTCTTCCTGGTCTGGAAAACACTCCTGTACCTGGCAAGCTGTTGGACATTTCCACAGGTGGTTAGCCTTCCTCTTGGGAATCCAAAATCAGGTCATCCTCCTCCTCAGGAATTTCCTGCTTCTCCTCTGGGATGTCCTCCCTTGCAACCTGGGCCTCTGCCCAGCTCCTCAAAGCCTTTTGCAGTTTCACCTTCCTGTTTAAATCCCTTGTGGACACTTGAAAGTCCTTGCATCAATTCTTAAGTTGTTGCACAGTGTAAGGCTCCAACCTGATCAGCTCAAATTTGATAACTGCAGGTGCAGGTGCGGCTTCTCCAGAACAAGACATAATTTGACAGAAAATTTGAAAAATATCAATTAGGGAGAGTTGAAAAAATCAAAAATGGCAATCAGTACACATCAGGAAAAACATTTAGTCTATCAGGAGGAAATGGTTTCAGTTGGTCTAAGTACAGAGTTGTAGTAACCACTAAATTTATATATGGTATTGCACAAACACATGTCCTATCCTCACCGCTGCTCACCAATGTTAGAAATTGTGTCTCTAGCTGGCAGGGGTATGCACCCTGTCCAAGTAGAGACCACAATCTTAGTCATGGGAAGTCAAATACACAACCTAAATTAACCTATGCTCACCCTCCGGTAGCTTGATGCAAAGCAGGCAGGCTCAATTTAAGAGGCAATGTGTAAAGTATTTGTGCAACACACATTCAGCAATCACAATAAAATACCGCAAAAAGAACTCCAAATAATACTCACTTTTAAGAGGTATCACATTAAGCGCACTTTGTATGAGGCTAGTTTTAGAGCCTTTACAGTATCTTATGAGAGTACGGGTGTCCTTCTGTGAGGAACGCAGTACAGACCGATTGGGCCGTTCGGGATTGGCCTGGGTAGAGAGTACAAGGTGTGTTACGTCTGGAATGCAGAGAGGGCAGTGGAAGCTTTAATGCAGCTCGAGCCTTCGTGGTCTGTGAATTAACTGCTGCAGCCGTGGCTTAAGGCAAAGTGATCTGAGTCAAGTAAGAGTGAGGGCACGAAGCAGGGTTGTGCCTGAGAATGGCTCACCAACTGGGGAAGACAAGCATGTATCACGTGTCTCTGTCACTTAGGAACATGAGAAGCGACCCACACTGAAGCTGCTCTGAAGTCCTGATGAGAGAGGCAGCAAGTTGCCATAAAGCCTCTCCGAAGTCCTGATGAGACAAATGGCAGGCTGCAACGAAGCTGAGCTGAAGTCTTGGTGATATGAGCAGCACGCTGCAATGAGGCCATGCTGAAGTCTTGATGAGATAAGTGGCGACCGCAGCAAAGCTGTGCTTAAGTCTTGATGAAATGAGTAGCAAGCTGCAACAAAAAAGATTTTGAGGTCTTTGATGTCCCAGAGACCTGTTGTAGAACCAGGGGCAAGTCAGCAAGCCCTTATTGTCACTCTGGGGATGATTGTTGACTCTTGGATAGCAGGGCAGATATCAGCAGGCAGCAGGGCACCTCAGAAAGACAGGGCAGCAGTTCCTTGAAACTGTCAGGCACAGCAAAGTGACAAACCTCCAGCACAGCAGTCTTTCTTCCAGCAGTATTTCCTTGAGTCCAGAAGTGTACTGATGTTATATTAACTTTATATAACTTCAAAAGATTTTTGTGAAGTACGCAGGTCCACCTTTCAGCTCAGCCCTGACTCCAGACTATTTGTGGGGAGTAATCAGACCCTTTTAGGGCTCTGGCCACTACTCTTTGAGATGTAAGGGGGAGATCTCCCCAACCTCCTCCCCAGGAAGATCCATCAGTATGTAGATGGACACAGATGCAGTTGAGTATTCTGTGATGTGGGTGTCTGAAGGGAATGCACAAGTGTAGCTGTCACCTAGCCCAGGCCAGATGTGTATTGGAGAAAGGATGTATGCATCCTGTATGCAGGTGAAATGCCCACTTTCTCAAAGTGTGATTTCTAAAATAGTAACAATACATTTGACTTTACTAGTCAAGAGGATTTATTGTTACCATTCCAATGTTACTAAACGTGATGAGGAATTACAGCTTAAAAGTGTTCTAAGGAATTCCCAATGCTAGCCTATGAAAGGGGTAAGCCTCACAGTAATGAAAAATGACTTTGGGAGTTTTTCATTACCAGGACATGAAAGATTTAAAAGTACATGTCCCGCCTTTTACTTACATGGTACCCTGCCCTATGGGCTACCTAGGGCCTACCTTTGGAGTGATTTATATGGAAGAAAAGGGGGATTTAAGGCTTGGCAAGAGGATTTGAAGGCCAAGTTGTGGTGGCAGTGGACTGCACACAGACTATGCAGTGGCAGGCCTGGGACTTGTTTACAGGCCTACTGACGTGAGTGGCACAATCAGTGCTGCAGGCCCGCCAGTAGCAATTAATTTACAGGCCCTGGATATATGGTATACCACTGTACAAGGGACTTACATGTAAATTAAATATGCCAATTGTGGATACACCACTGTTACTATGTTTTAGGGGAGAAGCACATGCACTTTAGCACTGGTTAGCAGTGGTAAAGTGCTCAGAGTCCTAAAGCCAACAAAAAGTTACAGCAACAAAACGGGGGGTGAAGGCAAAAAGTCTAAGGTAAGACCACTGTAAGGATGCTGAGTTATTTCTCATGAGCTCAGTTTGAGGGAGCTGGGCATAAGACCCCTGGAAGTAGGGTCCATCAATGAAAATGGTGGCAGCATACCTGCAGTGTCTTCAGGTGAGTCTAAAATCTACATCCCAAAAGATGTGGTGCCCAGTTACAGTGTGTGGGATGAGATGGATAAGTGGTTGGCAGCTTATAATGTGACTTTAAGAGTGTACAGGGTCCCAGAGGAGTTCTTGGGAGGTAGTCTTTGGCATTACACTTCCCCAGTGGGGAGAGGCACCCTTTTTGCTTTAGAGGTAGAGGACCAGACCAACTGCCCTGCTATGAAGGACATCTTAGTCAAGAGGTTTGGTCTGACACCTGAAAAGTATAGGCAAAAATTCAGGGCCAGTCGCAAACTCAACACACAAACGTGGGTAGATTTTCAAGACTATGCTGGTAAGGCACTGAAGGGCTGGGTGAAGGGTAGCAATGTAAACAATTTTGATGGGCTGTACAACTTGTTTTTAAATGAGCACATGCTTGATAGTTGTTTTACAGAGCTGTGCCAACTCCTGGTAGATAACAATCTGATTGAGCCTAGGAAGCTTGTTGAGGAGGTGGGCATCTGGGTTAGCACCAGAGTATCCACCAAGGTGTCTGGAGAGGAATCCCAAGAGAGTGGTCATGGTTCCCATAAGAAGAAGGAGGGGGGAGATAAAAAGAAGGAGTTCTCTAAAGGCCCCAAAAATAGCTCACAAGGGAAAGGGTCTGGTTCACATTTCCAATATGGCCATCAGAAACAATACTAACCTGACAAATGTCAGCAGCCCAAAACACCCAAGTGCTATAAGTGTGGCGAGTATGGACACTACAAGGGAGACCTCAAGTGTCCAAAAAGAGCACACTTTCCCACTGGAGATAGGAACCCAGAGGTGGCTAGCATAGCGCTGGGGAAGGAATTTGTCCCATTTAATGGGGGGAGTTTAGTGGGGTTACCCTAGTGTCCATAGGTGATAGTAAGATGGTTTCTAAGATGCACGTGCAATCAAATACTACCAAGTATAGGCAATGGGTCACCATCAATGGGCAAGCTGTTGAGGCTCTGAGGGACACAGGTGCCAGTATTACTATGGTAAGGAGTCAGCTGGTGTCCTCAGAGCAGATGAATCCCAATACATTTCACCAAGTCGTGTTGGCTGACAACAGGGAGGGTCTCTATCCAGTGGCCCTTGTTCCATTTGAGTGGGGGGATCAGGACTTCTGCAGGCTGCTGTGAGCCCTGTCATTCCTGTGGACTATTTGTCAGGTAATGACCTAGAGTCCTCTGCCTGGAAGGAGGTGGAACTCAAGGCTCATGTGGAGATGTTGGGGTTATCTGACTGGATCTGTGCTACCGCAAGATCCATGGCTGTCTGGGAGAGGAGTCAAGAATGACTGGAGCCTAGAATAATGGCCCACCAAGCTGCTAGAAAGGGGAAAGGCAGAGGGCATTGTAAACTAGCCCCTGAGTGTTCCCCTAGGAAGAGGGATGGGGAACCTGAGGTGGCTACCCTGGAGTCCACTGAGGAGGCCATTGCTTCCCTTAGTGACCTCCCTACACCTGCTGACACCAAGACTGTGAAAGGAGGACCCACCCAAGAGGAGTTCTGTAGGGTACAGATGGAGTGGCCAAACATTGAGGGCAAGAGGTTACAGGCTGAAGCCCAAGCAGCAGGTGATATACTGGGAGGACAACCTCATTTGCGGTGAGCCTAAGGCTCCTATACATGAGACAACAAGGACCCTGATGGTCACCCAATGCTACAGGGCCTTCCCACTGGAGCTGGCTCATGAGATACCACTGGCAGGGCACTTGGGTCAAGACAAGACCTTTGCAAGGCTTGGCCCGCACTTTTACTGGCCTAAGATCAGGACTTCCTCAGACACATTCTGCAGGACCTGTGTGACGGGCCAGGCCAGTGGGAAGCCAGGGCAGAAACTGAAAGCTCCCCTGGAGCTACTGCAAGTCATTAGCACCCCCTTCGAGAGGGTAGGCATCAAATTTGTTGGGCCTATTTATCCCCAGGCCACCTTTGGGGACAGGTCTATCCTGTTTCTGGTGGATCATGCCACACTGTACCCAGAGGCCATCCATCTGAGGAGCACCACTGCACCTGTAGTGACAAGAGCCCTTATGGGGATTTTAACCTGAGTGGGTTTCCCCAAAGAAGTCGTGTCTGACAGAGGCACCAGCTTCATGTCTGCTTATATGCAGTCCATGTGTGGAGTGAGTTACAAGTTCTCTACCCCTTGTCATCCCCAAACTAATGGGCTTGTTGAAAGGTTCAATAAGACCCTCAAAGGCATGATTAGGTGCCTGCCTGAGGAAATAGTGGGAAATCCTCTTGCCCTGCTTGTTGTTTGCTTCCAAGAAGGTACTACAGAAGGGAGTGGGCTCCAGTCCCTTTCAGCTTCTGTATGGGCATGCTGTCAAAGGACCTCTTAGTTTGGTGAAGGAAGGTTGCGAGCAAGCTCCCAAGAAAGTCACTCAGGATGTAGTAAGATACATGCTGTGCTTCTGCAGCCAAATGACTAAGTTGTGGAAGCAAGCTTCTGACAACTTAGAAGCCAGCCAGGCTGTAATGAAGCAGTGGTATAACGAAATTTCTACCACAGTGGAATTCCAGCCTGGGTAGAAAGTGTGGATGATGGAACATGTGGAGCCTGGAGTCCTCCACGATTGCTGGATGGGGCCCTATGAGGTAACTGAGAAGAAGGGTAAGGCTACCTATGTGGAGAACCATAAGACCTTCAGATAGCCACACCGGGTACTTCATATCAATCGCCTCAAAACACACTTTGAGAGGTCTGAGGTCATCATGTTGCTGGTGACTGATGAAGCTGATGAGAAGGAAAGTGAACCACTGCCTTACCTCTTAGCATCCAAGGAGATGGATGGGTCTGTGGAAGGAGTGACTCTTTCCCCCACTCTGACTCCTGAACAGCAGAGGGACTGTCGTCAAGTACTGGAACAGTTCTCCTCTCTTTTCTCTCTTAGTCTTGGGATTACCCACCCGTGTACCCCTGATGTGGACACAGGGGACAACCTCCCTATCAAGGACAAGTCTTACAGGTTGTCAGATTAGGTGAGGGCCAGCATCAAGAGTGAGGTCACGAAGATGCTGGATATGGGGGTGATTGAACACTCCAGTAGCCCCTGGTACAGTCCTGTGGTTCTTGAACCAAAACCTGCCCCACCGGGCACAACACCTGAACTGAGGTTCTGTGTGGATTGCAGAGGGCTAAATTCTGTAACCAAAACTGATGCTCATCCCATCCCCCAGGCAGATGAGCTGATTGAAAGGTTATGGGCTGCCAAGTACCAAAGTACCTTTGATCTTACATCAGGATACTGACAGATCACCCTAACTGAAGGAGCCAAGGAGAGGTCAGCCTTCTCCACCCCAGAGGGCAACTACCAGTTCAAAGTGAAGTCCTTTGGTTTGGAAAACTCTCAAGCTACCTTCCAGAGACTGGGGAACCAGGTACTTTATTAGGTTGGAGGCCGTCTACGCTGCTTACCTGGATGACATAGCTGCCTTCGGTAACAGCTAGGAGGACCACCTCTGTCACCTCAGGGAAGTGCTTCAGACCATGCAACAGGCAGGCCTGACTATCAAGGTCAGTAAGTGCCAGATACGGCAGTGGTCATTGGTGTACTTGGCACACCTGGTGTGCGGGGTAAGGGGGTATTGAGACTATCATGGCCTGGAAACCCTCAAAAATGCAGGTGGATGTCAGAGAATTATTGGGCCTCACTGGGTACTACAGGACTTTTGTCAAGGGATATGGCACCGTTGTTGCCCTCTTGACTGAGCTGACTTCTAAAAAGCAGCCCAGAAATGTGAATTGTACAAAGGCATGCCAAAAAGCCTTTGACTCTCTGAAGCAAACCCATGTGCACAGCTCCTGTGCTCAAAACCCCTGACTTCTCTAATACGTTCATTGTACAAACAGATGCCTCTGAGCATGGCGTAGGGGTGGTGTTGTCACAGCTCAATGAAAAAGGCCTGGAACAATGTGTAACCTTTATCTCTAGGAGGTTACTTCCCCGGGAACAGAGGTGGAGCGCTAGGTGACAGCTATACTTTGCCTTCCCTTCAGACACCCACAACACAGAATACTCAACTGTATCTGCATTCATCTGCATACTAATGAATCTTCCTGTGGAGGGGGTTGGGAAGGGCTCCCACTGACATCTAAAAGGGTAGTGGCCAGAGGCCTCTAAAAGGGGCCGATTACCCCCCTATGATAGCCTGGAGACGAGGCTGAGCTGAAAGTGGAACCTGCACACTTCACAGAAACCTTTTAAAGTCATTCCCCACATCAAAGGCATTTTTTAGTATAAGTACTGGGTCTATGAACCACTAAAATCAGTACACTTCTGACCTCAAGGAAACTTTGCTTGAGTAGAAATTGCTGTGGTGGAGGATCGCCACTTTGCTGTGCCTAACAGTTTCAACGAACTGCTGTCCTGCCTTGCTGAGCTGCCCTGCTGCCTGCTGATCCCTGCCCTACAACCCAAGACCCATCAGGACTTCAGAACGGCTTCATGGCAACCTGCCACCCATCTCATCAGGACTTCGGAGCAGCTTCAGTATGGGCCACGAACCATGATGCCAAGTGACAGAGACATGCTATATGCACTGTCTGCATTCTGAAGGTAATACACTTTGTACTCTCTACCTGGCCAGACCCAAACAGCCCTGATCAGTCTGCACTGTGCTACTTGCAGAAGGACATCCACACTCTTATAAAATACAGTGAAGGTTCCAAAATGAGCCCCATACAAAGTGCGCTTAATGTGATACCTCTTAAAAGTGAATAATTATTAGATTTTTGTCATTTTGGTCTTGATTTATTCAGCTAAATTATCTCTGTTCTTTTAATACACCTGGGTGGAGTCCTTTTTATGGTGCTTCATTGTGATTGCTGTAAGTGTGTTGCACAAATACTTTGAACATTGCCTTCTAAGCTAAGTCTGTCTACTCTGCTCCAAGATACCAGAGGTTGAGCATAGGTTAATTTAGGTCGTGTATTTGACTTATCCTGACTTGGATTGTGGTCTCTACTTGGACAGGGTGCAAACCTCTGCTAAATAGAGACCCAGTTTCTAATGATGTGGAAATTCTACAGTTCACAAACAGGCGTGGCTTTTTCAAGCAGTAGATTACATATCATCCAATTCAATTTTTTACAACAGGCATACAGCACCCTGTAAACTTTATGGTGGTTTGGCCTCCAAGATGGCTCAAACTGGCTTGATGCGACCAATTGGGAGTAGGATTTCTGCACCGATCATTGTCTTGCAATAGTATACATTTCTACTGGTGAGAAGTTCTTTTTGCACAGTTGGATATGATCTACCCTCATATCTGATGCTTGTGGTCCTGGGATGTGGGTGGGGAACCCTGTCCACATAGACAATTTACAGCTCTAGCACAATTACTAGTGGTCTGCTGCTGGAGCAGAGTGAGATCCTCCAAATAAAAACAATGGCCTGAATCTGTCATAGATTGCAATGAGCAACTCAACCTTTAAGCAGAACCTTTGCCATCTGCATTCAGACCCAGAGACATTTAGGGCCCACTGAAGAGCTTTTTGTTGTTTTTTTGTTAGCTCCCCATAGTTCGTTTGTATACGGTCCATTAGGGAAGAGATTATAGCTCATGTTTGTTCTAGTGGGGATACTGAGGATTGTATATACTAATTGTTATCTAAGTATTTACTTTAACTGTTGTGTTAGGACACCAAAAACTAATCCTGGACTGAAACTATATCAGTTTTAACGTAACTATGCACAGATGAAGATTTGGTTGGTCAATAGTGTTATGTACAGCTATGGATATGGTACTGATGTATTACGTTTGTGTCACACTGTCACTACACATGTGAAAATGCAGTGTCATCATCATTTGTGCTTAATAATGTGTCAACACTTAGCCGGCATAACTCTAGCCTGTTTGGTTTGCACATGACTTATTCATTGTTTCTGCATATGATTTTACATATCATTTTTTCTTTTATTATATATTTAGGTTTAGCAGACAGAAAAGCATATATTTTGATTAAACTTTAGTTAGATCATGTGCATTTGAAGTTGATCTGAGTGGGCCTAGTTGCCTGACTCCGTTTTGAAATAAACATTGTATTTCTGATTGTTGTGTATAACACTTTTTCTGTTTCAGATACCAGAATCATTGTGTGCTCATTTATAAATGTTATTGTTTGTTAGCTTACATTTTGAAGGTGTCAGAGTAGAGGTTGGTTGGTTTGGACAGTAGCTTTAACACCTGCCTGGTATAAAAACCTGAGGAGGTGAGTACTTTGTGAGATATCATGAAGGTTGCAATAAGAGATGATGTACTATCCGTGAGAAGGGGTCTTACATCAACTTCCTGGAGAACACACGATTTTAATTGGTCCTTGCCCATCAGGAACTGGAAGAGTGTATCATTTGGACAAAATGTTATTTTCATAACTGTGTGAAGCTTGTTAGCTCGATCACTTGCCCATATCTACCTTTGCAGTCGGACATCCTCACCCTTCTCCACTTGAAACCAATGCTCCTTAATGTGTTACTCATAGAGATACTCTCAAGAGCAAATATATTCCTTTTCATTCTAACTGGAACCTTTAGCTTTTTCCTCTGTCAATGCTATATTTTCTGACATATGTTCCTTCTGAATTTCCCCAAACTGCCCACAACCTTAGCTTAGTAGTAGGCAATATCCTTAATTGAAACAAGTATTTCCTTGCTTTGCATTTATTACTTTTTCAAAATGCAATATTCACATTACTAATTAGACTACTTCAATTACATTCTTGTATACTGTCTTCAGGTGAATCTCGAGTTTTGCCAAATTGATTCGATTGTAGATTGTATATTTACTAATTTACTAATAAACCTTTATGGTTTGCAACCTACTCTTCTGTGTTATTACTGTGGAGCAAGATCTGCTTCACTGTCAATGCAATGTAAATGAATTTGTGACTTCAGCCTCAGATTGAGATAACGGTCCATCCTACTGGACAAAGTGGAGTTCTCAGTTTGTGCTAAATTAAGCTGGTGCAAATACGCCTCACATCTAATGCGCTATCACATGTATGTAATCTCTGTTTTTTCCTTTCTATTTTCGGGGGAAATTGTAAATAATATTTTTTAAACCAATCTGACCACATACAATTCAGGCCTATCACATTCTGTCAGTCTAGGTACATCCCGTGATCTTCTCAAAGCGGATATAGTTGATGACTAGAAAAGCCTGTGTCAAAATTAGAACATTTGAGGGAATGGACGAAGGGTGGGGGTCCAAGTTAAAACAAGACACTTCTGTTAAGCGTTTCTAGGGTCAGTGAAATAGTGTTACCACAAAACGCTCTGCATCTGATCCATACCGTTTGGGAATGACCGGTGGAAGAGTGCCTCAAACGGTTAGCAATTGGGAGAAACAAGGAGGGGGAGGTGGATTTGCCCGCCCTTCACTATTCAGCTGCTGCCCGAGTGCATAAAATGCGAGGAGCGCCATTAATTAATCAGAGAGCAACCTCTTTATCCGACAAGATTGATAAAAGGTTAATTGTAATTTTGATATTGCCTGACACCAAAGTTATTCCGTCCCTTAGGGAGGGCTTCTGCACGTAGTCCATGAATGATTGGTTTAATCGTGTGTGTAGCACATACAAATTAAAAGCCAGGACGCTGATTGGAAACAAAACAGAACTCTTTGTGCATATTGCTCCTGTTCCGGGCTGTCGTGTTTATCCATACATCTCATCAATCAATTAGCAGCGGGATCTTCATGGATTTTTCTTCGCTTTTTGTACTGTCAGATATATTTGTTTTTTTCTTTGGGAGCTATTTCAAAGTATGCTGCATCGTACCAATGGAGATATAAGATCATTAACTGGGAAGGGGAGGTGGTGGGGGCAGGGAATACAAGTCGTTCTGCTAGTCCCCCATTTCCTTGTCAAGTATCAGAAGGTGTGAAAAGAAAGGGGAAATATCTGCTGGGTGCCACCATTGCTATCGCTTTTCCTTTCGTTTTTACTTAACACGACACACACATTGCGTTCTCTCACCCATGTATCCTTGTCTGATCCCTCAGCTGCAATCTTCTATCTTCCATTTTTCACTCCCCACTTATCTCTCTATTGCTCCAGCTATTTTACCCCATTTAAATTTTGTAATAGTGAACACTTTCTGAGGTCACACCGCAAACTCAAACTCTAGGAGCTTTAATAATTCCTTGATTAGTGGTAATTTTCAGTTACAATGGGATATGTGAGTAAAGCAGAGTGCTTTAATTACTAAGAGTTTTTGTACTGGAAACCAGTGCAGTTCTTCGAGATGGGCTCTGATGTATACATATTTGGCCAAATTAAGCATCATATGAGGTGCTGAATTTTCAAACAGTTGTAGGCACTGGTTCAGGTACTGGGGGCTCATAGCAGTACCCCCAAGGTGCGAGGGGGCATCCGAGCTTCAGGTCATCCTCAGCACAGTACCTTGACCTAAGAGCTTCTGAATGAGTTTGGATGGGTGCCCTTCCATGTACTCAAGTTCTGTTACGCCACTGTCTCCTAGCAGCAGTACATTTCAGTTTTACAATTTGTTTGTAATATGCACCTGAACAATTGTTCTATGTGCTGATAAAGGTAGTAGAGGAACAATTTTATATAAAGTTCTGAGCGTGAAAAAGTATGTAGCTGCTGTGCTTGAAACATGTTTAGAAAACATCAGTTGACTGTCAAAGCAAATTCCAAATTTTTTACTGTGCTAACAGAGGAGGGTGGGCAGCCTAACTGGGCTGACCAGTGGAGGTTTCCGCCTGTCAGTCCAGTGGAAACAGTGTGTTGGCATTGGCCTTGGTTCATCAGAGAGCTGAGGCCAATGCCATCTCACAGAGGGTGCCCCCAGTACCCTCATAATATGTACTATCTGCCCTAGACGACAGGGCGTATTCTGAGGGTGCTGGGGGGTCCCTGCACTGTGAGCCTCTTGTAGCCCCCAACAGTGCCTTTCTGCCACACTTATCATGGCGGGGACCCTGCCATCAAAAGGCTGGCTTAAAGGTAAGTTGTAATCAGCACTGTGGCGCTGAACTCAGAGCCGCCATGGCTGACCACAACTTCGACCGCCACCAACCCATTGGGATCCATGATCCTGGCGGTGGTGCCATGTGAGGGTCGTGATCTGGTGGTCAGACCACCAGGACTGCAGTGGTCTGACCGCCACCATGAGATTGGTGGTCGCAAGACCTACAAACTCGTAATTAGGACCTGAGTAACTCTTTCAAAGTGGCTGCAATTTCATAAGCCAGAAGCTGAAAAATTGGTGGAGACTCAAGATCACCAGGTGATCCAGATTTTGCTGACTACAAACTAGTGATTACTAGTTGTTCAGTAAGTGTTGAAGCTTTTTACAAGGTAGGTGTTTTGTGGGAGTGGGCCCCAGCTCAAAATGGTTAGCTTTTGGAAAGTTCTGATAGATTTTTACTGACTTTTAGGATTTTTGGGTACTTTACCACTGCTGAGGACTGCTAAAATGCAGATGCTCTGTACTCTAAACATGGCAAAATTGGCTTCTCCACAATTGGCATATTTAATTTACTTGCAAGTCCCTAGTAAAGTGCAGTATATGGGCCCAGAGCCTGTAAATTAAATGCTACTAGTGAGCTTGTAGCACGGATTGTTCCACCCACTACAGTAGCCCTTCAAGCATGTCTCAAACCTGCCACTGCAGAGCCTAATTGTGCAGTTCTAAACTGCCATTTCGACCTGACAAGTGTCCCCACTTGTCAGGCCCAAAACTTCCTTTTTATTACATGTAAGTCACCCCACAGCTAGGCCCTAGGTAGCTCCAAGGGCAGGGTACAGTGTATTTAAAAATTTGAACACATACTTTTAAGTTGAACATTTCCAGATAGTGTGAAACTCTTAAATTCATTTTTTACTATTGCAAAGCCTATCTCTCCCATAGAATACCATTGGAAGTACCTTAAAACATATTTTAAGTGTAATTTCCAAAAGAGAAAAAAGATGGAAGTCTGGAGTTTGGTGTCACTGGACTCACAATTTAAAATCACAACTTATGGCGAAATCAGATTTTAAATTGTAAGTCTGAAAATGCCACTTTTAGAAAGTTAGCATTTTGACTGTTCTGTGCCTCTGCTTGTCTCTGAATACATGTCTCGGGTAGATGACAGCTGGGCTTTGTGCATTCCCTCTAGACAGTCACACAATGGGGGTTTAGGTGTGACTTAATGGAGGTCAATGGTCCATTAACTGGCTTGATGAGGGGGCAGAGCTTGGCACTGCCTCACTGACACCTGATTAGGGCTGTGCCTCTCCTTACCCAAAGGGCTGCATAACCCCCTGTAGAATGCCTGGGGCCATGGAGGGCAGTACAGGGACCTTGTGGGCTTCAGTGGAAGGCCTGGAAGTGTCTTCCGCCTTCCAGAACCAGGGCAGCAAAGTATAAATACTGGACCCCAAACCCTTCCAAATCAGATTTCTAATGGAGCCAAGGACACTCTGCCAGGAAGAAAGACTGGTGTGGTTTTCATCAGAACTGCTGCAAAGCAAAGCAGCACAGACCGCGCACCAGGAGTTAAGGTACTGTGTTCAGCAGGCCCAAATGGGTCCCTGTAGAAGTCCCGAGCTCCATCGCGGTCAGCTTGAACTTGTGCTTTGTCCCTGCTCAGCATGACCAGATAACCACTGTTGACGCTTTGCCCTTCTATGCGCTATTTTCACCCATATCTTTAAAACTGCATATCTCAGGATCTCCTTATTAGATTTTTTGTCATTTTGGTCATGCTTTAATAAGATAAATATTCTCCATTTTTCTAACTTAGCGTTGAGTCCTCTTTGCGGAGTCTTTCGCTGTGTTACTCTAAATAAGTACTGCACAAGTACTTCACACATTGTCTCTTACGTTAAGCTTGACTGCTCAGTGCCATGCTACCAGGGTGTGAGCACAGGATAATTTAGAGTGTAACTGACATGTCCTGATTAGAGTGGTGGGTTCTGCCTAGTTTAGGTGCATACCCTAGCCAACCAGAAACCCCATTTCAAACAGATGGACTCAATGTAGTCTTTTAAAAAGATGCTGTTATCACACAGTGACTGGGAAAGGGATTTTTTTTCCTTTCTGAAGCGCATAGGTAATGTATGTTGTTGACAATCAAGAACAGCTCCCTGGTGTTTTTTTTTTAATGTGAAATAGTTTCAGTATAGTAGATATCTTTATTGTCTTTGATGAGGGGTGTATATTTTTGAAAAGTCGCTTTATAGAGTAATTTTGCTTGTGTATCATATTGCACCCACCAAAGGCATTTATGTTTTTACAATCTTTTTTTGTGTTATGCAATGAATCTGAATACCGGGAAACGGTGTGCATGTGTTGTTTGGGTTTAGATTGTTGCTTCGGAACCATTGAGACTAACAAATTTGTTATACATTTGTTAAAGTTTTGAGATTAATATCTCCTCAATGCATGAAAACTTTAGAGGCATGCTAAAACTGAATATGGGGAGAATTTAACAGCAAAGATATAGGGGCCTAAGGGTCAGATGTATGACAATTTCATTTTGTGAGTCTCTAATTGTGATTCATTGCGAATCGCAATTAGAAATTCGCAAAATGAAATGTACAAATGTGTCTCAGACACATTTAGCAATTCCCAATGTGGTCGCAAATGAACTACCTTATTAATATTCATGAGGTGGGTCGCAATTTGCGACCCCATTGGGAATGGCTGCACTCACAGGGATAGTGGCCTGCTGGGGTCAGCAGACCACCATGTCTGTGACTGCTTTTTTAAATAAAGCATTTTTTTAAAAAATGCAGCCCATTTTCGTTAAAGGAAAACATCATGCATTTCAAAAATAAAAATGAAATGTTTCAGTTCCATTTTCCTCAGAGTAGGCAGTGGAAACCACTGCCTGGGACCACTGGCTGCTCTGAAAAAATGTTGGTGCCCCCATTCATGCTGCGGAGAGGGTCTCTTCGGGACCCCTTCCTATTTGCAAATGGGTTAGCACCAATTTGAATTTGGTGTTAACTGCAATTGTTTTGGGAACGCATTCACAGTCACAAAACAATCATACATACTTCTGTGACTCGCAATTAGAAAGGGATGCCCTTGGCACGCACCTTCCTAATCGTGACTCGCAAAACTATTTTGTGAATTGGTAAAAAGATTACCAAATTGCAGAATTGTACATACCAAAATGTTTTCTTCTGTGCGCAGATGGCCCGATTCTGCAGACCCGGCTGCTTGCACACAGAAAAAAGCTTTGTACATCTGGCCCTAAATGTACTAAGAGATGCGCAAGTGCCGGCACAGCAGTAAAAAATGTTGCTGTGTGCTCTCGGTTTTATATAATGACTAAAACATTAACACAATTCTTTGAGTCTCTTTGCGCAATGCAAACACTTTGCAAAACCTAAATAAGTAATACCATCAGTGTGTGGGTATTTGAAACACATTTGATATAAAGTAAACATAGCTCCAAGGAGAAACAGTGAGTTTCTAGTGAACATGTTGGACATTGCAGCGAGATCACCTCACACACACAGTGTTGTGTTTTATTTAAATTCACAATTTTGCTGAAAAAATATAATTAAATTTTTTATGTTATGTTACCTGAGATTTGTATAACACTGTATTGTCTTAGGTATGACCTCACAGTTCTTTCAGGTTCTGGTACTTTTACACTCTGTAAAGGTTAATGTTCTTGGTGTGTGTAGAGATGTTTAACAATTTGTTTTTTTTTGTATTGTCCTTTTCCCTCCTTCTAGATGTCTCTAATGACAGTCTTGTTATTTCTCTTAGCCAATATTAAGCAATGTGTTAACATTTTATACAGATATCAAGCTTCGGGTCTTTGGGAAGCCTGGGCCCAGCAGCCCATGAGCCATGCTGTTGGCTACCCGTCATGTCCCGTGGACGTATAACCCCTGGCACTATTTTTAAGTGTTCCAGTGCTTCACAACAGTTGCCAGTTGGTGTTGTGGTAAGATTGGCTAGAGTTCCCTGAATCACTATGTGTACTGTTGCTTCTGAGGACAAATATCTACAAGGCCACGTTGTAGAACGTTGTAGGTGTACTGTCATATAATCATTTAACAACTATGTGTAGGGAACTCTAAAGCCTTAATGGTAACTGTTAGACATGTCAGCTTTAGGTTGGTCTTCCCCCAAACATTTTGCATTATTCCTTCATTTTTGCTGATCTCATTATATTGGCATTAGGCCTATGTGCACTTTACCACTGCTAACAAGTGCTAAAGTCTGTGTGCTCTCTTCTTTAAACATTGTAAAATTGACTTACACTCAATTGGCATACTTAATTTGCTTGAAAGTCCATAGGAAAGTGGCACTACATGTACCCAGGGCCTGTTAATTAAATGCTACTAGTGGACCTGCAGTGACTGTGTCATCTACGTAAGTAGTCCTCTAAAACATGTATCAGGCCTGCCATTGCAGTTTGTATGTGTAGTTTTAACCTGCCACGTTGACTTGGCAAATAAAAGCCTTTTGCCAAGCCTGAACATTTCTTTTAACACATGTAATTCATCCCTAGGGTAGGCCCCTAACAGCCCATCGGGGCAGGTGCAGTGCGTTGAAAGAGTTGGTCTACCTCTCCCACAGGATAACATTGGGTCGCCTTATTACACTTAATAAGTGAGAACATTCAAATGGGACCAGGTCGGAATTTTGAGTCTGGTGTCTAAAGAATTTTAACTTTAAAGTTATCTCTAATGGGACATTCAGATTTTAAGTCACAAGTCTGAAAAATGCACTTTTTAGAAAGTTGACATTTTCTTGTCTGAACCATTTGGAGCCTAAAGCCTGTTTCCTGGGTCTCATGGCTCGGTTTTACCAGTAGGTGGTCTTTGTGTATTTGTCCCAGACAGTGAGACAAAGGAGCATAGGTGCTGGCAGGATAGGCCACTTCTGACTTAATGGGAGGGGAGCTGTCACCTACCACACTTAAACATCACAATGGCTCGGCCTGAGCACAGTCACTAAGAGTTTGACACTAGTCTATTGTGACCCCAGAGAAGATGGGGCCAGGGAGGCAGGAAGTTCCAAAACCCTCTGTGGGTGGATACCTCCAGGACCTTCTCCTACTTCATAGTGAGCATCAGGTTTAATTAATAGACCCACAAACTCAAGTCTTCAATACACCTGGGGATGTGTGGATGACTCAGAAGGACTGCTGTGTTGCTCTGTAAAGAGGACTGCTATTATATTGGCCTAATGCACTGCTGCCTGAGTGGATTTGCATCTTGATCCCAGGACCACCAGAGTAAATCCAAAGGCGAGTTGGCTGGCCTCCTGGACAGAAAAGGCTCCAACTATTTTGGACCCAGCTCTTGCTCAGTCTGCTGTGAGTTCTGCCCCCTCCCCAAGTGGTGCCACCTCAGTCCTGAATCCTTAGAAGTGGGCCTGAAGATCATCAGCCAGCCCAGCTGTGGTCCAGTAAGCAGAGCTGATGCAGCGCAACCCACCTCCTTGCAGTTCCTCTTCAGAACCGCCACTACATAGCCTTTCCATCCCAAGTATTTCATCTACTGCATTGTTGACAATGATACAGGACTCCATAATGCAGTCCCACAGCTGCTTTAGAATTGTCAGTGTATGACGCATCTTTGATGCATGATTTTGCATCGCTTGCCTCCTCGTCTATGGTATCTTCGATGAAGATGTAGGACATTGAATCCCAGCCTCACAGCTCCTCAGAACTGCTGCTAGGCAATGCATCCTCGATCCGGGATCTCACAACGCTCTGCAAGCAGGATTTAAGGCACTTTGTACAGCAGGTCTAACCTACTTCCTGTAAAAGGCCCACGCTCCATCATGGTCAGCCTGAACTTGTGACTTTGTCCTGATCTAGTGCAACCAGATAACCACAGTCGGCAATATGTTCTTCTAGCCATTATTTTTATTTAACACGTTAAAATGACATATTTCCATTTCTACTGATTGGATTTTTGTCATTTTGGTGTCAAACACTTTACTACATTTCACTCTATTTTTCTAAATTAATATGGGATTGGTCATGTGTTGTGTTTTTACATTTTTACTGTTTGAGGTGCTGCATAAATACTTTACACACTGACTTGTTTAAGCATGACTGCTTTTATGCCAAACTACCAGGGGTTAAACACAGGTTAATTTTGGTTTGCTTGTATTTCACCCTGACAGAGATTGCAGATGCTGCTTGAGTAGTGTTTCAGCCCTCTCTACCTGTAACCCAATTTCCAACAGTAACCAGAGCGTTTCATAAAAATTTGCTGACTGATCTGCATATAAATGGTGCATCTCTGTTTGAGAGTGTAAGAGTCCATACATGTTGTCCGGTTGGGATTTCTGTATGTAGATTTTCTAATGTGGACTTTACACTGCAGTGGTTTTTGCATATATAGGAATGCCATATGGATGCCCACAGTTTTACCAATGGTGGATTTCACCACCTTGAAACATTGTACTTAATGTCTTGAGTAAATACCCAGACACCCTGGTCAGATACATCTAAATGTGATTGAAACATTGCACTTAATATCTCTAGTAAATACCAGGAATGCTGAGTCAGGTAGATCTAAATGTAGTTGAGGTTTATGCCTGTCACAGAGCGGTACAACATGAGTGCAGTCTCCATAACGTAAAGCAAACTAAAGCTAATTTTGCATGTGTTTTCTGCATCCATGCTGACCATGTGGAAGGGTTTGATTGTTAAGCCTGCATACTAGTAAACTGTGACATGGAGTAAGCAACAAGCCATTTGGCTCAGTGGCAGAACAGCCCCCCACAGAACCATTAGTTCAGAGGACTTCTAAAAGGAGGACTGCTACAATTTCTGAAGAACACTCACAGTATGGTAGACCTCGTTAGGGTGTTTTTAAGTCACCCAAGCTCACGCATCTGTGACATAGCAGATGACATGGTGCAATCAGGACATTGTTTGGTAAATAAAACACACCACATGGTTTTTGGCATGCCTTAAGTGAATGACAGATATGAGAAAGAAAACAAATTCCCAAAAGACAGAACTTGCTTTACTTGGGTTCCATAATAACCACCATACTCTTCCAATCATGTAGTCATAATGTTGGAAGCCCCAGCATTGGCAGCAAAAACAAATGTATAGATTCAGCTTGTCAACAACAGACTAGAAAGCATTTTGCACAAGAAAGAAACTTCAGGTAACAGCTTGTTGCATGAATGTATCAGTCACCCGAGAAGTCTTATAAAGAGCATCCCCTATGGTGAATTGCTCAGAGCCAAGTGTAGTTGTAGCTCTGATGAAAGTTTCAAGCTGGAAGCAGAGGTAATGGTGAAAAGGTTTTGGGAAATGGGCTATGGGAGAAATAGTATTGATAAAGCCATGAATAGGGTGGTCCAAGTTGGTAGAGAAACATATTAATACCTAAAAAGAGGTTGGATGAGGTTAAGGAGTCAATCAGGTTCATCACTACTTATCATAATAAGATTAAGGAAGTTAAAAAGATTTTCCAGAAATACTGGTCTGTACTGCAAACAGATGAGACATTTTCGCAAATATTATAGGAGCATTCCAAATTTACATTTAGAAAGAGTCTTTCTTTGAAAGATTCTCTTAGCCAGTGCTTAGTACCCCAACCTAATACTAGTAATTCCATTTAAGGGGTTTTCACCTGTGGAACTTGCAAGGCATCCAAAAACAGCAACAATTGCAAAACTGTAAGGTTTCCTTCTCTTCTGAAAATATTTACTATAAAAAAACATCTGACTTGTGATTCGGATGACTGTGTTTATGCTCTAGTTTGTCCATGTGGGAAATACTATATTGGGAGTACCATCCATATTGCCAAAAAGAGAGTCCTGGAACATAAGAGAGCAATAGCTCATGAAGATAAAGCTTATCCAGTAGCTAGACATGTTAAGATCTATCATGCAAAGATGTAAACCCTCCTTAAATATGTGGTATAGGATAGGGTCCCGATACATGAGAGAGGGGGAAACAGAACCCTCGAGTCAAGAAAACCTTAATCTAGGATGATTAGTGAGTTCAAACCCCTACATCCAATTGGATTGAACGTTGATTATGAGTTAGCCGTCCTTCTGTGTTAAAACAGAAAGAATGTTATTATTTTTTAGTGATTATTGAATAAATTCAATGTGTCTGTTTACCTAACAGTTTTGCCTTGTAGGCCTATCATTGAGATTTTGTTTTAATTTGATTTTCATTGATGTTTTGATCACATATTTTAGATGAGGTACACAATCTGGGACAAGTAGAATAATACGTGATTATAACTTTGAAGTCTGATGATTGCAGAGAAACATAATGAGTCAAACAACTTAAACAAAAGAGCTGTTGTATCCTTTTCGTAGAAGTTCAAATAGCCCACTTGGGCTTGATTGATTAAAGTATATAACTGTTATGATTTGGAACTGCCAATGATCTTTAACTATGAAGTTAATTAAGAGCTCTGTATATATTTTATTGATTATTCATTTTCTGTTCTTGATGGGAATTAGTTTTTAAGTTTAAGGTGCGACAACATGGCCACTTGGGCTAGATTGGGATGTAAACAAAATTGTAAACACAATTAAGATGTAATGCAGAATGTTGTTTCTTTTATGTTTTGAGCTCAATTTGAAATGTGGAATGTTGTATTGAACATATGAAGCAATCGTAAAATGGATGGAAAGGTGCAATTGGCCAAAGATAGTTTCTGTAATGTGGTTATCATAAGAACATCAATGGATGTTAAGGCGTATAATGGAAGGCTTTGTGCTTGAGATATGTTTGTCTAGATCTGATCTGTTATACTACATAATAATGTATTTTGAAATGTTTCAAAATGGCTGACTTATAAGCAATGAATAGGCAAACACGCTTGAACTTAAGTCTACCTTTTATGTTTCTTATGTTTTCTAAATAATACGTGAGCACTGTGGTGATTTAATGGTTGTAATGATGAGTGTTAGATTAACTTGTGAGCAATGAGAAATGGTCTCTGAAACATGTTGAGTTTTGCCATTTTTCCCTCCATGGAACAAAGCTTCACTTCTCGGCAGACTGTGGCCATGACTGTTTGGGTGGAGCCTTTAAAGAGGGTTTTTCAGACCAGATGGATTGATTGTGGCCAAAAGTAACACATATGTTTGTTAAGCAGGCCTATAGAGGATGTATATAATTTAAGAAAAAACATAGTTACTATACATATTTGTACAAAGAAATACACATATCTAGACATATACATATATTCAAATTATAAATGTTTACATAAACAGGGATATGCAATATATTGCTGCTTGGGTATGTTGGTTATGTAGGAAAGAGCCAATTCTTGAGTACTCTTCTGAAGATAAGATAGTTAACTGTGGATCTTATATTTGGTGGTAATGAATTCCATAGTTTGGCAGCTTGAACAGAGAAAGATGTATCACCTATTGTCTTTTTCTTGTAAAATGGGGTTTTGAGGCGAGGTGCCAATCTTGAGCGGAGGTTTCTTTGTTGCATGTATTTGGTGATTTTATTCCTTATGAACAGTGGTCCTGTTCCATATATTCTTTTGTGGGTGATACAAAGCAGCTTGAAGATGGTTCTTCTGGCAAATGGTAACCAATGTAGGGCCCTCAAGGCAGAAGAGATGTGGGCTTGTGACTTTACATGTCGGAGTAGTCTGGCAGCAGAGTTCGTAATCCGTTGTATTCTTTTCATGGTAGATAGAGATGATCCATAGTAGAGGCCATTGGTGGAATTCTGTTTAAACAGCACAAGCGAGATAGCAGCCTGAAACTTGTGTAGAAATTCCAGGTTGTGGAAGATGCATTTCAGAGTTTCATGGTGATGAAGCTTGATCTTGCTAATTTGTCCACTCGGACATTCATTGTTAACTTGGAGTCCATGGTAATTCCAAGGTTTCTTACTTCCTTGGATACTTTAGAAGGTGGTCCCAGATTGTAGGGTCAGAATTGCAAATGAGGCATTAGTGTAAAATCAGTTTTTGTCACTTGTTAATGAATAGCTTTAGGTAACTATTATATCTTGTTAATAACATTTTCACACCAGTAAAATGATTTATTGGCAATACCCACTGCTTGTAATTTTAGCAGTTGTTTCCCTATGTTTGACAAAACATTATTAGTTCACACGTGCACTGTTAATTTAATTCTACATTTGGGCTTTGAGCACAACACCAGTCCTGGTGTGTATTTCTTACAAACACATAAGTGCCGTCTTCCAATCCTTTTCCTCATCAGGCCTCAGTGACCAAGACAGAAGCCAGGGTAGCAAACTGCCAAGGCTCTATTGTCTCGCTTCCTCTTCATGTTGATTTCTTACACCGCCTTACTCTCTCTTTCTATTTATCTCACTCTTATTTTTCATTGCTTCTTTATCTCTTTGCTAGTTTTATCTTTCATTTTCTTTCCCCCGTATTCCTGTCTCTGGATCAAAATGGGATGATACAAAATTAGTCTCAATACCCAAAAATGAGTGCTGTGTCCACCACCGGCAACCACCAGCAAAAATTAGGCACTGACCAGGTCCTAACATTGGGCACACTGTAGGTAAAGGTGCATGTTCGGTACCCATGTAGACTAAGGACATTTACAAGCTGCTACCATTAATCTGTGCTCATCCTCGCCACTCTCTGTCTAATGGGGTTTGCTACCCACCATCTGAATGGGATCCAGTCGAACCACTAAATGTTTGCTCTCTGGACAGAAAATCAAAACAATACATTTAAAAAAAAGTTAGGACAACAAGAGCGGACAACAGGGCGAAGTAGATCAGAACACAGAGCAAGGGGAGGCAAGGAAAAACACAGTACACCCATACAGATCAATATTCAGTGTGCTAGCCAATGGCCATCAGCCACTGGCACCCATCCAGTGGGCGCTGTGCTCAATTATGGGGTTAAACAACCATTAATTAGAGTCGTGCACTCCAAAACAAAGAACTGCTGAGAACCGCCTCCTATTTGTTTCACAAAAATATAATGTAGGGAGTTAATTATATTTACTGGAAGCGGAGGAAAAAAATGTTTAGCTTTGCGGAACGGAGGCCCATTAGCAAGCTAATGAAAATGGTGTCAGAAAGGCTTTATAGACTGTGCCAAAAGAACAGTTTCATCCATTATGAGAATGAGATTGGGGTTCTCACTGTTTATCATTATTAGCATGTAATCTGGGCACTCGTACCAAGGATTGCAAAGGCAAAGGTCTGTATAATAATATATTTATTTACTGATCTTGTATAACATAGTACAAAATGCTGAGTGTAGTTTAAGAAACAGTTATTAGGTTAGTATTCGGGAAAGGGGGTTGTCGATGTGATTCACCCGACATAAAAAAGCTCAAATATTGAAGAGATTTCCCACAGCATCTAATCGTACAAACACTCCTGAAATATAGAAACAATTTACCCCAATTTATAACTAAAAAATATATAATTCCGTCAAAAATAAATCATTTTGTGAAACAAATATTCAATGTTGGGCAAAAGTTAAAATATTGATCAAAATAGTTATTATATAAACGAAAAAAAAAAACACATTTGCGGCCATAACGCTCCCATTTCCAAGTCATGATCCTGCGGAATTGTTACCCCAATCCCCAAGAAGCCAAATTGGTGGATTTGCAAATGTCGACCTTGATTCACAGATTATTTATCAACAGCCCTGCTTGGCACAGGGAAGTGGAAAGAAAAAGTATCAGGAAATATTTCCTCTTCATCATCATAGTCCACTAACAATGCAATAGGGTAATTTTGTGCCTGGATCTTGTTTTGAAAAAGAACAATACAAATAAATAGAAAGAAAATAATACAGCTGCAATTCTGTGGCGTATTCTGAAAGACAAAAACCAAAAAGGCCAATGAGGGTTTGATGGTTGAGGGCCGGATGTGGTGGGGGTGGAGGCGGGGAGGGGATGCTTGAAGGGACCTAGGGCCTAGTTATAAGTCTGGCAGTCTTAGGACTGCCAGACCCGCGGTGGCAGTCGGACTGCCGCTGCTGTTGCAGTCCGAGCGCCACATTATGACCCTGGCAGTCCGGCCACCAGGGGACCGCCCTCTCCACCGAGATTGGTGATCCCGATGAGTTGACAGCAAAAATAAGATCAGCTAAATGGAGGAGTATGGTAAAAGGTTTGGGGGGAGCCCACCTTAAAGTTTAAAGGTCTAAAAATCAGAGAATGTAAATTAAGTTGTATGCTATATAATATAGGCCTATGTGAAGGGTGGCGGACCCAGAGTATGCCATTTGTGTGAAACATCTAAACAATACCAGGTGCCTAGAGGGATATTATATGGGTGTAAGAGGTGGCAATGGTCCAAGTAATGCAATTTGCGAGGCCTTTATACGTTGAAGAAAAATACATATTAGTATATTTTGGGTAATATCTGAGGTCCCAAATCTGGGGGCATCTTGAATGAGGCAGGATGGTGTGAGTTGGGGTGGTATAAGAAAAGTTGTGAGGTGGGGAGTGACAGATGTTGAGATATATGTGGACTGGTGTGGAGTATGAAGTTTTATTTCTCCCTCCTGTGGGGTTTCTGCTGGCTGATGCAACTGAGATTAATTGTGGATGGCGCTAGGGAGCAACTTGGGACAGTTATGGGCAGGTATTGAGCGGAACATTGGTCGGCATAGGAAAGCTGTCACTGCTCTTGTGGGATGACTGAGGTGACAGTGGCTGTGAGGAAGATGACATTGTCTGGGATACGGATGGAAAAGGTATTTGCCATTTGGTTGGTTTTGCATGGTGCATGGTGTGGTGGGTTGCCTTGACTGTTGGAACTGGTATTGAATACAGAAAAAGAGAGCATTTGGGGTTGTGGCAGGAGTGTTTAGGGAGTTCCAGTGAGCAGAGAATGATGGTCTAGTTGAAGAGGAGCAAAAAAAACAAATCACAGGAGAATTTTTCTGGTGGTGGAAAAAAGGCTCAGGGTAAATAAAGGCTGCACTATATAGGTTTGGTAAATTTTAGAAAAAATGGTAATGAAGAGGAAAGTGGTGGACATTGGTAGTTGCCATCTGTGAGTGGGCAGGCTGGCTAAGAGGTGACAGGTCTGGAATAATTAAGCCGAAGGAAAATAGCCAAACAGGTTGGGTTGATATTAGGCCTGGGTGGAGTAAACGGAGTCCGGCTCCACAGAATTCTGTGGAGTTGAAAAAAAAACTTTGTGGAATTCCACAGAGGCAGAGTTCTGAGACCCGCAGAGTCCTCCAAATATGTGCCCATCTCAAAAGCGCTAAGTAGTGTCGGGCCTAGTGAGTATTCAGGAGGGCCATAGACAGTAAAAGCTGCCGTTTCAGGCCGCTTGTGGACAGGCCTGAACTGTGTGCAGTGCACACGGGGCAGGCGGGTGCACAAGAGGCATGAAATGGCAGCTTTCTTTTGCTGCCTACCTCCATGGCATGAATTCAGGCCAGAGCCATAGGCTGCAAAAGCTGTCAGGCTGTTGTGCACTGGCCTGCCCCATGTACAGTGCACAAGGAAATGGACATGGTCTGAACTCAGGCCAGGGCTGAAGTCAGCAAAAGCTGCAGTTTCAGTCCTTGTTTGTGCACCAGTGTGAACAAACAACAACAAAAGAAAAAGATGAGGACTCACCTGGGTCTTCCCGGGGGTGCTCCTCTCCTTCTCGTCAGCTGGCAACACGTCTTCTCCTCTTCAGCGGATGCCTCCTGTGCTCCGGTGCGCACTACAGCCCAGTTATGGGATGCACAGCACAAGCACAGGCTGTCTGCGCTTGCGCTGTGTAGCCCATACTGGTCTGCAGCGCGCACCGGGTCAGCTCCGCTCTGCTAACGGGGCTAACAGAGTTTTTGGGATAACTCCGTGTTCCAAGAGGAGTGCTGAGTCGTTCCAAAAACTATGTTAGCTCTGCCAGCGTGGCGGACCTCCCCGAACAGTCCTAGTTGATATGTTGGAAAGGGGTGTGGAGATTTGTAGCTCATTCAGAGCATTCATTTTATAGTGAAAGGGCATTGCTAGAATGTGCGTAGAAAGGGCAGAGGCTGCAAATCTTTATCCTACCACCATGATAAAGCGACAAGCGAGCCGATGTGATCTGCCCAGTCCAAGAAATATGTCAAAGTGGGAGTGCAAGTTTTTCTATTGTGAGTTCACTTTGTGAGAGATTCCACGTCGCCGGGCCATCAATGAATTGGCCGTCTGTTTCTCTGACATTTCAGACGTGTTTGTGTTTATAGCCCATTAAATTGCATGCTCATAGTCATTTCATGAGTGCGCGTTCCAGCCTGTGTTAACAAAATAAAAGGCAATAACTCGCTTCCTGAAGTTGCAACAATCAAGCATCAGTTTAATAAGTGACTTATGGAAGAGGATTGCTGTATTGATGGTTCCTTTAAGTTGAATTTATTGACTGGATATGAATATATATATATATATATATATATATATATATATATATATATATATATATATATATATATAAAGTTTGCTTTTCTTTTTACGTGTACGATAATCAGTGATTTTCTTTAGTTTCGAAATAATAATGCGATTTTACCAAACTGCCGGCTGAAAGAATGAGACATCCGAAGATGCACTGGATCTGAAAAACTCGTTTAGATCGCCAGCTGTGAGGCATGGAACTGCTCCGCGTGGGGGGCTGGGTTTGCGCGGGGCCGCGCGTACTTTGTGGTCGTATATAAACGTCTTTCCCGAGCTGAATATAGATGCTGTGTTGCTGTTTTGGCAGAGCCGTCTTTGTATCCTCACTGACAATACAGATCTATTGGAGGCGATAACAAATCACGAGTGTCAAGAGAAGTCTGAGCAGCACTAAAGGGGTTTATAGAAATCAGCCTTCAATTGAAATGAATGCTTTAAAATTGCTTCCTTTATCCTCCACTCCTGTAGCTGTGCAAACCAGGATATAAAAGGAATTCAGCATGTTATGGAATTAGATTGCTCCCCTGAAGTTGGATTGAAATGTGTAAGGTTTACTAGGTGAGCCACGTGAGCAAGAGCACTGTGTCCTGTCCTGCGTTTGTGTTTAACAACCTAAGCATTCTGGGAGTTGTAGTCCTGGGTCACTTCAATCTACCCAATTGAAGTAACTATACCTCGAAACAATTATTTGTACAAAAAGGTCCTCCTTGGTGCGGTTACATGGAGTCACAAAGTAACCTTAAATAAGAAACGTCATGAGGCAATATCTCAGGAAGCGCAAGAGATAATAATGTCAAGGTGGTTGTTCCCATTATTGCACCACCTTCTACATTTGTTTTATCCCAGGACAAGGGTACTCCACAGAAGGGTGGGAAAAGGAGAGAGAGGAATTTGATCCAATTAACAGACCATAGTGTTTCTAAGCTTATCCAGTAAAACAAATAAATTCACTTTTTTCAAGTGCATCAAGTTTTTGCTACTGATTTTCACAGACTTGAAAGAACAGTAACCAATTGAAATCAACACTTGAACCAGTGCATCTAGGCCAGAAGGCTCATGAAGCAGCAGCACCTCTGACCTTTTAACCTCAATAACATGATAATAATTGAGCTGGTGCTATAACTACACTTACACGTTATTGCCTGTACCTGCGAATGAGGCTGTGTGTGACCATCTGCAAATTCGGATTCACATGCACAGTTCGGCAGGTGAACTCACATTCCTGTGTGCAACTTCAGGGGATGTAAAGCAGTGCTGGCAGTCACTTGCTGTTTGCGGTGACTATGAAGATATGTGAATTGCTGTGAACATTCTCTTGACACTCACTATTCATTAAGAGTACATACGCACAGTTAATCTCACATCACTTGCTCAAACCACTCATTGCATCCATTCAGCACCACTCTATCCCATATCCCTCATGGACACAGACTATCTAAAACCACTCTGACCACCACTGAAACCGCTCAACTTCATACTTGACACATATTCCCTTAGCATATATTTATCATACCACTATTTACTTGTTTGTGTTATGCAGTCACACACAGTCCTTAACTAATCTACTCAGAATAACATTCTATACCATTTACTTACCATCCACTTGACCTCAGATGCTCACAGCTCACAGGCAGTGTCTACCACTAATGCTCGCAACATAACTCAGACACTTGCTACAGCTCCCATTCACCCAAAGGCATATGCACCACAAATCAGCCATACACATCATTGACCTATTCACCAATCACTGCGCACGGCATGGCAAAGGGGCGTGCTGGCATGTGGCGGGAGTGGGGGAGGGCGACCAACATAAATATTAAATTTTTTAAAGTACCAGACTCCCTGCTGCCAGGCCGCTGTTCTGGCTCGACTGCAGGCACAGGCTTCCAGCCTACCCTGCGGCCAATCCAAATGCTCCTCTCATGATGCTGCCAGGATGAAAGCAGCGTTAGTATTGGCCAGAGCGCCCTGGCTTGGCACTCCCAGGCAGACTGGGAGCCTCTGGCTGCTCTCTCCAACCTGGCAACTCAGTGCCAGGTTGGAGAGATCACAGTGCGCATGTGTGTTTGTCCAGCCCGAGACAGCTGACCAAACACACATGCGCACTTAGAGGAGTGCTGTGCATCCCCCCTCCGTGCTGGTCATCACCATGGCCCCACCCTTTAAGAATAAAATGATAATAAACATAGTTTACTATTGTTTTATTTTTAAAGTTTTGCAGCTCCTGCTGCTGGTGGGGGATTAGGGGAGAAGCTCCTCTCCATAGTGGAGGAGCCACCTCTACTATTCACAACACAACCCAGCAATGCCGTTGTCTCACATATTCACCTCTGCACCCATCCAAAATCAAACCAATTATTCAAAACACTCATTCGTCTTCAATTGTTTATATTACCCCTCGGATGCAACATCTGTCTCATACCTTACAGCATACTCGTCTACCCACTCAGTCATGTGCAACATTGTTTGGCCCCATACACCATGTCTCAGCTGCCCAAAAGCTTACATCAAAACTGACTCTGATTTAGGCATATGTATCCTATGCTGCTGGATGTTTGGCCCGTCTATATGGGGCAAGGCTTGGGGGTTTTGTGAAACCTGGGATGTGAGATTGCTTTGCTGTGTGGGAATTGAGACAAAAGCATGTTCAGTTATCAAAAGATAGATAGCTCAGTAGTATGTGGCGAATACCATGCAGTCTGGAAGTTACCTCACTAATGGCATCTACCTGGGTCTCCATGTGTGCACTTAGATGGTGCATGTTGTCATTATTTATTAGGGCACGTGAATGTGTGGTATTTATTAGAAAGCCACACATTACATAGCATACATCCATTACAACAAATGACACATTCACCTAAAACATGCCAGACCTATTTACTTTGCCAGTGCTTTTTTCATCTTTCTTTGTCTTTATAGAAAGCAATTACGCAAAATCTATAAAGCATACTTCAAGCCACTACCTACGAAAGCTCATATCACACCTTATACCTGGGCTAGTCCACATTAGAATGCAATGGAGCATCTACACTAGGCTCGGTAATAGATTCCTTCCAATAATACTTTAAATAGTTTGTATATATTCTTATAGTTAAGTACACAACCATAAGAATACACACACCTAAAAGTGATTTCCTGTTTTATAATATTCAAAATATAGCTTACATATTCCTGCCAAACTTCACCTTTGAATCATTTACAATTTCACTGAGGCTAGTGGCAAAATACCTTTATGATGATGATCATACTGGTGATGATGATTATTATTAATATTAATTATAATGATAACTGTTAGACCTGTCAGCCTTATGATGGTCTTTCCCCCAACCTCTGCCCTCCTCCTCCATTTTTCTAACCTTTTTTTTGCTGATATTAGGACTTTGCACACTTTACCACTTATAACCAATGATAAAGTGCTTTTGCTCTCTCCCCTAAACCTTGGCATTTTTGGTTTATCCACAACTGGTATATTTAATTGACTTAAAAGTCTCTAGTAAAGTGAACGACATGTGCCCAGGGCCTAAAATTAAATACTAGTAGTGGGTCTATAGCACTAATTTTGCCCTCTAAATATTTCCAAGGCCACTCTTTGCTGAATTTGTGTCTGCGGTTTTACACTGCAAATTTGACCAGGCAAAATAAACTTTTTGGCAGGCCCAAACCTTCCTTTCTAATACATATATGACACCCTTAAGGTAAGCCATGGACTGACCAGAGGGAAGGGTTAATGTATTTAAAAGTAGAACATGTATATTTAAGTTTTACATGTCCTGGTGGTGAAAGACTCTTAAATTCATTTTTCATCACTGCAAGGCCTATCTCTCCCATAGAGGGAACATCGGTGTTGACCTATTACATTCTATAAGCATAATTTCCAAATGGGAATAGATAATTCATTCAAGTTTGATGAAGTCGGATATTAACTTACAATTCTGAAAATGCAACTTTTGGAAAATTGTCATTTGGTACCTGCAGACTGTCCCTGGTCACATGACTGGGTGTAGTTTGCTTCTGGGCTTCGTGTATTTCCTCTAAACAGCCACACACATGGAAGCTTAGGTGTGACTTAATGGACCCCCATGGTCAGGATGGGAGGGAGGAGCTAGCCCCACCCTCACTTACAGCCGCATAGGCTGTGTCCTGTTCCCACATAAAGGGTTGCATACCCCCTGTAGTTAGTCTGGAGCCAGGACAGGGAGGGCAGGGCATCCGTGCACTTTAACAGCATGGCTTTGAAGTCTCCCTGTTAGAAATTTGGTTTCTGGTTGGCAGAGGTATGCACCCTGTCCAAGCAGGAACCACGATTGCAGTCAGGGTAAGTCAGATACCACAGTAACCTGTGGTCACCCTCCGGTAGATTAGCACAGAGCAGAGAGGCTTAACTTAGGAGGCAATCTGTAAAGTATTTGTGCAACACTTAAAATAGTAAAACTGTGAAAACACCACACAAAAAGATACCACACCTGATTATAAAAACTGGATCTGAATTAAATGAACAAAACAAGACCAAAATGACAAAAAGCAAATGAGTAGAATTTGAAATATGTTTTTTAAAGAATATCTGCAGATATGGTGCTTAAAAGCCTAAAACTGCAGCTATCTGGTCACGCTAGACTGGGTCAATCTGAAAAGTAAAGCTGACCATGATGGAGTACTGGTCAGATACAGGAAACAACTTTGTTTAGCTAAAAAAGTACACTTGGATGGAAGATGCTTCAACGTTGTGATCCGATGCGAAGAGCAGAGGAGATGATGCATTGGCATTGATCCCTTTGGATGCATGTGATGCATTGGTTTCGTTCCGCAGAGTCAGAGATGCATCATCTGTGAAATCCTAGAGCCTTTTTACGACTTTGAGGAGAGGTTTCCTCTAACACAAATGTGACGGATATCCCGTCCGCCGTATTACGATCTCCATTGAATATAATGGGATCGTAATACGGAGGATGGGATATGCGTCACATTTGTGATGAAGGAAGCTCCTCCATCAAGGTCATACTAAGGCCCTTTGTGATGAAGGTAATGTGTTATCAATGAGCGATGTAGCCAGCGATGAGAAGTCCTCGAGCAGCGATGCGCCTGCGTAGAAGGAGCAGCATCAGTACTGACCGGCGCAATGCCGGCGATACATGGATTTTGCCAGTTTCAGCACTTTATACCCACTTCCAAGCACCTAGGACTGTATTGGCACCTCTTAGCAGGGCAAAACTTGTAGCAAGCAAAGTCCAGGTGCTGTTGGTGATGATGGTTCAAAGTCTTTTGTGTTCAAGAGACTTCAGAAGAACAGGAGGCAAACCAGCAAGCCCCTAGAGTCACTTTGGGTTCAAGTGAGATGGGTCCAGTCCTTCCTCAGCAGGGCAAAGGGCAGCAGATAGCAGGGCAGCACAGCAGAAAAGCAGTTCTTCCAGAGTAGCTGTCCGGATTGGCAGTCCTTGTAGTAGCACAGCAGTCCTCCTTCCTGGCAGAGTTCTTCACAGGTCTCGAAGTGTACTGATTTGGGAGGATCAGATGTCCAGTTTTTAAACCCATTTGTGCCTTTGACTTCAAAGAGAGGTCTTTAGAAGTGCTCAGAGGTCCTACCTTCCTGCCCTGGCTCATTACAGGGGGTTAAGCAGTCCTTTACGTCGGAGAAGGACACTCCCTATTCAGGTGTTTCAGCTCCTCCCTCCGATCCTGCGCAGGATGGCCCATCAACATTCAGACAGCCACTCAGTAACACTTACCCTTCCTTTGTGTGAGGTTGTCTAGATGGAATGTAGGAAACCAGCGGTCACCCCAGCCCAGACATGTTTTGCAGACATGCTGCAGACACACCGTGCTAACAGCAGGAGAATGCCAACTTTCTAAAAGTGGCGTTTTCAAAATTATAGTACTAAATCCAGTTTTATAGTTAAAGTTGATTTATCATTACAATTCCATAGGTACTAAACATGACAGGTCTGCTCCTTCTCAATCACAAGTTACACTTTATTAAATGTAATAAGGAATCACTAGTGCTAACGTATGAGAGGGGTAGGCCTCATAGTGGTGAAAAACAAATTTGGGATTTTCAACGCATCCTCTTTGGAACCACATAACTTCCCTGGAGGAGGTCCTCACATCTCTTGCTGACTGCAGCCTCGACAGGGATGCCAACAACTCTGCATTGCAGCTTCATCGCTCATCGGAACTGATGCATTGCCTCAACTGAGCAACACTGACACCAGCATTTGCAGCACAAGGCCCGTTGATGCAACATGGCCTTGCACCGCAGCATTGCCACATCTCGGACCCAATGCATCACCTCGGCTGAACGACACATCTTTGATTTAGTTGCACGTAACACTCCACAACCATGATTTAAGGTACTTTGATAAGCTGGCCTAGCCGGGTCCCTGTGGCCAGCCCATGCTCCATCGCAAAAGACCTGAACTTGTGACTTTGTCCTGGTCCAGTGCGACCAGATATCCCCAAAAGTGCTTTGTGCTTCTTGCCACTATTTTTATTTAAAACTTTAAAATTCAGCATCTTCATTTCTACTATTTGGATTATTGTCGTTTTAGACTTGTTTTATATTTTACAATGGACTCTATATTTCTAACTCTGCTGTAGCCTCCCTTTGTGGTTTGTTTTCACAGTGTTACTGTTAGAAGTGTACTTTACACAATGCGTTTAAGTTTAGCACGACTGCTCTGTGCCAAGCTACCAGGGGTTAAGCACAGGTTAATTTGAGGTTTGCCTGTGTCTTAGGCACAGGCACTTTGGGGTTTACTTGTGTGGTAAGCACATGCCTTTGATAAGCTGGCTTCTTCTTAGTCGTTAAAAGCCAAAGGCTTAAAGGACCTCCTTGCTGATGAAGTCCTCACAAGATTGTAGATAAGCAGGAGTCAGGAATTCATGTGAGTCTTAACAGCACAGAGCAGAATCAATAAGGAAGCAAGCAAAGGAACACTCTAACCCTAGGCTTTTAAATAGAAAAAAAGCAGGAGATGGAAATGACATCAAAAACAACAGCCACAATGGAAAGGGAACAAAAATGTCAACGGAGACCTGAAGTGGGCTAGCTGTGACGTCGCCTTAAAATGCAGCCCTCAGGAAGGTGATTGCTATTTTGGAGGTCAAGAGAGAAGAAGCAGCAGCCAGGAACATCCGAGGAAATAGGCCTAGATGAGAGACTTTTCCAGGCCACAACTGTGGGTTTCACTGGGCATCGTCTGAGTCCCAGGAGCCACAAGACATTGCAATGAAAAGCAGTTCTTGGGCATCCAGGTGGCCAGGAACCAGCAGATAGAACACACATGCCCACTAACCCACCACTTATTGCCTTCCACCATGTAAATGGTGGCTATCTAACAAAAGTGAAGCCTGCGAGTTATTATTGGAACCTGCTATCCTTCATGCTTAAACATTATCCTGCAATGCATACAGTTAAAATTATCACTATGGTAAGTGTATCAGTCTCCAAGGCAATCATCAATTGCTCTTGTCTCATACTGTAATAACACCCCTCATCAAGAAATCAAGTTTGGTGTCTCTAGTTCTGATTGTACATCAGGTAATCTGAAATATTCGATTCCCCAGCACAGCTATGCAAAGGAGAAGCAACACTATGTTAAACAAACCCAAATTCGTCTTGAAATACTAACATCCTTTATACCTATCACAAGAATGGAAATCACAAACACAAAAGAGAGGCGCTTGTTATCACCCCTGGTGAAGGTCAGCATGCTGTCCTTATACTTTGATTATAAAATGGTGGTACATGAGAAAGCTGAAAGAATGAAGATGGTGGGGAGATTCGCCGTAGGAGGAACCCACTATTTATTTTCTAATGAAAGCTAACAAGTTTGGATTGGATCAGAGGAATCCTATTTGTGGAGGGTGCCTTGTGGAGTTCCTCTGTGGTGTCCCCTTGCACTCCTGTTGTACAAAATGTATATGTTCCTACATAGCCAGCATTATGTCAACAGCATCAAGATTCGAATCTGGCTTTACATTACACAGCCAGGACCATGCTGGTGTTTCAGCAAAACAAATATTATTGAATTATCCATGCTAGTGTTATCAGATGCTTCAAAAATGTGAGCTGATCCTGCCTGTTCACTGTATAGCAAATTTGAATCTCGCTGCTAATGATAATTTGCTGCATATGTATCTGCTTTTGCTTTTATGAAATATAAAAATGAGATCTTCGCACTAGAAAAGTAAGGAAAGGCTCCAGAAAGCTCAATTCAAATGACCCAGAATTCTATCACCAGCGGCCACATTGCAAAAAAGAAGCAAACTCAACAGGTATATTCAATGAAGAGCTCTGTGAGGTAATGTGAGATATATGAATGTTACAAGTAAGTCAGATGCTGTGCTTTAGTAATATCTTAAATATGGAACTGTTTAAGGTAATCTTGGTCTGATAACTAGAAGAAAAACAATTATAGAACAATCGATACACAACCCACCCCCACATTGATAGGGTTCTAAGTAACAGGAAACTCTCTTTTATACACTGCTGTTTAATATCAGGAGCCTAAAATGGAGGAAAAGCAATGAACTAGTTGCTACAAATCTCATAGATAAGTACATAAAAAAATATTTTTAGTCATGTACATGACATTTTAACAAACAACTGCTTTTAAACATGCAGAAGGATCTGAAATAAGGCATTATTACAAGCTTCCTTCTGGTCGCCTGGCCTTGCCATCATGAAGAAAATGAAACACTTCGGAAATTGACCTTTGGCGTAGCCAATCCCCCTGGAACACCTTGGTGTGTCATGAACTCGCAAACACTTTGCTAAATAAATAAAAAAAGAGATGTGAAATTAACTAGGGTCTGAATAGTGTCTTGCTGACAGTTTTACATAAGAAGAAAATACTCAAAACACTCCTAACCAATTTCTCTTTTTTGCCTGAAACAATACTATACAATGCTCTGGTATCTTCATGTAATGCTTTTGCTACTGCATGGAGCCGTTGGCGTGAACGAATGGATTTTGAAACCAGTAATTCACTGCTATGATGTAAGAACAGTGGGTAATAAATTTGTTACAATGTCATAATGGAATTCCTGGCTGTTCGGGCTGGGCTTTCTGAGCCTCTATCAAAGGAGCGATCCAAAGCAAGAAGCACAGTTTGGAACAGAGGCAGGCACAGCGAGTAGTGGGAATGGGTGTTATTGTAACTGCAGTTACAGCTCTTACTATCTCTGACCAGGTGTCGATGCACTTGTTGGTGAGTAGCACGCTACTCTGTAACTCAAAAGGATTAGTGGTGGATTAGTAGAGGGAAACATGAGTATGGTATTATTATAGGGAGGTATGAGTTAATTTGAGCAGAGGACATGTGAGTCTGTTAGTTGATTTGGATAGAATAATGGAGGGATAGAGGAGGGAAGAATCCAGAAGTGTTAATTGGGAGATCATAGTAGTGCGATGGTTTGGGATGAGTAAAGGGGAGGTGGAGGATGTAAGAGTCTGTAGAAAGCTATTAGAGAGATCATAGAAGTTAAATGGGGTTTGGGAGGAGTCAAATGATAGATAAATGAAGCAGAATTCAGTAGGGCTGTTTGGGAATTCATAGTCGTAAACTGAGGTTTGGGGTGAGCCAGGGGGGTAGAGGAAGGAAGAGTCGGGAAGGGCTATTTTGGAGATCAGTGTAGTAGAATGGGTTTGATATGAGTCAGAGAGCGGAGATAGAGGATAGGTTGCTAGAGGTATATGGTGATGATCAGACAGAGGAAAGCTTTTGCGAGAGTAAAATGTTGTATTTTAATTATCTTGTACAGTAGGATTAGAGTAGTAAATATATAGATACAGAATTACATTATCAAAGAAATAAATGTGTAAGGAATATAATGTATTGAGTTTTAAAGCTGTATCAGATAAACACAGGCTTTCAAGAGTTAAAGTATTTGAAGTTAATTTAAATGTGTACTTTTGCAACATTTTTATATCGTTCCTCAATATTTTAATAGTTAAATGCTTGTAGATAAATAGTTAAGAAAATATTTACCTATTGTGATAGATCAAATAAAAACAGTGACTCCTAAGGATCAAATGAAACAACTTATATAAAACTAAGCAATGACATATGAGCATGTCAAGTGTAGAATACATAGAAACATACACATATCCATAATATATACCCTACATACATCCACCTACACATACAAATACATACATATTTATATTAAATTGAAGTAAAAATGTACATGTTAAGTATTGCTCACCCATTACTCCTCTTACCCTCTTTAGCAGTTGGAAGCAGGGGTAGGTAATTTTAGAAGCCTTACATTGCATAAAATTATAGATAGGTAAAAAGTGAAAAAGTTAATTATGTGGATGTTTTTTTACCTTGGGATTCTGAGTGACATCATAGATGAGAGTGAATCGCTCAGTTAAAAAATCTCTGTAATTCATTATTGTCCATCTGTAATACTGTATGTTATGTATTGCTCCCATAGAGAGCCTCTGTCATTTATTTCAGTTTCTAAATCTCATAACTCACTGCTATGACGTAGAAACAGTTGATCATAATTCTGATTACTCACTGTTGTGATGTCAAAAGGCCTTCAAGGCCAAACTGATGGGCCTCCCTGAGAGATTGTCAGGTCAACGCTACTTTGAATGAAAGCTGAATCCACAGCTTTAGGTGTGTGTGGGGTGGTTAGGGATTGCAGGCAAAGTTTATTTTTAGGGTCGAGCCTGCATAGCATGCACTTGCGCATGTGTATCGCTTCCAAGATACTGTAGTAGTTAGAAAAGGGCTCAGAGCCCCGCCCATGTCACGTAAGTGTCTTTCATTGGTTTGTGGGCTTGCCTTTTAAAATCTTCTTTCTTTCATTAGTGCAAGGCATGCACACATCATGCCTTTTCTGGTGGTTAGCCCTCCTCAAGCGCAGCAACCAAGTACTGAAAACATATGAGGCTCACTGTTTTCCCGTCCGGTTTGTGGACTACTTTATCTCTTTTTTAGCAGAGCGATCTCGCTCAATTTTTTTCCATTTAATGAGGCAAGAAAAGTCCGGTTGGGAGTTTGCAACTGATAATAGCTCTAACTCTGAGAAATGCAAGACCCGTTGCATTGCAAATGCTTGTTTTATTTGGGACAGAGAGGAGAGGCTATGATGTATGGCTCCCCTATTACTCCTCTGTCCCCGGGTAACAGTTGAAAGCAGGGGAAGATCATTTTGGGGATGTGCATAATTTGTTTTCCTCATTAGAGGCTACTTTTGAGGCAACTTTAGTCAACTGAGCAAAGAAATGATGTAGCTGCTCGACTGCAATAGACTATTACAGTTTACTGCTGATGTCACAATGCATGTTGCCAGAACCAACTACCAATGTGAAAGGCCAGTCACGAAGGATACTTAGAGCTGCAGTTTAACCAATGTAGCAAGAACAAAAACTGCCTTTTCCTTCACCCAGCCTGGTTTACTTACATGAACACTGGGCAGCAGAAAGAAGATATATTTTGCAACCGCTTTTTCCATATTATAGGTCACTGCAAGAAAGATAAAATCTGTTTCTACATATTCTGAATCCCAGATTTTTTTTAATGTGACATCATACTGATTCTGATATCTTCTTGTAAAAATTAGTAATTGCTTTTTGATCTGTTTCATTCAGATTTGGCTTTTAGTCTCCTTGACTTTAACTAACATGAAAGAGGAAGACACCCAGGATTTAGCAGTTAGATGAAAGGGCGAGGGTGGGCCCTTTCATTATAAGGAATAAAATACCCTCTGTCATTCATTTTATGGATATTGCAAGCCACATCAGAGTTTCATGACCTTATGAACTTCAGCCTTCTTCCTCAATATGGCCATTAAACCACCCTGTGATTTGCTATATCCTTATAATGAACGGCAAATGGTACTGTAGTCTATATTAACATAGTAGTAAATCTTCAGCACATACACAGCGACTAATACTAATAAAAGATGTATGTGTCTGTGTCTGACAAAAGGAATTATTTTGTCAATTTCACTCTTCATTCAACTCTATAAAGATATATAGCTGGAGAGAGGGGGAGAGAAATGTGATTCTGAGTACAAGGGAGAACCACAAACCTTCATATTTGTGTGCAGGTATTGACAGTGGGAAACATTAATTGCTCAGTGCCTTTCTTGAAAAGCTAAGGTGACCCCGTTGCATATAGTGTATATCATTCTTTGCTGAGTTGCATCTCACATTAATTTGACAGTTATATACAGTAGAATTAATCAAACTGGAAATTCACTGTTGATGGAGTCTCTGCAGTCACATTGACAAGTGAGTAGTAATTTGTAAACAAAAGTGTTGTTGTAGTGACGCTCAAGAGAAAAGAGTGTGTTAGTATCAGTGCCCCCCTCCTCAGGTCATGTGACCAGTGGCACCTCATATATAGAGGCAAATTAGTGTTGCACCACCAACTAGGATATGCCACCCAGATTCTGGTGACAACTACACTGCTTTTCTTCTTAAATTTCAGTTCGCCTGTCAAATAAAAATGTTTAACAAATCTTTTGAGGGCTGTATCGTAATTTTGCAGTTACAGTGCATAGTGTGGGAGGCGTGGTCCACCTTTTGTAATGCCCACAAAGAACTGGTCTGCCGTGAATTTCAGTGCACATGTGGTCCTGGACAAGAGCTGGGGAACGCACAATCTGACATATGCACTTTAAAAGCCTCTGACCCACATAGGGTGACCACCTGGCATTGAGGCAAATTCTGGACAGGACTGTAAAAAATTCAGGACAAAGGGTCAATATTCAGGACAAAAATTCAGGACAAAGGGTCAAAATTCAGGACAAAAATTCAAGAACAAATGTTAGTTTTACAGACACACCCAAGCGAGGCCATGCCTCACTATGTTGTCAGTGCATTTATTTGCTCTTTTTTAACTTAGCACTATTTATTCACTGTGTTCTTTTTGTGATTGCCTCCTGGTATGCTACATTCAGGTGTCACATTACGTCCTTGTTCAGTAGTAAATTAATGCCCTCCAGTACTGTGGCAAGCCGATCACCCCTACCCAAATCTACCCGAACTTTCTTGAAGAGAAAGTAACAGCAACATATGAATTATGTTTCTGAAAATTTTAAAACCCCTGGCCAACAGTATGGGAAACATTAAGGTAATTAACCTTATGCTAGTTTAAACAATTTGAACAAACATATCTGGCTTGCCCCAACCACCCATGGACCTTCAACCTAATTTTTTTTAAAGAGGCAGGGCAGATGGTGTGGACAACAGTCTCACACCTAATGTCAGGATGTGAGGTACCCATAACTTGTCTGTAGTCTCACTGCACTAGAGTGTATGTCTGGGACTCTACATTTATCTCAGAAATGGGAGCCTGGACTACCAATCAAAGATAATAAAAGAGGAGGATGAAATTAAGATCAAATGGGAGATCCACGGCAAGTAATTCAAAGGGTTGTTTCTAAAAAATTGATAAATAAAGAAGAGAAGAACAAGGTGGGACAATTCCTAAAATCAGACAAGATGGGTCCACCAAGACTATTCAAAGGTATTGGGTACCTGGGGAGGTGTCTCTGCACACTGGAGCGAAATAGAAGAGGCACTGTCAAGTGGTTGAACAAGCAACACCCATCCACCTTCACAAACTCTTCTGGTGCAATGGCCGGCTGTTAGTGCTTGTGAAGGGTGAGCAGGGGCCAGACCCCTTGCAAGGTTGTGCAAGGCAATTGCCTGCTTTGTCCATGTCTTTAAATGAAATTGAGCAAAAGCCAAACTAGAGATCTGGGTTATCCCTAAGTGTCAAGTACACATAGAATCTTCAAAAAAACAAAATGTACAAATTTCAAAATGTAATTAGTGTTTCAAAATGTAATTAGGCACCTCCATTTTGTGTTCCTCTGTACATCTCTCCTGTGTCCTGATACAGCCCAGTGTTCAAGGATTGCAAAGAGACCTAGGTAAGGAGCCCAAAGATATTTTCTAGTCAAATAGTATTAAT
The DNA here is from genome assembly GCF_031143425.1 of Pleurodeles waltl. Lineage (NCBI taxonomy): Eukaryota > Metazoa > Chordata > Amphibia > Caudata > Salamandridae > Pleurodeles > Pleurodeles waltl. The sequence goes on from NC_090445.1 coordinate 474,249,911, forward strand.
TGTTCAAAAAGTGTTTGTTTTACTGTGGACTCTCTGTGTTTTCAGGCAGCCTGGCCTCTTTTAAAGTGGTGTTTGTTTCAAAATCGTTTTTGCTGTGACTGTGTGAATTCCCTTGCTAGTTTGTGCCCCCCCCCCATTCCCCCCCCGCCCCCCTTTTTTTCACCACTATTCTTAGTAAAAAGACTACATAAATCTTTCAGAGTGTGGTTTTAGGAGACTGTTTTTAATCTGTTTGTGTGAATTAAATTGTGCTTAAAAGCTGTCAGCCCCCCTGTATTTTTTGCCTTAAAAAAGCCCGATTTTAGAGTGTGCGCCCAGAACTATTGCAGTGTTTGTCTCTTAAACAATCTCCCCCTCACCTGAAAAGTAGACTCCGCTAGCTTGGAAGTGTGGATTCAGCCTGTCTGTATCCAAGGAGATACTGAATAGAGCAGCAATAGCCTCCCCCCAGGCCCCAGGGACTGGACTTAGCTGATTGGCTCCCTGAGTCTCTGCTGCACCTGAGACCCGCCCCCCCACCTGCTCTGGCTCCTTAAGTTTTGTGGAGGGAAGGCCAAAGACAGGCACCTCCATTTTGTGTTCCTCTGTACATCTCTCCTGTGTCCTGATACAGCCCAGTGTTCAAGGATTGCAAAGAGACCTAGGTAAGGAGCCCAAAGATATTTTCTAGTCAAATAGTATTAATTGTTCAAAAAGTGTTTGTTTTACTGTGGACTCTCTGTGTTTTCAGGCAGCCTGGCCTCTTTTAAAGTGGTGTTTGTTTCAAAATCGTTTTTGCTGTGACTGTGTGAATTCCCTTGCTAGTTTGTGGCTCCCCCCCCATTTCCCCCTTTTTTTCACCCCTATTCTTAGTAAAAAGACTACATAAATCTTTCAGAGTGTGGTTTTAGGAGACTGTTTTTAATCTGTTTGTGTGAATTAAATTGTGCTTAAAAGCTGTCAGCCCCCCTGTATTTTTTGCCTTAAAAAAGCCCGATTTTAGAGTGTGCGCCCAGAACTATTGCAGTGTTTGTCTCTTAAACAATCTCCCCCTCACCTGAAAAGTAGACTCCGCTAGCTTGGAAGTGTGGATTCAGCCTGTCTGTATCCAAGGAGATACTGAATAGAGCAGCAATAGCCTCCCCCCAGGCCCCAGGGACTGGACTTAGCTGATTGGCTCCCTGAGTCTCTGCTGCACCTGAGACCCGCCCCCCCACCTGCTCTGGCTCCTTAAGTTTTGTGGAGGGAAGGCCAAAGACAGGCACCTCCATTTTGTGTTCCTCTGTACATCTCTCCTGTGTCCTGATACAGCCCAGTGTTCAAGGATTGCAAAGAGACCTAGGTAAGGAGCCCAAAGATATTTTCTAGTCAAATAGTATTAATTGTTCAAAAAGTGTTTGTTTTACTGTGGACTCTCTGTGTTTTCAGGCAGCCTGGCCTCTTTTAAAGTGGTGTTTGTTTCAAAATCGTTTTTGCTGTGACTGTGTGAATTCCCTTGCTAGTTTGTGGCTCCCCCCCCCTTTCCCCCTTTTTTTCACCCCTATTCTTAGTAAAAAAGACTACATAAATCTTTCAGAGTGTGGTTTTAGGAGACTGTTTTTAATCTGTTTGTGTGAATTAAATTGTGCTTAAAAGCTGTCAGCTCCCCTGTATTTTTTGCCTTAAAAAAGACCGATTTTAGAGTGTGCGCCCAGAACTAATGCAGTGTTTGTCTCTTAAACAATCTCCCCCTCACCTGAAAAGTAGACTCTGCTAGCTTGGAAGTGTGGATTCAGCCTGTCTGTATCCAAGGAGATACTGAATAGAGCAGCAATAGCCTCCCCCCAGGCCCCAGGGACTGGACTTAGCTGATTGGCTCCCTGAGTCTCTGCTGCACCTGAGACCCGCCCCCCCCCCACCTGCTCTGGCTCCTTAAGTTTGTGGAGGGAAGGCCAAAGACAGGCACCTCCATTTTGTGTTCCTCTGTACATCTCTCCTGTGTCCTGATACAGCCCAGTGTTCAAGGATTGCAAAGAGACCTAGGTAAGGAGCCCAAAGATATTTTCTAGTCAAATAGTATTAATTGTTCAAAAAGTGTTTGTTTTACTGTGGACTCTCTGTGTTTTCAGGCAGCCTGGCCTCTTTTAAAGTGGTGTTTGTATCAAAATCGTTTTTGCTGTGACTGTGTGAATTCCCTTGCTAGTTTGTGGCTCCCCCCCCCTTTCCCCCTTTTTTTCACCCCTATTCTTAGTAAAAAGACTACATAAATCTTTCAGAGTGTGGTTTTAGGATACTGTTTTTAATCTGTTTGTGTGAATTAAATTGTGCTTAAAAGCTGTCAGCCCCCCTGTATTTTTTGCCTTAAAAAAGCCCGATTTTAGAGTGTGCGCCCAGAACTATTGCAGTGTTTGTCTCTTAAACAATCTCCCCCTCACCTGAAAAGTAGACTCTGCTAGCTTGGAAGTGTGGATTCAGCCTGTCTGTATCCAAGGAGATACTGAATAGAGCAGCAATAGCCTCCCCCCAGGCCCCAGGGACTGGACTTAGCTGATTGGCTCCCTGAGTCTCTGCTGCACCTTAGACCCGCCCCCCCCACCTGCTCTGGCTCCTTAAGTTTTGTGGAGGGAAGGCCAAAGACAGGCAGCTCCATTTTGTGTTCCTCTGTACATCTCTCCTGTGTCCTGATACAGCCCAGTGTTCAAGGATTGCAAAGAGACCTAGGTAAGGAGCCCAAAGATATTTTCTAGTCAAATAGTATTAATTGTTCAAAAAGTGTTTGTTTTACTGTTGACTCTCTGTGTTTTCAGGCAGCCTGGCCTCTTTTAAAGTGGTGTTTGTTTCAAAATCGTTTTTGCTGTGACTGTGTGAATTCCCTTGCTAGTTTGTGGCTCCCCCCCCTGCTTTCCAAAGGGCCCCCACTGCGTTTACCGCTGATTCAGGTGGTGCGTTCTTGATGCGCAGGATCAAGAGGGCATCTCCATAAAGACGCACGAGTAACAATCGCATTGCCAAAGGCACACAAGGTTGCAGAAGACGTTTACCCCGTGGTCCATCACTTAGCCTTAGTGTACAATACAAAAGGGGCATTTAAAACATGCTAGGTAACCCATAATGACTTACTGGTAGAAAATACTCCAGTTGGGGATGCCATGATGCTCATTTTACAGAAACTAGACCGAAACAGGAAGCATTTACAAATATAAACGTCGCAGGTGTCACAGTTGAAGCTACGCTTCTGGAAAGGACAAGCCACCCTAACTCTTGGGCTTGGCAAAGGCAAAACAGAATTTTGCGCTCGGAGATTCCATACCAGAAAAAACAAGTTGAATCCTTCGTGGAGGTGAATTGATGATGCACAGGCGCGTAATCTGACTGTGACGAGTGGGTTCTCTCTTCCTCTCCTAGCGACAGCAGAGTGCAGGGTTCTCCCTTTATAAATCATCTGTAAACTCCGCCCGCTGGGTAAAGCCCCGCCCACCCTCGTAGTAGCAAAGGTCTTCCCGCCTTGTCAGGGTGATGGGCAGCTTTCCAAAGGGCCCCCACTGCGTTTCCCGCCGATTCAGGTGGTGCGTTCTTGATGCGCAGGATCAAGAGGGCATCTCCATAAAGACGCACTAGTAACAATGGCATTGCCAAAGGCACACAAGGTTGCTGGAGACGTTTACCCTGTGGTCTATCACGTAGCCTTAGTGTACAATACTGACTTACTGGTAGAAAATACTCCGGTTGTGTAGGCCATGATGCTCATTTTAAAGAAACTAGACCTAAACAGGAAGCACTTACAAATATAAAGTCACAGGTGCCCTAGTTGAAGCTCCGCTTCTGGAAAGGACAAGCCACCCTAACTCTTGGGTTTGGCAAAGGCAAAACACGTTTGTGCGCTTTTGATGCGCAGGAGCACGAGGGAATCTCCATAAAGACGCACGAGTAACAATCGCATTGCCAAAGGCACACAAGGTTGCAGGACACGTTTACCCCGTGGTCCATCACGTAGCCTAAGTGTACAATACAAAAGGGGCGTTTAAACATGCTAGGTAACACATAATGACTTACTGGTAGAAAATACTCCAGTTGGGGGTGACATGATGCTCATTTTACAGAAAATGGACCGAAACAAGAAGCATTTACAAATATAAACGTCGCAGGTGTCCCATTTGAAGCTACGCTTCTGGAAAGGACAAGCCACCCTAACTCTTGGGCTTGGTAAAGGCAAAACAGAAGTGTGCGCTCGGAGATTCCATACCAGAAAAACAACTTGAATCCTTCCTGGAGGTGAACTGATGATGCACTGGAGCGTAATCTGTATCTGACTGTGACGCGCGGGTTCTATCTTCCTCTGCTGGAGACACAGAGTAGAAGGTTCTCCCTTTATAAAGCACCTGTAAGCTCCGCCCGCTGAGCCACGCCCCGTCCACCCTCGAAGTAGGTAAAGGAATTCCTGCCTTTTACCACGATGATGGACAGCTTTCCAAAACGACCCACTGCGTTTACCGCCGATTTCCGGTGGTGCGTTGTTGATGCTCAGAAGCACGAGGACATCTCCACAAAGACGCACTAGTAACAATCACATTGCCAAAGGCACACAAGGTTGCTGGAGACGTTTATCCCGTGGCCCATCAAGTACCCTTAGTGTACAATATAAACGGGGCGTATAAAAACATGCTAGGTTACGCTTACTTACATACTCGTAGAAAATACTCTGGTTGGGTAGGCCACGATGCTTATTTTACAGAAACTAAACCTCAAAGGAAACACTTACAAATATAATCGTAGCAGGTGCCGCAGTTGAAGCTCAGCTTCTGGAAAGGACAAGCCACCCTAACTCTTGGGCTTGGCAAAGATAAAGCAAGGCTGTGCGCTCAGAGATCCCATAGCAGAAAAGATCTAGAATCCATCCTGGAGGTGAACTGATGATGTACTGGAGCGTAATCTGTATCTGACTGTGACGCGCGGGTTCTATCTTCCTCTGCTGGAGACACAGAGTAGAAGGTTCTCCCTTTATAAAGCACCTGTAAGCTCCGCCCGCTGAGCCACGCCCCGTCCACTCGCGAAGTAGGTAAAGGAATTCCCGCCTTTTTACCACGATGATGGACAGCTTTCCAAAACGACCCCACTGCGTTTACCGCCGATTTCCGGTGGTGCGTTGTTGATGCTCAGAAGCACGAGGACATCTCCACAAAGACGCACTAGTAACAATCACATAGCCAAAGGCACACAAGGTTGCTGGAGACGTTTACCCCGTGGCCCATCACGTACCCTTAGTGTACAATATAAACGGGGCGTAAAAAAACATGCTAGCTAAAGCCTACTGACATACTCGTAGAAAATACTCCGGTTGGGTAGGCCACGATGCTCATTTTACAGAAACTAAACCTCAAAGGAAGCACTTAGAAATATAAACGTAGCAGATGCCGCAGTTGAAGCTCAGCTTCTGGAAAGGACAAGCCACCCTAACTCTTGGGCTTGGCAAAGATAAAGCAAGGCTGTGCGCTCAGAGATCCCATAGCAGAAAAAGATCTAGAATCCTTCCTGGAGGTGAACTAATGATGTACTGGAGCGTAATCTGTATCTGACTGTGACGCGCGGTTTCTATCTTCCTCTCCTGGAGACACAGAGTAGAAGGTTCTCCCTTTATAAAGCACCTGTAAGCTCTGCCCGCGGAGCCACGCCCCGTCCACCCTCGAAGTAGGTAAAGGAATTCCCGCCTTTTACCAGGATGATGGACAGCTTTCCAAAACGACCCCAATGCGTTTACCGCCGACTCCGGTGGTGCGTTGTTGTTGCTCAGAAGCACGAGGACATCTCCACAAAGACGCACTAGTAACAATAACATTGCCAAAGGCACACAAGGTTGCTGGAGACGTTTACCCCGTGGCCCATCACGTACCTCTAGTGTACAATATAAACAGGGCGTATAAAACATGATAGGTAACGATTACTGACATACTCGCAGAAAATACTCCGGTTGGGTATACCACAATGCTCATTTTACAGAAACTAAACCTCAACAGGAAGCACTTAGAAATATAAACGTAGCAGGTGCCGCAGTTGAAGCTCAGCCTCTGGAAAGGACAAGCCACCCTAACTCTTGGGCTTGGCAAAGATAAAGCAAGGCTGTACGCTCAGAGATCCCATAGCAGAAAAGATCTAGAATCCTTCCTGGAGGTGAACTGATGATGTACTGGAGCGTAATCTGTATCTGACTGTGACGCTCGGGTTCTATCTTCCTCTGCTGGAGACACAGAGTAGAAGGTTCTCCCTTTATAAAGCAGCTGTAAGCTCCGCCCGCTGAGCCACGCCCCGTCCACCCTCGAAGTAGGTAAAGGAATTCCCACCTTTTACCAGGATGATGGACAGCTTTCCAAAACGACCCCAATGCGTTTACCGCCGATTCCGGTGGTGCGTTGTTGATGCTCAGAAGCACAAGGACATCTCCACAAAGACGCACTAGTAACAATCACATTGCCAAAGGCACACAAGGTTGCTGGAGACGCTTACCCCGTGGCCCATCACGTACCCTTAGTGTACAATATAAACAGGGCATATAAAACATGCTAGGTAACGCTTACTGACATACTCGTAGAAAATACTCCGGTTGGGTAGGCCACAATGCTCATTTTACAGAAACTAAACCAATAACAATAAAGTACACACACACTCTTTTAAACCTGTCTGACTCAGTATTTTTTACCCATGATTCTAATTATGTATTGTATGTGCATATGTGTGTCTATTCATGTGTGTGTGTGTGTATAAATATATATATATATATATGTGTATGTATGTGTATATGTTGTTTCTGTGCCTGGCATGTTTGTGGATCATTGCATGGGTTGTTATACTAGATATCTATGAATTTCTGCTCTCTTTTTATCACACTTATCTACTCATCACTCTTATGTCATGTCTCTATCAAACTATCCTCCATTCTCACTCGGACTCATCCCAAATCCCTTCGACCACTTTCATCTCCTAAATATCTCTGCCTAAGCTCTTCCCTCCACCTCCACATCTAACTCACCAAACCTCACTCTACCTCTGTGACCTCCCACACAACCCTACTAAATTCTCCTGCATTCATCTCACCCTACTACTATGCTATCCCTAACCCTTCCACATCCTCTTTCTCCTCCGCTCCCCTTTTATTCATCTCAAGCCTTTGGATTGAGTAAATGAAGGATAAACTCCCAACTAACACTTCTGGATTTCTTTCCTCCTCCACCCCTCCATTACTCCAGTCAATCTAACTAACAAACTCTCATATCCGCAACTCAAATTAACTCATAATAATACTAAAACTGTACTCCTTATTTAAATTATACTAATCCATCACTAATTCTTGTTGGGTACCGGAGTAGAGTGCTACTCATCGAAAAGCGCTTCGACGCCTCGTCAGGGGTAGTAAGCGCTATATAAATATGATTACAATTACAATATGGCACTGTTTTCCCCTTTATATACTGTACAATTAGATCTCAGATTGAACTGGGAACCAGTTACCTTTTGATACCTAGTGATTAAGATCTACCAGTCTTACACTGATTTCCAGGATGAAAATCTCGGCAGAGCGAACGGTCCCTCCAAGCCCAGTTTGCTTTTTGGTCTCCTCTTCTGCTTTCTGTAGTGGGCCATGTGGCACGAGTGAAGATGGTGTGCTACCCCAATGATAGTATTATTTTGCAAACCTTCCCCTGCTCGTCCGTCATTCCTTCTTCAGACAGGCCACACATCTGATTTGATCGCTGCAGTACCATTGGGTAGCTCTTTCCACTCTAAAGTTACTTGTGACTTCTGGACTTAGAATGCTATTATTCAGCTGCACATGTCCAATGGGTGGCTCGCTGGCTTTCTGCCCACCTCCCTGCATGAGATGGGGTTTACCAGTAAATACTTTTAAGGAAGGCTTAATGCACTGCTCATTGTTTCCTACTGACCATTCTACGAATCACCATCTGGGGTTATCATGCACGGCTTTCTCTTGCCTTGCCAGAACCTGTAAACTCACTGACACGAAGAAACCCTATGCTCCTGCACTACCTTTGCTAAGCCTTCCCACTCGCACAGGATGGCAGTGCTCAGAGCAACTCCATCAGTGGAATGTGGCAGGTATCTTAAAATTTGGGAATTTGTTTCCGGACAGCGAGCTACTAAATTTCCAAACCCTTGTGGCAGACTACCACCTTCACCCCGGTCAACTCCTTACTTACAACCACCTTAAATAATCATTGAATGCCCTATTTCATGTCTGCCACCTAGCACTAACACTACAAAAGGTGTGCCAGAAGCTCTATACCATAGGAAATGGTGTCAAACTGACAGAATGGGTGTACAGACCTTTCCTGCAACATGGAAACCACCCCATGTCTACTTGTCATACTAACTGGGTGATTGATGTGGTCAAACCTCTGCAAGATATGGAGTAAAATACTGGACTTTCCCCACAAAGTATCCCACAGCTGTCAGTTTAAGTACATGCATAGTGCTTCCTTGTGAATGCATTCTGCCCGTTGCTTGCCATTGGCCTTGTGGTTTGTAACTCAACAATCTGTTGCTTTCAATTTGCTGGCTTTATTTGTTTTAGGTTATGCAGCTTGAATTTGTCCCTTCCCTTACCAAAACCTTATTTACAGTATCCTTCCGAGTGCTCCCTTTCTGTAAACAGACCTGTAAATCTTGTTCTTATCTCATCACATTTGCTGTGCATTCAAAGAACAAAGTCAAATGTCAGCATCTGTCTTCGGTGGGAACTTAGTGTTTGCTTTCTCTGACTTCAAGGTGAGAGGATTTATGCGACAATCTTGCTGGATACTGGGGTTAGGGAAGAGTTTTTTCTATCACATGACAACATTTAAATAAACTTCAAAATATATCAGAATTAGGAGTACAAATGAAGCACATTTTTTTAATTCTGAACTGTGCTGGAAACAAATACCTTTACATGATTAAAACAAATCATTGCATTAGGTGATGAAAATTCCACACATCATCGTCTGTGCACAGTATAGTTTTATTTGAAAAACTGTATATCTGTGAAAATGTAATGGTAATTTCAAGCAAACATGTGTTGTCTGTCATGGCAGTGTGTTAGCATACCATCCATACTGCACTCTCCTCTGCTCCACTCCATGCCACTGCAGTCTTCTCCATTCAGAACCACTCCACATTATGCCACTGCACTCTATGCTACTTCACACTATGCCTCTCTACTCTACTCTCTACCATTCTACTCTATGCCACTGCACTTTACGCCTCTCTACACCACTGCTCTCTGTTCCTCTGCACGCCATACCACTCCAGTCTAGGCTACACCAATCTAATCCGCACAACACCACTCTCTGCCACTCTGCAACACTGCACTGTATGCCACTGCATTCTAAGCTAATACACTCTATGCTAATGCACTTTACTCTGTAACAATCAACTCTATGCCCCTGCACTCTACATCAATACACTGTACGTCACTTTAATCTACTCTGCACCTCTGCACCTCTGCACTCAATGCCACGGCACTCTACACCACTTTACTCTATGCCATCACACTCTATGCCACTCTATGCAACTCCACTCTACCCTGCATCTCTCCACTCTAAGCCACCTCACTCTACTGTGAAATAATCTACTTTATGCCACTGCATTCAATGCCACTGCACTCTACCCTGCACCTCTCCACTCTATGCAACTGCACTCTACTCTGAAACAATCTATTCTACTCCACTGTACTCTATACCACTCTGACCACCGCACTCTAGTTCAATGCACTCTACATCACTGCAAGCTGACACTCTATTCTGCAACACTGCACTGGCCGCCACTATACTCTACACCACTCTGCTCTGTACTAGTGCATTCTGCACCAATACACTCTACAGTATTCTACTGCACTGTATGCCACTCTACTCTGCCCAATGCCACTCTATGCAACTGCACTCTACACCAGTGCACTCTAAACAACTGCACTGTGTGGCACTGCCCTTTACTCTGAACCGCTGGACTCTATGCCTCTGTTCTCTGTACCACTCTACACCACTGCACTGACACTCTACTCTGAACTCTGCACTCTACGCCACTCTACTCTATGCCACTGCACTCTAGGCACTATACTCTACACCACTCTACAATACTCCACTCTGCACCACTCTACACCACTGCACTGTTTGCCAAATGAGTCTACTCTGCACTCTATGACACTACACCACTCTGCATTACTGCACTCCCCGCTACTCTATTGTATGCCACTCTACTCCACTGCACTCTATGTAACTCTACCCCATGCCACTCTATGCCACTGCACTCTGCGCCAATGCACTCTAAACAACTGCGCTGTATGCCACTGCCCTCTACTCTGTACCACTGTACTCTACGCCACTGCACTCTGTGCTGCTCTACTCCACTCTACATCACTGCACTGACACTCTACTCTGCAGCGTTGCACTCTCCACCACTGTACTATACACCAATCTACTATGTACTACTGCATTCTATGCCACTGCACTCTATGCCACTCTACTCTGCATCACTCCACTCTACGAGCCTGCACTCTACAGCACTATACTCTACTCTGCACCACTCTAAACTACGCCACTGCACTCCCTGCAACGCGAGTCTACTCTGCAATCTGCCACTCTATTGTATGCCACTCTATTCCACTGCACTCTATGCCACTCCACTCTGTCCCACGCCACTCCATGCCACTGCACTCTAAACCACTTCACTCTACGCTAACGCACTCTAAACAACTGCACTGTACCTCACTGCACAGTACTTTGCACCACTGGGCTCTACGCCACTGCCCCTATGCCACTCTACTCCACTCCACACAACTATGCCACTAAATTTAAGTCATGCTGAACAGCAGACACTCTGGTGTAAAACATGGCTAATGGCTAAAACACATTAGCAAAGACAATAACTCTTTCGTAGACGAGACCTATTGGCTTTGCCAATGTTTGTTAGTACTATGAGGTACCGAGGTCCTTGAAAGAACTATGAAAAATACAATTACATCATAATAAAGGCTGCTACAAAATGCGCAAATACATTACGGTTCAATAAAAAAAGTGCTTCTCAAATACAGATTTGAATAATATACAGTTTATACCTAGTACTAAAAAATGTTATAACACTCCATTATAACCACACACTCCACAGCTCACCTTGGAACACCATTACAATACTTCTCTAAAAGAAATATCTTTGCCACCAGAAAACTTCAAGTGCCTCCTTTTAGCAAAGTCAATGCAGATTTTCAAGCCCCTTTGCATTTGGAGATTTACTAGTTGCCCACATTTGCATGTCTTTAGGTTAGGAGACACCCTAGCAAGAAGGTCTGTTTCTTATCTGTCTGCCCCTCCCTCCCTCAGAGCACACTAGACTCCCTGCCTTTGAAACCTGTTGGGGAAACTAATCTGCCCATAATTTCGCTCTACCTTCCCTTGTCCTTTTGGTGAAAGGCCAAAATTACGGACAAATGCCGTCCATTAAGCCTTTCATCACGGACAACGGACGGCAGGGCGAAATTACGGGCAGTCTGTGAAATGTACAGACGGGTGGTCACCCTAGACCCACGCCGTAGTATAGAGTCTATGATACCGAGAGTACAGGTCCTTGTTCTCCTATGGAGCGCTGAGTTACCCTACTATAGCCAATCCCAATGCTGCTTTCATATACTTTAATGAAATTCTAATAATTTTTGTTTTATAAAACAACGTTGGGATTGGCTGGGCCTGTGGGCTAACACTAAACAAACTCTACTGCACTGAATGGTAGGCAGCACAGGGGTCGGATGCTCGGGACCCTGAAAAGGGACTGCACTTGAGCATTACAGAGTGAGGGCAGTGCTGAGTGGCCATCATAGGAATATCTGGGGGAGAAGCAGAACAAAGTTGGCTGAAAATGCATGGAGACAGTTACGGATTTTAAATAGATGAACGGTAACAAAGCTTAACAGAGACCATCTTGAGGCGCTCTGGTGGAAACAATAATTTAGTTCACTTTGAAATGTTGTACTGTGTTTTTAATCTGGAAATCAATCTTTAAGTCCCGACTTGCATTAAATTGTGTGCATGTCTTTGACCAGGAGTTGTTTTTATTTCCCCAATGGCTTCGTTAAACTCTTTTAGAAACAAAAAAGTCGAAGTGCGAGTTCCCACGATTGAGGTCTCCCACTGCTAGGCTGCTCAATGATACTCAACTCACCTTTGGACTCCGTAATTTTGAAGAATGCCTTGCATCCCAGGATCGCGTTTGCATTAGATAAAACATGTGAATTCGGACTATTAAATGTTCAAATATTTTTCTTTGTGCTGCTCATTGCTTTCATTGGTTAATGGATAACAGCAAGTATTGTCATTTGTTTTTCGTGTGCCACCTACAAATATCTGTAGAGTTTCACTTTCAGAAATGTTTGCCTTTGAACCTTTGTTTTCTCTTCTGGTAGTGCAGTTGGTTACTGCCTCTGCTGCGACGATCATTTTTTGGTCTTCAGAACTGTAAGAATTGGGCTCACTCGCCACATGGCACTCAAGACAGGCATTTACGCCCCACCACTTTAAAATGTCACCAGCCACCACTGCTTGTGACTCTGATCCAGGATGACCTGTAAGGACATTTCGGGTTTTTTGCATAGGCTAATTCTTAAGCGACGGCAAGGATGGAGACGTCAAATGCAGGCAAGAGAACTATGCTGAATATTGCACATGTTGCAGAGATCTGTTGATTATCTGAAGATCAAAATGTACAATTCCTGATCTTCTTGACTCGTTTTTGCCTCGAAACCAAATTTTTGAAATGAGTATCATGTAGCTGGGGGATAGTACCGCCTGTTTTTGACAGTGACATTGCAGGAAGTGATGTATAAATCCAAGTTCTAATTACCAGTATTATTAGCACACCAGCATGCTGTGACAGAGGCCAAAGCCTGACTCGAAATATCCTTATTGCTCAACAGCACAGCTTATTATGTGGCCCTTTAACTTTTGACTTTTTATTTTCATAACCCCATCTTTCACTCAGCTTGTCAAATATTGAGACTGAAGAACCGTGCCATACAAGACAATCATTACGTCAAAAAATGATGCCTATTATATGAAAAGAAAACAGTAAGCATATTGTTTATTGCATATTGAGTAGGCTTTCTCAACGTAATGACGAGGTCTGTGTTTTAAATCACAAACCTGTGCATGGAATGAGTCTAGGGGCTTACACTGCTAAAAAGAATACTTATGTTCTACAGGATAATGCTTAAATAAACATTTTTAGGTCTGGCTTGACAGAACAACCAATGTGGTTTGACGGGAAATGACCTGAACTATGCAGGCACAGCCATGCGTGCTGTTTGTCCGCAAGCTGGACAGCGCTTGCCTGAACCACGCATATTCCTTAACCATGCACATGCGTGGTTAAGGCAAGGTGCATATACGTGGTTCAGACAGCGGTCTAGCTGTGCGGATGGGCAGGCAAGCAGGAAGGAGCAGGAACTGGAAGAAGGATCGGGAGAGGAAAGTGGGGCTGGGTTGTTTTTAGGGGTGGGGTAATTTTTTTGATTTAGGGTTCAAGGCAGGGGGGTCAGGGTAGTTTGGGGAGGGGAGGTTGTTTTTAGGGGTTAGTGGGAGTTTTAGGGCTCAGGGCAGTGGGTCGGGTAGTTTTTGTAATTTAAGGCTCAGGGTGGGGGTGGGGGGTTTGGGGTGGATTTAAGGGCAGGTGGGCCAGGGCAGTTTTGTAGATTTAGGTCTCAGGGTTGGAGGGGGATAAGGGTAATTTGGGGAGGGGTGGTTGCTTATTGGGGTGCGTTTGGGGTTTTAGGGCTCAGGGCAGAGGGGGATCGGGTAGATTTAAGGGCAGGGGAGCCAGGGGTGGTTGGGGAGATTTAGGTCTCAGGGTGAGTGTTGGACTTTTTGCCTTACGCAGGGTCATCCCCAGTCTTTTTGCCTCCTTCCTCCTGGTTTTTCTGACCTCTCGCTGTTGGCTCTAGGACTCTGGCTGGAACCTCCTCTCCCTACCATTGTAAAACACTGTAAGAACTGACTATAAGTACAGGGGAATTTTCCCCACAATTTGGAGACTCTTGAAATTATCTTGGAACTGGACACCAAAGGCTGAAAGGACTCACCAGGAACCGCCATGGACTGCTGCTGCTGTGCTGACCTGTGACCTGCCTGGTCACTGTGAAGGACTTGCCACTTGCTGCCTTTCCCTTGTGCTGTCCTGTAGCTGGGCCCTCCACATGAGGACCTTGTCTTAAGATTCTGCTGCCCAGGAGCAGGGTGCTGTGGCCCCTGACCCCTGCATCCATTTCTTCACAAGGGGTGCTTCTCCATGGTTACGGCCGCCATATCGCTGATTGCAGCGCGCTTATGGAGCCTTGGGAGCTCGTAGGCTCGTTGCTGCATTGTGCCCCTTTAAATAAGATCACCACAGCAGCCCGGGAAGCTGGAAGAACACTCGCGCACCACATCGGGTGCAGGCGAGTGTCTGCTCAGGCCCCAGGAGGTGTCTGATCATCTTGTGGCTTCATGGCAGGACCAGGGGAAGGCGCGGGGAGTGCCCCTCTTCCCCTGGCCTCTGCGTTAGGTAAAACAGGCATTATTGTGGGCCCCCCCCAGCTTGGTGGAAGGGCCAGTGGAGGCCCGGGGGGGCCCCCAGAGATCACGGGTCCCGGGAGGGGCCTGTCATTAAACCGGAGGGGGTGCTTGGTGCCCCCCTCCTGCCCTAAGTTGTTTTTGCTGGCTTTAGCCCCCCTCGTGAGGGCCGGTTGAGGCCCTGGTTGGCCGCCAGTAATCACGGTCCCCGGAGGGGCCCGTCTATAAAAGAGAGGAGGTGCATGTCGCCCTCCTCTGACCCCAGAGTATAAGGGAGGCCCCCATTTTGCACATAGGAGCGCCGGGGGCCTCATTGTTCGCCTTCTACGCACTGGAGGTGCCTTCATCCAACCAGGTACTGTTTAAAGGATCAATATAGTTGCAATCCAAAGTTCTTTCTACAGACTTTTGTTTGATTCATATATTACCTACCTGCGTTTGATGTTTTTACATATGTGTATGCAAATGTTCCTTTTATGGACATGCTTGATAATATGTTTTTCTAACTTGCCATATGTTTTCTAATGTTCCTACTATGGGCATTTTATGATATTCTTATGACAAGTGCTGTGATGTAATAACGTGTTTTCCTGACTACTGCTTATGTTGCAGAATACTGAGTAACCTGTGCGTTATGTGTGACTACTGCTAGGTTGCAGAGTAACTAATGAGTAACGTTCTGACAACTGCTAAGGTAGCAGGATAGTACTGATATGTGATGTTTGATCTGATAATTGCCTTGTGTACAATACAGTATATTTTCATATAATCTGGTGTTGTGTTTCCTTTGTGGTGGGGATATTGTGTCACGTGTGTTGTGTGTGTTGTGCAAACGCTTTACACATTGCCTCTGGGTTAAGCCTGACTGCTCGTGCCAAGCTACCAAGGGGGTGAGCAGGGGTTATCTTGGACGTGTAACTCCCTTGCCCTGACTAGTGTGGGTAAGTTCTGCCTGGCTGAGGTGCATACCCTAGCCAACCAGAAACCCCATTTCTAACATTGGTCGCAGCGGTGAGGATAGGACTTGCGCTTGCACAATACAATTGTGACTCATTATTTCACTAGAAGGATTGTGTTTAGACCATCACATGTTTGGCTTCTCTTAACTTTCTCTCTTTGGTCATTTTTCCTGTTTTCAGTTCTCACGCTTGGGTATTGTGGTTGTCACATTTGAGTTATTTGTACGTTTTCAAGATGGGGCTTACCTTTGATTTAGAGGACCTGCCGTTTTACACACAGGAGGAATTAGAGGGGTTCTGTAGAGAGAGAGGGCTGCCTGTAGAAGGGGACCTCAGGAGATCTCTGAATTTCTTTGAAAGGTTTGTGACATATACCCAGGGAGGGAGTGTGCTTAGGGAGTACCCAGAGGATCCTGAGTGTAGCGAGGGTTCCCAATGGGAGGGCTCCCAGACCTCATCCCTAGAGAGTGGTAGAGAGACTGATCAGGAGGGTGAGAATGACTGGTTGGGGACGCCAGTTGACAGGGAAGGCCCCAGTGATAGGGAGTCCCTTGCTGGGTCCAGTGTAAGAAGCAGGGTTACCTCTCATTCCTTGACGCCTGATGAGCTAAGAGATAGGCGGGAAGAGAGGGACCTGAAGTTGCAGTTAGTGCGCCTAGCTGTTGAGGAGAGAAGGGCTGAGGTAGAGAAAGCCTTAGTACAGGAGAGAATGGCAGAGGCAGAGAGGGCCTTTGCCAGAGAAAGACTCGCTCTAGAGCGCAGTCTGAAGGTTCGGGACTCACCAGCGCTGCAGGTGGAGTCCAGTGGTGGCAGCAATGTAGAGTGCTGTAGCAAAGATGTTCCTCACATACCCATAGATCTGGTACCTAGGTTCCAAGAGGGGGGTGACATACGTCAGTGGTTAAAGGAATATGAGAGGGCTCTGGTAGAGCGCAGGATCCCTGAGAAGGACTGGGGAACTGGCCTAGGGAGCTTTATTCCTGAGGAGGGGAGGGATGCCCTACTGACTCTAGAAGAGAGTGACAGGGTTGGGTACTCCGCTGTAAAGAATGCACTGATTGTGAAGTATGGTTTTTCCCCTGAGGAATACAGAAAAAGGTTTAGGGGTGGTAAGAAACTGTCCCACCAGTCTTGGGAGGAGTTTGTGGAGGATTGCTGAATTGCACTAGATGGATAGGGTAGCACAGTAAACAATTTTGAAGGGCTGTTTAATCTGATTGTCAGAGAGCACCTGCTTCGTTGTTGTTTTTCAGAGTTACGCCAACACTTGTCAGTGTGTGAGCTCTCTGACCCCAGGGAGCTTGCAAAGGAGGCAGAATTCTGGTTGCGTACCAGAGGGTCTGGTGTGGCATTAGGGGGTGTTCCTAATGAGAGTGGTCTAGGTGTTTCCCAACCAGGTGGGGTGGAAAAGGAATGGAGTGTCCCAGGTAGGTCCCAGTGGACTGGGGTGGGTGAGGGACCCCATGTCCCGTCTCAGAGGAGAGAGAATGGGGCTGGGCTGAGGCCCAAGGTGCCCGAGATCCCGTCCCAGGTCCTGGAAGGTTCCATGAGTGAATGCCAGGAGGTGAGCCTAGCGTGTGCCGTAGGGCCAGCTGTTCAGAAGGATCCCATTTTGTCATTAGGACTTGGGCGGTTGGCTGGTGATAGCGTTCCGCCGGTCCTGGTGTATGGTAGTCTCGCTCTACAGCGGAGGAGACGGAAATTCAGGCATAGGGTTGAGAGGGGGCTGCGGGCCCCAGTGTAGAACCTGGAGGGTCAGGGGTCAGCTCTGAGAGCAGAGCCCCCGAGGAATGACCTTGGTGAGACCATTTCTGGGCTGGGGGGGGATCCAGACTCTGTCAGATGGGCAGAGGTCAAGAGACCTGCGCCAGCCAGACTCTTGTGTGGCCCTTGGGGAAGGTGTTTCCCTGGTGGGGGGTAGGTGTGCCCCCCAGGAAGCCCTGGTGCGCCAGGCAATGATTCAACCCCAGGGTGGTGACTCTGGGTTGGATGATCAAGTTCAGGGGGTAAACTCTGACCTGATGGGGAGTAGATGTGCTCCCCAGGAAGTCCTGGTGTGCCAGGCAGTGGTTCAATGGCAGGGTAGTGACTCTGGGTTGGATTGCCAGATTCAGGGGGTAAGTTCTGATCTGGTAGGGGGTAGGTGTGCTCCCAAGGAAGTCCGGGTTCGCTGGCCAATGGTCCAGTCTAAGGGTGTCGTCCCTGAACTAGATAGACCGGTTCAGGGGGTAAACTCTGACCTCGTTGGGGGGGCGGTTAGTGTGCTCACCTCCACGTGTGAAACTTCTGGTGGCTTCTCCCGAGGTGGGGAGATGCAGGACTCTGGATGTGGGGTTCAGGGAGGGGGAAGCCCGCCCCGGACCCCGGAGCAACACAAGGGTGTCGTCCCGAGGTTGGGTGGTCAGTCGCCAGGTAGTGACCCTTGGCTGGCGAGAGTTGTGCAGGGCTGCTGTACCCAGCACCCTGGCAAGTGTGGATTCTGGTGATACCCCTCCTAGGAGAGGAGGGCGGGATCCTAGAAGGAGAGGTAGAGGGAGGAGAGCCTCGCCTCTAGCCCCGGTAGAACCTATGGGTGCGGACCCTAGGTTGGTGGATCAGTGGCAGGTTAGAGCCCCTGAACTGATTGGAAATGGAGTGGAGACAGGTTGCTTTGCACCTGGTGCTACCACCCCCCACTCGTCATGGTTTCAGCGACCAGAGGCTCCTAGATGGCCTGGGGCCTGGTTCTGGCCATTGGCAGCTAGAGAATCCCCGTGGGTTGGTCTAGGCTGCCTGGGAAGCATTGATAGAGAGATCCAAGTGGAGTCAGGAAGGCGTAGAACTAGAACATGCCCCTGCTGTTGTGGGCCTGGGTCCTTGTTCTATCGCCCCAATCAGGGAAGTATATCAAGGTATTGATTGTTCTCCCCTGGCTTTTGGCTGGTAGGGGGTTGTGTTGGACTTTTTGCCTTACGCGGGTCATCCCCAGTCTTTTTGCCTCCTTCCTCCTGGTTTTTCTGACCTCCTGCTGTTGGCTCTAGGACTCTGAGCACTTTATCACTGCTGACCAGTGCTAAAGTGCAGGTGCTCTCCCATCTAAAGTTGGTATGATTGGTTAATACCTCATTGGCATATTTAATTTACCTATAAGTCCCTTGTACAGTGGTATCTCTATACCCAGGGCCTGTAAATTAAATACTACTAGTGGGCCTGCAGCGCTGCTTGTGCCACCCACTGACGTAGACTTTCAAACCTGTCGCAAGCCTGCTAGCGCAGGGCCTGTGTGCGCAGTTTTCTGCCACAGGGACCTAGCATCTAAACTTACTTGCCAGGCCCAGAACTCCCCTTTTACAACATGTAAGTCACCCCTAAGGTACGCCCTAGCTAGCCCTATGGGCAGGGTGCCATGTATGTAGAAAGGCAGGACATGTGCCAAGTTGCGTGGCCTGTCTTGTAGTGACAAACAGCCTGACTGGTGTCTCACTGCTGTGAGTGCTGCCTTCTCATAGGATTGCATTAGAAATGCCCTGCCTTATGTGTAAGGGGTATTGTCTGGTTTATGAGGGGTAGCGTAGGCGTGTTTGGTATGGTTGTAATGGTGATAATAAATGCT
The DNA here is from genome assembly GCF_031143425.1 of Pleurodeles waltl. Classification (NCBI taxonomy): domain Eukaryota; kingdom Metazoa; phylum Chordata; class Amphibia; order Caudata; family Salamandridae; genus Pleurodeles; species Pleurodeles waltl. The sequence goes on from NC_090445.1 coordinate 474,268,996, forward strand.
GCTTCCTGGTGTGGGTGTATTTTTTATTACTATAACAGAAATGCTACTTCTAGAAAGTGCGCATTTATCTGTGCTTATGACTCTGGTGTTTTGCAGCTTGACTCCAATCCACGTCTGGGCAGAGTGACAGTTGGGGCTTTGTGCATACTTTTCAGACAGCCTTTACACAGGGAGGGTGGAGGTGTCACAGAGGTGCATCTGCATACTGAATAGTCTTCCTGGGCTGAGAGAAGGGAGACGCAGGGCACACCTGCATTTGTAAAGACTGTGCCCTGGCCTCACACAATAGAGTCGTTAACCCCCCACTGATGTTTGGAGCCTGTGCTGAAAGGAGAGAGGGGGCACTCCCAGAACCAGTTGTAACTGGCTGGAACCTCCTCTCCCTACCATTGTAAAACACTGTAAGAACTGACTATAAGTACAGGGGAATTTTCGCCACAATTTGGAGACTCTTGGAATCATCTTGGAACTGGACACCAAAGGCTGAAAGGACTCACCAGGAACCGCCATGGACTGCTGCTGCTGTGTTGACCTGTGACCTGCCTGGTCACTGTGAAGAACTTGCCACTTGCTGCCTTTCCCTTGTGCTGGCCTGTAGCTGGGACCTCCACCTGAGGACCTTGTCTTAAGATTCTGCTCTCCAGGGGCAGGGTGCTGTGGCCCCTGACCCCTGCATCCATTTCTTCACAAGGGGTGCTTCTCCGTGGTTGCGGCTGCCATAGCGCTGATTGCAGCGCGCTTATGGAGCCTTGGGAGCTCGTAGGCTCCTTGCTACATTGTGCCCCTTTAAATAAGGTCACCGCAGCAGCCCGGGAAGCTGGAAGAACACTCGCGCACCACAATGGGTGCAGGCGAGTGTCTGCTCGGGTCCCAGGAGGGGTCTGATCTTCTTGTGGCTTCACGGCAGGACCAGGGGAAGGCACGGGGAGTGCCCCCTTCCCCCTGGCCTCTGCGTTAGGAGCAGGGCGCTCCTTTTCTGCTGTTAGGTAAAACGGGCATTATTGTGCCCCCCTCCAGCTTGGTGGAAGGGCCAGTGGAGGCCAGGGGGGGCCCCCAGAGATCACGGGTCCCGGGAGGGGCCTGTCATTAAACTGGAGGGGGTGCGTGGTGCCCCCCTACTGCCCTAAGTTGTTTTTGCTGGCTTTGGCCCCCCTTGTGAGGGATTGGTTGAGGCCCTGGGTGGCCCCCAGTAATCACGGTCCCCGGTGGGGCCATTCTATAAAAGAGAGGAGGTGCATGTCGCCCTCCTCTGACCCCAGAGTTTAAGGGAGGCCCCCGTTTTGCGCATAGGAGCGCCGGGGGCCCCATTGTTCGCCTTCTAGGCACTGGAGGTGCCTTCATCCAACCAGGTACTGTTTAAAGGACCAATATAGTTGCAATCCAAAGTTCTTTCTACAGACTTTTGTTTGATTCATATATTACCTACCTGTGTTTGATGTTTTTACATATGTGTATGCAAATGTTCCTTTTATGGACATGCTTGCTAATATGTTTTTCTAACTTGCCATATGTTTTCTAATGTTCCTACTACGGGCATTTTATGATATTCTTATGACAAGTGCTGTGATGTAATAACGTGTTTTCCTGACTACTGCTTATGTTGCAGAATACTGAGTAACCTGTGTGTTATGTGTGACTACTGCTAAGTTGCAGAGTAACTAATGTGTAACGTTCTTACAACTGCTAAGGTAGCAGGATAGTACTGATATGTGATGTTTGGTCCGATAATTGCCTTGTGTACAATACAGTATATTTTCATATAATCTGGTGTTGTGTTTCCTTTGTGGTGGGGATATTACGTCACGTGTGTTGTGTGTGTTGTGTAAACGCTTTACACATTGCCTCTGGCTTAAGCCTGACTGCTCGTGCCAAGCTACCAAGGGGGTGAGCAGGGGTTGTCTTTGACGTGTAACTCCCTTGTCCTGACTAGAGTGGGTAAGTTCTGCCTGGCTGAGGTGCATACCCTAGCCAACCAGAAACCCCATTTCTAACAGTGAGGGTGGGGGGGTTTGGGGTAGTTTTGGGAGGAGAGGTTGTGTTTAGGGGTGCATGGGGTGTTTTAGGGCTCAGTGCTTGGGGTAGTTTGGGGAATTTAGGGCTCAGGGTGGGGGTCTTGGGGTATATTCAAGGGCAGGGGGCCCAGGGTAATTTTGTGGATTTGAGCCTCAGGGTGGCAGGGTATTTTTAAGGGCGGGCTTGGAGGTCAGGGTACTTTTTTAGGTTTAGGGCTGAGGACAGGGGGATGGGGTGGTTTTAAGACCAGGGGTAGGTTGCATTGCAGGACAGGGGTGTCTGGTGTTAAGGCACAGGGTGGGCGAATTTACCACACATATTTCTTTACCAAATATGCTTTCCCAATGAAATTCATTGTAAACGCATGCATGGTAAATGCATGGGTGATAAAGATGCAGTTGTGGTTCCAACCACTTTGATCAGGCATGCGTTGTTTAGGCATGCGTGGTTTGACACCAGAGCTTATTGTTAAAACATTTTATAAAAAATACATGGAGTAAGCTGACTGGTGTCTGCCGAAAATCTCAAGGGGAGGGGCAGCCAGGGACAGTGATAGGGACAGGGGGTATTCATTTTTTTTTTAAAGACGTACCTGTTCCTCTTGCCACCTGCCGCATTGCTCCTCAGCTCTTCTTCTAGTGTCCCAGCATTCACTGGGACATAAGCACAGGCTCCCCAGCAATCCTGGCACTGCTCTCATGCTAAACTTAGCAAGATAGCAGTGTCAGGATTGGTCTGAGCAGCTTGGTCTGCAGATCAGATACTGCCCTGAGGTCTGTGCACTGAGAAACCTAAGTGTGCATGTGTATTTGGCCAGCCTGACCGCCGGCCAAGCATACATGCGCACATAGTGCACAGATTCCACTCCCACCTCCTGTGGCCCAGCCCGCCCCTCCCTGCACCTGCTGTTGGCTGAGTCAGCATTTTAACTATAAAATAATGAAATATCATTTTATCTTTCAGCTCCTGGCTTTTCCAGGGGGGCCACACTCCTTAACCGTTGCGCAGGAGCCACCCCTGAGTAAGCTTCAGCTCAACCCAGAGAAGTAATAGTATGTGACCTCATTTTATTGGCTGTTAATGCATCATTCTGCCTTCTGTGAAGTGTGTGCACTGAAAAGCACGAGGGATTATTTTACATCTCAAAACGACAGAGAATCATCACATATTACGTTATTTATCTCATGAATTAATTGCATACAGAAAGCAATCTTATTTTTCAAAGTGGTGTGATTTTTTAAAAATGTTTTAGCCGGGACTCATCTGCATGTATTTCCTGTCTGTCTTACCCATTGTTGTTTCATCTATGTCTCTTACCTATTGTTTTTCCTTGTATTCGTATTTCTAATTTGTCCTTCTACTAATTTTCCATTTTGTGGTGATAAAAATGAGAGTGAACAACGATGATCTGTTCAATGAAGTTGGATCTTTATTAGCCACAATCATTGACCACTCCGACTGCTCTCTACAACTGTCCCCTCTGGAATGCCCTCCAAAGATCTCTCATTCCATGTATAGCAGGGAATGTAGAATGCATGAGATCACCACACAATGCTTTCAGCATCTTTATTGTATCCAGTGTTCTTTCTCTTCAATGTTTCAGTTTAAAAAAATGCTTTTTCAGAGCCGAAAGGACTGGCTCTACAGAGCTAACACATGCAAATAATAGACATCCACAATGCTGTTTACATTTGTCAGCACAATAAAGCCAGACCAATTGTCTTTGTCAATAAGATAGAGTGGTTCAATCAGTCTGCTGTAAAATTCGAACTTCAGGTGATAAATGTCGAAACATGATGTGAGAGCTCAACCTTTCATCTTTCTGATGGTGACTATACAAAGTAACTCATAAATAGCACCTACTCCTTATAGGTCTTTCTGTTTTAGTAACCGTTCTTTACTGAACTATGATACCGCTTGTGGCATTTACTCTGGTGGCAGCCCCTCCTGAACTCATAGCATCATTTCATGTCTGATGAGCCTGCTTCAAAAATTACCAAATGGCCCAGCCTTGTTCAAATTGTAACTACCTTCCTAGAGCTTAAGGCTCTGTAACCGCCCCAAACTACTCAGCCATCAAGTCTTGCATTAAAATCTCTTGATATTATTAAACTTGCCTTCTGTGCTACTGGAAGCACTCTCCTCACCGGCCCAATTTAAAGCTTTGTACTGAAATTCAACACAAGGCATTTGTTACAACAAAAGGCGTGAGAAACTGCGAAAAGTCATCCCCTTTTATTATATTTTTTTTAGAAAATTAAGGCCTTAATGCCACATTTTATGAAAATAATATACTGTGATTTAAAAACATGATGTGGCAATATCTGAAACGTAGATTTTGATGATAAAACAACGAGCAAAAATTAATGTGTAAAAATGAACACTTTACAATATGATCATCGTTTGATTTGTGGATATTATTTGTACTACTATAACTACTGTATTAGTCAGTATTTGATGAGTTTTCTAATTCCACGAAGGTAGTTGTTAAAAGATAAGTCAGCAATTTTTTGCTGAAAAATAAACAACATATTTTGTCATATATTGTGCCGTAAAAGTAACGTGCCTGGAAAACGTTACGACTGAATGAAAATTAGTTAAAAAAAACACCAATGCAATTTCAGGAAACAGCGGCTGTTGACATTTGCCAAACTCTGGTGGGGAATCTTACCAAAAAAAGGTAAATCTTTGTGAGTAATCCGAACAAGTAATAAATATATTAACGCAGTGTACTTCGAGTGGAAGCAAAAAAAACAATAACAAATCTGTTTGACACCTGTTGGCAGTGGCTAAGGTACAGCCACACCCCATAGAGTATTGTTTTTTTAATTCCATATTTGTACTTTCTGTTAAGCATTCAAAACAGATAAGCATCAATGCTTTGGCTCTTGCATACACTGCTGGAAAAGTAGAAGTTAAAAGGCAGAAGCTGAAAAGCAGAGGGAGAGCAACACTCGTCAACATGTTTAAGTGAATATGAGGGTCGTGTTTGCTGGGCAACTCAGACCCTGTCAGTATGTACTCTGCACCATCCACTTGTAGAAACTTCAGAAAATATTACGGCCCGTATTTATACTTTTTTAGCGCCGCATTTGCGTCACTTTTTGATGCAAAAGCGGCGCAAACTTGCAAAATACAATTGGCCCATATTTATACTTTTTGACGCAAAACTGCGCTAACGCAGTTTTGCGCCAAAACAATTAGCGCCGGCTAACGCCATTCTGAAGCGCCATGCGGGTGCCGTATTTATTGAATGGTGTTAGCCGGCGTTAGCCGACCGGCGCTGCCTGGTGTGTGTGAAAAAAAACCACGTACACCAGGCAGCGCCGGCGTAGGGAAAAATGGCGTTTGGGCGTCTAAAAATTGGGCAAGTCAGGCTGAGGCAAAAAAAACGTCTTAACCCGATTTGCCCCATTTTTTTACGACGCCCATCCCCCATTGAAATGACTCCTGTCTTAGCAAAGACAGGAGTCATGGTCATTGGGCATAGTGGCATGTAGGGGGGCACAAATCAGGCCCCCCTATGCCACAAAAAAATAAAAAATAAAATACTTACCACAACTTACCTTCTCTTCCCTGGGGTGGGTCCCTCCATCCTTGGGTGTCCTCCTGGGGTGGGCAAGGGTGGCAGGGGGTGTCCCTGGGGGCTTGGGAGGGCACCTCTGGGCTCACAGGTCCCTTAACGCCTGCCCTGACCCAGGCGCTAAAATCCGGCGCAAATGCGATTTTTTTAGACCCGCCCACTCCCGGGCGTCATTTTTGCCCGGGAGTATAAATCCGACGCAATAGCATCGCAGTCATTTTTTTAGACGGGAACGCCTACCTTGCATATCATTAACGCAAGGAAGGTGTTCACGCAAAAAAATGACGCTAACTCCATGAACTTTGGCGCTAGACGCGTCTAACGCCAAAGTATAAATATGGAGTTAGTTTTGCGTCGAATTTGCGTCGAAAAAAACAACGTAAATTCGGCGCAAATGGAGTATAAATATGCCCCAATTGTATTTTGTAAGTTTGCGCCGTTTTTGCGTCAAAAAGTGGCGCAAATGCGGCGCTAAAAAAGTATAAATACGGGCCTACATTTTATAGCTTGGTTGGCAGGTGTCATTAGGTGATAAGCATTAAAGACTATTTCATGAGTGTGTTTGGACGGTCTCCTGCTCTCAGTTTCTGAAAAATGTAGTGGCAAATGTTGCAATCTAAAAGGATCACTTTATTTTTCTGGGGGGTTTGAGAATTATACATTCTATAATTTTCCGGGTAATGCAGTGACACATTGTGCTTCTTAAAACTTACAGGTTCAGTACCAGTAGGCAGAACACAGGAGCTATTTAACAACTATCATTCACTTTTTTTCATGTTATTCACATGAGAGTTACTGTGAAATGTTACAAAAATGGTGTTAATATCAATTATAGTTTCCTAAATGTCCATTTAGCAGGTGAGTGTCTGTTGCCATTATGTCTATTCCTCACCTCGTTACTAGATTATATGATGCTCAGTACAACACTCAAGCCAAATTCCATTATTTCCAGTAACTAAAGAATTGCAAGTTTTCATTATATCCAGTTAGAATACCTATGTCGGTTTCCATTAAACCAATTAGAACATAATTTCTAGTTGTTATGATGCTCATTTAAGACAGTGCCAGTTTCCATTATGACGAGGTAATACATCTTGTCCACTTTCAATGCCATCCATTTTGAGCGTATCAGTGCCAGTTTCCATCTTGATCTTATGTCAGTTCAGTGACGATTTTCATTATGACCAGTTTGCACATCATTGACAGTTTCCAGTACACGATTTTAGCACATCATTATCAGATTTTTATTATGGCAAATTAGGACATTATGGCTAGCTTCCATCATTCCCAGGTAGCTCATCATCACCTGTTTCTGTCATGGCCATTCAGCATACTCTTCCTCAAATCTAAACAAAGATGAAATTAAGTATCCTTTTTTTCAACAATCAGTCATGATTTGTAAAGCACGGCTAATCACCCGGAAGGGTATCCAGGTGCTTGCAGGTCCTAGAGAAAGCAGTGAAAATGTGGGAAAAGCAAGGAGAAGGCACACAAAAATGGGGGAAAACCAAGAAGAAAGCAGTGAGAATGAGGCAGAATCAAGGAGAGGGCACACACATAATGGGGGGAAAAGCAAGGGGAAAACAGTGAGAACAAGGAAAAGCAAGGAGAAGCACTCAAAGAACATGGGAAAAAGCAAGGAGACTACAGGAGCAAGAGTGATGCAGCAGCACTGGGACAGCAGGACCTGGGACCTTCTCCTACCCATCTGAAATGTATAACCTACACTCAATGACCTCTTGGCTAGACTTTCATAATGCCAAACTAGTTGAGATAATCCAAGCTGCGCTCACCCACCTCAAGAATATTCTAAATCCCACTACCAGACTTATATTTCAACAAGAAACTCTGAGTACTTCAAATGTTTACCTCTCAATTTTGTGAGCATTTTTTATGTTCTTTATCTTTACACAATGGCACTGACTGTAATTGATTTAAAATAATGGATTTATCTATCACCATTGCGTCCCAGGATATTATCTCATTTTGGAAAGATGCTTTCAAGTAGCCTTACGCATCTTAGTGTATGTGTAAATCATAGACTAGATGTGCGCCATGCTTAGTATCTCCATAACAAAGTGAATTGACTGTTGAGTAAGTACAATATATCTGCTAATTTAAACTAAGGTTTAAGATTCACCTCAATTAGCTTAACGAAATTGGTTTATAATTGCCGAGAAATTATTATTATATATTATTGCGATGACAAATTAGAATCTCCAGGCTAACTCGTTATTCAACACTCAGATGAGAAAGGCTAACTGTTGAGCTGAAACACGTTGGTCTGTAAACTGGAGGAATAAATCCTGTGTTATTATCATTCCCTCGAAGAGGCCATCTTTCTTACTGCTTCCAAGTAATCCCGATATATGTGTATATGAGTGTATTCATAATAATTTACCTTAGCATAAATACACATTGAGTCAGGTTACGTACATATGTAAATGTTCTATAATACATTATAGTTTTATTTTACATGTGTGTATATACATATGCTTATATACAGACAAATATTAATGAATAGTGTTAGATGTGATTAATGTCTAAAGTATCAGCAAAAATTAAACTTAAAAAATATTTTTTTTACCGCATCACCCCATTCTGAACACCTGCCCTTTAAAGCAAGAATCACATTTAAAACTTATTGCCTACGCTGTTTAGTAAAACATCGGAACAAAACAATCTTTAAATCAAAATTACGTAATATATCATGAGGACTAAGAGGACCGAAAAACCGAAACTCTGAATAAACGCATTGCCGGAGTGCACAAGCTCCTGGTCAGTCCTTCCCACAAGCCACAGAAGCCTTCTGCAAATGTCTTCATGGTGACCTAAGAACAAAGCCATCTCTTCTTTTCTTCTGGCGGTATCTAAAAGAAACCTCTTGCAGCTATATCTAAAGTAAGAACATGTTCACTATGTACCACCTTTCAATCTTAATTTTCTCTTGTGGTGTTACACTGTCCCTATTTTACACATCCCAAACCCTTCCCTAGGATTTGTACAATAGATCTGTTTATTATTTTAATGTCTAATAAGGTATCTGGTCTTTATTGTGTATAGTGTCCTAATCCTTTCGGTACTTTATAAACCTGTTCAACAACGAATAAATAAATACAATCATGGTGATAACATACAGGCAGTAAATACTTGCCAGGGCCCTGATGTCTAGTTAGCACATAGGGGCATATTTATACTCCATTTGTGCCAAATTTGCGTAAAAATTTTTATGCAAATTTGGAGCAAAACTACATATTTATATTTTGACGTTAGACACATCTAACATCAAAATATTGGAGTTTGCACCATTTATTGTATGAGTGCACCTAACTTGCGTCAATGAGATGCAAGGTAGGCATTCCCATCTAAAAAATGGCGCTAGCCCCATATTTATCCCCCGGTGCTAAAATTATGTACGAGTGGGAGGAGGGGCTAAATAATGGTGCAAAGCTTACTTTGCACCATTATCTGACACCTGGGTCAGACCAGGTGTTGGGGGAACTGTGGACCCATTTCCATGGTTAAACACCATGAAATGGGTCCACAGGTGCCCTCCTCAAGCTACAGGAACACCCCCACCAACACCAGAGGGACACCGGAGGATGGGGGACCCCATTCCGGGTAAGTAGGGTAAGTATAGGTCAATATTTTCTTTTTAATAAAAGTGCCAACGGGTCCGAACTTGGGGCCCCTTGCATGGCACAGGGTGCAAAGGCCATGCCCATGGGACACTGGTCCCCTGTGCTGGCCATTGGGGTGGTGGGCATGACTCCTGTCTTTTCTATGACAGGAGTCATGTGGTATGCATGGTTTTGCATTAGAAAATGACACTAGGCTGGTTAGAGGCATTCTTTTTGCCTCTAGCCAGCCTAACATCATTTTTTGGTGCAAAACCCCTTTCTCGCAGACTGCCACCCCCACCCGGCTAATGTCATTTTTTTTTTACACTATCCCACCCTTTGCACCAGCTTGCACCATTCCATAAATATGGCGCCCGACTGGCACTCAAGAATGGAGCAAGTCTGTGTTAAACCTTTTGATGCAAAACTGTGTTAGTGCAGTTTTGCATCAAAAAGTGTAAATATGCCCCATCATTTGAAGTTTCCTCATGGTCATGGTCCATAATGCCCAATTGGCACGTTATTAATAACTTCTATTATGCCTAGTAAGCACTGGGCTGGCCACTGGTTTCTTTATTCTGTTAGCATAACAGCGAACGTATTCATTATGTCCAGGTGGCACATCTGTTGTAGTTGAAGGACAGGGTCTTTATAAGAGCCTGGGGCCACATAGGTACTTGCTAAGGTGTTTATTTCATTTTAGACCCTTAGGTTACAACAACGGCTTGTACGTCATGTCAGCGCTCCATCCTCCTGCGTCTATCTCTTGGCTTCCACTGCACACTACACACCAACATTCTATTACGTCATTCATTCTCAGCATTCCAGACAGAAACTCAGACATACACGGAATGGTGACACACAGGATACTACAACACCATTGTCAGTTTCCATTGCGGACACTTATCACGTCATGCATGATTTTCATAATAGCCATTTAGGACGTAAATGACATTTCTGCTAAGTCCACCTATTTTGCCTAGTTTGGATATTAATGTTTTTTAACTATATCATTGCCAGTTTCTGTTATACCAGGTTTGCAAATAAATAAGAATGTATCTTTCTTTTATGCTCATATTACACAGCATTAAAACATTTCAGTGTACCTAATTAATACACGTTAGCCCCACGAGCCCTTTCTATTCTGCCAGTTTATATCATGACTAGCTGACATATTGTTGCTAGTTTTCATTTACCACATTTAATCTATTGTAGCCACTTTCAATATGTCCCATTAGCAAACCATTATGAATTTTCATTATGACCAGTTAGTACATAATTGTCATATTTTATCATTCATAGACTACATGTTTTAATATGCATAGGTTGCACCTCATTGGTATCTGTTTGTATGGCCATTCCACCAATCTTCCTAGGCTTTCATAAAATTGAAGAAGCACATCATTTTTAGTTTCAATCTTGCAGAGATATCATATCATCCACAGTTTCCAATACACACTGTTAGCACAACATTGACAATTTACAATATGCATTGTTTGCATAGGATTTACAGATTCCTTTAAGCCCAGTTTGCACCTGATATCAAGTTTCGGTTTTGCCCAGGAAGCATATCATTATGAATATATCTTGTGGACATTGAGGATATCATTCAAAAGTTCCATAACAACCAAGTAGCTTAAAATTGCTATATTCAATGATGCATAGATATCATAACTTTAAAGCTCTCCATTATGCAGGTAGCCTGCCATTTACAGTTTCTACTCAAGCCGAGTTAACAAATCTTTGAAACTTTTATTTATGCCCCCTTAGCAAATCCTAACAGTATACATTTTTCACTGTTCAAAAAAATGTTTACTTTTCAATTTTGAAGAGTAAGGGATCATGACCAGTTTTCACTCAGTCAAGTTAGTAAACAACTCACCTTTCTGTCTCATCTCCCCGTGCTGTGTTGTAATGGGAATATTAAATTACACTTCCTCTAATATCTGGGAGTGAGATTAGGTTGGGGGGTGCATCACAATCCTGCAGCCAACTCATCTGAAGAATAGCCACCTCCAGGCCAGAGTTAGCTGGCACTCACCACAGCAACCAGCTCAGATGCATGGCCATATTAGGAACAGATATATAGAGAACAGAATTCTGGGGTAGTCAGAGCCACTGCTGAATAATATATAATTAAGCAGTTGCTTTGGGGTTCCACAGCAGGGTATGAGGGAAATGTATAGATAACCTATAGGTAATCCCATTCCTCTGGTTCTCCCTTCCTGCTTATATTAGGACTGTAACTCGATTGCCACTTCTGTAGTATATAATTCATTTTTTGTCAAGCCTACTTTCTTTTGTGTCCCATAAAAAAGGTATGCTACCCATGACTACTCTTGGTTCCAACTATGCTAGTGCAACACCGAAGCTGCAGAGCAAAAATGCTTGCCGGTAGACAAAAGGGTGGGACTAGAAGAGAGAATCGGAATAATAGGTAAGCGATGAAGGCAATAAGGGCCAGATGTGCAGACGTTAGTCTTTGTGATTTCAAAATAGCAAATTTTTGTGATTCACTGTTTGGTAATCGCAAACACATATGTACGGAAGAGTCTTTGCCACTTTTTGCGATTCCCAGTGGGTCGCAAACAGACCTACCTCATTAATATTCATGAGGTAGATCACAATTTATGACCCATTGGGAATGGCAAAAATCACAGGCATGGTGGCCTGCTGGGGTCAGCAGACCACCATGTCTGTGACTGCTTTTTAATAAAGCATTTTTTTTTTAATGTAGCTCGTTTTCCTTAAAGGAAAACTAAACATGTTTCAAAAAGAAAGAATGAAAAGTTTTCTTTTCATTTTTTAAAAGTAGACAGTGGTCTGTGGGACCACTGCCTGCCCTGAAACATATTTTTACATACATTCTCAAAGGGTAAGGGGGCCTTGTAGGACCCCTTCCCCGCTTCCCATTTGAGAAAGAGTTACCACCTCGTTCAAGGAGTCAGTAAAATACAAATGATTTTAGACCACGTTTTGTTCGCAAAACATTCATACATAGCACTGCAATTTGGTATTAGGAAGACATGCTCTAAACACACCCCTTCCTAATACCAAATCACAAGCCCTATTTGTGATCTGATAACCTAGGGCCACTGTACATAAAAAATGCATTTTAGCAGTTGCAAGCGGCCAGATTTTGTGAATTACTTCCTTATCTCCTTATCTCATTCCAGACTTTACATTTTAGGACATATAGAGTCTCAGCTGTTTAGGCAATGAGAGACTGCCACAATCCCCTGCACTAGTTACGGATACCAAACACTGCATAAGAGAAGACACCTCACCAAAAGACATTGACGAACCAATAGCCCAAAAAACAAAAGGAGGGAAGGAGGCCAAGAGCAGCACCTTCAGTAATGGGCATGTACTAAATGACACCTCCCCCCATGAGTTAACTGAAGCAGTACTTTGAGCAAAACATTATTCCTGAACTCAAACAAGACCACCCAAACAGACACCCCTACAGGTCTGGTTCTAAAAGAAGAAACTCCATTGCAAGTTGGGCAGGGATCCAGTGCTGGAAGAAGAGAAGCATGTGGGCCTAGGTGAAACTAAGCTCAGAGCACCATAGGGACTGTTCAGAACCTCTATGAGAAGACAGAGAGAAGACAACCAAGAAGGTGCCACTTCTTCAAAAGATGACAGACACCAGTGTGCCCCAAATAAGATACCAGAACCAGCACACTATATGCTGTTCCACATTGGATGCAATGCCAACCACATGTTAAGGGTCAACCAAAGGACATCTGCAATTGCCAGAGGCAAGGATGCACTCCCCATGTTTGCATGAAACAGGCGGCAATGAAATACGGAACCAGGGGCAGCTCCCACCCAATAGCATCTAATTGGAAACCTAGAGATTCCAGAAACAACACACTTCCAGAGCATCCATATTCTTCATGGTCACAGAACAGGGAGGTGAACAGCCAATCCAAATAATGAAAGACTGATGTGCAACACTATGTCCAGGGCAAACACCATGGAGAACACCCTAGAGCTGCACACAGAGAGGAGGAAATTGAACAGGGCGTCCAAGGGTAAAGAAAATGGTAATAAAGAGCCAATGGAGATGGAAAGACAAATATTCATCAAGGACATAGCTGACAAACTTGCCACACAGGAACAAAGTATTCATGCCTTAAAGAGGACCTTGTGAATAGGATCAACTGCACTGATAGAGATAACCTCCTAAGTTTAGCAACAGAGTCAAGCTGGAGCTAGAAGATAGTAACGAAAACAATCAAATCTGGAACTAGAACCAGTACCTCCCAATAAGGCAGCGACCACTAAAGGCCAGCCCTACCTGACACATGGAAGGAGAACATGGAGAAGAATGACCAGTGAAACAAGTGTTTGAAGCGTCCCAGCAGAATACCTGGAAGCCAGATCCCAATGCAAATCTCCAAACTCACAGGCCTGCGCCAGGGCCATGCCAGCTGAGGTCTGAACACATCCCCTGTAAGCAGCAAGGTAGGAAGCCTACCAAGAATATCCTGACCCCAAGAGTTCCCCACTAAGGGAGAAGCAAGTGTCCATTCTAGATTAATGTTTGAGGAAGACAGCATGAATGAGAAAAACACGCTGCAAGCCACGAGGTGAAAATACCATTCGTCTGAAGACCTTCTATCAGCGAGGTATACATGCATATCTAATGTCTGGAGGACAAGGATTCAGCATGCAGTGCTGGAAATAGACAACTGCAAGAACTGCACCTGCAGCACCATTCAAGCCTACAGCCCAGCAAAGATCTTTCCTAGTCAGCAGCCTACCATCAGAGACTGGGATGTATGTGATAGCTATTCAATGTCTGCAAGTTCCAAAGCCAAGCCTGCCGAGTTCCCCAGTTACAGCAGAAGGGCATCACAAATGTAGCACCTGCAAATAAATTAACCATACCTGTGCACAGTAAATGCCACTGAGGTCTGGTTTGAACCAGGCTTTTCATGTCCCTGGTAACAGGAATCACAGCACCAACTACATTACAAACCTGCTCAAAGGGGTGCAAACAGTATTGCCTGTGTGGGGTCAGAGATCTCAACTGGATACACAAGGGATAGGAAGAAGGAAAATGTTCACTCTCCCATCACAATTCCATCCTATAAAGCAAATCACACATCCATAAAAGCACTGTCGCACATACTGTATGGCAGGACGGAACTGCGTAAACATAATTCGCACCAAGAGCTATTGCAACAACAAAGACAGGCCCACCATAAGTGTAGCTGAGATTCATGTGTACCCAGGCAGGTACTACTAAAACCCCTTCTGAAGCAAATGGGAAAGGGAGATCCTCAGACACCTAAGCCACGCAAAGCAGGGAATGGCCTAGAGGAAGGGGAAGAACAGGCAAACCCACCAATCAGGTATGTCACCCACATGCCCTGCAACAGAACTGTCAAAAGACCACGTAACCAAAGTATAGTGTAAAAGAGTACAGACAAACCCCACCAGAACCAGAATTATCTAGCACAGTAAAGGATCAGAGGCGAATGAAACGGCACACATTTCTTGTGAAATTTCGTGAAAGATGTGTGGAAGTTATGCACAATTACATGTAATGTAGTGTTCTGACATTGCACTTGAAAAATTACTGTGTAACGTAAAATGTGCACATTTCATGATATTTCACCTGCATAAATAAAATGTTGCCTGCACCTTTGGACTATAAATAACAACACATAGGGCCTGATTAAGAGTTCAGTGGATGGCTTTGCCCGTCCGCTGAACTTCCGACGGGGAGGTTGCCGCCATAGTGACTGCATCCCCGCCGGACCCATTAAGAGTTTCCCGCTAGGTTGGCAAGCAGAAACCTGAGTTTCCACCAGCTTGCCTGGTGGCAAACATCCTACATCATTGTCTCTGGCTCGTAATAGAGCCGGTGGCAATGCTCTAGGGTTCAGGGTGCACACGAACCCTCACAATGTTTACTGTCCCCTTGTGCCCCCTGCTCCCGTTCTCCACCAGCCTGACAAATATATGATACTCTCTAACAACCCAATGAGTGGTGCTTTTCTCAACATTATTTAGCAAGTGTTGGTTAACCAGGCTGATAAATGACAGAGGTGTAGGGGGAGACAGGAAGGGAGGTAACAATGTGTCAAAAGAAACTACAAGCAGAGGGGGAGCACCAGATTGTCTTGCAAAGTAGTGACTGATATTAAGGGGGAGTGTTCTAGTCGCTGCGTTGCTGTGTTTGGAAGTAGAATACATTCATTATAATCCTCACCTACCCTTACCAAAATAATGTAATCCTATGCAAAACACTTTATATCCCCGTGCTCCAGTCCCATTATCTGCTTCACTGTGGACTGTTCTGATATAGGGCTTAAAACTACTAGACAATATTTTTAAATGAAATGTCTCTGTTCACTCTGACGTGTACTTATAGGCAATGCACTGTTCCTCAATGCAAACTCTCCTAACTTGTGGCTTAAATGGCAGACTTCATTTTTCATTGTAACTGTGAATCGCTAAAAATCACACAGCAACAAAACTCATTTGAGTGATGGTTATGTCACTATTTACAACTTGTTTTTCTTTTTTCATCTCCTGCATGAAATCTTTTTCCATTACATACCCTTTTGGGACACTATGCAGAGGCGCAGCCGACCGCCTGATGCCCACGAGGAACATGACCAAGGTAATGGTGTGAGAAGACAAATGTGTTTCGTCTGCAGATCTGCTCTCAAGGACAGCAGCGCGTAGAGTGGACTGTAAATAAAGGCGTTCACAGGCAAGTTTCTTGGGCATAAACTTACCACTCATCACCCCAGGTTATTTTTTGCCATGATCAGATCCTGATATCCTCACATAGGGTTGAAACGTCAACACTCAAATAGACAGACCTCCCTTGTGTTTTTTTTACAGGAGGGCAACAACCTATGTGACTGTATATAATTTAAACAATTGTGGCTGCCCAATTTTGTGTATCAATACACCAATTACTTCAAGATACTGGAAATATATTTTTGTTTTCGCCGGCCGCACTTGGGGTGCACTTATCACGGTCTCACCTGGTCCAACACTCAAGAAGTCGTGTTTGATGATATTTATGAATAAAACCTTTGGTTGGAACTTACTACAAACACTAGTTCCCACGTCCTTGATGGATTTGTGTCAGACAGAATGATTACTGACCTTAGTGAAAGAGTTTATCACTGATTGATTCAACGCAGAATGCTCTGCTTTATTCCTTATATCTATAATGAATTTCATATGAACATTTGTGCATGTTGTAATGTTTATACCAATGTTCGCCTGAACATGTGGGTAGCCCTTATTTTCTAGGAGGAGAGTAGGTGAATTTCTGAGCTTTGCTGAGGATATCACATCCTTGTCCAACTGCCTCACTCACCCAGCCGCTGGAAATGGTTAAGAATGCAGCAGTCATTTGGCCCAGCTCCCATGGAACCTGATTCTGGGGAGGAGGTGAGCTAATTCCTGAGAAGTAGTCCAATACATCCTCATTAGATGGTGGTGGTCTTGTTTCTCTCTCTTTTACTGGGGCCTAGAGGATAACCCTTGACTGTGCATGCAAACCCCCTAAATTCCTCTCAGTCTCTTGTTTAATGTCGTGCAATTTCTCTTCAAGCTTCTTATAAGAGACTTTCAAACTAGCAATTACAGAATTATCATATCTTCATGAACCAACTTTATACCATGTAGAAAGCTTGCTCTTTATATAGTATAAAAAAACAAGGTGTACTGTGCAAAGAGTCCAGGGGTACCCTTATGAGTTGACAGGGACTAGCTCTAGCAATCCCAAGATGCTCTTTCTAAAGTGGGTAGTGTGGTCGAACAGCCTCAGGCTTATCAGAGCAGAGTTTTAGACATTTTCCATAGGCACACTGTCAATAAATGAGAAACATGACTCACAAAAGAGATCCACATCAATTTACAAAATAACAAATATCTTTATATATGTTTAGGCACCAGAATCAATATAATCAGGTAAGTACTTTTTGTAAGAAAACTCTCTACAGTTCTCAAAGCTAGACAGTGCATTTTTCAGATGTGGCAATGTTATCCTATCGAGGAAAAACAAGTAGATACAGGTATAGTACAGCGACCTACAGGACCAATCTCCTGGACTCAAGGTGGATATGGGGCAAGGTCCGAGGCCACACAAACAGGTTACTTTGAAGGGCACTGGGGTGGCTAGATGCAGAAGTGCAGAACAGTGTTGGGTTCCCAATGTTAGTCTACAGGGATCTGCCCAGTTATAAAGAGGCTGTAGGTTTGGATTGGGAGGGCAGTCAGGCAGAACCAACAAGTGGGCTCAGCTCTCATGATGCTTGGAAGCATAGGGATACCTTAGGTCCTCTTCTACATGGGCCAAGGGAGACGGGTGTATAGATGTCTTGAGGCGTCGGGTTTCTTCACTGGGAGCAGTGCTGGTTGAGGGGACCTACAGGAGGAGACTGCAGGCAGTGTCGGTGAGTCCACAGTGGGCAAGTCCAAGGTGGACTTTATCACGGGGTTGGGGCCCATGCTGTCACCATTAGTTCACTTCAACAGGGCCTAAGCAGCACAGGTGCAGTGGTGCTTCTTGGTGTTGGTTTTTAATTGATCCGTAGTCCTTACAGTTCTCTTCCAGTGCCTGCAAGATGCAGAGAAGAAGCTCTGCTGCTCCACTGGAGTTTCTGGGTCAGTCTTCCCAGACTTTTGAAGGCACAACAGCTTGCAGGATTAGACACCTTTGGTGCAATTCAACTGGAGCAGGAGACAGACCGGCAGGGCTGGGTCCAATTCAGGTCTTCCTCCCTAATCTTTGCTTATGCATCTCTTGGTGTCCATCTTCTTCACAGGTCAGCAGAAAGCTGATTTCCTGGTGCCAGGGCCCTCCTTAATATTGTATTTGGAGACGTTTCAGGGAGTGTATGGTAGTAGCCAATGGCCTACTTCACGCTGGGTTCAATACATCCCGTATGTGACTACTTCCAATGGGAAGTGGGCATACTCCTGTCCCAGAATTCCTAGTTTTGCCATAACCAATATGGCAGACTTTCAAAAGTTGTGTCTACATCAGGCAGCTCACCATAGGGGTAGGACTGGCCTCAGAGGTGGGCATGCCTCTCTGACTACTCATTTTCCTGCCTGTCCTAGTGCCAAATGGAACCTGGGGCAGGGGGTGGTCAGCATCTTTCCTTTTATAAAGGCCAGATCTGAACACCAAGGGTAGTGGGTTTCATTGAAGCCCCATGCCTTGAAATGCAGATTCGCAGGTCATCCTGTTGGGTGGGGTATGTAAACACCTCTCCCAGATCAGGCTTTGTTCTGGCTGCCCGAGAGCAATGGCCCTCACTCTTGGGGATCAGAAGCATGCCTGGTGTTGGCAGACTTCCTATAACTAGTCAGTCAGCATACCGTAATTGGTAGATTTTCAGGGGGCACCTCTAATGTGCCCTCTGGCTACATGTATGTCTAAATCCATCACTGGAATCAGTCAGGGTTTACTTATGTGAGATGTTTGATTCCAACCATCCCTATTGTTAGAAATGGGGTTTTTGGTTGGCAGTCAGGTTACCCTCTGTCCAAGCAAAAGCCCTCACTCTAGTCAGGGTAAGTCACACACTATCCAAGATTATCCTGTGCCCACCCTCTGGTAGCTTGGCACGAGCAGTCAGGCTTAACTCAGAAGGCAATGTGTAAAGTATTTGTGTAATAAATCATACAATACCACCATATAGCACCACAAAAATACACCACACAGTGTTTAGAAAAATATATAATATTTATCAGGATAATTGTAGGTCAAAAAGAATAAAGTTGCAATGGAAAATTGTAGAAATATCACGGGGAAGTGATATAAAGTGTCTTAAGTCTTTAAAAAGCAATAAAGTGTCTTTCAAGCACAGAGTACCTGGTTTCTGGTGGGAAATCTCCTCAGAGGGCCACAGGAGAAGAGATGCGTGGAAAAAGGGGTGTGTGCGTCGATTTCTCCTCAGCACACACAGACTTGCGTCGTTCTTTTCCACGCGGGGAAGTCGGGAGTCGTTTTCCGGCGCGCAGACAGTCTCTTTTTGTGGATCGCGGGGATTACCAGATGTCCTGGGTCTGTGTGTGGATTCTCCTGCTTATTTTTCGGCTGCGTGTCGTTCTACGGGGCTGCGCGTCGAAGTTTCGATCTCACGGTAGGCGTCGCGTCGATTTCTCCTTGGAAGTCGGGCGGCGTTGTCCTTGCGAGGCCGTGCGTCGAAATTTTGGTCTCACGGCAGGCGTCGCGTCGATTTCTCCTTGGAAGTCGGGCGGCGTTGTCCTTGCGAGGCCGTGCGTCAAAGTTTCGCACTCACGGTAGGCGTCGCGTCGATTTCTCCTGGAAAGTCGGGCGGCTTTGTCCTTGCGAGGTTGTGCGTCGAAGTCTCGATCGTCCCGAGGGCGTCGCATCGATCAGCGTCGGTGTGCGGCGTTTTTCTCGCCGCGAAACAAGCTGTGCGTCGAAATTTTCGGCGCACGGAGCGTCCAAGTGAAAGGAAGAAGTCTTTTTGGTCCTGAGACTTCAAGGAACAGGAGGCAAGCTCTATCCAAGCCCTTGGAGAGCACTTTCACAGCCAGACAAGAGTTCAGCAAGGCAGCAGGGCAACAGCAAGACAGCAGTCCTTTGTAGAAAGCAGACAGGTGAGTCCTTTGAGCAGCCAGGCAGTTCTTCTTGGCAGGATGTAGTTTCTGGTTCAGGTTTCTTCTCCAGCAAGTGTCTGATGAGGTAGGGCAGAGGCCCTGTTTTATACCCAAATGTGCCTTTGAAGTGGGGGAGACTTCAAAGAGTGGCTAAGAAGTGCACCAGGTCCCCTTTCAGTTTACTCCTGTCTGCCAGGGTCCCAGTAGGGGGTGTGGCAGTCCTTTGTGTGAGAGCAGACCCTCCACCCTCCCAGCCCAGGAAGACCCATTCAAAATGCAGATGTATGCAAGTGAGGCTGAGTACCCTGTGTTTGGGGTGTGTCTGAGTGAATGCACAAGGAGCTGTCAACCAAGCCCAGCCAGACGTGGATTGTAAGGCACAGAAGGATTTAAGTGCAAAGAAATGCTCACTTTCTAAAAGTGGCATTTCTAGAATAGTAATATTAAATCCGACTTCACCAGTCAGTAGGACTTTGTATTACCATTCTGGCCATACTAAATATGACCTCCCTGCTCCTTTCAGATCAGTAGCTGCCACTTCAACAGTGTATGAGGGCAGCCCTAATGTTAGCCTATGAAGGGAGCAGGCCTCTCAGTAGTGTGAAAACGAATTTAGGAGTTTTTACACTACCAGGACATATAACTACACAGGTACATGTCCTGCCTTTTACCTACACAGCACCCTGCCCTAGGGGTTACCTAGGGCACACCTTAAGGGTGACTTATATGTAGAAAAAGGGGAGTTCTAGGCTTGGCAAGTACTTTTAAATGCCAAGTCGAGGTGGCAGTGAAACTGCACACACAGGCCTTGCAATGGCAGGCCTGAGACAAGGAAAAAGGGGCTACTTAAGTGGGTGGCACAACCAGTGCTGCAGGCCCACTAGTAGCATTTAATTTACCAGCCCTATGCACATAAAGTGCACCTTACTAGGGACTTATAAGTAAATTAATAGTCCAATCAGGTAGGATTCCAGGTTACCATGTTTTAAGGGAGAGAGCATATGCACTTTAGCACTGGTTAGCAGTGGTAAAGTGCGCAGAGTCTATAAACCAGCAAAATCAGTGTCCAAAAAAATGGAGGGAGGCAGGCAAAAAGTTAGGGGTGACTACCCTAAGGCTGTCAGGTCTAACATGTGTCCCCCCCAGCTGAAAGTGGGGAGAGCTACCCGACCTCCTGGGAGCTCTCATCGCTAAGGCGGAAGTACCTGGAGAGACCATCAGCATTGGCGTGGTCAACCCCTGGGCGATGTTCCACCGTAAAGTCCATCCCCTGTAGGGAAATGGACCACCTCAAGAGTTTTGGATTCTCACCCCTCATCTGCATGAGCCATCTGAGGGGCCTGTGGTCTGTCTGAACCAGGAAGTGAGTCCCAAACAGGTAGGGTCTTAGCTTCTTCAGTGCCCAGACCACAGCAAAAGCTTCTCGTTCAATAGCACTCCACCTCTGTTCCTGTGGTAATAGCCTTCTGCTAATAAAGACTACCGGTTGATCTCTGCCCTCCTCATTCAGCTGTGCTAGGACTGCCCCTATGCCATGCTCTGAAGCGTCTGTCTGCACGATAAATTCCTGGGAGTAGTCAGGGGCCATGAGTACGGGGGCCGTGCACATGGCTTCCTTCAGGGCGTCAAAGGCTTTCTGATAAGCCTCTGTCCAATTCACCAACTTAGGTTGCTTCTTGGAAGTGAGTTCTGTCAAGGGTGTTACAATGGTACCATAGCCCTTGACAAATCGGCGGTAGTATCCTGTGAGGCCTAGAAAGGCTCTCACCTCCGTCTGTGTTCGGGGTGGTTGCCAGGCCTTGATAGTTTCAATCTTGGCCTGGAGTGGCTGCACCTTGCCACCACCCACTAGGTGTCCTAAGTACACCACGGAACCCTGCCCAATCTGGCACTTACTGGCCTTGATGGTCAGGCCTGCCTGTTGCAGGGCCTGAAGCACCTCCTTGAGGTGAAGCAGGTGTTCCTCCCAGCTGGAACTGTAGACAGCTATGTCATCCAGGTAGGCTGCACAGAAGGCATCCTTGCCAGCTAGGACCCCGTTAACCAACCGTTGGAAGGTAGCGGGGGCATTTTTCAACCCAAACGGCATCACCCGGAACTGGTAATGGCCATCCGGGGTTGAAAATGCGGATCTTTCCTTGGCCCCCTCAGTTAGGCCGATCTGCCAGTACCCTGAAGTAAGATCAAACGTACTCAGGAACTTGGCAGCGCCTAGCCTGTCCACGAGCTCATCAGCTCGGGGGATGGGGTGAGCATCAGTCCGTGTGACGGAGTTGAGACCCCGGTAGTCCACACAGAACCGGAGTTCTGGCTTCGCACCTGGGGCAGTAGCCTTAGGGACCAATACCACTGGGCTGGCCCAGGGACTACTGGATTTCTCAATGACCCCTAGAGTCAACATCTTGGAGACCTCCTCCTTGATGCTGGCCTTCACCTTATCCGACAACCTGTAAATTTTGTTTTTCACAGGGAGACTGTCACCGGTGTCAATATCATGAACACAGAGGTGGGTCAGCCCAGGAGTAAGGGAGAACAGGGGGGAGAACTGCTCCAACAGCTCATAACAGTCTCCTTTCTGATTTAGAGTCAGGGAGTCAGACAGAATGACCCCGCTTACTGACCCATCACCTTCTTGGGCAGAGAGGAGGTCGGGGAGAGGTTCACTCTCCTCTTCCGTTCCTTCATCTGTGACCAGAAGCATGTTGATCTCCGACCTCTCAAAATGAGCTTTTAGTCGGTTCACATGGAGCACCCTTAGGGGATTCCTAGGGGTTTTGAGGTCCACTAGGTAAGTGGCCTCCCCTTTCCGCTCCTTTATTTCAAATGGGCCAGACCAGCGGTCCTGGAGAGCTCTGGGCTCTACTGGCTCCATTACCCACACTTTGTCTCCAGGTTGAAACTCTACCAGGGTGGCCTTCTGGTCATACCATTGTTTCATCACCTCTTGACTGGCCTCAAGGTTATCTTGGGCTTCTTTCCAGAAGCGGGTCATCTGGTTGCGGAGGGCCAACATATAGCTGACCACATCCTGAGGGGGTGTCTTTGGAGCTTTCTCCAATCCCTCCTGGACAATGCTTAAGGGTCCCCTGACAGGGTACCCATAGAGAAGTTCAAAGGGACTGAACCCTACCCCTCTCTGGGGGACCTCTCTGTAAGCAAAGAGAAGGCATGGTAAGAGGACGTCCCACTTACGCCTCATGGCCTCAGGGAGGCCACCAATCATGCCTTTCAGGGTCTTGTTGAATCTCTCCACAAGACCGTTCGTCTGGGGGTGATAGGGTGTGGTGAACTTGTAAGTTACACCACACGCATCCCACAGAGACTTCCTGTATGCAGACATGAAGTTAGTGCCTCTGTCAGACACTATTTCCTTGGGGAATCCCACACGGGTAAATATCCCCATCAGGGTTCTGGCCACCACCGGTGCAGTTACTGTCCTTAGAGGGATTGCCTCTGGGTAACGGGTGGCATGGTCCACCAAAACCAGGATGAACCTGTTGCCTAAGGCAGTTTTGGGGTCCAAGGGACCAACAATGTCGATGCCCACCCTTTCAAAGGGGGTGCCAACGACAGGAAGTGGAATCAGGGGGGTTTTAACCCTTTTTCCTGCTTTACCACTGGCCTGGCAGGTAGGACAGGATCTGCAGAACTTGTCTGAGTGTGTCCTCATTTTGGGCCAATAAAAGTGGGTGACAAGCCTGTTAAAGGTCTTGCCCTGCCCCAAATGTCCTGCCAGGGGAATGTCGTGAGCCAGACCCAGTAGGAAGGTTCGGTAACATTGGGGGACCACCAGCATACGTGCTGCCCCAAAGCCCGGAACCTTAGGCTCACTGTAGAGGAGATCATTCTCCCAATATAGGTGGTGATCGCCAGAGGCGTCGCCGGCTGCCTGGTTTGAGGCTTGTTTCCTCAAACCTTCTAGAGTGGGACATTCTTTCTGCGCCTTGCAGAATTCCTCCCTGGTGGGTCCACCCTCAACTTGCCAGCCAGCAAGCTCAGGTAAGTCACCTAGGGCGGCGATGTCTTCCCCAGTTGGCTCGGAAGCCTCCTCCTCAGGAGCCCCGTCAGCCACTGTGGGAACAGCGGGGGCCGGTTTCCCGCACCCCTGGTCCCTCCTCCTGGCAGCTTTCTGGGCCATCGTTCCAGGCTCCAGATGCCCTTGACTTCCCTCTCGGTCAGCCATGGACCGTGTGGTCATGCAGACCCACTCAGGTAACCCTAACATCTCCAGGTGAGACCTGAGCTCCACTTCTTTCCAAGCAGTGTGCTCAAGGTCATTGCCTAACAGACAATCTACAGGCATGGCAGGACTCACAGCTACTTTCAGAGTACCAGAGACCCCCCCCCACTCAAAGGGAACCAGAGCCACCGGTAGGTGACTCTCGCGATTGTCAGCGACTCTGACCTGGTGGAATGTATTAGGTACTATCTGCTCTGCTGACACCAGCTGACTCTTGATAGTAGTCATACTGGCTCCTGTGTCACGCAGAGCCTCCACCCTCTGCCCATCAATGGTGACCCACTGCCGGTACTTGGAAGTATTTCTGGGCATGTGGGCCTTGGGCACCATTTCTCCTTCTCCCAGGGACACTAGGGAAATCTCTACCTGCTCCCCAAAGCTAGTTGGGTCCATCTCCCCCCCGAGTGCTACACTAGTCAACCCAGGTGCCTGTCCGGTAGTGGACGGTGCCCTCTTGGGGCACTGTGGATCGCCTTTGTAGTGACCATATTGGTAACACTCCATGCATTTGGGGCTAGATTTTCCTGACCTGTCAAATGTCCCTGGCTTTTTCCCAAATTTGGAAAAGGAAGGTTGCCACCCCCTCCCTGGGAATTCTTTTGGGGGCCTTTAGAGAGTTCCTTATCTGTAAGTTTATCTCCCCCCTCTTTCTTCTGTTGGGAACCCTGACCACCTTTGTGGGAGTCCCCCCCAGGTACCTTTTTGGACACTCTGGTGCTAACCCAGAGGTCCGCCTCCTCAGCAAGCTTCCTGGGATCAGTCAGCTTACTATCTACTAGGTGCTGGCGCAAATCTGTATAAGTAACATTAAGCATATGCTCTCTCAGGATCAAGTCATATAAACCTTTATAATCTGCTACTTTGTTGCCCCGCACCCATCCATTCAGTGCCTTACTAGAGAAATCAAAGAAATCTACCCATGTTTGTGTGGTTTGTTTGGTGCTGTCCCTGAACCTCTGACGGTATCCCTCAGGGGTCAGCCCAAACTTGGCAAGTAAAGTGGCTTTCTGGAGTGGGTATGTGTTTTGATCCGGTGGATCCAATGTGAGAAGTGTGTCCCTCCCCAATGGCGGCACATAACCCCACATAGCTACCCCCCATTGCCCTTCAGGAACCTCATGAGCCCTTAGTGCAACTTCATAAGCAGCTAACCATTTATCTATGTCATCTCCCACCACAAAACTGGGCACCACATTTTTGGGTATACAAACCTTCTTTTCTCCAGCAGGTCCTGTCTGTATGCTGCCACCATTATTGCTGGATTCAGACTGTCTTGCCTTGATCTCCAGCTCCTTGAGACTCAGTTCATGAGCCAACAATAGTTTTTTTTCAGCCAAAGCTCTTTCAGCTTCCACTTGTTTGGCTGCTCTTTCAGCTTCTGCTTGTTTGGCTGCCCTTTCAGCTTCTGCTTGAATCTGTTTGGCTGTCCTTTCAGCTTCAATCTGTTTGGCTGCTCTTTCAGCCTCAGCTTGTTTGGCTTCTCTTTCTGCCCTCCTCTCCTCCTGTTGCACCTCAATTTTCAGTTTTGCCATTTGCAATTGGAACTCCCTTTCCTCTCTCCTTTCCTCTGCGGTCAGGCTTTGCATGGAGACACTGCTCCCTGGTCTGGAAGGGTGCACAATTGCAGTGGTAACACCATCCATAGATAGTGAAAATCCTTCTGAGGGGCCATTTTCTGGCTCCCCTTCCTCATCATCCTCTAAATGGGCTTCTGCCCAGGCCCTCAGCGCCACTTGAAAGTCCTCCTTTCTGGAGGCCCCTTGGGTGGGTACCCTTAATGCCCTGCAGAATCCTCTTAGTTGTTTGACCGTGTATGTATCCAACTGGACTAGGTCAAAGTCCCCTGTCTGAGACCCAGTCAGAGACATGTTGAGTGAGGATTTAGTTTTTTGAAAATTGTCAGGAAAAAACGGATTTTCAAAAAGAGATAAAAACCAAGTTGACCTTCAACTGTGGGTAGGTAGTGAGATATTTAGCTACTGTATGTCACTGCACAAATACAAGTCCTATCCTCACCGCTGATCACCAATGTTAGAAATGGGGTTTTTGGTTGGCAGTCAGGTTACCCTCTGTCCAAGCAAAAGCCCTCACTCTAGTCAGGGTAAGTCACACACTATCCAAGATTATCCTGTGCCCACCCTCTGGTAGCTTGGCACGAGCAGTCAGGCTTAACTCAGAAGGCAATGTGTAAAGTATTTGTGCAATAAATCATACAATACCACCATATAGCACCACAAAAATACACCACACAGTGTTTAGAAAAATATATAATATTTATCAGGATAATTGTAGGTCAAAAAGAATAAAGTTGCAATGGAAAATTGTAGAAATATCACGGGGAAGTGATATAAAGTGTCTTAAGTCTTTAAAAAGCAATAAAGTGTCTTTCAAGCACAGAGTACCTGGTTTCTGGTGGGAAATCTCCTCAGAGGGCCACAGGAGAAGAGATGCGTGGAAAAAGGGGTGTGTGCGTCGATTTCTCCTCAGCACACACAGACTTGCGTCGTTCTTTTCCACGCGGGGAAGTCGGGCGTCGTTTTCTGGCACGCAGACAGTCTCTTTTTGTGGATCGCGGGGATTACCAGATGTCCTGGGTCTGTGCGTGGATTCTCCTGCTTATTTTTCGGCTGCGCGTCGTTCTGCGGGGCTGCGCGTCGAAGTTTCGATCTCACGGTAGGCGTCGCGTCGATTTCTCCTTGGAAGTCGGGCGGCGTTGTCCTTGCGAGGCCGTGCGTCTAAATTTTGGTCTCACGGCAGGCGTCGCGTCGATTTCTCCTTGGAAGTCGGGCGGCGTTGTCCTTGCGAGGCCGTGCGTCAAAGTTTCGCACTCACGGTAGGCGTCGCGTCGATTTCTCCTGGAAAGTCGGGCGGCTTTGTCCTTGCGAGGTTGTGCGTCGAAGTCTCGATCGTCCCGAGGGCGTCGCGTCGATCAGCGTCGGTGTGCGGCGTTTTTCTCGCCGCAAAACAAGCTGTGCGTCGAAATTTTCGGCGCACGGAGCGTCCAAGTGAAAGGAAGAAGTCTTTTTGGTACTGAGACTTCAAGGAACAGGAGGCAAGCTCTATCCAAGCCCTTGGAGAGCACTTTCACAGCCAGACAAGAGTTCAGCAAGGCAGCAGGGCAACAGCAAGACAGCAGTCCTTTGTAGAAAGCAGACAGGTGAGTCCTTTGAGCAGCCAGGCAGTTCTTCTTGGCAGGATGTAGTTTCTGGTTCAGGTTTCTTCTCCAGCAAGTGTCTGATGAGGTAGGGCAGAGGCCCTGTTTTATACCCAAATGTGCCTTTGAAGTGGGGGAGACTTCAAAGAGTGGCTAAGAAGTGCACCAGGTCCCCTTTCAGTTTACTCCTGTCTGCCAGGGTCCCAGTAGGGGGTGTGGCAGTCCTTTGTGTGAGAGCAGACCCTCCACCCTCCCAGCCCAGGAAGACCCATTCAAAATGCAGATGTATGCAAGTGAGGCTGAGTACCCTGTGTTTGGTTTGTGTCTGAGTGAATGCACAAGGAGCTGTCAACCAAGCCCAGCCAGACGTGGATTGTAAGGCACAGAAGGATTTAAGTGCAAAGAAATGCTCACTTTCTAAAAGTGGCATTTCTAGAATAGTAATATTAAATCCGACTTCACCAGACAGTAGGACTTTGTATTACCATTCTGGCCATACTAAATATGACCTCCCTGCTCCTTTCAGATCAGCAGCTGCCACTTCAACAGTGTATGAGGGCAGCCCTAATGTTAGCCTATGAAGGGAGCAGGCCTCTCAGTAGTGTGAAAACGAATTTAGGAGTTTTTACACTACCAGGACATATAACTACACAGGTACATGTCCTGCCTTTTACCTACACAGCACCCTGCCCTAGGGGTTACCTAGGGCACACCTTAAGGGTGACTTATATGTAGAAAAAGGGGAGTTCTAGGCTTGGCAAGTACTTTTAAATGCCAAGTCGAGGTGGCAGTGAAACTGCACACACAGGCCTTGCAATGGCAGGCCTGAGACAAGGAAAAAGGGGCTACTTAAGTGGGTGGCACAACCAGTGCTGCAGGCCCACTAGTAGCATTTAATTTACCAGCCCTATGCACATAAAGTGCACCTTACTAGGGACTTATAAGTAAATTAATAGTCCAATCAGGTAGGATTCCAGGTTACCATGTTTTAAGGGAGAGAGCATATGCACTTTAGCACTGGTTAGCAGTGGTAAAGTGCGCAGAGTCTATAAACCAGCAAAAACAGTGTCCAAAAAAATGGAGGGAGGCAGGCAAAAAGTTAGGGGTGACTACCCTAAGGCTGTCAGGTCTAACACCTATGTTCAGTGAAGCCATGATGTAGCTGTGGAACTCATATTGACCAGTGTCCAGCACATGTATTTAAATGGCTTCCTTGTTTACTCACTAAGTCTAAGAATTGACAAAGACATAACAGAGGCATTTCTGCTCTTGCAGATATGTCCTCACATTAATATAATGCACCCTCCCTTCAGGTTGTAAGGCCTGCTTTAGGGGTGACTTGCACACAGTGTTAGGGGACATAGCACAGAGGCTGTGTGCCATGTCGTGTTTTCACGTTTAGCTGCACCAAGACACACAGCCTGCAATGGCAGTCTGAATGTGCTAGGCAACAGGGTTCCCTGATGGTGGCACAATACATGGTGCAGCCCTCGGGGACCCTCTTTGGTTCCAATGCCATAGGTACCAGGGGTACCATTTACATGGGACTTACAGGAGGGCCAAAGGTATTGCCAAATGGGGAACAATTGCACAGTGATAGGCAAAGAGATCTGCCACTGGGGATCTGGTTAGCAGAAACCCATTGCACTTTCAGTCAACATTGCATCAATTACCAAGCAAAAAGTGGGGAATTGACCATGTCAAAAAGGGACACTTTCTACAGACCACAGGTAAAAATATTCAATTTTCCTTGGGTGAGGAACCTCTCAAAAAACGTGCAAATGCATCAACCTATCAAGATCAAAAGTACCATCATCAGGAAATTTCAAACGAGGCTTTTCAGAAGTATATCCATTCCAAACATGACACAAGGATAGCAATGTTTTCTGTGTCATTCCCCCTTCTCCCATAAGTTCAGATAAATGTTTACACATTTATGCCACTTGAGTGATGCAAGTGTGACAATAACATTTGTATCCTATTTTGGTTCCTCCCTAGTCCTGTCCCTTTCACAGCAGTTACACATTACTCTCTAGTGCACAGAAGACTGGAATAGAGATTGTAGGAGCTTTGAGTGTCGAATTGCCTAGGGACCGCCATGCTTGCTGCTGAAAAAGAGAGGAAAAAATGAGCAAAGAGATAGTGTTACAAGGCTAGAGAAAAAGAAAGGATTTGCATAGAAATAAAGGCAAACACATGTTTTTTCTTGCATTCAACAAACAGCGAGTTGTAGCTGGGGACACCTCTAGCCACCGCAGTTAGGGGGGCTACCAACAATGTATTTGGAGTCAAGACATCATACAATCACACAAACGGGAAGACATCCACACAGGGAACCACACATGTTACATCCTCCCCACTTACCCATCCTTCACAGGTCCGGAATATTTTCGGAGGGTCAGACAACAGGGAGCGACCCTGGGCCTTTCACCTGAAGAGGGCTCAAGCTGGTCCATTGTAATAGAGAATACCTCTTTGATCTTATCCCTCTTTAATTAATCCCAGTTCCCCTTGCACCTTATCTGGACACTCCTGGGATGCTGATTTCTGTTGTCTGCAGTGGGTCAGCGGGCAGGAGGAGACCTCGCACAAACTGCGAATTGGCCGGTTTTTGTCTGTTCTCGTCATGACAGCCCCCGTAAATAGAGAACCCAGCAATCCCATGTCTGACACCAGAAATGTTGTGGAACTGACCAGGGACTGTGTGACTCCTTTGCCCTGCCTTTTGCTTGGATGGCCCAACTAGTAGGGCCAGGCAAGTAAGGCGTATTTCAAAAAGCATTAGAGGTTTATTTGCATTGTACAGTGCTGTGTGATGCCCTCAGCAGAGCTCTGAGAATGTGTTACACTATGCACTTCGTTGAACAGGTATTTATACAGTTCTTACAGATTGCATACATGGCAAGAATGTTCGAGAAGTGGACAGTTTACACCAAATGTCACGTATATCGTGCATACATTTGTAGCAGTAAGACACGTTCTGGCATTATTCATGAGTTCACAGAAAGTTTGGGGCCTGTCCTTGCCTGGCACCCTCAGCCTTATCTATTCCATTCAAGGCAATCTCTCAGCTAGGAGGTATTCTACCTCGCCCAGCCATGCCGGGCACCATGAGTAGAACCAAGAGCACATACACATGCATGTAGCGAAAAGGGTCAGTAGTTCATGATGGCGGGCAAAGGTTCAGTATTCCAAGGTACAGTAAGCTGGAGAGTTCAGGAATTCGAGAATCCAGCATAGCAAGAGTCCAGATAGGGAAAGGGTTTAAGAGAAGTTCATCTGAAAAAGCTCAGCAAAAGATCATTACATTTCTTTCTCACTAGGAGAACAAGGAACCCAGCAAATGCAACTGACGCTCAAGTGCTCTTGTGTCCCAAACATATGCCTAACTGTGTTAATTAGAAGTGAGGGACATGAACCTGAAGAAACTTCACACTGCCTTCTCCTTTATCCAACTTGCCTTTTTTGGGGTACCTAAGTGATTGAAACTCTGATTCTTATGGTAATTGTAGCATTGCATTCATGGAAACCAGAAAAGCCAGACACTGCAATAGATATGAGAGTCTGTGTTCAACAAGTCCTATCTTCTCCCAAATTAAAGTTAGGGGCATGAGAAATTTGCACAAAATTTGAAATAGTAAATAAAATTGTATTGCATGATTAATCAACATCTTAACAAAAGGACGTTTTCCCCAATAAAAGCATGTTATGCATAGCTCATAAAAATCAAATTTGGTCAAAACAACTATAAAATGATACATCTCATCAATCTATAAATATCTACCCATTAAGAGGGAGATAAAGTGCAAGAGGGGGGGGGGGCAAGAAAAAGAGATTTCATGTGGTAAAGTGGCATATGCAGAGAACCTCTGATATAACTTCCTCCCAGTGAATCACTTGCATGCTCCAAAAAAACAAAACTCTCGAAGGCACTTGAATTCAGTGTAATGGAGGCAAAATACCAACTTAAACTGGGAAAGACAAAAGCTGGGTGGAAATAGTAGTGCATATAGTTGTTTTTCTGAAACGAGAGGACGGATACAGGTGAAATCTCCTGTAATAAAGTGACACGTGCTGGAGGACGCTGTTTCTATTACTGGACAACATTCACGTATGTGCTCTGGTGAAACTGTCAAAAAGGCAGGTACAAACAAAATTATTCGGGAGGCTCGCTGGATTTGCTACTTTCATTCAGCAACTTTCGTAACTGGAAGGTGAACTTTCCACAGTTAGCTAGATCCCTCGGTTCCTTCAATGGCTTGGGCACAGGTTCTTATACCATGTCTTAAGAAGAGAGGTTTCAGCAAAGTGCAACGTGCATTCCTCAGTGCCAGGCAGCAACAAAGTAGGTGATCAAATGATTCAGATTTCCGTCCACATAACCTGCAGTGAGTGATCATAGAAAGGAGTGCCATTTTGGGTTTGTTTCTTTGATCTTGAGAGACATCAACTTTGCAGCCATGATTTTTCTCAAACATGCTTCGCACACCTTAAATACCGCTGCTCAATCAATGCGTAGAGATGTAAGTTATAAGATGGTGCCATGGCTGCTACCTTAGATGTACTGTTTAATTTGGTCAAATCTGTTGTCATGGAGATTATTCTGACCTGCTTTTTTAGAACCTTTTTAAAGGCGGATTGTGTGAGGTGCAGCATGTCTAAAACCATCTGATCAATTTAGAGGGACTTGGGTTCTGTGGCCAGAAAGTGCAACCAGGGATTTGTAGGATGAATTGCCGATTTCAGGGTGTTAGGTGGTGCTATGGCACCCTGAAATAGTATTTTAAGAAGGTGCCCATAAGAGCCCACTTCTGGGCTTCTAGCCCAAATTCTAATTCTATTAGGCAGGCTCTGACGTACTGGGGCAATTTAAACACTCTCTTGTAAGCGTTAAGTTGAAATTGGTCCACTGATTTAATAAGCTGCCCTGTAAAAACTTCATGGCAAAATAGTAGCTCCAAGCACACGTCGTCGATTGAGAATTTAGGAAGGACTTTCTATCAAATATAGCTGCCATTCTCAAGTAGTCATCAATTCAGCCTTTGTTTTAAGATGGCAGAGGTGAACTTTAGTTCTCCCGTTCACTGCGAGCCACACCCCTAAGTCCAGGAGTTGCTCAGTGTTTTTGACGCCCTCCCAAAAGTTACTACCTCAGTCTTTGAAACATTCACCCTCATCTTGTTTGCCTCATTGTAATTAATGTGATTATGGAGAGCGGCTAGTGCTTTTTGGAGTCCTATTCTAGAATGGCCCAACAGGACAATATTGTCTGCATACTGGAGCAATGTAATTTTACAATTCCCAATTTTGGGGGAGGATTGCATTACTACCTTTTAAGTCTGAGGCCATGTCCACTGTATACAAATTAAAGCGAAGCGGGCCAAGAACACAGCCTTGCTTCAACCCATTATCAGTGGAAATCTTCCTGCTTAATGCTGTTGTGGATAACTTAACTCTTACCCAAGTTGCTGTATCAAGAAATTGCTAGGTATGCCCCAACCTTGTAGTTTTTTCCAGAGGTGGTTTCTACCAACCGAGTCAAATGCTGCGAAATAGTGCACAAAGCAAGCATATAGAGGGGCAGTCTTTTTACTAGCAGCTTGTTGTATTAAAAAGGAGAGTGCCACTATATTGTCAGTTGTCTCAGATTTTGTTCAAAATCCTGTTTGATGGATTGGAATTATGCTGTTAGTTTCTGCCCACCTTTCCAGTAATTTTAAAAGGTCAGAAGCAAAACTTTAGACTCAATATCAAGGAGAGCAATGAAGCGGTAATTATCTGGATCCTAGCTATCCCTTTTCTTATAAATTGGATATAAAATAGAGCCTCTCCAACTATTTGGGATTGCTTTAGTCAGCAGACAGGTGCTATACAGAGTCAGGATTATAATTGACCACAGTTCAATATCCTCCATATACACTTGTGCAGGAATGCCGTTGGGCCCTGGAGCACCCGCTGGCCTGATGTTTCGCGGAAGAAGCAAGACTTTCCTTTCCATGGGAGCAAGCTCATGAAGCTGTTGCATTTCTTGTGTGCAACTTTGATTCTAGAAGCAAGCTGAGGAGGTCGTGTGAGTTACATATAGCTTATTTATAGTTCTATCCAATATCCTTCAGTAATCACATTGTTTCATATGCCGTCATGACTCATCTTGTTTTTAATGAACGTCCATAGGTCTGCTTGATTATGCTTGCCCAAAAGGGAATGAATAAGTAACCACTCTTTTTCTACCTGTGTGAGTTTAAAAGACAAGACCAATTTCTTATGTTGTTTCCGTATGACTTGCAGCTGTGCCAAACATTCTGATTTTAACACTGTACTTTTAATTTTATGACACAGTTTCTGCAGCCTGCAGATGCACCGCTTGCTGTCCCTTATCAAACATGCCTGGGGACCACATCTCGGGCGGCCTATGAGAAGAAGGAGAGGAGCCCAGGCCATTTCTTCCCATTTGCTCAGCAGATTCTCACCTATCAGGGGTGAAAGGGAAGACCCCTAGAGAATTTCCAGGTATTCTGCTTTTCCAAAAAGAGCGGCCCGTCTTATATGCCCTGTGACTTGTGAATTTTCATCTCCTTTTGAAGATCCAACTGTCAGCTGAGTATCCATTGGAATTGGGCATATGATCAGCTCAGTGTAGAGTGGTAATTGGTCACTTGCCCTAATGTTGGGAATTTAAAAACCCTTTAATTGTTTGAGAAGATCAGGCAAGGCAAAAATGTAACCTAGGGTACTCTTCCCCTGAAAGGTTCTTGGATTCTATTGCTCTGGAGAACTCTCTTCCAGTTCATACTAAATGGACACAAAGACATGCCTATCCTGGAAACATTGCAGCAACTTAGTTGATAGACAAGCTAAGTGGCTGTCGTCAGCCCCAGCTACAAGAAACTAATTGAAGTCGCTGCAAATGATGATGCTGTAGCCAAACTGGTTGCATACTGCTGCCCGTAGGGTTTCAACTACATGGCACATTTTCTCAAGTAAAGGTCAATTAATAAGAATTTTATTTTGCGCTTCTTATGACTTTTGCCTTCAAGTGTTATAGCATGCCACATATCATCATAGAGAACCATTTCTACTTTCATATCCAGCCCGATGTTAAAATATGTCGAGAGGCTGCCAGATGGCCTTCCAAAAATATTTTTCTTTGTTGCTGGTTTGTGCACTCTGTAGAATCCAGCAATTACCAGTGGGTTGGTGAGCCACGTTTCTTGAGTGCCAAATATATTGGTGCTCATGAGGAGCCAATTGTCAGGAATTACCTTAAGCAGTCTGGGAAGCCTGGCTACATTCCATGAGAGAATTTGTAGACAATGCTTCCCTTCTGGCACTTGTTGGTTAAAGCAATCAGCAATGCTGGGAGCTGCGGGTTAAGGCTTTTGGTAACCAAGCCCAGTCTGACGTGTTGTTTTCCTTGGCAAATTCTGGGGAGATTCACCTAGTTATATCTGATGATGATTTATGGGATCGTGATATGAGCATATTATTACTAGGCAGGCTGAGTTTGAAGCTCCCTACTCCTTTTAAGATGCTGTAAGGTTGGGGAAGCGAGTCTGATGCAGCATTTTGTTTCTTTAGTGGGGGAGGGTATTTCGGGGCCCTTTCTGAAAATCAATAGGCCCCATTCCTCCAATGTCAACCAGTTGAAATGATCGGAGAGACAGTATTGTCAATTCTCTGCCATTACTGTCTTCTGATAGCATTCTTAATACAACACTTAAAATGCCTTCCTTTTTAATATTAACCGGCTTTGGGAGTGCTGCGAAGAAATTTGCACAATTTGCTTTTGAAAACTGTAAAATTACATATATTCAAACAAAATGCAATTATGCTATTTAAAGTTCTATATGAATGCAAGATGTGAAAGTGAGAATACATTTTGTGCTAAAAGAATAGTGCTAAAAACACAAGTACTGAGACTGACAGCTGCTCATGTTCCTGTCATTCCCATTAATCCTACCTAACGTTTTGCTTCAATGAGGATCAATGGCATAATGTCACGAAATTCATTTGACAAGAGGAGTGCAAAAACCCCAAAATTACACAAATTATGGAAGCATAATTACAGTCACTAGCGAAAGTGTGACTTTAGCAGGGTCACATTTACTAACCTACTCTGAAGTGAGCAAAATTAGAGAAAGTTAGTGTTAGACTTTGAGCAGAGGGTCAGATTTACTATTTCCCCTCAGACATTACCAAAAGTAGGGAAAGTGTTTGAATTTCAAAGGATTAGATTTACTGTTCCCTTCCAACATAAGTAAAAGTAGGCAATGGGTTGGACATAGGAGTATTCAGATTCATTATTCCCTCTACAAAGTAAATAACAGCAGTTGGACCTTGGAGGACCATGGAGGCATCAGATATAGACATAGTTAGGATGGACATCTTTAATTAAATACAGCAAAGTAAAAAAACACATTTTGTACTACAATTTTAAACAAATATAAAATATATTTTAAATCATAACACTAACACTCTTACTACCCTAAAAAACAATGAAAATTGTAATTCATAAAAATGATAAATGATATAACAAATGCAAAAATATTAATATCCATATTAAAATAATTAATAAAATACATTACAATGTAGACAAATAATACATATAAAATGCACTAAGAGAATTTAATAATTAAATAAACTGATAACCAATTAACAACAAATTAAAAAACAACTCACATATTAAACATCAAACATTTTGTTAATTTACTTAATTATCAATAACAAAATACAATTACATAAATTACAAATCAAACAATGCATTGAAAAAAACTTCCACCTAGCCCCCTATAAACCCAACAAATTGCTACTAAATTACTACTGAATCACCAATTTTTAAGTAAATTAAAAAATAACATAAAATCTTAAAACTATCCTAAACCAAGCAAATATTATGGTATTACTAATCACTTGTAGTTCTGGAATAACTAAATGATCAAACTCTTTAAAATTACATTTTATACAACTATATCAAACAAAACAGAACAATAATATGTAAAATGATATTAAAAAATAATATTACATACCTGAAGAAACAATAGCCTTATCTTTGATCTTAAGTACCATAATATTTTTGACATCACAATATTCTTGGCATTTTTATGACCTACTTGTTTTGATTTGTGATCTTGGCTGTGAGAAGCAGAAAGCATAATATGGTGATAGAGCACCACTGCAGTCTTCTCTTTCCATTCACAGCCAGCATCCATATTGCACTCTCTATGCCTAATTCAACTAACCCAAGGGCATGGAGAATCAGGAGCATGTCAGCACTCAAGTATGTTATTAGCACCACTGATATGTTGACTGGCGATCTTTCAGAGTGTGAGTGCTGGAAATACATCTCATGCCCTGTATGATAATAACTTGATGCACTGATGAAGTGTGAATTTGTTGGTAAGAAAATATCCATAAAAACTCAAATCCACCACAGTGACGCTACCTATCAGCCAGTGGCAGCCGGTAATGTTAGGAGGGAGGCGGGGTGGGTGGGACACATAGGCACATTTACACTCATTCATCCACACACGCACAGACACACACATCCAAGCACAACACTCATTATCAAATATTCAAACATACATGCACACACGCACCAAACATTAATTTTAAAAAAAACACACACACTTACCTTCCGTTCTGCCTCTGAGGTCCCAGGAGGGTTGGGACTGGTGCCTTCCCTCTCTGGCTAACCTAAGGCTGGCCAATGAGGGACGTCAGTTGTGCCAACTCATCACAGAGTGGAATGGGGTCAGTGAGACTGCTGACCCCATTCCACTCTGTGACAAGCTGTCACAGATTGACATTCGGCCCTGGGCGCTTTAGGGCTTAAAACTGAAGTGCCCAGAATCAAAGCAACCAGTGATGTTCCCCCTCGTGATGAAGGGGAGAGCCTTAAAGCACCTTTCTAGGCTGAAGAGGTCACACCCACAGTGCTGTGACTTCTTCAGCCGAGCAGAGTTCAGCTCAGGCAGCCGAGATCCTCTGCAAATAGGGCATTTCTAGCTCCTGGCTTCCTGACCTGAAAATGAAGAGTGTCTGTCAGGCTGACCCTTGCTC
This sequence comes from Pleurodeles waltl, assembly GCF_031143425.1. NCBI lineage: Eukaryota > Metazoa > Chordata > Amphibia > Caudata > Salamandridae > Pleurodeles > Pleurodeles waltl. Next base: position 474,306,285 of record NC_090445.1, read on the forward strand.
AGCCTGACAGACACTCTTCTTGAGGGGCAAAAGGTGGGGATGGGGCGTGGCTCCTCAACCCCAAAGGATGGGCCGCAGCTGCTACCAGCATAAGAAAATATCCATAAAGACTCAAATCCACCATGGTAGAAGTTATCTATCAGCTTGTTTAAGACTGTTTGATAAACATTTAATTGATTCTGCAAATTCAGATAAAAGTGTTTACAGACACTGGAAGATGTTCCAGTGTATAGTGTGTTGTCAAATCCACAATTCACACTTGGTTTGATAACAATGAAAGGGGCTCCAAGGTTGGTTTATACAGTGTTAATGAGGACAATAACTTTTAGCGTGGACAGTCAGCAGATTTAACTTTTACTTAGGGCAAGACAAACAACTCTCAGCAGATGCAGTCCCAGCATAGAAAAGAGAAAATTAGTTTCCCCCTTAACTAATGTAGACAATCATGGCATTCACTGGGTTCCTTGGTAACTAATGGTTTGAAATAACATGCGTTTCTTCCTAGAGTAGGCAAAGAAGAGGAAGTGCCCCCCACATTTGAACATGGATTCAATCTCTGGTACACATGATTCGATGTCTGCTTTATTGAAAGTCATTTCTGATGCAATAGAATATCAAACAACAAATATGGACTTTCAAATTAAAATCTTACAGGATTTCTGCTTTTATCTGCTTAATTTGAAAACAAAATGTGAATCTTTAGTGAAATATAAAAGTAAATCACCATTAATTACAAAAGCTGTGGGCACTTTAGATCTTTGCTTTTGGAGTAACTTAGATAACTGTAACACTTTAAAGAATATACTTCAAGTGTTATTGAAAGGATGGCAGTAAAATCAACTGTATTTGCTTGAGTCTCTCCCCTTTAAAAAAGTGCTTTACCCCTCCACTATGTTCTCATTGTTGGAGGACATGTCAGCCTTGGTCAGTGAAGATGAACAATCACCCAGTTTTGAGCGCATCATTGAGGAAGGGGGAGTCTACCACAGCTGATTAATGAAGCGGGATTCCCTTTTAGATATGTGATCTTTGAGAAACCTAGAAAAAGATTAAATAAAGCAATGGAATTGGGGAAAGTAGGTCAGCAAGATGCAGTGCCAGAAGTAAATAAAACCTCTCCTGCTACTCACTTCATCTCTTGTCCTAAGTCAATTGTGCAAGGGTAAGTCCCAATGAGGGGTGAAGAGGACACTTGTTAAGAGTTGGGTCTCTGGTGAGGAAATCCTTCTCAGGTCATTGATGTGATTAATAAAAAAGAGATGGCCTTGCAGAATTAACTTTCAAACAGAGATCATATGATAAGCTCAAAAGATCCTGGAGAACCACGAATGAACCACCTTCCAGACCGGGCCCTCAAAAGGAGGGGACATAATTAAACTTAAGATACATCCAGGCAGGAATTTTATATTCAAACATATGACAGTCATCTCTAATCAAGGATAGGAGTCCCCCCTCCATGAACACTCCTCTATTATAGTGGGAAGGAAACCTAGAGGGAATTCTACTTTTTCAGTAGTTCAAACAGTAGAGCCAATTAAGTTTTTAACTAATACCTTAGACACTGTAACAAATGAGTATTTCTGCCCTTCGGAGGGTGATCCTAACCTTGCAACAATCTCAGAAGTGAAGGGTAGTAAAAATAAGACCCTTTAAATACGTTGTTAAAAGAGTACCTTCACTTTCAGCATGCACTGCAATAAGACACTGCATAGTATGATATATCATCATATAAAATCAAGAGGCAGTCGTCACCAAAAGGCAATTTTTGATGAGAACTCACAAATGAAAGCTAGTAAAAATATTGGCAATAGACATGAATAATGCAGACTACTTAGGAGAGCTGCAGAAGATGCCCATGTATCACAAGGGACCATTGAAGTGGTCAGGCTCTTCATTTTATATACAAGAAGATATAGACAAGTGTGGCCACTTATTGTAAAGCATAGATAATTTCTCAATTGCACTGATCCTAACATTGTAGATAGCATCTTGATTTTCATTTTCACACCTCATTATATTTATCAGAAGGTACTCATGATATATTGCACAGGTATTCCAGCCTGAAGCTATTGGTGGTCATATCTATTCTTACTGGAACTACAAGTGGCAATGGAATTGCAGAATAGCTTATTGCAATGGTATACATACCTCCAAGTAATGGTATCTTTCACAAGAGGTTTCCAGGATCACTTGCAGATCCAAAGAGATAACACATTTAGGGCCATATGTAGGAAAGCTTTTTCCCATAGACACAGAATGGGTAAAATCCTTTCGTACATCTGGCCCTTAGTATTGAGAGGGAGATCTAGTTTGCTTGGTCTAGAAATTGCCTTTCTCTGGTAATCATAACAAATTTGCCAGAAATATTTTGGTATCTTAAGCAGGGGAAGGGTGTACCCAAAATATGGAAGTAGTTCAGAAGAAATCTTTGCTGATTAACTTACTAGGTAGATGGATCAGCCAAGAAAATTATGGTACATTTACCTCCTGGATAGAGAATAATATCTAATTTTACAAATAGTCATTTTCTGGCTCATTTCCCTCTTTACAGCATTCCTAATCCCGCCGTCTCTTAAATATTACTCTGAAAATTAATATGTAGCAAGCAACAGACTAGTTCCCTGATAGGCCCAAATAGTTACCTTAGAATTATGAAACCTAGCAGGATTTAAATGTATTTCAGAAAGTTCATAGTTTAAGATATTTCTCCAGAAACATGACATTAGATGTATTGAAGAAAGTTGGTTACAGAATAAATTAATTCTGTGTGGTAATTGGGTCCGGATGACGCCGTCTATTAGCGTACATGAGAAAGGAAGGGTTTCAGAAGAGTTAATAACTTTCATTACTATAAATCTGAACATTCATTTTAAAATAATTGGTCTAACTTCAGATCATATGCAAATATTAGAACTTGAGTTAAAATAATCAAGGGGTGGACAAACAATAGATTCAATAATGGTTTTACTGTACATCACACCTGAGCACATAAGCAACCAGCTTAAACAAAAAATAACTTTAGATGACATTTCAATAATAATTATCAAAGAACCAATAAGTAACTTCACATTTATGGGCAATTTAACTATGTGTTTAGCCCAGTATAATTTTAGGCTACCCAGTGAAGCTCATTGGGAGAGTCAATTGATGCAGTCGGTGTACAGAAAAAGAAACACAGATAAGTGGAGGTTTAGAATAAAAAACAGAGCTAGTCTTTATGAGGTGTTAAGGGAAGGTTCTCTCTCAGATATTCCAACACATCAAACCCACCATACACAGGGCTACGGGGTCGTTTAGGTTTTGTCTTTCTTATAACATCACTTTTTCAATATATGCTCCATTTACAATATCGGGGATGAAAGTAACCACAGATACCAAAGGAATTGGCTATAATTTTAATATAAAAGAAAATCCATCCTTGGGTTTCTGATTATCTTTCAAAATGGCGAGTAAAGCTGGAAAGATCTTTGATTGGGAAATTCAGTAAACCAATATTTTCCACAAATATTAAAAAAAGATGGTACTCAAATTGTGTGGACCCTACTAATATTTTGATTATTAGTAGGACACAAAATGCTCACCCAAAATAAGGCTACACTAAAATAAAAAAGCAAATATTACGGACTTCCAACATAATGAACAAATCTAGAGATGCTCACATTATTTGTAATTTGCACAAAAGTGTACATACCTATACATATGTTGTAAAATAGAAATTAAGGCTGCAAAGGAATTTTTTTATTCAAAAAGATAGGTAGATTTATTGAGATGTATAAGAGGGCTGCTGCCTAATATGCTACCCTCAGAGCAACACGAGTTCCCAGCTGCCCTAGGGGCAGTGTATTCACTGTAGTAGGGTGCACATTCCATATTGGTGCACCTATTCAAAGATGCACCATGGCACAAATAAGAAAAGTGCACCCTATGTGTAATTGTGCCCCTGGTGTATCTGACTCCAAAATGCTTGATTCCCTTTATACTGTCTCCTCCAGTTATTCTGTATTTATAGGGGAGGGGATCTCCTGCGAAGTGTTCCAATACCATTGCTCCATAAAACTAGCAAAACTAGCAATGACTGTTACACAATCACAAGAAGGCAATCAAATATTGCCACATGTATTTCTTTTCAAGCTTAATATGTGCAAGTCTGGATGGCCTCCCAACTCTCCTCATTGCTCGTAGTTCTGCAGCTTTCCAAGAGCAATAAGGTTCACTTCTCTGTCTTGTTAGTGTGATCAATGTCAACTTAAGCTTTGAAAGTAACGTCTGAATATCATGTGCTGATCCCACACACACTGATGGTACCAGTCACAAAAGTAGCTTTCTAGTCTCGAAGCCTGTCCCACACACACACCATCTAAAGTGTTAATGGTTTCATATGTGCATTCAATTAGGCATGACTTTTATGTAATGTATGTAATAGGGAAAAAGCCCTGGTACATGCAACTTCCTAGAGTGTATACATAGGATTACATTTTAAAAAGGGTGGCAGAGACGTCAGCCACAGAAGATTACTTAGAAATTCACGGATACAGGACATATGAAAATTACTGCCAGATGCCCTGCCCAGCTCTAAATAGTGTGTACAGGCCACCTGCCAACGCATTTGCCCTTGCAGATTGTTGCTTGTGTAGCACCGGTTTGTATTCATTATGCAAGGACTCCCAGTTTTGTCAGATGAGGGTTCCAAAGATGTAAACTTAAACTGATTTGCGTACAGTCACGCCATCTTATCAATGAAGGAGCTGGTATTAACACTGCTTTTCCTCATTCAAAGTTCACCACATAATACTAGTCCTTGTGTCCTGCAACAAATGCAATATTACTTAAAAGAATCTCGACATTCTTTAACCCATTCATGGCACACTACAGTCTCAAAAATAGCCTTTTATACAAAGTATGTCACCTGTTCCGTGAAACAAGAAATCATTTTTCATTGCTTAATGTGGCCACTTTTAAATCCACGTTTCTAGTATGTAATATGTTGTAATTATCTGGTAAACAAATTGGTTGTTCCACAAAAAGCCGGTTCGATATTAGTTGTGAAAAATGGTCAAGAGGAATTTATTAAAAGTGACCTGTGAGCTCTGGAGGTTTCAGTAGGTGTGCTGGAGTGAGTTTGCAGATTAATTCTGCAACTCAGGCAAATACATTACATAGTTTCAAACGTATCAATATAGGTCAATTGAGATCAGAGAGTTTGTATATTAATTTGTGAGCTTGCAGTATAGAAAGAAAGTCAACATTTTCGCCCAAATGCTCCCTGTTTCCTTTGTGCTTTTGCTTTGGATCATGGGAGAAAGTATAAAACTTTTAATCTATTTTAGTCCCGGCGTGGCTACATGCCCGCTTGAGCCCACAAACAGGAGGCTAATTTGGACAGTACATGAAACAAAATAAACTGCAGTGATTTATGTATTTCATTCACAATTCTATCAGACCCTGCTGGGAAGCCTTTTTCTAAAATAAAAACCGAACTGGAAATGCCCTGGTGGCTTACATTTATGAGAAAAAGGTTAAATAACAGCTACTGAAACATTCAAGATAGTCTCATATTGTGAGAACTCTGAATGGAACATATTATTTCCGAAAATGTAGATGTTATGTTGATTTAACAAGTTGGAAGGTATATCTTCAACCCTGTTCCATTACATGAGCGTTTCGTTTTCCGGAAGGTAGAACTTACTCCTGGGTAATCCATTTTACATTTCCATGACTGCACTAAAATACTATAATTGTTATCTAACCATTTAAATGCCATTACGATAATCTGCTCCATTTTAGCCTTTAGCAGGGACTTGATGACTGCAGTGTTACTGCAGTACAGTCAAATGTATTTACTAAGTGCCTATTTATCCTGGCTCCCCTACTCATTATTTCAGGTTGCCCACCAGCAAGGTTCCCTTACTTATTTATTTAACTCATATGTCACATTATTACAAAAATAACTGGACGCACTGCTACTTCCATGGAGCAATGTGTGCAGCACCACTTTTCTTGCGCCCTTTAACGCCCCCCTACTGCCACCATGTGTGCACCAGATTTAAAATAATGGAAGCCCCCTTTTAACGCCTGCTCCGAGCGAGGAAATCTGTTAGATTTCCTTGCGCCATTTTTTCAAAACCCCCTAACGGGTGGACACCCCCTTTGTATACATTATGCTTGGCACAGCCATAATGTAGTGCAAAGTGTTACAAAGTGGTGCAATGCATGCATTGCGCCACTTTGTATATGTGGCGTGAGGATTTTGGCCTCATTGGGCACATAAGTGTAAAAAAAAATACGCTAATGTTGCGCAAGGTGGCACTAGGGGCTTATAATTATGCCCCTTAATTCTTATCATGGATATGTATCTTCATATACGTAACTACACCATTCTTTTTTGAGTATTCATCCATTAAATCATCCAAATCATCCAATAAATATATAATTGCTCAATATCCCAATGCATTTTGGGCCAAAGCCCTCCTTCAGGGGATAAATTGCCCTGAAAATAATGCAAATGATAAACCAAATGACAATATAGTCCCTAGGGCAAAGAGTGACATAAAATGAGAAAAATTAAAAAAACAAACATTAAACATTGAGAACAATAGCCCTGTGTTTTCCAACAAGCAAAATAAGTACTTTTTGTCTGAAGTGCCTGTTATCCTTCCTCAGGTGCTTAATTAGATCAGTGCCACTCAGCGCCCCCTGTGGCAACTCAATGCCTGGCACTTCCAAGACGGGGACTGCACTTGAAATGTCTGTGGAGAGACTGAGACATATTTCCACAATTACATGGGAACCATCGAATCCAAAGGAACCCTATCTGCGGTATGAAAAGCTACTGCCTAAGGCCACGCTAAAGCTCTTCTCAGTTTGAAAGAGAGGGCACAAAGGATCGCATCACCCAACTGGAGGCCAGAGAACTTCACCTAGAAACACATCTGGCTAATGATAGTGCGATGTTCCGGGGGCCTTTACCTTAGTGAGGGAAGAGATTAGAGATCATTCCTTAGAAGCAGAAAAATAAATCTGGTGTGCTTCTCTGGCATGGATCCACGGTTAGGGGGACAACAAATTGCTAAGCTGGCTAGCAGACACCTGGCAGGGTGAACAATACCTGAAGTATCTGATTAGAGGGGCTCTACGCAGACCACCTCATTAGGTATAGCCTTGAAATTCAGAGAATATTATGTTGCACCCTATACAGCTGTTCCCCTGCCTGATCTGGTAAGAGCTGCTCCCCTCATTGATTAAAAACCCCTGCCTTGCCTAACAAACTAAAATTGACAGGCATTGGACCAACCTATTGCATTAGAAGTGATTGGAAAAGCAATCTCAGTCATGAAGCCAGGTCAAGAAGGTTATCCTACCAATATTTATACTAAATTCAAGGACATTTTTCAACTCTCATTTACTAAACCTAAATGAAGAGGCGATGAAGGTGGGCACCTTCCCTCAAGAACTCAACAAGGCCACTATATTGGTCACTTTTAATACAAGTGCAGTTCTCTCCTGCAGAATTTTATACGCAAACATCAAACACAAATCAAACTCCGTCTGAAAAAAATATACATTTAGTTATTATTATACAATCAAGATTTTTTTTTTTTTCAAAAATATCAAACCAATGCTAATAACTTACATAAAGACAAACAATTAACGATAAACACACATTCTCACTCAGACATACTCACGATAGACCAACGAATAAAAACAATCAAAATTTACAAAAACCTAATTAACAAATATATAACAAAATCTCAAATAAATCTATGACAATATATAGCAAAATCTCATATTTTATTAACTCTTTGTTCTTTTTATCCAAACTCGTAACATAATTCTTTAACCATTCATCAAAAAAATGTCCACATATTGTATTATCCTGACCAGCCTTGATCAAAGTCCATAAAGTTGTTCGGCTGGCCGCAAGACAACTAACCAGAAGTCAAATATATCAGACATCCATTCTTAATACTCCATATTTGCCAGCCGCAAATTCAACTGCCGACGCGTGTTTCGGTGATCTCCAAAATTATATTTAATACTTTATGCCACCTTCATCAGGGCCACAGAGCAAATCTGTCAGCAAGCTGGACTCTTGTTGTCGAATTGTTTAGGATTGTAGCGTGAGATTCAGGATATCAGACCACCATATTTCAAGCCTTCCATTATTTCTCTTTAGCATTTAAACACCGCTCGGTCCTGTCTTTCTTGACATACATTGGCGTCTAAAATCAAACTGGAGCCTGCTCTTCCTGATCCTATAGTGGTCACACCAAACACACAATCCCCATCCATCACTTGTGCTGATTACTGGCCTATCTCTCTTATCAATGAAGAGGTTACAATTTATGCCACTGTCCTGGATAAAAGTCTGTGACAAGTCATGGGGTCCTTGAATTACTCTGCTCAGTGAGGCTTTATGTCTGTCAGTCGCACCAGACACTGCTTGCAGCATCTGCACGCTGCGCTCACCCAGTGACACACTCTCCCAGCTCCACTGGTCTTACTTGTAATAGATTTTGAGAAGGCGTTTGATACAGTGGACTGGGACTACCTATTCTGAGTTCTAGAAAGGGCAGGCTTTTGGTCCCCCTTTTGTTGTATGACACAATTGCTCTTCACAAAACCAACAGCCTGAGTGCACATTAATGTTGTGGTCTCTGAGACATTTATCATGTGCGGCAGCACCTGGCAGGGCTGTCCTCTCTCCACCCTCCTTCTTGCACTGGCCATGGAGCCCCTCGCATTGCTTGTATGCTGTGACGCACAGATCAAGGGTTGGTGATGGAACACAGGATATGAGGACCGCATCACATTTATGCTGATGGTGCACTATTTTATCTCTCAAACCTGGTGTGCAGTGGCCCTCTTTGTCTTCAGCTCTTACAACTATTTGCAGAAGCCGCTGGCCATACCGTTAATCCGGACAAGTCACTTCTGGTGCCCTTGACTGACTCCTGGGACAACGTGGATTTTCAATCAAACATACCAATCTGACGACTTTGCTTCTGATATTTAGTATCAACGTAGCCCTTGACACATTCCTGACCTGATTGTCTGCAAGACCTGATTGTCTGCAAGGTCAGAACAGACCTCAAAAAGTGGCAATCATTACCATTAATATGATGATATTACCCTGTTTCCTATAGCTTTCAAAAATCTTCCTATCATTATCCCCTGCCACTGGTGTAGGGAAATGAAATCCATAGCCAGTGCCTTCCTCTGGCATAATTGATTACAGCACTTAGCTCGGAGCACTTCCCCTATGAGGGAGGGCTGGACATGTCCAGCCTATATTACTACTGCTTAGCATCTCACATCCTGGTCATTAATGACTGGTTCACTGGGGGCTGGTCTGACCCAACCTGCCAACAAGAGCTTACCTTGTTAGGCTTCCCCGTATTATAGAGCTGCTTTACAGCAGCTCCATTTCAGTAAACATTCCAGAAGTTACTAGGGTGGTGCTTTCTAGAAGGAGAATCACTTTGCAGCACACAGGGTGGTGGAAGAGAACACTCAACATACTCCCCTATGGCATGGGGTGTGATTGTGGAATGTAGCCACCCTCTAAGTGTAGAAGTGTAGTATTCTAGAATAAAGATTCTAGAAGGATGGGGGAATGCTCGAAGCAGGAGCTGAGCCGAGGTCGTGGAGACGGGCGGTTGCTTTCTGCTTCGTCTGACCAGGGACTCTCCTGTGCGGAGCGTTGTGGGTGGTTGACCCTTATTAGAGGATCTACTAATAAAGAAAGATTGATTCACTTACCTGATTGCCTCAACAACTTTGCAACACTGGTGATGAAGGTGGGCTCAACGTCCTGAGACAACATCCTGAGACGGTCATCGGGGGCATTTGGCGTCTTCTCTGGCGGTGTCTTCACCTCTTGGCTCTGGAGTCGCCTCAAGGTACAGCGAAAAAGACCTTAATTTAACCAACCGTTGGCGTCGTGAACTCTCCTTTCCTATTTGAGAGTTCCCGTTGTTACACAAGCGCACTGATGTCTTCTTCACGCACTCCAGGATTGTTGCTATGTTTACATAGCAACGTCATTAGAGCACTCAACGATGCTTCCGTCTGGTGCCTTCATGTGCCTTGCTGCTCCGTCTACTGCTACTGTTGCCATGGTCACATGGCATCCATGACTCGCTTAATGGCGTCACAGCTGTTTTCTATCTTTGTACTCTGCCTCATGCTGCTGTTGCCATGTTTACATGGCAACAATGACTTGCTGAATGGGATCACAGTGGTCTGCTTTGCTGTTCTGTTGTTTTGTCCGTTGAGACGCTGCTGTGAGATGCTATTTTTTCCAGTTTGTTTTCTTTTTTTCTTTTTCCTTCAGTCCTGGCTTGGAGCTTCTGGAAGTTTTCTCTTGTACATCGCTGATGTACACAGCATAACCTTGCATATCTTCCTACGTACTGTATGCAGCATTGAATCCTCTGATTGGTGGATGGCTGAAGTGTACAGCTTCTAACTTTATACGTGTACATCCTGTAACTTCAAGTACTTTTGCAACGCTGATATGCACAGCTTTTAAACTTTTCTTTGTACGTTGCGTGTGAAACAACCCTTCTCCAACTTGTTTTTGTAATTTTAATTGCAATTGTAATTTGTTTGTTTATGTTTTATGGGTGGTGTGGTTGAAGTAACAATATCCAGAATGTCACAGCTCCTCCATTCTTTCTTTCTTCTCTGGGTGAGCGTCCTATCAAATGGACAAAGTGGAAAAAGGTGTTTGAGCGTTATGCTAAAGTATGCAGAATATCTCTGAGTGCTGAACGTCGAACTGCGTTCTTACTTCACTGTTTAGGGTCGGAGGGTCAAGAAGTATTTGATCACCTTTCTGACATTCCTGATAGTGAAGCAATAGATCTCAATGAATTTGAGATTTGTATACGCAAATTAGATATTCACTATCTGCCCAGAGTGAGCACCATCCTAGAACGTTATTACTTTGGTAAGAGATTGTAAAGGGAGGGTGAGTCAATTGAAGACTATGTGACAGATCTTAGATGTCTTGCCTCTTTGCGCAAATTTGCTTCTTCAACCGATGAGAGGATAAGAGATCAATTTATGTTAGGCTGTAACATCGAGAAGGTTATTGAGGAATTATGGCTTAGGGATGAGCCCTCTCTTGAAGAAGTATTGGTGGTTGCTAAAAAAAATAGAGCATACTCTAAAATGTGTAGATGTGATAAGGGAGGATTCCCCTAGCGTGGTATCTGCTGTTTTGGACAGTAACAAGAAAACGCTTGGTTCTAAGAAGAAGGTACCTGGTTTTTCTTCTACAGGTGGAGAGAAAAGATGTTTTCGGTGTGACAAATTAGGGCACTTTGCCAATGAAAAAAAGTGTCCGGCTCTTAGGGCAGCATGTACCTTTTGTAAGAAGCAAGGGCATTTTTCCTCTGTTTGTAGATTAAGGAAGGCTAAACAAGGTGTATGTGAGATTCATACTGACAATGATGAGCTCTTGGTTCCAGATGGTTTTGACTGTGGACAAATTGTACTTCAGGTAGGTAAAGGTAGAGGTCCTCTTGACTCCATTTTAGTTGAAGGGAAGGAGACTCACATTTTGTTTGATTCTGGTGCGAAAATCACGATTGTGTCGAATGATTTCTTCTGTTGTTGTCTTAAAGGCAGCGTTACTCTTCTTAAACTGGACATAAGACCACGTGCTTTTGGTGGTGAAGTGATACATTTGCATGGATATTTTGTTGGCTTAATTGAGTACAAAGGTCGCTTTTACTTCTGTGAAAATTTATGTATCAAAAAAAGGAGACAGTATTGTTAGCTGGTGGCATCAAAAGGACCTTGGGGTAATGTTAGATCCTAGCAGTGAAAATCCCATTGTATTGAAAGATGTTTCCTCTATTGAGTGTGTGTCTGATGTTGATATGGATTTGCAGCAAGTTTTATCTCAAGACTTTCCCAAAGTTTTTAGAAGTGAATTGGGATGCTTGAAGGGTTATCAACATAAAATTAAGATTGTTCCAGGTTCAATCCCTTTTTCAGTAAGGTTCGAAATGTTCCTGTTAATGTTAGGGAAGAAATGCTAAGTGAGTTAAATAAGCTTAAAGTTCAGGGTATCATGGAGGAGGTGGAGAGTACTGAGTGGCTGGCCCCAGTAGTTGTGGCTAGGAAGTCCAATGGTTCACTTAGGCTATGTGTTGACCTCAGGCAATTGAACAGATGTGTAGTGGTGGACAGATACCCATTACTTAACATTGCCCAATTACTCATGATGATTGGTGATGCAAAGGTGTTAAGCACCATTGACCTGGCCTCAGCATATCACCAGATCCAGCTTGATGAAGATTCCATGGATCGTACTGCCTTTATACCACCCTTTGGTACTTTCAGGTACACCAGGCTTCCTTTTGGTTTAGTGTTGGCTGCTTCTGTGTTCCAGAGCATTCTGGAGAGGGTGCTTAACCCCTCTGTGCCCAGGATGTAATGGTTACATCCCGCGGCACAGTACTCGTGTGCCGAGGACGTAACCATTACGTCCTGGGCACAGAGCCCAGAGGCAGCGCTTGCGCTCCCTCTGTGGGGTTCCCCTCCACCCCCCGAAGGCAGGGAAGCTCAGCTTCCAGTGCGATCGGAAGAGAATATCTCAGCATTTCTGTTCCGATCACATGGAGGAGGCCTGAGAGGCTTCAAAGTGAAGGAAAGGAATTTCCTTCCCTTTGAAGTCTCTCAGAGCATTTCAGAAGCCAGATTGTAAAGCAATCCGGCTTTTGAAATGCCCACTAGACACCAGGGATTTATTCATTACAGGAAATTGGCATAAGGGGGCGACCCCATGGGCAATGGTCGCTCCCAAGGAGGGTGTTAGAAATGGGGCTTCTGGTTGGCTATGGTATGCACCTCAGCCAGGCAGAACTTACCCACTCTAGTCAGGGCAAGGGAATTACACATCCAAGATAACCCCTGCTCACCCCCTTGGTAGCTTGGCACGAGCAGTCAGGCTTAACCTGGAGGCAATGTGTAAAGCGTTTGCACAACACACACAACACATGTGACACAATATCCCTACCACAAAGGAAACACAACACCAGATTATATGAAAATATACTGTATTGTACACGACGCAATTATCAGACCAAACATCACATATCAGTACTATCCTGCTACCTTAGCAGTTGTCAGAACGTTACACATTAATTACTCTGCAACCTAGCAGTAGTAACACATAACACACAAGTTACTCAGTATTTTGCAACATAAGCAGTAGTCACGAAAACATGTTATTACATCACAGCACTTGTCATAAGAATATCATAGGAACATTAGAAAACATATGGCAAGTTGGAAAAACATATTAGCAAGCATGTCCATAAAATGAACATTTGCATACACATATGTAAAAACATCAAACGCAGGTAGGTAATATATGAATCAAACAAAAGTCTGTAGAAATAACTTTGGATTGCAACTATATTGGTCCTTTAAACAGTACCTGGTTGGATGAAGGCACCTCCAGTGCCTAGAAGGCGAACAATGGGGCCCCCGGCGCTCCTATGCGCAAAACAGAGGCCTCCCTCATACTCTGGGGTCAGAGGAGGGCGACATGCACCTCCTCTCTTTTATAGACAGGCCCCTCCGGGGACCGTGATTACTGGGGGCCCCCCAGGGCATCAACTGGCCCTCACAAGGGGGGCCACAGCCAGCAAAAACAACTTAGGGCAGGAGGGGGGCACCACGCACCCCCTCCGGTCTAATGACAGGCCCCTCCCGGGACCCGGGATCTCTGGGGGCCCCCCCCCCGGCCTCCACTGGCCCTTCCACCAAGGGGGCCCACAATAATGTCCGTTTTACCTAACAGCAGAAAAGGAGCGTCCTGCTCCTAACGCAGAGGCCAGGGGGAAGGGGGCACTCCCCACGCCTTCCTCTGGTCCTGCTGTGAAGCTACAAGAAGATCAGACCCATCCTGGCGCCCGAACAGACACTCGCCTGCACCGGATGCGGTGAACGAGTGTTCTTCCAGCTTCCCGGGCCGCTGCAGTGATCTTATTTAAAGGGGCACAATGCAGCAAGGAGACTACGAGCTCCCAAGGCTCCATAAGCGCGCTGCAATCAGCGCTATGGCAGCCGCAACCACAGAGAAGCACCCATCGTGAAAAAATGGATGCAGGGGTCAGGGGCCACAGCACCCTGCCCCTGGGGAGCAGAATCTTATGACAAGGTCCTCAGGTGGAGGTCCCAGCTACAGGCCAGCACAAGGGGAAGGCAGCAAGTGGCAAGTCCTTCACAGTGACCAGGCAGGTCACAGGTCAGCACAGCAGCAGCAGTCCATGGCGGTTCCTGGTGAGTCCTTTCAGCCTTTGGTGTCCAGTTCCAAGATGATTCCAAGAGTCTCCAAATTGTGGGGAAAATTCCCCTGTACTTATAGTCAGTTCATACAGTGTTTTACAATGGTAGGTAGAGGAGGTTCCAGCCAGTTACAACTGGTTCTGGGAGTGCCTCCTCTCTCCTTTCAGCACAGGCTCCAAACATCAGTGGGGGGTTAACGACCCTATTGTGTGAGGCCAGGGCACAGTCTTTACAAATGCAGGTGTGCCCCGCCTCTCCCTTCTCTCAGCCCAGGGAGACTATTCAGAATGCAGATGCACCTCTGTGACACCTCCAACCTCCCTGTGTACAGACTGTCTGAAAAGTATGCACAAAGCCCCAACTGTCACTCTGCCCAGACATGGATTGGAGTCAAGCTGCAAAACACCAGAGTCATAAGCACAGATAAATGTGCACTTTCTAGAAGAGGCATTTCTGTGATAGTAATAAAAAGTACACCTACACCTTAGGCAAGGGTCGCTCCCCTAGGGGGGAAATTATATTTAGGCAGATTGGCCTATTTTTTTAATGCGAATCTGCCCCCAAGGGGGACAGAAATCACTAGACACCAGGGAGTTTTTTTTTTTTTTGTTTGTGAATTTCACGCAAGGGGAGCGACCCCTTAGGCAAGGCTTGTTCCCCTGGGCGGCAAATTCATTTTAGGACATTTCTGCCCCCTGGGGGGCAGATCAGCCTATTTTAATTAAGCTGATCTGCCCCCAAAGGGGGCAGAAACCACTAGGCAGCAGGGATTTTTTTTGTTGTTGTTGTTTTACAGATGGCGAGCAATCCCTTAGGCAAGGGTCGCTCCCCTGGAGGGGCAAATTGTATTTAGGCCATTTCTGCCCTCTTTGGGGGCAGATCGGCCAATTTTAGGTCAATTTGTGAAACCACTAGGCACCAGGAATCTTTTTTTTGCGCCAATGTCACGCAAGGGGAGCGACCCCGTAGGAAAGGGTCGCTCCCTGGGGGAGTGTGGGGGGGCAGTGAGCAAATTTATTTTAGCACATTTCTGCCTCCCCAAGGGCAGATCGCCTATTGTTATTAGGCCGATCTGCCCCCGGGGGGGCAGAAGCCTCTAGGCGCCAGGGATAACATTTTTGGGGAATTTTTTGTTTTGTTTTGTTTTGTTTTTTAGAGGTGAGGAGCGACCCAGGGGAGGGGGGCCACATTTATTTTAGGCCTTTTCTGCCCCCCGGGCCAGAAACCACTTAGGCAACAGGGATTGGTGTGTGTGTATGCGTGTGTTTTCTTTAGGGGGAAAGCACATTGGGTAAGGGTCACTCCCCGTGGGGGCACATTGCTGTTGGCCTATTTTTGGAAGGCCCACGGGGGGTAGAAAGCCCACCAGAGGCCAGGGAAGTTTTTTTTTCAAAAATAAGTGGGTGGGGGTATGGCCATACTCCCACCCCAAATAAATGGGGTCAAAGTTGTTCTGCCCACCATTGGGCAGATGGGACAATTACCCCTGATCCATACCCCAGGGGGGCAGAAAGTCTACTAGATGCCAGGGAATTAAAAAAATACATATATATTGGGGTGGTGGCTACCAACCAGTATTGGCCTGGTTAGGCCCCCACCTCAACTAAAGGGGGTAACAGTCTTTCAGCTCTCCCCCGCACTCTAAAACATCTTATCCCACAGCAAGCAAGAAGACATTTGATTATTTTGGGTTTTAGTTTTACATTTGGACCATGAGTGCTTGTCTTACTCTCAAAATCTTCCTGTTTGGACTGGTGAGGGCTTCACTTTATGGACTTAGGGACGCTGCCATGTAGAAAAATCCACAAGACCTAGACACATCTGAAAACTAAACATCTGGGTGATTCCAGGGTGGTGTGTTTCACATGCACCCCGCACCATTTTTGTACCCACAATCCTCCAACTTTGCTGGAAATCACACGTTTTTGTGATGGAACCTTCCGGAATCTGCAGGAATCCACAAAATTCCTACCACCCAGCATTGTCTCACCTATACCGATAAAACTTCTTCTGCACTTGTCAGCCTAAAAATTTATTTTTGCAAACTGCCCTTTTGGGCCCCCTTTATTCCCCCTCAATATCGACATGTTTTTGGCACTTCCCTTTCAAAAGCACTTGGCCCACCTACACAAATGAGGTATCATTTATACCGGGAGACTGAGGGGAACATTGGGTGGTATGAAATGTGTCCCAGTGCGGTTATCCCACACAGAAATGTGGGAAAAATTTGATTTTTTACCTAAATTTGAGGTTTGCTGAGGATTCTGGGTAAGAAAACATTGGGGGATCCACGCAAGTCACACCTCACTGGACTCCCTCGTTTGTCTAGTTTTCAGAAATGTCTGGGTTTGGTAGGTTTCCCTAGAAGGCTGCTGAGCCCAGGATCAAAAACGCTGGTGCCCCCCTTCAAAAACATGTAATTTTGTATTTGATAATTTTGATGTGTCCAGATAGTGTTTTGGGGCTTTTCCTTTCGTGGGCGCTACGCCTACCCACACAAGTGAGGTACCATTTTTATCAGGAGACTTGGGGGAACACTGGGTAGAAGGGAATTTGTGGCTCCTCTCAGATTCCAGAACTTTCTGTCACCGAAATGAGATGAAAAAGTGTTTTTTTGGCCAAATTTTGAGGTTTGCAAAGAATTCTGGGTAACAGAACCTGGTCAGAACCCCACAAGTCACCCCACGTTGGATTCCTCTAGGTGTCTAGTTTTCAAAAATGCACTGGTTTGCTAGGTTTCCCCACGTGCCGGCTGAGCTAGAGGCCTCAATCCACAGGTAGGCACTTTGTAAAAAACACCTCTGTTTTCTGTGAAAAAAATTTGATGTGTCCACGTTGTGTTTTGGGCCATTTCCTTTCGTGGGCGCTAGGCCTACCCACACAAGTGAGGTACTATTTTTATCGGGAGACTTGGGGGAACGCTGGGTGGAAGGGAATTTGTGGCTCCTCTCAGATTCCAGAACTTTCTGTCACCGAAATGAGAGGAAAAAGTGTTTTTTGGGTCACATATTTAGGTTTGTAAAGGATTCTGGGTAACAGAACCTGGTCAGAGCCCCACAAGTCACCCCATTTTGGATTCTCCTAGGTGTCTAGTTTTAAAAAATGTGCTGGTTTGCTAGGTTTCCCCAGGTGCCGGCTGAGCTAGAGGCCACAATCCACAGGTGGGCACTATGTAAAAAACACCTCTGTTTTCTGTGAAAAAAATGTGATGTGTCCATGTTGTGTTTTGGGCCATTTCATTTCGTGGGTGCTAGGCCTACCCACACAAGTGAGGTACCATTTTTATCAGGAGACGTGGGGGAACGCTGGGTGGAAGGAAATTTGTGGCTCCTCTCAGATTCCAGAACTTTCTGTCACCGAAATGAGAGGAAAAGGTTTTTTTGGGCCAAATTTTGAGGTTTGCAAAGGATTCTGGGTAACAGAACCTGGACAGAGCCCCACAAGTCACCCCATTTTGGATTCCCTTAGGTGTCTAGTTTTTAAAAATACACTGGTTTGCTAGGTTTCCCAAGGTGCCGGCTGAGCTAGAGGCCAAAATCCACAGGTAGGCGCTTAGTAAGAAACACCTCTGTTTTCTGTGGAAAAATGTGATGTGTCCACATTGTGTTTTGGGCCATTTCCTTTTGCGGGTGGTAGGCCTACCCACACAAGTGAGGTACCATTTTTATCGGGAGACTAGGGGCAATGCTGGGTGGAAGGAAATTTGTGGCTCCTCTCAGATTCCAGAACTTTCTGTCACCGCAATGAGAGGAAAAAATGTTTTTTTGGCCAAAGTTTGAGGTTTGCAAAGGATTCTGGGTAACCCAACCTTGTCAGAGCCCCACAACTGACCCCATCGTGGATTCCCCTAGATGTCTAGTTTTCAAAACTGCGCAGGTTTGCTAGGTTTCCCTAGGTGCAGGCTGAGCTAGAGGCCAAAGTCCACAGCTAGGCACTTTGCAAGAAACAGCCCTATATTCTTTGTGAAAATGTGATGTGTCCACGTTGTGTTTTGGGGCATTTACTGTTGTGGTTGCTAGGCCTATCCACGCAAGTGAGGTACCATTTTTATCGGGAGACATGGGGGAACACAGAATAGCAAAACAAGTGTTATTGCCTCTTGTCTTTCTCTACATTTTTTCCTTCCAAATGTAAGACAGTGTGTAAAAAAGAAGTCTATTTGAGAAATGCCCTGTAATTCACATGCTAGTATGGGCATCCCGGAATTCAGAGATGTGCAAATAACCACTGCTTCTCAACACCTTATCTTGTGGCCATTTTGGAAATATAAAGGTTTTCTTGATACCTATTTTTCACTTTTTATATTTCAGCAAATGAATTGCTGTATACCCGGTATAGAATAAAAACCCATTGCAAGGTGCAGCTCATTTATTGGCTCTGGGTACCTAGGGTTCTTGATGAACCTACAAGCCCTGTATATATCCCCGCAACCAGAAGAGTCCAGCGGACATAACGGTATATTGCTTTCAAAAATCTGACATCGCAGGAAAAAGTTAGAGAGTAAAACGTGGAGAAAAATGGCAGTTTTTTTCACCTTCATTTCAATATCTTTTTATTTCAGCTGTTATTTTCTGTGGGAAACACTTGTAGGATCTACACAAATGACCCCTTGCTGAATTCAGATTTTTGTCTACTTTTCATAAATGCTTTCTGGGATTCAGCATAGGATTCTTAACCATTTCGGTCACTAACTGGAAGGAGGCTGAAAGCACAAAAAATTGTAAAAATGGGGTATGTCCCAGTAAAATGCCAAAATTGTATTGAGAAATGGGGTTTTCTAATTTAAGTCTGCCTGTTCCTGAAAGCTGGGAAGATGGTGATCTTGCCACCGTAAACCCTTTGTTGATGCCCTTTTCAGGGAAAAAACCACAAGCCGACTATTGCAGCCCTTTATTCCCATTTTTATAAAAAATAACAACATTTTCACTGTATTTTGGCTAATTTCTTGGTCTCCTTCAGGGGAACCCACAAAGTCCTGGTACCTCTAGAATCCCTAGGATGTTGGAAAAAAGGACACAAATTTGGCGTGGGTAGCTTATGTGAACAAAAAGTTATGAGGGCCTAAGCGTAAACTGCCCCAAATAGCCAAAAAAAGGCTCGGCACAGGAAGGGAAAAGGCCTGGCAGCGAAGGGGTTAAAGGGTTAGAAGGGTCTTGTGTATACCAGGATGACATTCTGGTGCATGGTAGGGGTCATGCTGATCATGGTGCTATGGTCAGGCAAGTGTTGAGGAGAGTGAGTGACGATAATCTGACTGTGAAGTTGGAGAAGTGCAGGTTTGGTACGAAAACTATTGATTATTTAGGCCAGGTGATGGTGTTGCCCCCAAATCTGATCTAGTGAATACCATTCAAGTGATAGTTTCTTTATCCCTCTACAAAAGAGGAGATCATGAGATTCTTAGGTATTGTTGAGTATTATAATAAATTTATAAAGAAATTTGCTGATATTACTTACAATATGAGAGGTCTTTTGAGGAAAGGCGTGGATTTTGTGTGGAGTGACGTGTGTGAAGAAGAGTTTAAAATGATCAAAGACAAGTTATCTTTAGCTCCCTGTCTCAAGAATTTTGATCCAAAGAAGAATTCTATCATTACAACTGATGTTAGCCTCAAAGGTCTGGGAGCTGTTTTACAGCAAGGTGGGTGTGGGCCGCAGAACACTATCATGTTTTTGTCAAGAAGTCTTAATGGCGCTGAGAGCAAATATTCTGTAATTGAGAGAGAGGCACTTGCTGTTCATTGGGCCATCAAGAAACAAACAAATATGTTGTGGGGGTCCACTTTCATCGTAAGGACAGATCACAAACCTTTGTGTGTGGTCTTCAACAGGAAAGGGATAGATTCTACCTCGTCTAGGACTTCTAGGTGCGTGGTTGACCTCCAAGAGTTACATTTTTGAGGTGAAGTAAATTCCGGGAGTTGAGAATGTAATTGCTGATACTATAGGTTGGTTTCTGAGAATGCTACGGGATTGATGGATGGTGGTATTTGTGAGGAGTATGTGGATCTAGTTTGTGAGATTGATCATGCTGTGATTGTGGAAGACAGATGACGCCGTGAATTGGAGGATGATTCTACCCTACAGAGAGTGATTGGCCTTATCAAGGCTGGTTGGAAGTACAAACATCAAGGTGGTGATCTGTGTAAGGATTATTGGTTTGTTAAGGATCAACTGGCTACAAGGGATGGATTGTTGTTATGAGGTACTAGGCTGGTGCCCCCAGATAAACTAAGAAAGGAATTGCTGGACATAGCTCATGATGGTCACTCAGATATCTCCAAGACCAAGGAGAGATTGAGATCTAGTTATTGGGGACCTGGAATGGATATTCAAATTGAACGTTTAGTAAGGGAATGTGTTAAATGAGCTGTGTGTGAGAAAAGTATGAAACTAAGAGTTCAACCCATGTTGTTGAGAAATCGTCATGAGAAACCTTTGAGAGACATTGCTCTAGACATACTGGGGCCTTTACATGGTAATGGTCAGGAATCATATGTATTTGTTGTTCTTGATTTGTTTTCTCGTTGGCCTGAAATTCATTTTTCTAGAGGTATCTAAAAGATCCTGGGTCGCCAACCAGTAGAAAAAGACTAACTAAACCGATGAAAGTCATCAAAATCTTTACTAATGCTGTCAAAACCTCTGATCATTGTGTATGTACTCTTAATAGAGTGGTTGTGTATAAAGGTGGGGTGTTGAAGGATGATTTGTCTGATGTTGATGGAGGCCCGAAAGAAGGGGAAGAATGGAGCTGTCCGAGGAAGTCTAATAGGAAATTACAGAGCCCTGCTTTTTTGAAGGACTATGTGTAAATCGCTAATTTTCATCTCAGTTCTAGTGTTCTTTTGTTTTCTTTTGTTATTGCTTGTATTGTAGAGAGGGGGGGTGTGTAGTATTTTCTAGAATAAAGATTCTAGAATGATGGGAGAACGCTCAACGCAGGAACTGAATTGAGGTCGTGGAGATGGACGGTTGGTTTCTGCTTCGTCTGTCTAGGGGCTCTCCTGTGCGGAGCATTGTAGGCGGTTGAGCCTTATTATAGGATCTACTAATAAAGGAAGATTAATCCACTTAACCGATTGCCTCAACATCTTTGCTTTCTAAAATGAGAGTCACTTTGCAGCACACAGGATGGTGGAAGAGAACACTCAACATACTCCCCTATGGCAGTGGTTCCCAACCTGTTGTCCTGGGAACGCGAAGCCTTCTCAGGGGGTCCGCGACTGCATAGAAAATTAAATAATATTAACAGATTAGATCCCCGGGCTTGGGGGGGTCCCCGGATTCCAATTAAGATTCAATGGGGGTCCCCAGGCTTCAGCAATGATAAAGTGGGGGTCCACAGAAGTCAAAAGGTTGGGAACCACTGCCCTATGGCATTGGATGTGATTGTGGAATGTAGCCACTCTAGAAGGTTTTTCCTGATGGGAAGCCGTAGGTATCATCCTTGTGGGAGATGTATGGTCAGGTACGAACATGGCATCTTTCCAGGAACTCCAACAGATCTATGTACTATCCAACACACAATTTCATAAATTTCTGCAACTGCATCATGCGTTGAGGGTACACATCTCCCCGACACACCTGTACCAGACTTTAACCCTATAGAAGCTAAGGTAGTAATGGGGGTACTAGGTAAGGGAGGAGTCCCTGATACTGTATACCCCTGAGACACTCCATCCCTTTAGAATCCACTGGGAAACATGGATCTGATCCTTGGATGATGAAGACTGGTGAGATGAACTGATGGCGCCCAGAGTCATCATGACCTCCCCCAGATTGCGAATGGTACAGACATACTACCTGCATTTTGCTCATCTTACCTCTATCAGAATGCACTGAGCAGGTCTTCTGACCAATCCACAGTGTAGCCACTGCTCCTTTTCGCTGGCTGACTTCTTCCATTTATTCTGGACATGCCCAGTCACAGCACATTGCTGTAAGAGGATCCTGGCTGAGCTTTCCATAGTTCTGGGTCAAACATTGGTTCCCCCCACTTGTATTTCTGTTGGGGGGTGAATGAGGGTTTGGGGATTCAGGAGCAGGTAAGGTTTTGCTAGATACTGCCCTAATGGTCGCCAAAAAGGATACTCTTTCTCCAAGAGGACAGAAAGACTGATTGGGTTGTAGTTGCTAGTTGTAAAGCATGACAGCTGTCATGTCTGCTGATCGGTTACCATCATTCCAATATTTCATTGCTTTGAGTGACATTTAATTATTCGATTTGGTTACATGCAGGAAATTCAATAGCATGTATTTTTTATCTAGACATTCCTTTATCAACCACACATGCAACACGCAGTGAGGGTGTTGTTTAGAAAGAATGCCTTTTCCAATTTTTCAATAGCATCATTATCTCAACGTTCTATTGTCCAATTACATATTTTTGATTACTGTTTATTCTTTTGGTTTTCACGAAGGGAATCAATTTACACATTTTTATTCAGATTTCCATTTAGCAACTACATATGGAACATACACAACAATATGATATACCCAATTCGCTTGAATACGATGTGAAATGCCTTTAATTACATTCTACACCACCACACATTAGGGAGCCACGCTCATGTTTGGTAGTCCACTGCCAGAACATTCTCTAAACACTGACCAATTTAATAAACATCACGTCAGTGGTCTTCATTTGAATGTGCAATTTATGTTTACTTAGACAGATAAAAGAAACATGGGGTTTAAACATCGCTGGCAATATATTATCTCTGTTCGAATTTTGCCACATTACGGTGGGAATTCTCAATTGAATACATGTATTAATGCTGCTGGTTTAGTTGTTTAGATTGAAAGAACTTGTCATCAACACCGCTGGTAACCACTGTTCAGGTATAGTGAATCTCCAGATAGAATTTTTCTATCTAAATAACACACTTTATTATGATTATTTTATCCGTTGAGCATGATTAAGGTACACAAACGTAAAACATATTCCACTTCAACATGACGTGAATTTAGTTTTTGTAAATTGTCCATTTTCTGCTTTGAAGACTAACGCATTTTAGTCAGTAACAGCAGGGCGACTGACCGAGGCGTCACCGGGGATACATGTAGTAACGCTTATGACTACCGTGATGAGTGCACTGGTATATTGATTTATTGCACTTTTAACGCCTTCGCTGCCAGGCTTTTTGCCCCTCAGGTTCCAGGCCTTTTTTTGGCTATTTGAGGGCAGTTCACGCTTAGGCCCTCATAAATTTCTGTCTAAATAGGCTACCCGCCAAATGTGCGTCCTTTTTTCCCAACATCCTAGGGATTCTACAGGTACCCAAAGTTTGTGGGTTCCCATGAAGGAGAACAAGAAATGAGTCAAAATACAGCAAAAAAAAATGTTTTTTGTGTTTTAAAAGGGAAAAAAGGGCTGCAGAAGAAGGCTTGTGTTTTTTTCCCTGACAATGGCATCAACAAAGGGGTTGCAGTGCTAAAATCACCATCTTCCCAGCTTTCAGGAACAGGCAGACTTGAATCAGAAAACCCACATTTTCAACACAATTTTGGCATTTTACTGAGACATACCCCATGTTTATGATTTTTTGTGCTTTCAGCCTCCTTCCAGTTAGTGACAGAAATGGGTGTGAAACCAAGGCTGGATCCTGGAAAGCTAAACATTTCTGAGAAGTAGACACAATTCTGAATTCAGCAAGGGGTAATTTGTGTAGATCCTACAAGGGTTTCCTGCAGAAAATAACATCTGAAATGAAAAAATATTGAAATTGAGGTAAAAAAACTGCAATTTTTCTCCACGTTTTACTCTGTAACTTTCTCCTGCGATGTCAGATTTTTTAAAGTAATCTACCATTACGTCTGCTGGTTGCAGGGATATATTGGGTTTGTAGGTTCATCACAAATCCTAGGTACACAGAGCTAATAAATGAGCTGCACATTGTAATGGGTTTTCATTCTGTACCAGGTATACAGGAAATCTTTTGCTGAAATATAAAGAGTGAAAAATAGGTATCAAGAAAACCTTTGTATTTCCAAAATGGGCACAAGATTAGATGTTGAGAAGCAATGGTTATTTGCACATCTCTGAATTCCGGAGTGCCCTTACTAGGATGTGAATTACAGGCCATTTCTAAAATAGACGTCTTTTTTGCACACTGTCTTACATTTGGAAGGAAAAGATGTAGAGAAAGACAAGGGGCAATAACACTTGCTTTGCTGTTCTGCGTTCCCCCAAGTCTCCTTATAAAAATGGTGCCTCACTTTCATGAAACATGGACACATCACATTTTTACATTGAAATCTGACGTGTTTTTTGCAAAGTGCGTAGCTGTAGATTTTGGCCTCTAGCTCATCCCGCACCTCGGGAAACCTATCAAACCTACGCATTTTTTAAAACTAAACACCTAGGGGAATCCAGGATGGGGTGACTTGGGGGGCTCTCACCAGGTTCTGTTACCCAGAATCCTTTGCAAACCTCGAATTGGCAAAAAAATAAAACACTTTTTCCTCTCATTTCAGTGACAGAAAGTTCTGGAATATGAGAGGAGCCACACATTTCCTTCCACCCAGCATTCCCCCATGTCTCCCGATAAAAATGGTACCTCACTTGTGTGGGTAGGCCTAGCGCCCGCAACAGGAAATCCACCAAAACACAACGTGGACACATCACATTTTCTGAAAGAAAACAGAGATATTTTTTGCAAAGTGCCTTGTGGTAGATTTTGTCCTCTAGCTCAGCCGCCACTTAGGGAAACCTACCAAACCTATGCATTTTTTAAAACTAGACACCTCGGGGAATCCAAGATGGGGGGACTTCTGAGGTTCGCACCAGGTTCTGTTGCAAACCTCAGAATTTGGAGAAAAAAAACACTTTTTCCTCGCATTTTGGTGACACAAAGTACTAGAATCTAAGAGGAGCCACAAATTTCTTTCCACCCAGCGTTCCCCCAAGTCTCCAGGTAAAAATGGTACCTCACATGGGAGGATAGGCCTAGTGCTTGCGACAGGAAATGCCCCAAAACACTATCTGGACACATCAAAATGATCAGATACAAAACTACCTGTTTTTGCGGGGGCATCTGCATTTTTGGTCCTGGGCTCAGCAGTCATCTAGGGAAACCTACAAAACCCAGACACTTATGAAAACTAGACACCCGAGGGAGTCCAGGGAGGTGTGACTTGCGTGGATCCCCCAATGTTTTCTTACCCAGAATCCTCAGCAAACCTCAAATTTAGCTACAAACTCACATTTGTCCCACATTTCTGTGTGGGATAACCGCCCCAGGACAAATTTCCTACCACCCAACTTTCCCCTCTGCCTCCCGGTAAAAATGATACCTCACTTGTGTAGGTGGGCCAAGTGCCGGTGACAGGGAAGAGCCAAAAACATGTCAAAATTGAGGGGAAACCACAGCAGGTCCAAAAGGGCAGTTTGAAAAAAACATTTTTAGGCTGACAAGTGCGGCAGAATTTTTATCGCTATAGATGAGACAATGTTGGGTGGAAGAAATTTTGTGGATTCCTCTAGATTCCGGAAGGTCCCATCACAAAAATGTGGGGAAAATGTGTGATTTCCAGTAAAGTTGGATTTTTGCAGGGCATTGTGGGTAAGAAGATGGTGCGTGGTGCATGTGAAGCACACCACACTGGAATCAATCAGATGTTTAGTTTTTAGATGTGACTAAGTATTGTGGATTTTTCTACATGGCAGCATCCCAAAGTCAAAAAAGTGCAGCCCTCACCATTCCAAGTGGGACGATTTTGAGAGTTACCAAGCTCTCATGACCCAAATGTATAACCAAAACCCAAAATAATCAAATGTCCTCTTGCTTGCCATGGGATAAGATGTTTTAGTGTGAGGGGGAGAATTGAAAGACTGTTACCCCCTTCAGTTCGGGTGGGGGCATAACCAGGCCCATACTGGTTGGTAGCCACTACCCCACAATTTTTTTTTAATTCCCTGGCATCTAGTAGACGTTCTGCCCTCCCCCCCGGGGTGTTGATTGGGGGTAATTGTCCAATCTGCCCACTGGTGGACAGCATAACTTTGGCCCCATTTATTTGGGGTGGGAGTATGGCCACACCCCCAACCTCTTATGTTGAAAATATATCTTCTCTGGTGGTCTTTATGCCCCCCATGTGGGCAGATGGGCCTTCCAAAAATAGGCCAATCTGCCCCCAAGGGAGGCAGATGTGGCCAACAGTAATGTACCCTCATGGGGAGTGACCCTTGCCCAAGGGCTGCCCCCCCAAACAAAACACGCACATACACACACACCAATCCCTGGTGTCTAGAGGTTTCTGCCCCCCTTGGGGGCAGATTGGCCTAACAAAAAATCTGCCCCAACGGGGACAGAAATGGCCTAAATACAATTTGCCTGCCAGGGGAGCGAGCCTTGCCTGAGGGGGTCGCTCCCAATACATAAAAACATAAAGTAAATAAAAAAAATATATAGATCCCTGGGGTCTAGAGGTTTCAGATTGGCCAAATTATATTAGGCCGACCTGCCTCCAGGGGGCAGAAAAGGCCTAAAAATATTTTCCCCCTCCTGGGGAGTGGCCCTTGCCCGAGGGGCCGCTCCCCTTATGCGTTAGTATAAAAAAAAAAAAATCCCTGATGTCTTGTGGTTTCTGCCCCCAGACAAGGGAGAAATGGGCTAAAAATAATTTTGCCCCCCCCGGGGAGCGACCCTTGCCTAAGTGGCCGCTCCGCTTATGCGCATGTATGATAAAAAAAAATAATCCCTGGTGTCTAGTGGTTTCTGCCACTAGGTGGGGCAGAAATGGCCTAAACATAATTTGCCCCCACCCCCCCCGGAGTGACCCTTGCCTAAGGGGTCGCTCCCCCACATAAAAAAATAACTAATGAACAAAAAAACATTATCCCTGGTGTCTAGTGGTTTTCTGCCCCCCCGGGGGCAGAAATGGCCTAAAAATTATTTGGCCCCCTGGAGAGTGGCCCTTGCCCAAGGGGCCGCTCCCCTTATTGAAATTTACTAAAAACAAAAATTCCCTGGTGTCTAGTGGCCATTTGTGCTGCCAGATCGCATCATGATCGGGCAGCGCAAATCTTTCAAAGTCTTTCCTTTTCTTTCTTGTCTCTCCTGCCCCACCTCCCAGTCGGAAGAGAAATGCAAAAGCATTTCTCTTTCGGGACCACGCTGGAAGCATGCTTCCAGCACGATCCGAGGTGACCTCTGATGAGGTCCGCGCTGACATCATCAGACGTCACTGCGGGGTGGGGAGGGGTCGGGGTGGAAGGGGAAGCGATTCCCCTTCCATTCCCGACTGGGAGTTGTGGGCTGGGTGCAGGACGAGCTGGTCTCGTCCAGGCACACGGCAACGTGTGCCTGGAGGAGACCATCTCGCCTGCGGCACTATAGGGGTTATGACGCACTTGTAATGCATGACTGGGCACTATGCGTATTATCGACACAATGTATTTGTTAGGTCGCTACACTTGCTTCAAGATTACAGATGAGGATGACACAGGAATGAGGCTGGCGGGTCGGATCAGGCATCTCACTAACATGCATGCATATGATAAATCACAGATATGCCACCCCAAACATAATAACATTCACTGGATTGCAAGTCGTTGTGGACGTAATCAATCTTGATAGTGCAACTTCTTTTCACTGCACAACACGGGGAACTGACTCAATCAAGCACCTGAGGAAGGAAAACAGGCACTTCAGGCCTAAAGTACTTGTTTTGCTCATTGGAAAATACAGAACCATTGCTCTTTCATATAGTTTTTCGCTGTTTTTCTCACACCTAACAAGAGTACTTCAATTTTTAATCTTTGTTTTTTTTAAAAACATTTTCTCATATCATTTGGGCCAGAATATGCCATTTTCATTTGGGTTATCATTTGCATTACTTTCTGGACAATTTATCCCCTAAAGAAGGGTCTCTTGCCCGAAATGCATCGGGATTCCTGAGCATCTGTATATTTATTCGATGAATGCTCAAAAAAAGAAGGGTGTACTTACATATATAAAGATTCATATCCATGATGAGAATTAAATGTAATTAATCAATGTAACGTGGTGAAGAGTGTTTATTGAGAGTTGAATACTACTCTGCAGTGGCCGTTGGTAGCAAATTCAGGGGCAAGTTACAAGAAACTGATGCATCAGTGCTGATGTCCCAGTTTTCTTGCGTCGCCCCTGCCGCACCCAACGACACCATGGGTGGGCGCACCATGGCGCAAGTTAGCCAATAGCGTCAAGACTTTTGATGGTATTGTGGGGCTTTGCTGCACTAGAGTCAAAAATATTGACACTAGTGCAGCAAAGTGCAAGGAGGCCCATTGATTAAAGTGAGTGCATCACTGTAACGCCTGCTTTGAGCAGGTGTTAAAGAAGCACTCCAAAAACGGTGTAGTGAAATCTTGCAGATTTCACTGCACCATTTTTGTTTCCCTCCTAACGCCAGAGCGCCTCCCTTGCATACATTATACCTGACGCAAGCATAATGTGGCGCAATGGGTCACAAAGTGGCACAATGCATACATTGCGCAACTTTGTAAATGTGGTGCAGTGAAAATTGCCTCCAGGAGCCATGTTAGCAGAAACAAATGATGCTAGTATGGTGCAATGAGGTGCTAGGGCCTTGTAAAAAGCATCTTCATTGGCTGGAGTGGGCTGGTCCCACGCTCCAAAAGGCATTGTATGCCTGTGCCTGCTCTCCAACCCAGCTGTCCAAGACAGCCGGGTTGGAGAGGCTTGAAATATGAGTGTTGGTTTGGCCGTAGCAAGGTAGCCGGCCAAGCCTACATGCGTACTTCAAACTGAAGTGGCCACTCCTCACTGCTATTAGTCTTTGACAGCAGTGATGCACTGGCCCTGCCCTCGTACTCTTTTCTCTGGTGAAAAATGTCAAAAATGAAATGGTAACAAAATCATTTTATTGCCATTTTATTTTTTAACCTCTGTGCACAGTAGTGCAGGGGGGCGATGCTTCTCCACTCCAACGCAGCAACCGCTGCTGCTACTCTGAACACCACTTTGGAATAGTTGGCTATAACTTTCATTTTGACACCCACTGTTGTGCACAGATAGGGACATTGCTCCATGGAAGTAGCAGCGCATAGTTACTTGTTTCTACACCTAAGATCTGAAGGAGACACCTTCTTGCATACAATTAATTTAAGAAGAGGGCAGCACATTGGCGAACTTGTAAAGCATAAGGATGCATTGTCCATTCACATCGAACATTATAAAAGTAAAACAATCAATTATGAATGGTCAGCAGGACACCATAGATATTTTAATTGAGCCTGGCAGATGTATTTTCGAAACCAAAAGTACAAATAAAAACCATATCAATAGTACACACACACACAAAGGATTTCTTAGCTAATGAACAAAGTGACTGAAAGAATGAAGTCAAGAGTGGGCAGGAGCAAGATGTATGAGATGATAAAAGTGTGAGTATTAATTGTTGTGGGGCTGTTACAATAGCGCTTTTAGCTTGCTTTTTGCCGGATTGGTTGGAGGGCTGGAGGTGTGGCGATTGCGCCTGTGAGATTGGGCAGATGGCCCCTCCCACAGGCCCATCTGCACTCTCCAGCGGGACCCATTTTTTATGCCAAAGGATCGGGGGCCGGAGACTCAAGCCATCTAAAATGTGGTTTAATTAATGCTAGCTCACTGATTAAACACAGTGTTGGAATTGGAGACATGATTGAATCCATAGACGTACATTATTTGTTTGTTATGGACACATGGGCCAGGGAAGACTCCAGTCCTGATTTTACGGTAGCCACACCTCCTGGCTATGAGTTTTCTAGACTCAACGTTAGCCCAGAAATTTGCAAAGGCGCCCTCTTAAAGGTTCACCTTGGAATATGGTGTTCTTTGAGGGCCTCATGATCTATCATCCCCCTGGTCCTAAGAACTCATTTTTACTACACTGGCCATCCATTATTGAACCACTTATTGCAACCTCCAAGTGCATTGTGTTGGGTGACTTTAACTTCCACCTTGAGGACAAACAGGACTGTGCTACTGGTTCTTTCTTTGACCTGATATCTAATTTTGATTAAGACCTTAAGGTTACATCAGCTACCCATCGGGCGGGGCACACCTTGGGTGGCATTGTTGCACCTGTATAGAGAAAGTTGCCCTTGATTGGTCTGATCATAATCTCCTATCATTTAGTGTGGCTGGAAGGGGGATGTCCACTTATATTCCTCCAGCCGCCAAGTTGGTCAGAGTTTGGGGAAGAATTGGGGAGCAGAAGGTTTCACAGGCATGAAGGATTGCTGGGAACAGGATAGGGGCTGTTAAGCTCCTCGGTAGAAAGGTATGAACAGTGGATAAGGGCAGCAATTGACCTGCTTGCCCCCTTAAGGAAGACTAGACCCTTGGCCAGTAAGAAAGGATCTTCCCCTTGGTACACCAAGGAACTCAAGGATCTTCAAAAACGATATAGTCAGAAGGACTGCAGATGGAAATTGGATCAAAACTCACTGGAGAGAGTCAAGCTTATCACTCTGAGGACAATAAAGTGGCAATTAGGCAAGCCAAATCTGATTATTTCACTCTTAAAATCAAGGAAGCACACAATGCACCTAGGGAACTCTTTAGGGTGTTCCGCTCCCTCACTTCCTCTGCCACCTCGCAGGAACTAGAGAATTCCCAAGCCTTTTGTAATAAGGTAGGAGACATTTTCAAAAACAAAGTTGTACAGATCCATGCAATTTTTTCCCAGCACCCTTTGAATCTTGACCCTGTAGTCTCCAGGGCTGATATTGTGACTCACAACAGTCCCTTCCTCATCAATTTCCATCCACTGTCAGCAGATAGAATTAAAGCACTATTGTCAGGGGTTAGGTCAGGGTCCCCAAATGATCCTTGTCCCACCCTAAAGTATTGAGGCTCGCTCCTGACCTGGTGTCTGAAGTTTGGTATTGCCTTACCAGGAAGTATTGGACAACGGGGTTTCCCTCTGTCCGGGAAAGAAGCAATTGTACTCCTGCTCAAAAAGAAACCAAGATGTGACCCTAATGATCTTAAGGTTCTTCGCCCTATCTCTTTATTACCTACCTCGGCTAAAATTCTAGATAAGCATCTTAATATCGAACTAGCCTGTTTCCTCCAGGAAAGTGGCTGCTTAAATCTCTCCCAGCACGGGTTTCGGAAAGTGCACAGTACAGAATCTGCTCTTATTGCTACTTCTGACTCAATCCGTCGGATGGTGGATCAAGGGGAGGGGGCCATTCTGATGTTATTAGACCTTTTGGCTGCGTACGACACTGTCTCTCCACAACTGATGGTGCAATACCTTTACCAGGACAGGGTAAGAGACAGTGCCGTGAATATTCTGGAGTGTTTTCTGTGTGAAAGATCAACCACTGTGAGTTGTGGTGATTTTAGAGCTGCCCCATTCCAACTTCCTTGTGGGGTCCCCCAGGCGTCATCTCTTAGCCCCACCCTGTTCAATCTGTATGTGGCACCACTGGTGAAGTTGGTCCGTTCATTTGTCTTTCAGGTTTCCTCATATGGTGATACCCAGCTTATTATCCCCGTCAGTAGGAACTGGAGGACGTAGCAGTCAGGTTTCACAGCTGCATGAATAAGGTCAATAAGTGGATGAGCCATAATTGGCTAAAAATGAACAGAGAGAAAACTGAAATCCTGTTTTTTTGGCGTTAACAGCTCTTTATGGAGCTCTCGCTGGTGGCCACAATCTTGCAGAGACCTGCCTGTGCCCATACCATTTGCGATAAATTTAGGGATCTTATTTGACAATGCTATGTCTTTTGACTTACATTTTACTCATACTATTGAGGGTGATTAAAACCCTCCAGAAAATGTTACCCTTCTTACAGAAGGATCTCAGAATTTCAGCTTTGGTCATATCTAAATTGGTCTTCTGCAATGCTTTGATGCTGAACATCAACAGAGGCTCTCTCCACAAGCTGCAACTCATAGAGAACACCGCTGCCTGCCTGGTGTTGGATTTTCCGAAGTTGGCATCTGCCAGTGGAAGCCAGAGGCAGCTGCAGTCCCTTCCTGTGGAGAAGCATATTTTCTTTAAAGCTCTCTGTCTCACTCATAAAGCTCTCCATTCCGAGGGGTCCAAATACCTTTGTGCAACTGTGAGATGGTATGCGCCTAGTTGTCACCTAAGATCCACCAGTTTCCATCTGACCTCAGTGCCGCTCTGCAGGAAATGTAAATGGGATGGCAGATTTTCTTGGTAGAGGCAGCTAAGCTTTGAAACACTCTCCTCTCCGCATCAGGAAAGAAGAAACTTTTATGCCTTTTCGGAAACAGCTAAAAACATGGCTTTTTTACCTATAACTTTTTGTCCATAAAAAAGTTGCTACTGCTCCCCTATCTTTTTTTGCTCTCACTTGCATCTCTCTCCTCTTAGCACTTTGATGCTATGGCTGGAACACGCTTTGCAAATACAAATACAAAAACACATGACTTCTTCTTCCTCATTTTTAGACCTATTGTCAGCATTTAAAAAAGCAAATCACTCAACTCCACTCAAAAGCCTTTCTGACAGAATGGTGGAGAGCAGAGCTTTTCTTAGTTGGTTCTCATCATACATCTAGAACCCAGTCAATACTGAAAGATGGCAATCGTATTCGAATGCCGCAGCTCTGTGTCAAATTGTTCTGCAAGCATCTAATCTCTCCCGCACCCTTTTCCGTTTATAAGAAAGGACTAGCCTCTTCTGTTAGAAATTGAAGCTATTTAAAAAAAAAATCCTCTGCCTATGAACACAGGTAGTGGTTTAAGAGGTGGACATATGCAAGGACAATGACATATGTATAGGGATACAATATAGAGAAATAAAAGCAGTAGGAGGTTTTATAATAAACAAGCATTTGCAATGCAATCAGTTTTGCATTATGCTCCACTTAGAGATATTAGTGTTGGAAATTCCTAACTAGACTTTTCTTGCCAAATCAATTCAAAATTAAAAGTAAAACATCAGCTGACAAAAGCGAACAGATTCAAAGTGCCATGGTTGCCATGAGGGTGAAGGAGAGACACAAAAGGAAAAGGACGTCCGCACACAGTCAAACATATTGGCAATCGTGCAATTATCCATGTAACAGGGTCATTCTGCAAGGCGGTAACAAAACCTCTCCAAGAAGAGACAAACATAAAGCATTTACCAATGATAACAAAAGATTTTTGAAAGGCAAGCCCACGAACGAGTGAAAGTGATTGGCGCGAGGTGGGTATGGTTAAAAGCCCAGCCAGCAGGTTTGACAGCAGGTCAAAGCGCTTGAACGCTCGACCCAGAAATGAAGAAAGACTTCAGAAACAAGGGTGTAGGGGACAGAAAAGGACAGACAGAGAAAGGAGCAGAGAGAAGTGGACAGAGACACAGAAGGAGAAGGCTAATTATAGGCAGAGAGGAAAAGAGCAATAAAAGAGACATACTGGGAAAACCGGTGAGGTGCAGCAGAGAAAGAAAAGTAACTGTTTACACAGTGAAAGGGGTGGAGAAAGGCTGGAGGAGCAATCCAGAAGGGAACGGTATGGGAGAAAAAGATGGAGAACTATTGGTAGTGTAAATACAGTATGAGAGAGGAGAATAATAGAGCCAAGGGAGGTGAGTGAGAGTGGTGGGGAGGAAACAGAAGAAAATAGAGTTGGTTTAGTCTAGGATCTCCAAAGCAGGTACTCCATCTACCCAGGATCTAAGAGCAGGTTACATGATACATAACATTCAGCACTTCTTCAAAATGTAAGTACAGTGAGAGATGCCTGTCACATGCAGTGCATGAGTGTCTGCCACCATGTTACAAACAGTGCAATCTCTCCTGACTGCCTACTCTATGCACAAGGTAAACACATCAGTCTCTTATAAATGCAAATCAAAAGCACTAAGTTAGCATAGCTCACTATCTTCTCTTAGTGTGCCTATCTGACTTAGCCCATGGTGCAATCTGTGGCCTGTCTCCTTTAGTCCATTATATCTGCAGATAACAGCTATTTGCACACAGTGCAGTGTCTCCTCCCTGTGTGCCTGTCTGACTAAGCCCATGGTGTAACCTGTGCACTGACTCCTTCGGTCCATTTTTACCTGCCATTAATAACATAGGCCCTCATTATGACCCTGGCAGTCCCTGGGCTGCCAGGGCCACAGGAGCGGTCTTACTGCCACAGAACCGGTGGTCCAGACTGCCAATTAGGAGAGCTGTGGTTTGGCCACTGCCAAACCGCCATGTCCCCGTCCACCCCCCGTTTTACCGCGGCCTGCCGACCTCGAGGTTTCAACCTGCAGCCCAGTGCTGACGGTATGGTATCCCGATGACAGGAACTTGCGTTCTTGTCACTGGGATACCCCCCAAACACCTCCGCACACATGCACGCCTGCACCCACACACACACAATCACGTACATACACACACAAACGCACTCACAACATTCATCCCATAGACTCGCATACATCCCCATACACATCACACAGGCATGCACGCATACACTCTCCATCCCCACCCCTCCCTTCAAATACATGCATACATACATGCACGCACCTGCACGCATTCACTCACACCCCTTACACATTCATCCATGCACACACCCTAAACCCCCTCCACATGCATACACACAAGCATTACCATTGCCACATTCACACACAGGCACACATGTATGCACGCACAGACACTCCCCCTCCCCCTATTCATGACACACATACACACACTCACACACATCCACAAATGCTCCCACCGCTTGCACCGCCACGTGACCAGAAGACCGCCACACAGAATTACTGGCGGTCTTTTTCTGGTATGGCGGTGATGGCGGTGGAACCGCCTAAGCGCCGCCGACCGCCGTGATGAATGGCGCCGGATATCCGACCACTGGCGGTGTGGATATCCAGTGGTATTCATAATACAGTGGTCGGAAGACCTCCAGCACTGGCGGTCTTCTGGTGCCTGCGGCTTTGGCGGTCTTTGTGAAAGACATCTGAACTCATAATATGGGCCATAATGTGCTTACTGCAGTGTTTCCTCCCTGTGTGCCTGTCCACACTAAGCAATATGGTGCAAGCTGTGCAGCCTATGGTGCTTTTCGTTGCTCCTATCCATGTTAAGTACATGGTGCAAACAGTGCAGTGCCTTCCCCGTTTCTACATGTCTGCCTGTACTGAGAATACAATACAAGCAGTGAAGAGCTTGTGGTCAGCGCTTTCCCCCGTCCATGTCTTTCCAGTGTTTACAGTCTCTGTCTGCCTACACTAAGCATCATACTATAGTCCAGTGTCTCTGTCTGTGATGTGGCATCCCACACTAAACACACTGTACAAACAGGCTGCGTTTCCCCTGGTGCTGTCTTGCATCACTAGCCATGAGACAGACAGAGCACTATTTACAACCTGCTTGACTGCACTAAGCACATGAAACATATGCAGTGTTTACCGTTTTAGATGGCCAATCAACAGTGAATAACTTAATGAAACATACAAAAACCATAAAGTTTACAGTCTGGCAACTCTAAAAGGCAGACAAAATGAAAAATTAAAAGTAAAACAGTTGAAATAAGCGAGCCGAGGAAAAGGAAGCTCACTTGTACT
The DNA here is from genome assembly GCF_031143425.1 of Pleurodeles waltl. Taxonomy (NCBI): domain Eukaryota; kingdom Metazoa; phylum Chordata; class Amphibia; order Caudata; family Salamandridae; genus Pleurodeles; species Pleurodeles waltl. The sequence continues at coordinate 474,342,108 of NC_090445.1, forward strand.
CAAACATATCGGCAAATGTGCAATTATCATCTAACAGGGTCGGTCCCCAAGACGGGACAAAACCGCCCCAAGGAGGGACAAATGTAAAGCATTTACCAAGGATAACAAAGGATTTTTGAAAGGCAAGCCCATGAACAAGTGATAGTGAGGGGCGTGATGTGGGCATGGTTAAAAGCCTACATAGATACCAAGATGTCGGAAAAACAGAAGTTGTGCCCTGCTATGCTCGACCTAAAAATGAGATGGGTAGCAGATTGTCTTCTTTCACCATCTTCCATTTCATAAACTCCAGACTGCACCAATCCAAATAATGCCATACCTCAAACTTAAAAGGGAGCCAAAAGTCGCTATCAGGTTCAAAAGGCACATGATAACTTATTTAATTCAGTCACTGATATTATTACTGATGTCTGTAAATGTTTCATGCGAAGGAAAAAGTGCAAACGAAGGGGCGTGCAAAATCTCAATTGCAACTACCTTATGAATAAGTCTGAATAAGTCTGATTTCTTGGATGTAGGGCCAGATGTACTAAAATGCAATTTTGCATTTCCTAAATAGCAACTTCATAGAAATTGCAATTTAGGAAATGCAAAATGCTATGTACAAAGACACCGATTTCCTGATAGTGATTCCTACAAAATAGGAATCGCTATAAGTAAATTGCAAATGAGAAATCCCATGCCACTTAAGACAGTGGAGGGGTTTTGCATTTCCCAAATAGCGATTTCTTATTTGAGAAATGCAAAACGAAGGATGGGTATGGGCAAAAAACTCCCCTTGGTGCACCCAAAAATAGTGGTGCACATGTAGAGCACAAATAACTTAAGCAAATATTTTGGGGTGTCTTTTTTAAATTTCACATGGTTACATTCGACCTGAAGTCGATTGTAATTGTATTTCCTAATTGCCCTATTCACATTTAGGAAATGCTTTGTACATATGAATAGGAATCGCAAATAGGTAATCCCTATTTGCAATTTTCTAAACAGGGGATCGCAAATTGCAAATTCTACATGGTAGAAATCACAATATGTGATTCCTTAAAGGGCTTTGTACATCTGAAAAGCCCATTTTCTTTTTATTAATGGCCCAAAATAGCGATTCAGCCCTTAGGAAATGCAAAACGGCTTTGTACATCTGGCCCAGTGTTTCCAAAAATATTTTTAAAAATTCTTATTAAAACAACAGATTCTTGAAAATTGTTACGCCCTGGTCTTCAGGTTTAATTACACAGAACCTTTCTAATGCGTATCCAGACCAGCTGAGGACACTGGATGGCAACATATGCCATGCAAAGGCCTCTGGAGCATGGTATCAGGTTCCAGTCTTAGGGAGAACTCATGTGACGCACCTCTCAGTCAGAAAGCAGTCAAAAGGGACTGCAGCTTATAGGGACGTTTCCTGTTAGATTTCAAGAAAAAATTGAGCACACAGTAATAACACCAAAATAATATGTATTTGCCACTTCCATGTGTAGGCCCAAAGCAATGGGCCGCTCGTAAAAGACAGAACTAATCAGAAACCATATCCCCTTGGGTTTGAACGTGGCCTATGGAGTGGAGGACGAGTTACTGACAGCCTTTAACTAGCACTGCCCTCCAAAGGCTCACTAATGAGCCAGATTTGCAAATTTATGCTACCAAAATTGTGATCTGCCTGCTTGATGTTACTTGTGACTGTCTCATTTTCGGATTACTACACATTCGGACTGTTTCAGAACAGAAAGCCCGGACGACTACTGCATCTTAATTTGCTGGTTGGCAATTAGACTTCGATTATACTAAAGGCATACATTAGACGTGACACTGTATTTCTCGTTATAAAAATGCCACTAAAATCCAAATAACAAGATATGCTGTCACATCCTGCAACACACTGAGATTAATGTGGAGGAGAAAGTTAATAACAAATGATTGTACAGCATCGCGTTAGAGATTTTATTTGATATTGGAACATCAGCATACCCCTCGTGTCTGTCTAGGATTTGTGTGTGAGCCATCTTTTTGCAGAGCATATTCTGATTTGGGACATTAAGGCCCATATTTATACCTTTTTAGCGCCGCATTTGCGCCGCTTTTTAACGCAAAAACGGCGCAAACTTACAAAATATAATTGCTTTTGTAAGTTTGCGCCGTTTTTGCGTAAAAAAAGTGGCGCAAATGCGGTGCTAAAAAAGTATAAATATGGGCCTAAGTGCGCCGAATGCATTGTTACTTTTAAGGATTAACATAGTATATGGCAGTGTCCCTCATCAAGTTAACCTATCTCTATCACGAAGCGATTTTAACAAATGAAGCAATATAAGGAACCCGGAAAAGTGGGGGGAGGGTTTTTAAGCCAATGTTCAATATGTGTGCTCTTTCACAATCATTGTGTTGCAGCCTTCTTCAGATACCTTTACAAGCATATTCAAGGCCAAAAATGAACAGCTTGATGAAAGGCTTTTATATCACAAAACATTCTGAAATCACAGAATAAACCCTAGCTTACCCTCAGCTAAGGTAGCGGAAGAGCAGTTGGGTGAGGTAGTAGTAATGCTGCATTTCTGTTACACAAAATCAGAAAAAATTAAATTAGCCAATTAAGGTAAGCCTTAAATTGAACATCTGCCATGCACTTCTCATAACCTCACATTTGAAATTTCAAATAACATCACTTATCCGCAATGGTATCACTCATGACATCATGTGTCACATCAATGACATTATAGATGAAATCACTGATATTGGCCAACTTGCTAAGTATATAACAAGTCACCACGATTTCAGCAACAAATGGTGGTAATATTGCGTATAATGGCAATTTTTTAAAGGAATACAAGAAAAGATGGTACACAAATTATTTGACATACCTTCTTGGGTGAGTAAAGGAGGGTGCCTCCAGATTTGTCTATGCTGAAAAATCTTGACTTAAAGAGCCCAAAAGTCTGCTCCACGACATGCCTTGTCCTTCCATGGACATTATTGAAGTGGACTTCCCCTGGCGTGTTTTGGGTACCTCACTGGTATCAACAACCAAGGATGGGTTGGATAGCCAGAGTCACCTGTAAGGAATAAGTACAACAACACAAACATATATCTTGGACATGCACAGTTGTGATAGCAGGAGAAAAACTTTACGGACACACATGAGATTAGAGACTTACCAACCAGCCAGGCTGTCATCAGCAGTGAGATATTGCTGTTCCTCATGATGTAGGAATCATGGACTGATCCAGAATAGTTTGCACATACTTGTGAAATGTACTGGTCTGCCAAACTGACCACTTGGATGTTGATGGAGTGGTAATTTTTCCAGTTTCTATATACCTGTTTATTGGCGCTGGGGGGAACCCAGGCTACATGGGTGCCATCTGTGGCTCCAACCACATGTGGAAAGTGTCCCAAAGCATAATACTCTGCTTTCACATATGTCAAATCCTCATGTTGGGGAAACCTGATGTAGCTGTCCAGGTGTTTCAACAATGCAGACAGTACAGCCTTCAAAACCAGACTGAAGATAGGCTAAGACATTCCTGCTGTTAGAGCCACTGTATTCTGAAAGGAGCCAGTGGCCAGGAAGTGTAGCACTGATATGACTTGAACGATGAGAGGTATGCTATTGGAATTGCGAATGACAGACATCAGATCTGGCTCCAACTGATGACAGAGATCCATGATTGCATGCCTATTCAGGTGATAAATATGAATTATATGTCTCTCCTCTATGATGTGCAGGTCTACTAGTGGGAGGTACAGTGGAGGTTGTTTTCCTCTCCTCATGCCAGGGTAACTATGTAGGACAAAGACAGATTGTAGGTGAATGTTGCAATCTACACATCATGAATATATTCACAGACAAGTCACACATATCTTGATATCATTTCAGATGGAACATATGACATCTGTATCACAGCACATTGCTATGCATCCTATGACAATTTCCTTGATTCAGATCCCCTAAACCCTCTGATGTTCTTAACATGCATAAATATGTGACTGTCAGGAAATGATAGTACTACCTGATATACATATGCAACATAAAGGTTGCACCTATAGTCCATTTACGTTGAAAATAGGATGTTGATAATAGTTTTTCATTTCTATAACCAGCCATAGCTCTTTTTACACAGCTTTTACAACTCACATGCACATTGAGATTACTAAACATTAAGGCAGCACTTAAAACTTGTTCGTAGAATCTAGTAATTAGTTAATGACGCACCTTCCATTTGTTTTCCATACACATAATTGCATAAAAATGGCAGCTGCCTGGCCTACTTTTACTGGACATGAGGAAGTGACCTAACTCTGCCGGCGGCTGTTTTCATGGCGGTAGGAGGTTACAACAGCGGTGGACATTGCCATTGAAACACATTGCTGCCTTTGGTGAAGTTGGGCTAATGGTAGCGTCCACAGGCACTGATGGTCCTGTGCAAGGGGGGACATGACTGCCATCTTTTGTAGTATTCCTCTCTTGACTCCTGCACTGATGCCAGCAAGACCTCCACTACCTGAGCTACTGTGTACTGCCTCTGGGAGCTATCATGCTATGTCCTGCAGGTGACAAGGGCTCCAGCCTTCACTGCAGAAGAGCTTGACAAGCTTGTGGGATGAGGTCCTACCCATGTATGGAGAGTTAAAACTTACTTGCTATGCCTGAAGTTTTTTCACCACTTGTGTTGGGATGATGCATGTAGAAGTACCTTTTTCCTCTTGTCTGTGTCATCCATGCAGATCAACGTCCATCACAAAAGGGAATCTGGCGTGCCTTCGCCAAGCAAGCATGGAGCCTGGGGGTGCACAGCACCCACTCTAGGAAGTGGTAGGCAGACCTGAGACGCTGAGCCCGGAAGACCACAAAGACCCAGCTGAGGATGTCCTCCCAAAGAGGTTGTGCCTATCGGACCTTGACCCTGTAAATGGCCCGCATTTTGGCGGTGCCCTCCCCCCCTTGAGTTGGATAGGCATTTGAAGGCGGCGCAGCAGCCACAATGGGGTAAGTACTCACTAGACACATGCACAGCCCTCTGCCAGTTAAGTGTATGATGTGTAAGAATTTAAGCTGCAACAAAGTGGAAAGTGCTAAAACTAAATGGTCCATAGGGAACACCTAGGTGTACTGTTTATCACATTGATATGCAGGAGTAGACATTCTATTGTGTATAGGGACGTACAAGTCATCTATGTGAACCCTATTGTATAAAAGCATGTAGTGATGCACATGTGACTGTGTCATATGTGTACCACTATACTGCTCTATATGTCCCTGCTGGTTCATCCTTCCCACCTACTAATCCATACTCCAAATAGCCTGTTGGTAAGATGTCCAGATCTTTGGCCTAAGTAATTTACAATGCCCCTGGATCTAGCTCTATGTGCACCATACTGTCTGACAGCTGAGAAACAGTCCCAATATTCTTGAATTGTGAAATAAATGCCAAGTTCATGTGAGGGTGTGAGAACTATCAGAGATTTAACATGGCATACCTGCTAAACTTACTCAGAGACGTGAGGCGGTGTCCCCATTGTTAAGTGTGGACTGTACATTGGCACCTGTGATGTTTAATCTGGATGGACAGCCTACATGCTGGAAAGCATGGTGGTATTACTGCGTTCCTACTGCAAGACACATCATTGTCATGGTAGTTCAGACTATTTGTGCAATGTACATTTTATTGTGAAGGAAAGTGGTTACCCTGCTATTCCGTTAGGCAATAATTTGTGGGCATGCTACATAGGGCAGGACATCTTCCATATGGGTACAATATGCATTGTGTTAGCCAACATCATGTGTATATTGAAAATTCCTGCTAGGAATCACATTTGTGAATCAACTTTGGCATACTTACTTCTGGTATTCTGAATCTGTTCTGAAGAATTTAAGTATGGCAAACCTACATTTGCACTGACTTTAGTGTTGCAGGTGTTGTAGTTGACAATCACATGTTAGTGGAATGGTATATGCTGTCAGTCAATTAGCTTGGCTCTGGGGGGTATGTCTCAATGGCGATTAACTTAGACATGGTTTATGTCGGTGTAACTTTACTCAAAAGATGCAAGGTTACTCATGTCTGACGTGTGGATAGTGATGTTGATAGATAGATATTGTTATTTGAAGGTGACACTCATCATGATATGTTGAACTGTATGTGGCCTTCATGCACATGACAGGTGTCCTATGTACTGAAGGTGTTGGTGTGCTCTCTGGGGTTGTCTGTGGGCAAATCACGTGTGCTAATTAGGCCCCCATTCATGTAAATGACTTTGTATACTATGTGGGAACCACTGAAATGAGTAGGTCCACACAGTGTGTGTAAACCTTTGCAACAACTCAATTGATACATGTGTTACTGAAATGGATGTGGAGTCTATTATGCTCCAAATTTAGATGTGCTAAATTGAGTAAGTGCATCTGAGGTATTTGGCATTGTGATTGTTATAAACACAGTGACATTTTATGTATGTGATTGCTAAGCAACATGCTGCCTTGTCATTGGAATTTGATAAGGTCACTTTCATGGAACATGACAACTGGCAATGGACTAAGCATTTGTAGGTTTGGAGTATGTAAGATGTTGAAACCAATTTCAACACTAATTGCAATTGATGGTTTGTTGTTTCACAGTGATGCTCTATATAGGGACCCATTTTCAATTAGAAAAGTCATCTTGTGCAGGAATTGTTTGTGTAATAGCTGTTCCGATAGTATGGTGATGTTGTCGTCAGATAGTTGGCCTATGTAGTGTGTGACATTTTTGTCACATATGATTGTAGAATGTATGTTGTTGTGACATGATCTTAGCTCTAAACAGTTCCTACCTGGGGTTGTTTTACACATAGATGCAATATTACTGTTCTGTAAGGTGTGATGTAGCGTATATAAAGAATGTGATGACCCTACCTCTCTCTCTGTTTCCTCAGCATCCACAGGCAAAAAGACTGGGCACAGCCGAATGGGGAAGCTGCTGGTCATGGGACCCGAAGTCATGATACCACTGACATAGAGTGAACCAGTGGCCTCGAGGTAGAGGGGACCGCCACCGGAGGACAGGATCTACATCTTCATCTTCAGAATACTTCTAAAAGTGGACACTCCCTGGCGGTGGCAGATACATGTGGGACCATCCTAGCACTATATCTGTCCACCACCACCCCTTACTACCACTCCCTTCCCTGTAACTCCCCACCCAGATGGCCATGCCAGCTCATCCAAGAAGGTGGGCATCTCCTGTGCTGCATGCACCTCTGCCCCAGCCCCTATTTGGGTGTGGGTGTGATGCTTGTGCTACCAGTGTTGTTTAGCCAGTATGTGAGGTTGTGAGCAGTGCTTTTGTCTGGCAGAGCTTGGATGTGTGTTATGTGGTAGACATGTGTATGTTCATCACATTTTGTTGTGTTGGTATTGAGTGGTATGTGTGTAGACAGGTAGTTGTTGGTGTGTTGTGTGGCTTTGTGTGCTTTGACTGTGCATGTGTGTGTGTGTTGTGCATTGGTATGTTAGATAAAATGTTCTGTGTAAGTGGATCAGTAAGTAGTATCATTGAGTAATTGTGTTTATTTGTTCCCTGTTGGTTGTAAATTGTGTTGTATGTGGGTATTGTCCACTGTGGGTACCTGCCAATGGATTGGGGATGGTGCTGTTGTGTTGTAGTTGTGACTTGGTGTGGTGTTGTGTGGTATTATGTGAGCGTGTGAGAGTTGCCCTCACAACCTCTTCCCCAAATGTATGTTATGTAAGTATTCAAAAATGGAAAATATATGGCAATAACAGGTGAGTGTGTGAACCTACGGTTGCTGTCGGCGGCAGTGAAGATTCTGAAGTCTTTGTGTGAGGAGGAGCAGCATGATGATGTCCAGTTCTGGTTCCATGGTAGGTCTGGATGAGTATGGCTTCCTGAAGGTGGGTGTCGACTTTTATGCAGTTCGTTTCTGCCTGGGCTTCAATGATGCTGCAACCGCAGAGGAAACCATGGAAGTGTGCAACCTCGTATTGTGTCTCGCAGAAACATGGAAGCAGATGCTTTCCGACCTCCATAGCAGCCAGAGCACAGTGCTCAGTTATCTACTCAGTTAATTGCTAATTCAGTTGATTTAGTCACTCTGGCCCTCATTACGAGGCTGGCGGTCATAAGACCGCCTGCCTCTCTATGGCAGTCACCCCACCATGAAAACCCTGGCGGTCATGCACCCGCAGACAGGAATCTTCATTCCTGTCGCCGGAACACACATACACACATGTTCACATGCATGCACCCATCCCCCCACCCCTTTACACATGCATGAATACACATACACACCCATTCATCATACACATACATGCACTCAGACACACCCACACACTCACATTCATCAACACAGACCCCCATTCACTCACACATTCAGTATGCCCCTCCCCCCTCCATAAACATGCACACATGCACCCAAACACACAGACCCCTTCTACCTCTCCCTTTGGATGCCCACTTACCTCCTCATTTGAGGGGGACATCCGGGAGGGAATGGGTCATGGCGGTCTTCCCTCACTGCCATCACCACACCAGCAGGACTCTGCCAAGATGTATTACGGCTTTTAATACGGCAGACGGAGTACTGCTGGTGTGACGGTGCCGACAAGGGACCTGCCGCTGAAGCACCGACTGCAAGCACGACTGCTGGCTGCTTTCAGCACTCGTTATATGTCTGTCTGGTGACCGCCAGCATTGGCGGGTTGGGCTTTGGCAGTCAGGGAAATTAATTGCCAAAGTCCAAATGAGGGCCTCAATTTGTTAAATTTCCGCTTAGTCATCAGTTACAGTTATATCTTGTAACTTTAACTTGTGTCCTAAAGTAACTATAACTTCCGTCGCCGCCATGTACAGTTTTGTCCTCAATAATGTCATTTCAAATGTAAGAATAATATTATCAATGATTTCATAAAACATGTCATGAGTGATGTAATATGTTAGGTAATTAGCAGTGCCTGGTAAGGGCACTCACTAATTTTGACTTTAGGGAACAAGTTATAGGTGGTCATTACAACACTGGCGGACGATGTTAAAGCGGCGGTAAGACCGCAAACAGGCCGGCGGTAAATAAATTGCAATTACGACCGTGGTGGAAACCGCCAACAAAGACAACCACTTTAACACTCAGACCGCCACGGTGGTACAAACAAACAGCGCGGCGGTCACCGCCAACAGACAGGCAGGAGACAATGTACCGCCCACAGTATCACAACCTACCAATCCGCCACCTTTTCCGGGGCTGATTCACCGCGGATAAAAACACGGTGGAAACAGGAATTTCGAAGGGAAAACGCTCAGCTCTACACACTCCACGAGGAACGAGGACACCATGGAACCAGAACTCCAAATTCTCCCTGCGATAGTCTTCCTGCTCCTCTACCAGGAGTACGAACGCCGGTGGCGAAGACCACGGTGAGTACAGCACCTACGACACAGGGGAGGCGGTAGGCAAAAAACAGGGACACACACACGCAACACCCCCACCCTCACCCACCACAACACACACACTAATGCATATCAATACATCACAGTTACACCCCCCCAAGCCCCCCCGGAAGAATGCAAAGACCAAAGAAAATGAGTGTAACCATCGAATATATTAAAAACAAGTAGGCAGAAATATATATATACACAATGTACAAAATAAATACCAGGCATAGTAGTCCAGGTACTGCACAAAGAAAGTCCGTGGAACACTGGGACCACACAGTATGGGCGAGGCCCACAGAAGATCCCCGACCATGCCGGAGAGAACACTGCAGGGGCATCAGAGAGTAAGAAAACAAGCACCTCAGGGGGAGGGAAAGGGGGGGCACCTCAGCCGCTTGAGTGCACAACGCCAAATCCACGAGGGGGCCACATGCCCACTTTACAATCCTGGGGAGTGCAAAGCCACAGTCTCTCAAGTCTCTACAGTGGGTGGGTTGCCCACTGTTCAATCCTGGGGAGTGCAAAGCCACAGTCTCTCAAGTCTCTACAGTGGGTGGGTTGCCCACTGTTCAATCCTGGGCAGTGCAAAGCCACAGTCTTGCAAGTCTCTACAGTGGGTGGCTTGCCCACTGTTCAATCCTGGGGAGTGCAAAGCCACAGTCTCTCAAGTGGATGACAGTCTCCACTGGTTCTGGAGGGGGACTGGTGCCCAGAGTGCTTCATCCTGTTAAGGACAGAGGTAGTGGATGGATCTCTCCACTAGTTCTGGAGGGGGACTGGTGCCCAGAGTGCTTCATCCTGTTAAGGACCGAGGTAGTGGATGGATCTCTCCACTGGTTTAGGAGGGGGACTGGTGCCCAGAGTGCTTCATCCTGTGAAGGACAGAGGCAGTGGATGGATCTCTCCACTGGTTCTGGAGGGGGACTGGTGCCCAGAGTGCATCACTCACCCCGTGACGGACCCAGTTGCGTCAGTGCCCCTGCCGCTCATGGGCTAGCAGTGCTTGAGATGACAGTGCCCTGTGCAGCGGTGCTTAAGATGGCGGTGCCCTGTGCAGCGGTGCTTGAGATGGCAGTGCCCCGTGCAGCGGTGCTTGAGATGGTGGTGCGGTGCTTCAGATGGCGGTGCCCTGTTCAGTGGTGCTTCAGATGGCGGTCTACATTGCAGGGTCTCAGCTGCTGGTGGTCCTTCATGGCCCAACGGGCCTCTTGCTGGAGGTCCTTCATGGCCCAGCTGGGCTGGTGCTGGCTTTTGCTGGCGGTCCTTCATGGCCCAGCGGGGCTTGTGCTGGCAGTCCTTCATGGCCCAGCGGGGCTTTTGCTGGCGGTCCTTCATGGCACAGCGGGGTTTTTGCTGGCGGTTCTTCATGGCCCAGTGGGGCTTTTGCTGGCGGTCCTTCATGGCCCAACGGGGCTGGTGCTGGCGGTGGCCTCCTGGGCAGCTGGGCTGGGGCTGGCGGTGGCCTGCTGGGCTGGGGCTGGTGGTGGCCTCCTGGGCAGCTGGGCTGGGGCTGGCGGTGGCCTCCTGGGCAGCGGGGTTGATGGCGGTCTTCTCCCCCGTGCTGCTCTTCCCAGACTTGCCGGGTTTCTTGTGACCTTGGAAGGTGTCACAGCTGACTCCACACTCCCAACGGGACTCCTGGGAGCGGCTTTGGTGGCTGGAGTCTTCCCCCTCTCCTGCCGGGCACTGGCCAACTTCTGATGCTTCGCAGGTTGGGGACTGTCTGTGCTGTGGCTCCGTGCCACACTGGCTGTCCTGGTGGCGGGTGCACTCCACATACCGGTGACTGCAGGCACCACTGGTCCCGGAGATGTTGTGGCTGAGGTGCTACTTTGGGACCTATGAGATGGACGGGGTGGGGAGGTGTGGGAAAGAGGTCAAGGGTGGACAGGAAAAGTTTTTTGGACACACTGGGACGGGTAGCTGGAGGGGGTTTGGGAGTGGAGGAAGAGGTGGTGGTAGTAGGAGGTGTACGTTTGCTAACTTTGGGTGAAGGTGCATGCGCTGGAGGCTGTTGTGATGTTGATGGCTGTTGGGTGGCTGTGTGCCTGCGTTTGTGTATCTTCGGAGGGGGCTTCACAGACACACTGGGAGAGGACACAGGGGACGTGTGAATGGTAGTGGGGGTGGTGACTGCACATGAGCGGGGTGTGCTGGTGGATGTGCTGGAGAGGGACGTAGTGGCTGTAGAGGTAGTGCATCAGGTGTGAGTGTAGACAAGACTGGGAGGGAGCAGGGAGGCGACGAGGAGGGGGACACAGAGGAGGCAGTGGATGTTGGTGTGTCTGCATGTGTGTGCTGCTTGCGTGAGTGCCTGTGGGATGTGTGGTGCTTATGTTTGCCTGAGCTTCCCTTGTGTGTTGAGGTGTGTGCAGGATGGTCTGATGGTGTGCTTGGGATAGGCAGAGGTACAGGGGATTGGGTCGGGTGGAGAAAGTTGGAGGCGGGAGGCTAGAGACGGGGACAATGGCTGACATCAGTGCTGAGGCCAGAGTCTGAAAAGCTCGGTGAAGGACCGCCTGACCAGAATGAATGCCCTCCAGGAATGCATTTGTTTGTTGCAACTGCCTCTCTACACCCTGGATGGCATTCAAAATGGTAGACTGCCCAACAGTGAGGGACCTGAGGAAGTCAATGGCCTCCTCACTGAGGGCAGCAGGGGTGACTGGGGCAGGGCCTGAGGTGCCTGGGGCGAAGGTGATGCCCACCCTCCTGGGTGAGTGGGCACAGGGCAAAGGCTTAGGGGCTGCTGGGAGGGTGGTGCTGGTGGGGGGGTGGCGGCTGTACCTGTAGATGTGGGGGGCACAGATGTTGCCGCCACTACAAGGGAGCTCCCATAAGAGGACGAGTCCGTGTCGCTGGTCTCAGCTCCTGTCCCTGCCGTGGAGCTCCCCTCGCCCTCCGTCACACTGGTGAATTCAGACTCTGTAGTGTCGCCCTCCATGGCCATGTGGGATGCAGCTCCCTCGTGCTCCGGTGCCACTGCTCCTCCGCCTGATGATGCTAATGCACACAAGAACAGGGAGACCACAAAAAGGGGGGGGGGGAAACAGAAGAAAGACATGTTGAGTGCATGGATTACCGCTACCGTTGGCGGACACAACAGACACAGAAGGACCCTGCACTATGCCGCGCTCTTGGGCTCCACTGTTCAATTCCTGGGTAATGGCCTACAAGGCTATGGACGACATCCGCACACATAGATGACACAGGGGCAGAATACCTGTACTTGGCACTCTACAGAGGTGGGGTGGGGTGCCACATGGCCGGCCTTACGGAGGGGCCTTGTCTACGGAACTTGCCCTGGCCTAGGGAAACCCACAGCCCACATCCCCAACCCAGACACCTCGTAATGGGTGCAAAGTCAGCTGAATGAGAGTGTACTCACCCCCTTGTGTCTGCTGTGATGCCCTCAAGCGCCCATCCAACTCCAGGTAGGCCATCGCCAGGATCCTGAACATCAGGGGGGTCATGGTGTGACGGGCACCCCTCCCATGTTGGGAGGCCATCCCCAGCTGAGCCTCCGCCGTCTTCTTTCTCCAGCGGCAAATGTCCTCCCATCTTTTACAGCAGTCGGTGCTCCGTCTGTGGTAGACCCCCAGGGTCCGGACGTCCTTGGCGATGGGACGCCAAATATCTTTCTTCTACATGAAATGTACAGGTGGAAGAGTAAGTTATTACCAACTGCACGGTCAAAGAGATTGGCCCCCATCCCTACCCTTGCCATGTGGCACATGCATTCACTGTCGTTTCATGCATGTCACACTCTCCCCCCTTCCTTCTTACATCCAGCCCTCTCCACACAGGCATAGCCCATACAGCATGCTCCCAGTGTACTTACCTGTTTGTCTGGAGGACTGTAGAGTAGCGTGTACTGGGGGAGGACCCCATCCACGAGTTTCTCCAACTCCTCCGATGTGAAGGCAGGGGCCCTTTCCCCAGACACTCGAGCCATTGTCTCTTCCAGACCGAGGTCACAGCTGCACTTGCAGTGTAGGTCCTCTCCTGTCGAAGATCAGGTATCGAGTGATTTAACAGATAGAAAATGGCGGTCACGTCCGCGGCGGTGTGTACCGTCACCGCCAGCGTACATCGTCATTGGCTCCTGGGACCCATAGGGTCCAATGCTAACCAATGCAGCATTGCGCCGCGGTCTTCGACCACCTTCCGCGACGGTGTACAACGCCAGCGCAGTTACCTCACATCCCATTGTCCCACTTTAGAGGTCAGGCAGCCGCCATTTCAGGGGCCCACATGGCTTAATTTTCAACTGCGTCACACATACCTAGGCCTAGACTCAACACACATACAGGCCACCTTTTGTGTATGAATGGTGTTCTGTGTAAACTGTGGGTACGTACCTCTAAGTTGTTTGACTCTGTGCTCGCTGTTGTCCTTCATGTGAGGAGATGGCGGCATCCTCCGGTGTACCAACCGTTGGTGGACGTGTCGACAATGGAGGAGCGACATGTGATTATCACATACAGGCTTGACGGTGCCACAATCCAGGAACTGTGTACCCAGTTGGAGCCAGACCTGATGTCAGCAATCTGCCATCCCACAGGAATTCCCCCTCAAGTGCAGGTGCTGTCAGTGCTCCATTTCCTTGCAAGTGGGTCATTTCAAACAACAGTGGCCATAGCATCAGCGATGTCCCAGCCTATGTTTTCCAGCGTGTTGTCCAGAGTGTTGTCTGCCCTATTGAAACACATGCGGAGCTACATCATTTTCCCTCATGTGGAGGATTTGCCTATGGTGAAAGGTGATTTCTATGCCCTGGGACATATCCCCAACATCATAGGTACCATTGATGGGACACATGTGGCTTTGGTCCCCCCCCCCACAGGAGTGAACAGGTGTACAGAAACCAGAAGAGTTATCATTCAATGAACGTACAGATGGTATGTTTGGCCAACCAGTACATCTCCCATGTGAATGCCATGTTCCCTGGCTCAGTGCATGACGCCTACATCCTGCGGAATAGCAGCATCCCTTATGCGATGGGGCAACTCCAGAGGCACCGTGTGTGGCTATTAGGTGAGCACCTGGGAGCAAGACAGTGTGAATGGTTGTCTGGGTCTGGGGATATCCCTACAGGTTAGTGCGTGTCTGACAGTTGTCCCCCGCCATTTGCAGGTGACTCTGGTTACCCCAACCTGTCATGGCTACTGACCCCAGTGAGGAATCCCAGGAGAAGGGCAGAGGAACGCTACAATGAGGCCCATGGGAGAACTAGGAGGGTGATCGAGCGGACCTTCAGCCTCATGAAGGCCAGGTTCTGGTGCCTCCATCTGACAGGTGGATCCCTATTCTACTCACCAAAGAAGGTGTGCCAGATCATCGTGGCCTGCTGTATGCTTCACAACTTGGCTTTGCGACGACAGGTGCCGTTTCTGCAGGAGGATGGTCCAGATGGCGGTGTTGTGGCAGCTGTGTAAGCCTGTGGACAGTGAAGACGAGGAAGCAGAGGAAGAAGACATGAACAACAGGGACTCAGTGATCCTGCAATATTTCCAGTGAGACACAGGTAAGAATACAAACCTGCCTACTACATGTACTTTAACACTACTACCTCTCTCCTGTCTTTCGTTTTCACCCAGTGTGTTGGCACTGAGTTGTCACTTTCCCTTACGATTTCACAGATGTGGGTCCCACTGTGAGACATCTGCTTAGATTCTTCATGGAGTAGAGCTGTGTGACATAGGTATGTTGACATTACAATTGTAAGAGCATTATGTCACTGTAATTGCTAATACACTATTTCAAAATCACAGACAGACTCCAGATTGTTTTGTGCTTTAAGTGTGTTTATTTAAGTGCTCAATATTGGAGGGGGTACTAAAATGGTGAGGGGGGATGGTGGGGGAATGTCCATGGCAGAGTCCAGTCTATTAGTCTCACAGGTGCATTGCCCATATGGACATAGGAGGTGGAGCTGGGGCAGTTTAAGTATGGACAGGGTGACAAAGTGGGACAGTAGGATGACAATCAGGGTGGTCTCATTTCTTGCCGGGGGTCTTGGCATCGTTCTCTGTCTTTGTCCTGGATCTCAGGGACCGTTTGCGGGGTCGTTCTCCCTCTGCAGGGGGTGGGGTGCTGGTGTGGTGGCCCTGTGGCAGGCGTCCTGTCCACTAGCACCGGCAGAGGTGGTGGGCAGTTCACCGTCCATGCTAGTGTCAGGGGCCCCTTGTAGTGCCACAGTGTCCCTCCTGGTGTTCACGAGTTCCTTCAGAACCCCTATGATGATGCCCAGGGTGGAGCTGATGGTTCTGAGTTCCTCCCTGAAGCCCATATACTGTTCCTCCTGCAGGCGCTGGGTCTCCTGAACCTTGGCCAGTACCGTTGCCATTGTCTCCTGGGAGTGGTAGTAGGCTCCCATGATGGAGGAGAGGGCCTCGTGGAGAGTGGGTTCCCTTGGCATGTCCGCCCCCTGTCGCACAGCAGCCCTCCCAGTTCCCCTGTGTTCCTAGGCCTCCGTCCCCTGGACCGTGTGCCCACTGCCCCCAGGTTGTTGTTGTTGGGGTGGTGGGTTAGCCTGGGTTCCCTGTAGTGGTGGTCACACAGCTGATTGATGTGTCCTGGGGACGGAGGTGTGGGTCCACTAGGTGGGTGCTGTGCTAGTGTTTCCAGAGGGGGGAAGCTCTGTAGTGGCCAGTGACTGTGTCAGGGGAACCGACTGTCCCGAGGTCCCTGATGGGCCAGGCTGGTCATCTAGATCCAGTTGGATAGAGCTGCTGCCATCACTGTGGGCCTCTTCTGTTGGTGGTGTGGACATGTGTGGACCCTCCTGTCCGGTGACGTTGGGTAGGGGTCCTGCAGGGGTATAAAAGGATGATTATTACATATGTGTGTGCCATGGTGTGTTATAGGTGGGTGACCGTGTGAGTCCTGTGTGGGATCTTGTGTGATGATGGTTTAGGGGGTTGTATGGGTAAGTGCAGTGGGCATGCTTTGGTGATGGGTGTCCATGCTTTGTTGTTGCATGCAGAGCTTGGTTTTGGGATGGGTGGTTTGTGATGTTGGGACATATGTGAGGAGTTGGAGTGCTGGGGGTGAGGGTGAGGGTGGGGGTATGTGCTGGCATGCAGGTATGGTGGGGGATGTAATAGTTAAGATTTGACTTACCAGAGTCCATTCCTCCACCTACTCCTGCGAGGCCCTCAGGATGCAGAATCGCCAAGACCTGCTCCTCCCATGTTGTTAGTTGTGGGTGAGGAGGTGGGGGTCCGCCGCCAGTCCTCTGAACCGCCAGGTGGTGTCTTGAGAGCACGGAACGCACCTTCCCCCGTAGGTCGTTCCACCTCTTCCTGATGTCCTCCCGATTTCTTGGGTGCTGTCCCACTGCGTTTACCCTGTCCACGATTCTTCTCCATAGCTACATCTTCCTTGCAATTGAGGTGTGCTGATCCGAATAGCTGTGGCTCTACCTGGACGATTTCCTCCACCATGACCCTGAGCTCCTCCTCTGAGAACCTGGGGTGTCTTTTCTGTGCCATGGGGTGGTGTAGGTGATGTGTGGGGTGGAGTGTGTGGTGATATGTGTGCTGATATGTAGTGGGGTGTTGTGTGAGGTGCGTGGAAGTTCTGTGGGTGATGGTGTTGTGTGCCTGTGGATGCTGTTGTTCTTGCTGGTGCTGTCTCTCTCTGGCCTTCTTTCCGAATTTTTGGTCGTAGGGGTTTTTGTGGGTGATGTGGATGTGTGTTTTATATTGTATTGGGTGTGTGGTAGTGGTTGTGTATGTGTACCATGTGTGTGTATTTGGAATTGTCCAACGTGGTTGTGTTTTGTAAAAGTGTGTGTATCTTGAGCGCGGCGGTGTGCACTGTCAAAGAACACCGCAGTTGAAAGACCGCCGTGTGGATTCGTGGGTCGTGATAGCGTGGGCGTATTTCTGTTGGCGTGACGGTAGAGGTTTTGGTTTCGCCAGTTTATCACTGACCTTTGGTGTGGCGGACTTCTGTGGCTGTCTGAATTTTGGCGGATTCCGAACTGTGGGTCATAATAGCTGTGGCGGAATTCCGCGGCGGTGTTTTGGCAGTCTTCTGCACGGCGGTAAGCGGCTTGAGGGCCAATGTCTCACAACTGAAATAATAAAGGTAATTCCCACGGAGATAGCACCTCTTAGCTGTATTGAACAATTGCATGTATCAATATCCAAACTAGAGGTGTTCCCTTATGTCAATGTACCCGTTATGTTATAGTTTGAAGAAATACGTTAATTTCCAGTCTGTGGAAGAAAGAGGAAACAACAGCACAAATTCATCAGTTACTGGCACAGTGACTCAGTGTTCACAATTAGTTTATTCATTGTGGATCAAAAGATGAATATGGATATCCCCTGGTCAAAACAATCGAAAGAAGTTCCTACTCCATCCTTCATTGTAAGAGATGGGCCCCAGGATGAACTGTGTGAGAGCCACAATTGAAGAAGATTATATTTCACACCATTTGATGTCATTGTTTAGATGCAACTTATTTGTGGAGAGGCAAAATATCCATTGTTGTTCTCTCCTAAAAAGGCCAGTGTTAGTCAGTGTGGGTTCGCTTCCAGGTTAGTCCACCTCAAGTCGTTTGGAGAGCGTTTATAGGCAATGAAGTGTTTGCACATCTTGGTTGTTTCACGACCGCAGTGAATGGTGCTATGGTGTTCCATCATCCTGATCTTGACAGCTCTTGTGGTCATTCCCAGGTAGTGTAGACCACAGGGACATGATGACCTAGATACAATTCCATGTATTACAATTCATGTGAGTTGTTTGTTTCCAAAGAAAACTAGAGTTTAATGTAACGTCTTTAGACTGTAGAATCAGAAAGCAGACACACATGATCCGCAAGGGTAGTGTCCTGTAACTGGTGGTAGTGGCAATACATGTTTTTATGTACATGTAGGTTCAATAAATGGCTTTTATGTACAAGGAGATCTTTTAGATTCCATGTATGTTTAAAATCGAACCACGGGTGTGAAAGTTCCAATGATCCAGCATAAAGGATATGACAATGTTTGTTAATTATCCGTTTGATCTGATTAGAACTGGGGGTGAATGAAATCACACATGTGGTGACATCACTGGTGGGCTTTTCAATAGTCTCCAAAGGAGCATCCCTTTGATTATTCTCTGCCCTCTTTTCAGCCTGTTTAATGATCTTATTCGAATAGTTCCATAGGGCCAGGTTTTTGCCTAATGTCTTGGCTTGTTCATTATAGTCATGAATTGAGCTGCAATTCCTTCTCAGACGGAGGAACTGACAATGAGCTAAACTCTTTCATAAAGCCCTAGGATGGTGAATGTCAAAAAAAGCAATAAGCTATTACAATCAGTGGGCCTTTTGTGTATCTTAGTACGGATGTGACCGTCCTCAATTTCTAGGAAGGGAAGTGCCTTTTTAGAAGTGGTTAGAGTAATTGTTTTATGGGGAGTCAGGGAGTTAACCCACTTGTTGAATTCCAGATAGACCTCCTCTTTCCCTTTCCAAAAGATCAAAATGTTATCGATGCATCTCCGCCATGTCATAATGTTGTCTTTGTATGGATTTCCATCAGCAAAGATGAACTGGTCCTCACATTGGGCCATGTACAGGCAGGCCAGGCCAGGGGCAAATGCACTGCCCTCCTTTTTAGTCTCAGTGATAGATGACCGATCACGATTCATAATAAATAAATTATTAGTAACAACGTTAGGCACACTATTACTATACCTTCTGCACACCCATATCTGAAAATGTGGCTCATTGACCACTAACACATAACTACTATATATACATTTTTGTGAGTAATCAGTATTGTCAGTTTTCATTTCCTCAGAACACCATTCTAAGATGGCCACCATTGATGCCGGTACTCTTCTAACGTATGTTTTGTGCCGTCTGTTTAGTTAGACTTGAGTCCTGCTTCAGAAGGGGCCCTTTCGGAGCAACTACACAGGGTGCACGGAGTAAATTGTTGTTCGAGGCATCATGCTCTTTATAACAGAAAGGCCCCCTCCGTGTGCGGCTTCATTCAGCAAAGGCCTTCTCACAATTAGAATATAGTCACCACAATCCTTTTATTTTGCTAGGAGTGAGCCCTCGTTAGATCAGCAACACCAGAAAAGAATCACTCACTCTTTATAAACTGGCCACCCCTCCAGCTCAATCTCTTTGAAGGCGAGCGGAGGATGGTAGGTTGTCTGCGCACTCTGCGCTACAGACTTGTGAGTACGGGCACATGATTATAAGGTTGATGTTGCTATGAGGTTTAATCACTTAAGCCTTGGACAACACACTGAGGACCTCGGTGACCGCCAGGGCTATAGTGGTGGTAGTACCGCCAACAGGCTGGCGGTACTGCCAGCCTTATCACGACTGTGGCGCTTCCGCCACGGTAATATCACTGGGACCAGCGGTATACTGCCATTGTGGTCCCGGCGGTCATAAACTACCAGGGCAGCACTGCCCTGGGGATTTCGACTCCCCTTACCGCCAGCCTGTCCATGGCGGTAGAAACCACCATGGGAAGGTTGCCGGTAAGGGGACTCAGGGTGCCCCCAGGCACAGCCCCATCGAGCATTTCACTGCCTGAATTTCGGGTAGTGCTATGCGCAACGGGTGCTACTGCACCCGCTACACATCAGCATTGCCGCCGGCTCTATTGCGAGTCGGCTGGAATGTTGATGTGACTTTTCCTCTGGGCCAGCGGATGGTAAGACTGTTACCGTTTGCCGGCCCAGTGGAAAAATCGGAATAGGGAGCCAGATATACCGGCAGCACTGGTGGTATACTGGCGCCTGCAGCATCAGCGGACTTTACAAAAGACAGCCAAGGTTGTAATGAGGCCCTGAGTCTATTCTGTTTCATTTTCTAACTAGCAGCTGTGTGCTAGCCTCTGATCTCGACCTATGAGTTACTATACATTGATATATAGGGTAAGATTTTCCACATCTAATAACACTGTTGTTTTGTCCCACTGTGCAACACCTATATGTTCAATCGTTTGTGTTCTATTCTGCAGGTTGGGCCATTTTAATACTATCTATGTGGTGTCTTTGTGGTGTGTAGAATTATGGTTTTAATATTGTTTTATATTGGGCAACCGTTAAGGTGCCACCTTCACAGTATAAGTCTACCGCCATTCGGTATGAGGTACGTGTCCAGCAATCGAGAAGATGCAATGTTGCAGTAGCATGGCATTTACTGCTCCAGAAACTGATGACTTTGTGCTTTTGTTTCTTCTTTCTTACACAGGCTGGAAATTAACATATGTCTTTAACCTATAAAATCACAGGTATCTTGTGTAGTTTGGATATTGATACATGTCATTGCTCATACACATAAGATGTAGCATCTCTGTCGGGATTACTTTTATTATTTCAGAGTTGTTAGTCATGGTGTTCACTTTTCTTGCACTTTTGTCCATTAGTCATGAGGAACCACCACAGATCCTGTCTAGTTGGGCCACTAGGCACAAAACACGTTGACCTGGTTTGTTTAGGCGATGTGGGCGCTTTACATCCCTAGAGTAGCCCTGACCATTTACATGTTGCTTTTATCCCGCCAAGAGAGCCACAAAATTACAAATACTTTATACCTAGCACTCTGAAGTTAAGCTTACTGCTCTACCAAGCTACCAAGGGGGTAAGCAGGGGTTAGCTGAGGGGGATTTTCTTTTACCCTGACTAGAGTGAGGGTCCTTGCTTGAAAAGGGGGTAACCTGACTGTCAACCAAAGACCCCATTACTAACATTGGTGATCAGCGGTTGGGTTTTGGACTTGTATTTGTACTTGACATACAGTGATTAAGTGTACACTACTGTTTTGATCTCCGACCACTACGTGATCATATACTACTTGCTTGGTGATCTTTCATTTTTCCCTTAAGGACTCCTTTTTGTTCTACTTCCATGATTTTGCTGATCCCTTGATTGAATCTTTTTACTTCAGCAGGAACTTGTTTTCTGCTGTTGGAACTTTACACTTGTTGCCAACATGTCTCAATCTGGAGATGCAACAGCTGGAGTTGTGTTTGAATTAGGGAAACTAAAGAGGTACTCAGTTGCTCAATTGAAACAGTTCTGTGAAGATTTTGCCTGTCCCATTAGGAGCTCCGCCAGGAAGGGGGAGCTGCAAGAGGAATTGAGGGCCTGGGTGACAGCCAAGGAAGCTGGGGGGCACACAGAAGATATGGATGGGGAAGTGCAGAGTCTACACAGTAGTGTGGTAGAGGTACCTGTTACACCTGGGGGGAGGGTCTCCAGGAGTGGTAGCCATAGGTCCTCTAAGGGTCTGACTCCTAAAGATGTGCAGGACAGACAGGCAGATAGGGCTCACCAGTTGGAGGCAGAAACGTTAAGGATGCAAAGGGAGTACGACGAGTGGAAAAGGGACTTCAAGATAGAAACTATGATTTTGGCTTATGAGCTAAAACTGGAAGAGCTGGCAGTCACGAGGGCTGAGTCCAGCTGGAATAGTGGCAGCAACAATTTTATATCCAGTGCTGCTGAAGAAGTGCACATGCCCAGAGATGTGGTGCCCTACTTGAAGGAGGGAGTTAACACACGCCAGGAGGTTCAGGTGTATGAGGTAGCTCCAGTGATGCACAGGGTCCCTGAGGTGGATTGGGCAACTGGCATGGGGAGTCATATTCCTACTGGTGGGAGGGACACTGACTCTAGGTGAGAGTGACAGGGAGACTGTCAACACCAGAGCAGTACGTGCTCTATTGGCGACAAAAATGCAAAAACCCAGCACTCTCAAAACAAAGTAATTTATGCATTGTGCTGATATGTTGTGGTTTAACCTTTTGCATTGCAGAGTTCAATCGTGAAAACTTATTTTTAATATGCATACAAATACTGTTCCTTTGCAATGTATTGCTGCAGGTTTTCAGAGTGTGTTAGGGTGTGGCCCCTTTCCAGGGCCTTCCAGAGACTTTCCCTGCAACATGCCTGGGCATGGTTCTGGGCTGGGCCAAGACTCTATAAAAGAAAGCCAGCCCAACTCCCAGTGCTCACTATTCAGATGTCCCGGATCAGAGCAGCAGCTTCTTCCTGAGCTCCTGTCCCGGCAGCCTATTTGGATCTTCCAGTCTTCTGCCCTTAATCCTTCATTGGTGATCATTGTTCCAGGCGGTAAGACGGTGGTTGGACTGTCCCGACACCGTAATTGAGAATTTTCATATTCTTGATTTAATTCTTAAATGAGTAACAGATTACTTGTGCGCTACCATTTCTTGACATTTATATGGTAGTTTACAAATAGGCAAGATGCGCGATTTGTTTCATAAATGTTTGACTTTGTTATTCATTGCGTGCTACCATTTCTGGACATTGGCATGGTGGCTTAAGAATCGGCAAGACGCGCGATTCGTTTTATGGCGTTTAAACATTGTTGTCCATTGCGCGCTACTATTTCTTGACATTTAGATGATGTTTTACGAATTGGTAAGACGCGCAACTCGTTTCATGAGGATTTAACTTTGTTGTTCCTTGCGCGCTACCATTTCTTGACATTTACATGGTGGCTAAAGAATCGGCAAAAGAAGCGCGATTTGTTTCATTGTACTTTGATCTTGTTATTTATTTTGAGCTGTTATTTCTTGACATTTACATCGTGTTTTACGAATCGGCAAGATGTGCAATTCGATTAATGATGATTTGACTTTGATATTCATTGCGTGCTACCATTTCTTGGTATTTTACATGGTAACACTCGAATCGGCAAGACGTACAATTCTCTCCTCAAGTTTATTTCATGTTGTTTATTGTATGCCACTATTCTAAAATATTTATTATGTAATATTCAGTTGACAAGTTATGTGATTTGTTTCCTGAATCCATATTGTGTTATTCATGGTGCACAATCCTTTTATGGTGTTTACTATATATATATATATATATATATATACATATATATATATATATATATATATATATCTGCAATATGCGCAATTTGTGTTGAAACATTTTAAGAGTACACAGAAGGCCAGAGTTTCTAGATGCAATATTGTATGGTCCTAGTATACATTCTCAAAACAGGATTTATATGACTGGTTTAAAATTTAGTCAGAATGTTTTTCTGATTCTCATGTAAAGGAAAGTACTTGAATAAGAAAGTTTTCATTTAATTCATCTTGATTCCCCTACAGGTATCCGGCCACCTTAAAACTTAGTAATTTTAAACTTAACTCTTAGATTGTTCATGTTTTCAGAGTGACTAGGCTTAGAATCATAGTCTAGTATTGATTTCAGGAGATATAATTTTCATATTGTGTGTTCTAACCTTTTTCTTACTACAGGTCTCCTTCCCAGCTGTTCCCTTCCTAACCCCTTTTCCCCTCTTGAACTCTCTCAGTCTCTGTGATTTATCTATCAGAGTCTTGGAGCTGTTCAGTGGTGGACGTGTTGGGACCCTGAGGATCTGGTGACTCTGACAGAGAGGGGTTCCCCCCAGGTAGATGTCCTGGTTATGGAGTGTGAAGACATCCCAGAAGAGTGTGGGTAGAGTGTCAGGGACAGTCAGGTACTGTCTCACCAGTCTCAGGAGGATGATGTGAGGTGCTTTTTCAAGGCTGAGTCACTGGATCAATGGGTGAAGGGTACTTTGTTTAATTCATGTGAGGGGCTGAGTGATGTAATTGCTGGAGAGCATATATCTAGTCCTTATTTTCCAGAGCTACGCCAACACCAGGTGGAGTGTGAGTTCTCTGACCCCAGGGAACTTACACTGGAGGCAGACCTTTGGGTGAGTACCAGAGAGTCTGAAGAAGAATGTGGGTTTGCTCCTGAGGGGAGTGGTCTAGGTATTTCTCAACCAGGTGAGGTAGGGAAGGATTGCAGTGTCCCAGGAAGGTCCCAGTGTAGTGGGATGGGTGAGGGACCTCATGTCCAGTCTTAGAGGAGAGGGAATGGGGATGGGTTGAGGCCCAAGGTGCCCGAGATCCGGTCCCAGGTCCTGGAGGGTTCCATGAGGGAGCACCAAGAAGGGAGCCTAGCCTGTACCGTTGGGCCATCTGTTGAGGGAGACCCCACAGTGTCAGGAGAACTTGGAGGGGTGGCTGTAGCCAGCATCCCACCAGTTCTGGTGTCTGGCAGTACCACTCCTAGTGAGGGGGTTCAGAAGTCCAGACAGAGGGTTGAGAGGGGGTTGCAGACCCCAGTGGAGAACCTGGAGGGGCAGGGGTCAGCTCTGAGAGCAGAGCCCCCCAGGAATGACCTTGGTGAGACCATTTCTGGGTTGGGGGGAGTCCAGACTCTGTCAGATGGGCAGAGGTCAGCAGACCTGCACCAGCCAGACTCTTGTGTGGCCAGTGGGGACGTTGTGTCCCTTGAGGGGGGTAAGTGTGCCTCCCTGGAAGTCCTGGTGTGCCAGGCAATGTTTCAACCGCAGGGTGGTGACTCTGGGTTGAATGATCAGGTTCAGGGGGTAAACTCTGACCTGATGGGGGTAACTGTTCTCCCAAGGAAGTCCTGGTGTGCCAGGCTGTGGTTCAACCGCAGGGTGGTGACTCTGGGTTGGATAATCAGGTTCAGAGGGTAAACTCTGACCTGGTGGAGGGTATGTATGCCTCCCCAGAAGTCCTGGGTTGCCAGGCAGTTGTTCGGTTTGTGGGTACAGACCCTGGACTGGAGGATCAGGTGCAGGGGGTAAACCCTGACCTGAAGGGGTGGGCGGTTTGCCCAATCACCCCCCCTGGTGTGATTTGAAGGGGTACTCTCCCTGAGAGGGGGTGCAGAACCCTGAGAGTAGGGGCAGGGGAGAGAGAGCCTCACCCCTGGCCCCAGTGCAATCTAAGGGTACAGACCCTGGATTGGAATGCTAGGTTCAGGGTGTCCCCCCTGACCTGGAGGAAGGGGCTACTGCTAACAGTGCCCCTACCAAGTTGTCTTCTGGGGGGGCACTCCTTGTTGCGGGGTGCAGGACCCCAGAAGGGAGGGCAGGGGGAGGGAAGCCTCACCCCTGGCCCAACCTGAAGGTACAGACCCCAGGTTGGAGGACCAGTTGCAGGTTTACATCCCTGTACTGGTGGAAGAATTGTGCAGGACTGCTTCTACAAGCACCCTGACAATTTTGGACTCTGGGGGTGCCACTCCTGCAGGGAGGGTACAGATCCCCAGAGGGGAGGACCAGGGTCAGGTTGTCATCCCCCAATCTGTATTGCCTCTTCCAAGTTCGGATCCCTCATTAGTAATTTTTCGCGTATCCTTTTATCACTTGCACACCTCACAAGTTGATCCCTTATTAGGGAATCAAGTAAATGATCAAATTCACAAGATAGACCTAGTCCCCTTAAACTCGCCACATAAGATGCAATGTCCTCGTCTTTCCGCTGTATCCTTGAAAAAAATGTTTAAGACGTTGTAATACCAAATTTGTTTTTGGGATGAATTGTATATCTACCATCTGCATAGACATGTCAAAGACGTTAGAAGGGTGACCGTCTCCCATTCCTAACGATACTTCTGGTAAATGTTCATATATCCTTCTACCTTCAATACCAAGGTGATGCAACAATATAGCTTGGCGTCTAGGAGGGGCATATCGATCATTGCCACTAGCTAGCTAACATATAGGTATTAAAAATGTTCTTCCACTGTTTCCAAGGTATGGATGGATCACCTGGAGTTGGTAGAAATGGGGATGGCGCTAATATACCTTGATCACCCATTTTCCTCTCTTTTTTTTTCTTTTTTTTTTTTCCTTTCTTTGTGCACTAAATGTTCGTTATTTTCTCCAACACTATATAAATTTATTTATAGCATTTATACATTTATTCACAAAAGTGTAGTTGATAATGAAGAAATACAATAGTATATCTTCACTTTCTCAGTGCTTTTCATTCACTGCATTAATGAAATAGTCTCTCTTCAGTTTCATTTTTTTTTTTTTTTTCTTAGTCCCTTTTCAACTCCGTTCTAATCCAGGTAAGATCAGTATACTTGTAACCATTCAATTTGACTCTAAAATGTCTTAAAAGTACTTCAAGCAGTGCGCGCCGGTATTTGTTTATTTTTGTTTTTGTAAATCAAGCAGCACGTGTTAACGCGCGCATAGTCCTCGCGTTTATTTTCTCTTGAAGCAGCGCGCGGCAGACACAGCCAGTTGCTTTCAGCGCGTGTCAACGCGCGCACGGCTATCTTTCCTCAGCGCGAGGAAGCTGAATGTCAAGATTGATCGGCTCGTGGGAACACGTGCACAGTCATAACGGTAACGAGGAGTTCGAAAAGGATTTTAGTAATTTGGTGGTTAAAATTTGAAAAATCCCAAATTGAAAGTTGAAAAGTAATCTTAATGCCGGTAAAAGATATCAAATATTTTTGTTTTGAATACCTTTTGTCGAAGTTCCCTCGAAGATTAGTATCAATATATTCATATACTCCAGGAGTGAAGGTGCCCCTCAGCCTGTCTCCTGCACAGGGCCTCGTCGCCAATGTTAGGTTCTACTCCACAGACTTCTTCTTTCTTCTTTCAAGTTATCTTTATTATGGTATGAAGTCACAACACCTTCAGCAGATACAGAAACAGCTCCTCTTTCTCCTCCTCCAGATCCTTCTCCCTCATCATTCTATTCCACCTCATTCTACTACCTCATCACATTCTAGGTTCCATAAAGGAGATACTACAATAAATGGTAAATCTCCACACCCTGCTCTCATCCTATCACACTTATCTACCCATCATCATATGTCATGTCTCTATCAATCTATCCTCCATTCCCACTCTGACTCATCCCAAATCCATTCTACTACTTTCATCTCTTAAATAACTCTGCCTAAGCTCTTCCCTCCGCTTCCACATCTAACTCACCAAACCTCACTCTACTACCATGACCTCCCAAACAACCCTCCTAAATTTGCCCTCATTTATCTCACCCTGCTACCATGATCTCCCTAACCCTTCCACAGACTCTTCCTTCCTCCATCCCCCTTTACTCATCCCAAGCCTTTGGGATGAGTAAATGAGGGATATACTCCCAATTAACACTTCTGGATTTCTTTCCTCCCCCACCCCTCGATTACTCCAGTCAATCTAACTAACAAACTCTCATATCCACGGCTCAAATTAACTTATAATAATACTAAAATTGTACTCATATTTTCCGATACTAATCCATCACTAATTCTTGTTGGGTTCCGGAGTAGCGTGCTACTCGCCGAAAAGCGCTTCGATACCTCGTCAGGGGTAGTAAGCGCTATATAAATACTTTTACCATTACAATTAAAATGTTACTAATGGGATACAGCCAATGTCCAGCCAGTGTTACCAAGTTTAAAATGACGAAATAATGAATACTATTACAAAATGGGGCACATGATGCCACAAAATTAGCCTTTTCTTGCCACATAGTTTACTCAATCCTGCTGTATAATTTAGCCCTCTCCTGCCGCACAATTACAGGGCCCTGCCTATCGTCCAGGTAAACAGAAGACCAAGGTAGACCTGCTATCCAGATGGGGTAACTCAAATCAGATTTCTCAGGGGCAGGCACCACAAAACATCAGAGAACCTGAGCACATATTAAGTCTTTGTGAACAAGTGTCTTCATTGAACAGGATTAGACAAAGCATGAGCCAGGATGTCTTGGATGATCGGGTAACTGATAAAGATAATCATGTCCATAATAATCTGTTCCATCTGTTCTCAAAACAAGATGTGTCACACCGCCCCCGTGGGTCTGTTAAGAATGTTGCCTGTATCCCCACATCCCTAGCATACTACAAGTATGGATCTTATCACAGAATTGTCTAACTACAATGGTTACAATGCTATTTGCGTAGTTGTTGACCTGTTTTCTAAGGTACACACCTCCTTGGCTTATACCCAATGCCAAGACTCTTTTCACCCTGTTTGTGCAGCATGTCCTGCAGTTACATGGCCTTCTCTCTGTCAATATTGACAAGAGAGGCCCTCAGTACATTTCCTGGTTTTGGAGAAGTCTTTGCACATCATTGGACATTGACACTCAACTCTTGTCTGCTTCTCACCCACAAACTGATGGGCAGACACGGCAAGTGAATCAGGTACTGAAACAGACATTTCCATGTCTTGTAACCCCAACCCTTAAAGAGTGGAAGTCACTGTTACCTTTTGCAGAAGTTGTGTATAACAATTCACAGCATTCTGCTACTGGAGTATCCCCCTGCTATTGTGTGACAGGCACTAATCTAAAAATGTTGCCTAAAAGTATTATTAAATCATCTGAAAGTGTACCTGCAATGCAAGACTTTATAAAGCACCTCTTTGACTCCCAATAAAAAGTGTTACAAAACTTACAACAGGATAAACTGAACATGGAGAGAAATTCTAATAAACAATTTCGACCACCACCAGAGTACAAAAGCAGAGATCAGGTTTGGCTTGCCACAAAAACTTACGATTACGTGGTCCTTGCAAGTTGCAACCTCGATGTATTGGTCCTTTCCCAATTAAAAAGGTTATTCATCCTGTGGCAGCCCAGCTGCAACTGCCAGATGATGTGCCTGTTCAACCTGTGCTCCATTTTTCACTCCTCAAAATATATGATGCCCAAACCCATCCCTCTCCCCCTCTTCCTCCACTTGTAACCCTTGATGGTCACCTAGAATTTGAAGTCCAAAGGATTCTAGATTCACAGAAGCTTAAAGGTTGTTTGTTTTACCTAATTGCATGATACAGGTATGTTCCTGAGGAAAACTCTAGGGAACCAGCTAGTACTGCTCATGCCCCTTGCCAGGTTCCTTCATTTCCTGTATGCCAATCTGACAAACCACTCACACTAGGCAGTTCTTTGAAGTGGGAACTGTCACAACTCCATCTTTGCTCTCTGTGGGTAGGTTTTACTTGCTGGGCTCATGTAACCCTTCCCTTGTAGTGCCTCACTGTCCTGAGCAGTCCAAGTCATCTTTCTTTTGTGGCGCCCCCCCCATCTTGAGCACTCCACGGTTCCTCTCTCAGGAGGCCTGATCCATTGACCCTCCTGTTCTGTTGCTAAGCAAGTTCAGTCTGTTTAGCACTACAGATTATCATGTGTCTGTTAGAACAAGTTATGCTATCCACTGTGACCCACTGAACTGTATCATCATTGTTAGACCTGACATGCCTTAGGGTGGTCACCCCTAACTTTTTGCCTGCCTCCCTCCACTTTTTGGACCCTGTTTTGCTGGCTTTTAGACTCTGCGCACTTTACCACTGCTAACCAGTGCTAAAGTGCATATGCTCTCTCCCTTTTTAAACATGGTAACTTTGGATCATACCTAATTGGACTATTTAATTTACTTATAAGTCCCTAGTAATGTGCACTATATGTGCCTAGGGCCTGTAGATTAAATGCTACTAGTGGGCCTGCAGCACTGTTTGTGCCACCCACTTAAGTAGCCCCCTTAACCTTGTCTCAGGCTTGCCATTGCAAGGCCTGTGTGTGCAGTTTCACTGCCACTTCGACTTGGCATTTAAAAGTACTTGCCAAGCCTAGAACTCCCCTTTTTCTACACATAAGTCACCCCTAATGTGTGCCCTAGGTAACCTCTAGAGCAGGGTGCTGTGTGGGTAAAAGGCAGGACATGTACCTGTGTAGTTATATGTCCTGGTAGTGTAAAACTCCTAAATTCGTTTTTACACTACTGTAAGGCCTGCTCCCTTCATAGGCTAACATTGGGGCTGCCCTCATACATTGTTGAAGTGGCAGCTGCTGATCTGAAAGGAGCAGGAAGGTCATATTTAGTATGGCCAGAATGGTAATACAAAATCCTGCTGACTGGTGAAGTCGGATTTAATATTACTATTCTAGAAACGCCACTTTTAGAAAGTGAGCATTTCTTTCAACTTAAATCATTCTGTGCCTTACAATCCACATCTGGCTGGGCTTGGTTGACAGCTCCTTGTGAATTCACTCAGACACACCCCAAACACAGGGTACTCAGCCTCACTTGCATACATCTGCATTTTGAATGGGTCTTCCTGGGCTGGGAGGGTGGAGGGCCTGCTCTCACACAAAGGACTGCCACACCCTGGCAGACAGGATTGAACTGAAAGGGGACCTGGTGCCCTTCTTAACCACTCTTTGAAGTCTCCCCCACTTCAAAGGCACATTTGAGTATAAAACAGGGCCTCTGCCCTACCTCATCAGACACTTGCTGGAGAAGAAACCTGAACCAGAAACTACATCCTGCCAAGAAGAACTGCCTGGCTGCTCAAAGGACTCACCTGTCTTCTTTCTACAAAGGACTGCTGCCTTGCTGTTGGCCTGCTGCCTTGCTGAACTCGTCTGGCTGTGAAAGTGCTCTCCAAGGGCTTGGATAGAGCTTGCCTCCTGTTCCCTGAAGTCTCAGGACCAAAAAGACTTCTCTTTTTCACTTGGACGCTTTGTGCACCGAAATTCTCAGTGCACAGCTTGTTCCGTGGCGAGAAAAACGCTGCACACCGACTCTGATCGACGCGACGCCTTCGGGACGACCGTAACTTCGACGCATGGCTTCGCAAGGACAACGCCGCCCGACTTCCAGAGGAGAAATCGACGCGACGCCTGCTGTGAGAGCGAAACTTCGACGCCCAGCCCTGCGGAACGACGCGCAGCCAGACAACAAGCAGGAGAATCCACGCACAGACCCGGGACATCTGGTAATCCCCACGATCCACAGAAAGAGACTGTTCGTGTGCCGGAAAATGACGCACGACTTCCCCGTGTGGAAATTAACGACGCAAGTCTGTGTGTGCTGGGGAGAAATCGACGCACACACCATTTTTCCACGTATCTCTTCCTCTGGGGACCTCTGCGGAGATTTTTCCACTCCAAACCAGGTACTTTGTGCTTGAAAGAGACTTTGTTTGCTTTTTAAAGACTTAAGACACTTTATATCACTTTTCAGTGATATCTTTACAAATTCACTTTGCAACTTTATTCGTTTTGACCTACAATTATCCTGATAAATATTATATATTTTTCTAAACACTGTGTGGTGTATTTTTGTGGTGCTATATGGTGGTATTATATGATTTATTGCACAAATACTTTACACATTGCCTTCTAAGTTAAGCCTGACTGCTCGTGCCAAGCTACCAAAGGGTGGGCACAGGCTAATTTTGGATTGTGTGTGACTTACCCTGACTAGAGTGAGGGTTCTTGCTTGGACAGAGGGTAACCTGACTGCCAACCAAAAACCCAGTTTCTAACAATCATGCACTTGAGGTTTCATTATACTTATTCATTTTTGCCAATTACAGTTTGCACCTGCCACCTGTAAGGCCTCATATCCCTTGTATGTAACACATGATCCTCCCCATGCTTCCACGTGGGACACGTGCCTTCTGGAACACTCTTTTCTTTTACATAAATACCCCCCTTTGAACCTGCATCAGCGCTTGGTCCCATTCTAGTCCTGTGCAAGCATCATGCCCACACTCACCTACTGAGTCTCCCGAAATTTCCAGCAGTCTAGTGCTTCAAGCTTTCCTGATGATTCTTTGATCCTGGCATCTATGATGCTTCCAGTGTTTTCCTTCATGAACTATGATTCCTTCTCCTCTTGAGCTTCTTGCACCAAGTATCCTGTATTCTTCAGATTCTAGTTTATACATTAGACATGGCTAAGTGCTTTACCCTCAGATTAGTGTCCTAATCCATAGGTTAGCAAATAGTTCAAAGACTGATTCCTATGAAGGCATGAGCATGTTTTCGGACATTGTTTGAGTGCTAACCCCATAAGGCACAGCGCTCTGGACTCTTGCATTGCAAAGCTCTGAACTTTCTTATATCCTAACTGAAAATGTGTCACTGTGTTCTTCACAAGTTGTATTGAGTATTGTGGGAGAAACCTCTACAGCTTGAAGTTGTATTTGAGTTTGAATCTGAACCTCATACGTTCCAGAGTGCCAGAAAAGCTCCAGTTTATTCTTGAAATGGCTTCTGCTCTCTCTCATGTAACATTTATGAAGTCTTAAGTGTACATATATTATAAGCAATGGATAGATCATTTGGAGTTGAGAACATATGGGTAATTTTGCCTCCTATTGCTTTTAGTGTTCCATACCTGAAGGATAGCAAGGTCCAGGGAATCCCGATCCTACTAGGTAGCGTACAAGACAGCAAAGCAGTCCCTTTCTGTGACATAAGTTCAATTTTTCCAATCATTGTTGTGATATTGTATGAAATGCATTGCACTCCCCCTCAGTGCGCTTGTATGTTTAGCTGGCCGTCTCAGCCAAGCACACATGCACACTAGGCTCTCTCCAACCCGACACTGTGATGCCAGATTGGAGACAGCAGGCAGAGACTTCCACTCTCCATCCAATCCTAATGCTGCTTTCACGCAGCACGCAGTATGAAAGCAGTGTTAGGATTGGATGCAGGGCAGGCTCGGAGCCTGTGCCTGCAGTGGAGGAGAGAAGCGGAGTGATCTGAGCGGCAGGATAGCTATGTTTAAATTGATTTTTTTATTTTTTGTCCCCCCCCCCCGCTCGCGCCGCCCCGCCCCCTTCCCATCCCGCAAACTGCCACTGGAAAAACATCTGTTTTTTATAGCCCGATAGCCAGATCTTTAATTATTCAAAACTAGTGGATAGAAATAGTTCCAACATTTCAACAATGGTGGTCTAAAGTGGGCAAAATTGAGGAGCTTGAAAGGAAATAAACATTAAGATCTGAGTCACATAATATATTTTTAAGTTATGTGAAGGTCTCAATTGAGGAAGTATAATATCATATTAGATTGCTTTTTTTAAGCACGAACAGTGTGTAATGAGCAATGTGCAATGACATATCTTTGGTGCTATATTGTGTTTTTATGGAGGTGGATGGGTTTCTCATCTCCAACTCTAATGTATGTGAAATTATGATAATTATTGATGTTCTCCTAATGCTTTAATATATTGTTTACTGAACTCTCTCGATTAAAAAATAAAGGTTCCCACGGCCAGATCTCTTTCCACAAAATTGTACTATGTTTGGCACTTCAGCCACCTTTGTAACTCCCTAGTAAATGGTACCACTGGTACCTAGGACACGTATACTAAAGAGAGGCCCTCAGAGCTGCAGTCCCAATTGTGCCACTCTGAGAGGCCCTACACCAGCCTCATGCAGACTGCCATTGCACATGTATGACAAGGTAAACCTAAAGTTGCAAACTCGACATTGCCCTCACCCAGAGTGCCAAGCCCACTAACACTTCATGCACCCTCTGGCAGGCCTTACAGCCCTAAGGCACTATAATGCATGTGAGGGCATATCTGTGCATGAGCAAATATGCCCCTATAGTGTCTTTGCTAAACCTTAAGACATAGCAAGTGTACAGGGGAGCCATAGCAAATGCATGTGCTAGACACTGGTCATTGCGAGTTCCCCAGCTACATGATGGCCTCTCTGAACTCTGGGTTGTTTGGTATCAAACAACACAGAATACTAAACCCACACTGATGCCAGTGTGTGATTTATTGTATAATGTACCCATAGGACACCTTAGAGGTGCCCCCTGCAAAACCTGACAGCCTGGCATGGTTGCTGACTTGTCGTAGCCAGCCTGCCACCACCAGACAAGGCTCTGGAGCCTTTTGCTCTCAGGAACCAGAATACAAAGCCTTTCCTGGGTGGAAGTGTTACACCTCCTTCCCCAGGCAGGACCCCTGCACCATGGTCAGTTTCAAAGGCTTTACTGCCTTTGAAATCTGGCCTCTGCTGCTAGCCACAGATGGCCACCTTAGGGTTTTCGCCCACTTTGGATGGGAAAATCAGTGGGAAAACTAGCAAGGACAGGAGGAGTGGCCATCCTTAGCCTGCACTACCCCTCAGGTATGGCAGGCAAGGTGACCAGTACATTTAATTTTTCTCCATCTTGGGTGGCAGGAAAATAGTGTATCCTGGTTAAGGATGTGACCTCTTCCCACACCACTACCAGGTACCTCCCCTAAAGTCCTCTAAATGCAGTATTTAATGGGCATCCCCAGACTAACAGATCAGATTCAAGGGACACAAGAAGGCCAGGAACCAAGAAGACCCGAGGCATGAGAATAGAAGTTCTGCAGCACAAAGAAAAAGGCACCAAACACTGCCTGCTGCTCCAAGGACCCGTCCATCACGGCTGAGGTGTTGCCTGGAAACCTGAAGGACTCTGCAAAACCCCAGAGCAGCTCCAGCCTCCTAACAATCACCAAGAACCTCCTCAGTGTAAAGGTATCACTCTCCTACACCCTGCAGAAAAAGAACCAGTAAAGTCCAGTTCACTGACTAGCCGCTGACCAAAGAACCGGACCCAGCAGCCCAACCAAAATCCGCAAGATGGACCCAAAGGACAAAACCTATGAGTGTGCCAAGCTTTGAGTCACTGCAACTTTCAGGGCCTAAGATGCATCATTGCCCGTGGTTACTGGATGCCCAATGTCGGACACCAAGAAGGAAAGTCCACTCCAGACTCTCAAAAGTGAAAAATGGAAGAACCCGTCAAGGGACATTATGACACCCAAGAATAATTCCCCAGAGTGGCCCTGCTGACCTGCCATCTACCCTCCAAGTGACCTGCCACTGGCTCCAGGGACCCCAAGAGTCATGATTCCTGGCTGACCAATCTGCACTGCATCTGACCTCCCTGGCCCCTACATCAGCTAACCAGCTGTGCTATAGAGGTCCCTAACCCTTAGGACTTCCACCCTCCAAGAGGACCCGCCAGACTTACCTTTAAGTCCTTTTGTGCAGTCTGTATCCAAGTGGTCCCCCTCTCCATTGTGCACGAGCTCTAAGACTTTCAGCCACTGCTCCTGCTTGAATCGGGAACCACCTAAACGTCTCCTGCATTTTTAAAGATTTTCCCATTCATTCCTCTGGTATGTAATTACGCACAAATAAGGAACATTTTCTAAACAACTTCGAAATATCATAACTAAAAAAGTACTTACTGTGAAATGATGATCTTGGTCTTGAAAATTCTATAAAAATCTGAAGTATTTTTATAAATTGGTCTTGAATTATTCTTTTGTGTGTATGTCCACATTTATTGATACTGTGACTACAACAAATGCTTCCCACATCTCCAAGACAAGCCTAAATGCTCGCCCACACTATGACAAAAACAGAGCATTAGGTGGTCTGCTCTTTACCTCTGGGTACCAAAGTGGGGTTGCTTGGACTCTCTGCATAGTGCACATCTTTTTTGTACACTATATAGAGAGCCAGCTTCCTACACTTGAGTGCCAAAGGAAAGGTAGTTATAAATCTAGTCTTGCCTATACCAGATGTAGTGATTGTATTTTATTATCAAGAAGGACAGTCTCTCAAGTTTTATTCTCACTTTACTTATAGCTTGCTGGAGCATTTAGCTGAATATCACCTACCTTTGAATCTGCTAAGTAGTTCCTGATTGCTTTAAATATAGACTTGTTCAGTACTATAATTGTGTTTGTCCCTAATCAATATGGAATTGCATGTCTGAAGGATTGTGGAGGACTATTGTGTAAGTGTAGGACAGAACTTCCTGCTGTTGCCTTTCCTAATAAAGATATTTCTATCTTCTCTCCATGGTTCGATAACCTTAAGTCCAGAAAAACAAGTGAATTATGACTAAAGTTGTAAGTGAACTTAAGAATGAAATCATTTTTATTCAAAATCTCAATAAATTCACATAGCGCCACTTCTGACACCCTCCAAATTAGGAAAAGGCCATCAATTTACCTTAGCCGAATAACCAAATTCTTAGCATGCTCTTCCTTCTGTTCTGTCCAGACCACCTACACCTCCCACCAGCCTGCAAATTAATTCACATAGCTGGGGGTGAAGCAGGTGCCCAGCTGGTCCCTCGGACTGTATGTGATATTGGTTATTGAAAATAAGCATGTTTCAGGTAGGCAAATCTAAATCACATCCAGCAACATGTAAGTATGCTGCAGTTGATTGAGACCTCATGCTCTCAAAAAATGCCTACAGGTCCGTAGGCCTTCCTCGCGTCATATGCTTATATATAGATTATTGACTCTCATTGTGACCAGCATATAACCACTTTCCCAATTTATACCTTGTATATTAATTGTGAGGAAAATGGCAACACTTGTGCAAAAGGGAAGAGAAAAAGGTTGACATATATAGATGTGTTCTCTAGCAAACTATCTTATAAGTAAGTGATAGGCCTACCTTTTGGTTTTGCCGAGTTCCTTTGGAACCTTGGTAGCAAATACAGTGTAAGTGTAATTAAGATGTATTTTTTTTATAAAACAATATTCATCTCTCTCCAAAAGCTGATCATTTTTATATTAATTTAACGTGCCTTTATACCTATTTTTTAAAAACAAATAGCATTATGTGTACATCTTTTTGTAACACTGCACTTTGTTCGATTGCCTCAGTTCTTCAACAACATAGGGCCTGATTTAGAGTTTGACGAACGGGTTACTCCGTCACAGACATGATGGATATCCCATCCGCCATATTACGATTTTCATAGGATATAACGGTATCATAACACGGTGGACAGGATATCAGTCACGTCTATGACAGAGGTGACAGAGTAACCCCATCCGCCAAACTCTAAATCAGGCCCATAGTCTTTCTTAGAAAGAATAATTACATTACGGCCTTTGTCAAAGGATTTGATAATGTCATTGTTATCCTCTTGGACAAATTGTAAAGCCTCTCGGTGGTAGTGAGAGATTATGTGGTTTACGGGATGCCTTTTTTTTCCTCATAGATCTTAAGTCATGAGTTAATAATTCACAGAACACATCAATGTTGTCCATGGATGTTTGTGGGACAAAGCAAGACTTAGACTTAAAAGATGTTTTAGATATCAAATTTGTACTTATGCCAAATTCAGTTGCTATAGAAATGCTATCCTTTGAGTACAAAGGATCTGATAATTTTTCATTATGACATTCAATGTCATAAAGTGCACTGAGAATCTGTGTAACAGAAATCAATAAATTTGAGTTGGATGCTGTGTCCATTTTTTCCTCTGTTTGTTGTGTTTAAACTCTTTCATTCTGGGCATTTTGTGTAATTTTAGTTTCCTTCCAAATTTTAAAAAATAAACATGGCTTTCAGTGTAATTCAGGTGTGAGTCAGGACAAAAGGCAAAAGACCCAAAGAAATATTTATATATATGTATATATATGTGTGTGTGTAAAATGCTGTGTGATGTTGTTCCTCAAATGTCTTAAACCATCGCAATTCGCCAATCATGGTTAGCAAAGCACAAACTGCATGCCATACCTCATGTCGGTATTATGAGTCTTGGCATGTGTTTTGTGAGTTGTTAACTGTTAATACAGATTTTAGTGGTTTTGCATCATTGAGCCAGAACCATAACTCAGTTTTTAACCGTGTGTTTTCACTGCATTTTCAGAGTTATTTTTATAAATCACCTTGTCAACCTCTGCTGTACTTGACCTTTGGCTGCAATGACTGGCTGCATGCAAAAGGCCAGGCCCAGCGACCAACTGGCATGGACTACCATCACTTGGAGTGGCTACTAGACTTGGTCTCTGTCCTTTGCTTGACAACTCACTTGTTGCAAGAAGACCTGCCCTGTACACCGTCGCAGTATTTTCCAGAGGCTCCTTCATTCAGATTCCATTTGTCTGTGTCTACAGACTTTGAACACCATTGGAGTAAATCTGGGCAGCACATCAACAGGTGCAAAGCAAGTTGGCTTCTGCTGTTTTGCATATGTGCATTCACAGACCAGTGCTGCCTGGGGGCTACTAGGCGAATACATGTGCATATTTATTGTGATTTAAGCATTCAACTTCTTTGATCTTTTAGTGAAAAATCATACTAGTATCCTGTTTTTTTATAACTATTCACATTCACCCCTTCATTCGTTTTTCTGCACTCTGAGGAGCCCTTTCCCTTCAAATCATCTGGGTACCGTTGTATTTTTCTAGAAAAAGTAACTCAGCCAGATAGGTAGTATACCCATTCTTTATAGAACTTAAATGTTCAAGGGATGAATATTTAAGAATTAATCATGTCAACAATATATACATTAGTTGGCAAATTAAGGCATATACAACAAAGGTTGATACATAATTAATAAACCCCTAATCTGGAATGGTCTCAGTGTGTGCATTTTTCAAGAATTTACATGTTTTGCTAACAAGTTCACAGATTTTACATTTCAAACATATGTTGAGGCATAGTTGATGCGATACGTTTCTATTCTATTCTTCAACTTATTAAAATGACTAGGAGTACTAAGGGCCAGATATATGTAGGTTTGGGTTTGCGATTTCCTAATAATGAATCTTAGCGATTCGCTAATAGGAAATTGCAAACTGGGATGTATAACAGTGTTTTAACACAGTTTGCGATTCTCAATAGGGTCGTAAATTACCTACCTCATCAATATTCGTAATGTAGTTCGCAATTTGTGCCCCCATTGGGAAGAGCTGCACTCACAGGGATGATGGCTTGCTGGGGACAGCAGACCACCATGTCTGTGACTGCTTTTTAAATAAGGCAGTTTGTTTATGCAACCCGTTTTCCTTAAAGGAAAATGGGATCCATTTCAAACAAAAAAATGAAAAGCTTTGTTTTTATTTTTTCATAGTAAGCAGTGGTTCTAGAGACTACTGGCTGCTCCGAAAATATATTTTCACTTCCATTCACAAAGGGGGCGGAGTCCTTTGGGTACCCTTTCCCACTTGTGAATGGGTTACCACCAACTTAAAGTTGGTGGTAGCTGTGATTGTTTTGCGACCACATTCACGGTTGCAAAACAATCCAACATGGCCCTGTGACTCACTATTAGGAAGGGACGCCCTTGGCACGCCCCTTCTTAATTGCAACTCACAAAGTGGGATCTGTACATCCAGATATTATATTTTCTGGTCTCAGGCGGCGTGATTCTGCAAATCAGGACATTTGCGACCAGGAAAAAGCATGGCACATCTTGGTCCTATACCTACAACTGAGGGTGAATTTTTAAATGTCTTTGTGAATCTTAGACCTAGGCAATCTGATAAGTCAGGGTCCTACTACAACTCATTTCAGTGTCTACTCATAGACCTCCTATGATAAGTACTGTGTCTGTTATTAAATCATGATCAACTGGCCTTAGAAAGGAGATTCTGCTAAGATCTCCGAGTAACTACCAACTCATTTCTTTTTCAGTTACACACTTTACTCAAAGTACCAGCCACACACTCTTAGCCATTGCCACTATCAAGGTATTGTCGTTGTAATTATCCGTCGCTTTTGCAAACTCAAGTGCACTAGAACAATTGATGTGTGCAATCAGGAATCTTAATATGATACACTCTGGGGCATTTAATAACCTTCAACCAGCACGGTGTGTCAAGTAATTGTCATTATGCCTCAATCACACATTTATGAGAGCTCAGGATCACAATATGTCGCCTTTTGTGGGGGTTTTGTTGCTACCCTGGGAAATTTAGTTAAGCCATATAATGATTTCCCTTGACTCTAACATTGTAATTCCAATATTTCAATACAGGTTTAAAAAACAACTTCAAAGCATCAGTTCATACCAACTTTTCAAAAACACTTACTAAACCATCTATATAATTGTTGTACAATATGTTGATTGATTTTTAAGTGGACTCTCAGGAGAGAGACCAGAAATTGTCCTCCACTCATTGTGTGTTGGACATTTTATATGCTTCCTTTCTGTAATTCATTAAGGATAATCAATCCATATCCCTAATGGGATACTCATTTGTAATCCCTTCAAGGTTTCCCTGTTTGCAAACTTTATGAAAGTACAGCTTGAAAGTAAACCTAAGCAGATCAATCTTGATGTATGTTAGACCTCTGTCGTGATCCTGAATTGGAGAGAAGGATAATACTAACATCAGACCTTCAAGGGTAATCTGACTAATCCAACCAGGTTTAATTGAAGTACACAAGCATTTAAATACTAGCCAGCAGGGGTAAAATGCATAGCATTCTAAAAGTAGCAAAAAAATGAGAGTCCAGACAAAGACAATGCAGAAAAGGTGGATTTTCTACATCTAGCTTTTACAAAGCAGTCACTCCTTTAAATGTGCATAAAAGGTGAAACATCCAGTGTCATTGGGATTCAGTGTATGCAAATGTATGTTATGTCATTATGGTACGGAGGCAACACCAGGCCTGACCATGAGAGATAAAGCACTGATTCCCATTTTAGTTCTTCTATGTTGAGTACTATATCTCTGAGTTTACGGGGTAGTGGCTGCTCATTGTATTAGTTTGTTGTATCTCCACTCGCACTTTTTATAAGCACATTATGGTGTGCTGCATGTGAAAGTTTGTTGCTAATAATTGGAACAACCGTATTCATCCACAGCCCTCATATTCCTGTGTAGAGAGGATACCTGGAGTCCACATATTAGCAAGTAAGCTTGCGGGCAATGTGACCACCATTTGGATCAGGATGTTTTGTGTTAGCAAAGTTTAATGACTATATGAGCCTAGATTTAAACAGGTAGTTTATAATTGTGTTTAACTTTAATCTGTGGGTTGCCATGACTAACAAAGAATAGTTGAGGTGATTCTAATTCTGTTTGTTAATGCAATAATCAAATATCTCTGGGTCTTCTGTGTGTGTCCGTTTGTCTGTCAACCATGTGCTTGAGCTGTTGGTGTTCATGTTGCACCACTTCTATGTATGCTGCCGTAGGAAGACTGGGGGCCCAAAATAGTCCAAAGCAAGACAAAAGCATTTGAAAAGAAAACAGATCTTTTTTTTCCTCTGGTTCATTCACAGACTTACAACACTACAGTGAAATATAAGTCCACAGAAAATAAACTCACGGGGAGCACCTATGCACACAACACATACACACAAAACACAGGTACACGATCAGCATGCATACATGACCCACACAGGCAGCCCATTTATGCATGTGTATCTCTGAGTACATGGTTATCTTTAAGTGTGGCTGCGGCTATGCATGTATCGGTGCTGTTTGTTTGCCTGTGAGCCAGTTTGTGGTCTGTCTATGTGTGACTCTAAAAGTTGCCCATATCTGTGTTCTCTATATGTGCTCTTTCCATGTTTCATCATCTATGAACTACAATGCAAGCCTATTTCAGTTTCCGTTATGTGACCATCGTTATAGCTGCTTGGGGAGGTAGGACTCTGGAGCCTGTGGGTATTTAATCTCTGCTCCACTCATCATAATAGAAAACAATAACTTCCAAAATTAATTCAGCAGAATAAATTTGTATTAAGTGCAAATAAGCATCAGCCTTTCAAATTCAAGTGTATGAAATTGGGTTACTGGGTGAGAAGAGTGCTTAAGCAGGAACCAGAGTCCTTGCCAGTGGGAAATCACAAGCAAACCCCAAATTAACCTGTGCTCAACCCACTGGTTTAGTGGCAGAGAGCAGTCAAGCTTAAGTTAGACGCAAGACATTTCCACACCAATTTAGAAAACTAGAGTATAATTTAATAAATAATTTAAGACAAAAATGCACTCAGTAGAACCAGAGATATGCAATTTCAAAGAGCTAGGTGAAAATAGTGCCAAAAAACACAAAGTGCCAACAGTGCTTATCTGGTTGTGCTAAACTGGGACAAAGTCACAAGTTCAGGCTGACTGTGACGGAGAGCATGCTCGCTACAGGCATTCAGTTAGGCCAGCTGAACAAAGTACCTTAAATTCTGGTCGCAGAGTGATGCAGAGTTCTGCATCAAGGATGCGTCGTGCAGCAGAGGCAATGCTGAGTCCTTGCATGGAGATGTGTTGTGCAGTGGTGGTTCCAGGAACCTGTGATTAGCGATGCAAGGTTCTTGTGTGGAGATCTGTTGTGCAGAGGCAGTTTGAGGGCTGCCGTGGGTGATGGGAGGTCCTTGCATGAAGATACCAAGGGCTCCAAGGGCAACAATGTGCGGTCCGGTATCTTTCCGTGGTGTTTCAGATGGCCTGCGGGGCTTTCATATGAAGTCCTGCATTGGGAATGTGGTGCTCAGTGGTTCCAATGTAGAGTCTGGTGAGGCTATGCATCATTCTGAGCTGGTTTTGCTGGGACCATAGATATGCTTTGCAGAGCACATCCGGGCCCACTTCCAAGGGTCCAATGCTAGAGTGGCACCACTTGGGAGGGCAGGACTCACAGTTGCCAAATTCCAGGTGCTGGGTTCAAGGTTGTTGGAGACTGTTGTGTCGCTGAGACTCTGATGAGGAGGCCAGCCAACTAGCCCATGGAGTCACTCTGGTTGTCCTGGGTCCAAGATGCTGGTCCTGTCCCTCTCACTCAGGCAGGAAAACAGCAGGGTAGCATAGAACTACAGCAGTGCAGCAGAGTGATAGTCCTTCTTGCAGCAAAGCAGTGCAGCAGTCCTTCTGAGTCTTTCACAGGTCCACTTATGTAATGAAGAGTTGGATCTGAGGGTCCCATATTTATACCTTGTGCCCACTTTAAAGTAGGAGAATGTTCTGAAGGTTTCCACCTGTCTGAGGTGTCAGGCATTCCCTTGATCCCTTCCCTCACCCCAGGTTGTCTGGGGCACACAGACTAGTGATAAACCCTTCGTGAGTGTGTTTAGGCAAGGCCTTTATGAGGTACAAGTGTGGTAAGGGACAGCTCTGCCCCCTTGTTAGGTCAGAGTAGCCCTTCCAGCTAACACTTGTCTTTCCTTGTTTCACACTATCTGGTAGCAATACACAAGGATCAACGGCTAGCTACTCCTAGTCTTGTGACCCAGGGGCAGTCTGCAGGCACCTAATGGTCAGGAAAAGAAAATGCAAACTTCCTAAAAGTGGCACTTTCACAACTGCAAGTTAAAATTCGAATTTGACCATTAAAGAGGGCTTTAAATTACAATCATTTAGGCACCATAGTCAACTTGTCT
Organism: Pleurodeles waltl; assembly: GCF_031143425.1. Lineage (NCBI taxonomy): Eukaryota > Metazoa > Chordata > Amphibia > Caudata > Salamandridae > Pleurodeles > Pleurodeles waltl. Next base: position 474,385,247 of record NC_090445.1, read on the forward strand.
ACCTGCTCCTAATTGAAAGTTAGCACCTAAAAAATTGCAGTACATGTAATACTGCTTTACTAGTGGCTTTCAAGTAAAATAAATGCACCAAAGTCAACTTGACTACCTGCTCCTAATTGAAAGTTAGCACCTAAATGTAATAAGAAAACCCAATGTTATCCTATGGGAGTGGTAGGCCTTGCAGTAGTGAAAAATGAATTTGGAAGTTTTTCACTAACAGGCCATGTAAAGGCTAAAAGTACTCATCCAATATGTTAAATTCACTGCACTCTGTCCTCTGGGCAGTTCAGGCCCTACCCTATTGTAACTTATATGTATTAAAAACAAAGGCTTGGACCAGGCAAAAAGTTTATTTTGCTAAGTTAAAGTGGCAGTTTAAAACTGGCCACACAGGCTGCATTGGCCAGCCTGAGATATGTTAAAAAGTCTCAAGTGGGTGGCCCAATCACTGTTGCAAAGCCCACTAGTAGCATTTCATTTACAGACCCTGGGTACATGTAATTCTGCTTTACTGGCTGCTTTCAAGTAAATTAAATGTGCTAATTGAGTGTAGCCAACTCTACCATGTTTAGGGGAGAGAGCACACAAACTTTAGCACTGGCAACAGTAAAATGCACAGAGTCCTAAGACCGACAAAAGCAAAAGCAGCAAAAATAGGAGGGGTGAAGGCAAACTGTTTTGGGGAAGACCACCCTAAGGCTGACAGGTCTTATAGCAGGTCTTAAAATCAGAGCAGCCTCTGTAACTATGATCGAATATACCAAGAGCTAAAGGATTGTCCTCTTCTTTCCTCCTGAAAGGTTAAGAATACAAGCAAAGGCAAAGCCAATAGTTCTTGCCGTAGGGAGCTGCTGGCTTTCCAATAGATTTTGCATGCTGTATAGCATCCCCAATACTGTGCATCATGTCTAAAAAAGAGAAAAAAAAGTAATTTTGTAAGCATGCACACCAAATATGCGTGAGCTTACAAAATGACATAAGCGCTTTTTTATTTTGGTTTACAGATAACAAAAATATGACTGTCAAAACTCGTAATATTGATAACAACTATATCAATACAGAAAATGTTATTAAACAGTTTATTACATAGAAAATCAGTAAATATCAAAAACAGAAATATGACCAACAATAATATCATCTCAAATAATTTACAAAAATGATATAACATTAATAAATAACACTGCTATTGCCAGGATTGCTGACCTGCTCGGATGAGACCACATCCCCCAGCAGGCTTTTGACCATCTGACTCACCTCCCAGGAATAGGGGGCTGCCGCTCTACAAACGTGATTCTTCCTGCCAATGGCACAAGACGCGCCTGGGCTCATGCCCGGGGCCAGTCGAGCCTGCTCTTGCCCTGGCAACCCCCATGCTTCACGCTGGATGTCCTATAACCTATGCACTAAGTTGCTCATATATCCTTAGACTGAGATCAAACAACTTTCACATTTAAGTGCTGATGTCCTATTATGGTAATTCTAATGGACAGATGTTATTGAGCTCTAACAATTGTTGGTTTGGCATTTATTATTATTGTGTATGCTCAGTATACTTTTATTGTTCATTTTGGATAGGCTACTGTTTTGTAGCAATATCTGTCTTGATTTGTTTCTTAATAATGGGGAAATGAAAGACCTCTAAAGTAGTTCAGGGCACCGCCAAACATCCAAAGGGCCCCACCAAGCCAGATAACTGCACTCTCAAATAAATTGACCTCTTAATGGAAGAGGTTGAGCCCATCATAGGATCAGACTGTACATCCCAAGGAGCTTCTGTTGTCATTTTCTGAAGCAAGAAAGAAGCTCCTACTATTTCTAGTTGTTTCAAAGGACAGTCAAGGAGGAAATGCATCTTGAATGTTCCATTTGCTTTTGCTGCCCAAGAGTCAGCTGGTAAGGGTGAGCTTGTGCTGGCTGCTCAAGAAACGGCTTTGCATGGGTGAGCCATGAAGGCAATTTTCTTCCTTTTATTCCACACCTTGCAGTAACAAATGTTTGCCTAAGACTAATTAAGCTGGGGAGCTAGACAACATGGAAAGGTCCTGTATGCCTATAAAAGCCATATTCTTACCCCCTCCCCTCAGGACAACATGGCTCATCTTACATCACAGTTGAAAGCCCTACAGGATGAAGTGAGGGATCTGGAATCATTGATTACATACCTCACTAGCATGCTTAATCAATTTGTTGCGGAGAGGATTCTCCCTCAGTCTAACACACAACACTCTAGAGCAGTTCTGGGCTCCCAGCCCCTGATCACAGTGCCCAGGCCTACACCAGGAAACGTACCCAAAGGCCCACCTGAAGCTATATGCACTAGCCAGGCTGAAGCTTCCACTGGGGGAACTGGAATATTAAATTTCTGCAATGATCAGAGGCCCAATAGATTTTTAGGGCCTCTCCTCATTTTAGACAGCTAACTGAACATGGTGAATCGTCAATTAATCGGTGTCTTAATGGATCCTCGATGAGTGTTAGTCAATGGCACACTGCATGCACTATGAAGGGGAATATAGAGGAGGATACACTAAAAAACAAATATATTCATTGGCTTCATCAGGTGAAGGGACGTCATTCAGTCATTCTTGAAGACATTCTAGGTGCCAGAAGACACGAGTAAAACAAAAAAATATATAATTGAATTACTTTTTAAAGAGAGGAATCTGGCTGTTAATTTGGTTGCTTTTGATATCATAACATCATCATTTTTTAATACAAACATTCAACTCAAATATCTGTGGGCTGATGTTAGATGCTTCCGCAAACCGCGCAACTCTTTAAATTCTGTGTGTGGACTGTCCCCTTTACACAAAATCGACTGACTATCATCAAGCAGCATTAATTCGGCCAATGCTTTGTTGCCCACGATCACACAAGTGGACTGTCTGGTTAGGGATTCTTTAAGCTTTAATTTGCTTAATGGTTATTCTTGTGTGTCTTCCTCAGGAGACTGATATATCAACAAGCACAAATTATTTTTCAATTACCACTTCAACTTCTACTAAACCTATAGTGGCACTAATTTCACGTAATGTGACCGGCCTAAGGTCAATGGTCACCCTACTTGACTGGAATAATTTTATTGAAATGTATGTTGTTTGTTTGTTTCAACACCTGACGTGTCCAGCCTCTCTACAAAAGAGCTCATCTAAACCTTTCCATCCCAGCAAATTCTAACTTGGTAGGGAGACCCTCTGGAGGGCTAACGATCTGATTTAGACAAAACATACATTGCAAAATATTGAGAATCAATTTAAATTGTCTGGATATTCTTGCCATCTGCTTGTTTTCTGACAAGTCCTCCTATATTGAAATCTATAATATCTATTCTAGAGGGATAAAGGGCAGTTGGGCATCAAAGACTGTCCAATGTCCAGAGGAACAATTAAAAAAGAATGGGTGTCAATCCCTGCTCATTCTTGCAGGAGACTTCAATACCATCTTTGAGCCCTTGGACAGTTAAGATGTTAGCCTTTCCTTTGATGAAGATTGGAAATGGGTTGTTCCACCGCTTGACCTGCATCCCATAAAAAGGTGGACAAAAGCTGCATTACAGCTCAAGGCCCTATCCTTAGAACTAGGGGTTACGGTCACTAATGGATGGGCCAAATCTGCTATGAAGGGGGTCTGTAGCTATGATAAACTGTTTCATACAAGTTGTATTGATTATATCTTGCTTGACTTCAGACTATGATCTCATGTAGAGGATATGGTCATAGGTGAGGGATCGGAAAGTAACCATAACCCTTTGTATCTTATAGTGGTAGATTTTTGTGGTAGGGCCACACACAATTCTCCTCCATTCTCTTCCTCTAAAACTGTAGTGGCTTTGATATGTGCAGGCTAAAATGGTGTCAACTAGCTGATCACCCTCATATTTTATTAGCCATTAGACTAAGATCTAGAAACATTTTTATTTTATTTTATTTAAATTAAGTGGAAATCCAAGTTTCCACTACATAATAACTTTTTAAGCACATTTTGTCCTACTTTTTCATCTCAAAGCCTCACAGAACTGTGTGTGTTTACAGGGCTAATACCTGGTTTAATAAGGTATGCAGACTGGTGCACAATCTCTAGCCATGGCCATAAAAAAGAAGGTCCATACTCGTATTTCCCTCCTACGAAGGGCTTATAAGATGGGATGACTCGAGGTGAAAAGGTTTAAAAGGGGCTTGTCTTGCCCAAGATTTCACAAAATTCTGGTCCCTGGTTACATGGGGGGATTGGGTCCACCACTCCACTTACAAATGATATAAGCCCAACAGATTGGGCATGAGTATTTTTCTAAACTATATTCTGAGGGGATTGCAGATCCAATTTACAAGGATAAAAAATCACCTGGCCCACCACTTCTGTCTTTTGACTTAGGTAAAATTACAACTGCACTGGACTCCATTACTAGCAACTGAGGTGTGGGACCAGTTTGTATCCTAGCAGATGTATTCAAATTTGATAGAGTTCACTGGGTCAAGTATATATGTGTCCTGTCTAATACCAATGTACACGCGCAAGGTGCTCCCATTCCAAATTCATGGAAGGGTGGAAAAGATATGCCCATTTTCAAGAAGGGTGACAGATGTCTTTCTGCCAATTATCAGCCAATCAGCTTGATAGACTGTGTTATAAAAAAAATCTTTAGAGCCCATCTATTGCTGATTAATATTCAAGACTGGATCATTGACAATGTCATATTGTCTCCCTTTCATGCTGATTTTTGCAAGAGAACCAGCATGAATGATCAGGTCTTCTGATTCCTGTTCATATTTTGGAAGACAGTTGTTATCCACAATCTGGGTATTCCCCCAGAGATCCTTGCTGTAGTCATCCATCTGTATAAGGACAATTACTCAAGAATTTGTTGGGATAGCCAGAGCCAGCTCACCAACACGATCCCCTTTAATAAAAGAGTCCACCAAGGTTGTGTCCTGGCTCCCATGTTATTTTCTTTGTACCTGAATGATATTGTCCACATCCTCTCAGAACATCCCACAGATCCCCCATTTTAGCTACTTTAGCTTTCTGAGGACAACGCCCTATTAATTTACAAAACCCCTTGTGGGCTTCAACATCTGCTACACCGTTTTGAAGAGTTGTGCACCACCAGTGGTTTGGTAATTAATACAGATAAGATTAAGATTATGTTGTTTAATCAACACAAATCTTTTAAATGGAAATTAGCCTTAGGGGTACAACATCATAGATGGTGGATTCATTTAATTATCTAGGTATTAACTTAACTTCGAATATGTCTTGAAAATATCATGTGGACAAAATGACTCGAAATCATAGGCAGATCACAGGTGCAATCTGTAAAGAGCATTGTGCATCTTTTAACAGACCGATATCTCCTGCTCTTCAGATATATGAAACAAAAGCTGTGGCATCTGCCCTATATGGTACTGAACTGTGGGGGTTTACAATTGTTCTGGCTTATCAAACTCAGAGAACAAGTTTGTAAGGAGCGTGGCCCACCTTCCGCTTAGTACCCTGTTATCTCCTTCGTTGCTTGACATGGGTAGGAGGGCAATAGCTAACAAGGCAAGATTGTGTCCTTTGTTATTTTGGAGGAGGATGTGGTCCACTCTGGAAAACACTCACTAAGCCACAACCCTGCAGGACGTCATGCATGTAGACAGATTGAACAAAATGATCTGGCTGTCACACATTAAAAAATGCTGTTCTCACTGGGCCTGAGAAAACTGTGGGAGGCTCCATATTGCTACCACATACCATCAAAAGAGCAGCTGAAAAAGCAGTAGTGGTTCTGGTCAACACAGATCGAAGCTGTACTGCTGTAAGTTCTACACTGACAGGGGAGTTTTTAGATTTTAAACGCATTAGTGTTCTTGAACTCTAGTGGGAAATTATATCTGTCCCGATGGATAGGAAATTACATTTCCAATTTAGAGTCAGCACGCTCCCCTTGACATTCTTTACTTTCGAATGGGCACCTAATGATCCAGCTTTGTGCCCAGCCTATAATAATGTTGATGAAACCATTGCTCATGTTTTTTTTGATTGCCCACTATATGCTGGCCCCTGTCAGGCATGGATTAAGCCTTTGTGTAAACAAATAGGCATACATAATTATCATATTGGACTTCGAATTTTACGATCTGATGCTCGCCTATTGTATGCATGTACTGTTGCCAAATTCTTGGGGCAAATCTGGCATATAAAAAGAAAGGTTTTACCTACTCAGGGACAATGATGATTGTATTGTATAGAGGACAAACTTTTTGTTGAGTCTACTGCATTGACTTCCTTGATACTATGATCTTGGTTATTATCCAGGAGTTGTCTCATATTGGAATGATTTTAATGACTTTGTGAAAGTTTTTATTGTATCATTTTTAAGGTACATATTACTTTTTTGTATACTTTTATGACATTATTTGCGAAATTAAGTTATTATCAATGAATCAACAGTAACCCACAAAACCAGATAAAATAACTAAATAAAAACATAACAAAATACATTAACTAAACCTATATACTAAAACAAACATGCAAACCAAGCCACATAAACCCTATTACAGCCTACAGTTACATAACAATGCAAAGAAAGTTTACAAAAGTTAGAAAATAATTGCATATATCAGAACATAGAAAACCATTAATCATTATTGAAAAGTTATTTGAAAAAAAATATATATATGTATATATATATATATATATATATATATATATATATATATATATATATATATATATATATATATATATAACCAAACCTTGCTCAAAGGAAAGATGCTCTCCCACCAGGAACAGTTCCTCAGTATCTAATTTATTGAGTAACAAGATTCGGCGTTCTGCCTTTCTCAAACATAAAAGTGCCCATAGTCCTTGGAAACATAAAGACTGATGAAAGTAAGAAGGACAAACAAATAAAATCATATTGTTTCATACATCTAACAGCACTCACATCTTTCAATGGATATAAGATTGAAATGCATCATAAGAAGTTTCAGTCTCATCACATTACCTTCACAAAGATAAAGTGATGTGATTAAAGCATGCTATTTTGTACTACACTCCAGTATCTATTGTAGGATGGAGAGAAGCTTATTATTTAATACTACATCCATTGAAAGATGGTGTAAAGTATTTATGCATCACACAAACAGTAATGAAGTGAAAACACAACACAAGACAAATCCCACACCAATTTAGAAAAACACAGGACAATTTAGGCTGGCAGGTCTAACAGATATTTAGACACAGCTACAGCCAAAAGGATTATACATAATTACACCAAACTTAGCAGAAAGCTAGATCTTTACCATGGAAGCATGTTTTATCTGAGCTGGCATAAATCTGTATTTGCTCTGGAAGGGTGTCCCTCCCAGAGCATATAGAAAGGCCCCATGCACCCCATCCCCTGGGGCCCGATTTATTACAGTGTCTCGAGGACTGTACAAACACTATAGATTGCTCCGCCAGTAGGAGCAGAAAGAAAAGCTGCCCCCTGACACCCTTGATGGGTACTGGCTCAGAAGCCAGAGAAGCCCTAGTGGCCGTGGATCACCCCACATAGTACCACGGGCAATAAAGTTGGTGAGTGCTTCGAGTGAGACCTGGGCACTTAGTTGAAAAAAATGATTGCCGGCTCCTGCCACACCCTGGATGGGTGCTGGCAGTGGAGCCAGCAGGGGCCACTGGCCTTCCTCCCACAGCTCTTAACAGTTATCACAGCTGTTGGGTGCCCCACACAGGACAGGACAACCAATAAAAAAATGAATAAACAATTAAACAAACACAGACAGGGTGAATATGAAATGAGTGAAGTTTCATGTTCACTGCTGCCACCAGGGAGCACCCCATGATGCCCGAAAAGGGCTTTTTGTTTGTATTTTTATATTGTGGTGGTACCCTACAGGGATAGGGGCACCATAAGCATTTTGTAAATGTTGGGCACTGCAGGTAGCACAGCAGCTCCCCTAAGGCCATTACAAAACTGGCAGTAAGTCTCTAGAACACATGACCCCAGAAATGTTTACCATCTTTTTTAAAGCACCCCAAGCTGGAGCTGTATGCTGTTCAACTGGAGTGTGGGGACCATTTGAGGTTGGTTTTATAACTGCACTATTGGGCTTAAGTGTGAAAAAAAGACTCAACACATGTCCATGTCTGTTATTTCACACTGCTTGTACCTTCACATATTACAACAACACACTAAGAGAGAGTATATGGGAGATAAGGGGGACAGAAGAAGAAGAACACAACCGTATTCGACTCCCGAAATCAATACACAATCACAACTGAGAGTACGGGGTTCTTGTGACGAAGGTGGGTCAGTAGTGTATCAATTGTAACACTGGACCACTCGTGAACCTCAACTAGAGGCGAAGTGTGGGTGAACTGTGGTGTGGTGTGGGGTATGGGAGGGGAATTTCTTTTAGGGACTAGTGCCACCTGGGCGGACTCAACCTCACTGTTAAAGGAACAGGAGGGAGTGCGTAAATTAATTCACTCAAGAGCCTTACAGCCGACCCAAATATCATCATTAAACCAGCAGACAAAGGCGGGGCCACAGTGATTCTCCCACAAAAAATGTATAAAGATGAATGTGAGTGACTTCTGGGTAACACCAAACATTATAAGCGTCTGGCACGTGATCCGACAGTTGACATCCAAGAAGAAATTGCTTTCCTAGTGTCTAAAGGGAAGGAGAACAACTGGCTCACAGACCACAAGGCAACTTTCCTGATACAGACCAATCCAAAAATCCCGTACTTTTATTTCTTGCCAAAAGTACATAAAGAAAAGATCCCTCACCCCGGAAGACCTATAGTTTCCGGGATAGGCTCAGCACTAGAGCCCTTGTCAAAGTTTGTGGATTTCTTCCTACAACCGCTAGTCAAAAGAATCCCGACCTACCTTAAGGACACCACTCATGTCCTACTTTTACTGGAATCTATCTCTTTTGACAAGACAAAGGAACTCCTTATCACTCTCGATGTGGAATCTCTATACACAAACATCCCCCAAGAGGCCACTCTGGAAGTGATAAGCAACCTTCTGGAATTACATATGGATGAATCCAAAAACCCCCCTGGATTCATATTTGACCTAGCACACCTCGCTCTCACAAGAAACTACTTCAAATTTGAAGAGAGTTTCTTTTTGCAGACACAAGGTACATCTATGGGCAGCACATTCGCCCCTAGATTAGCATGTCTATACGTCGACCACTTCGAAAGACTTGTGGTCTTACATGATGATAACCCTTACCGAGACCAGATAAAACTCTGGAAGCGATACATCGATGACGTACTGCTGATTTGGACTGGTAATAAGGAAGAAGCCCTTGCGTTCGCTGTCTGGCTCAACGGAGCTAACCCCTTCCTTACTTTCATCATGAACATAGGTGATAATAAACTACCTTTTCTTGACCTACTCATCTATGAACACGACGGTGGTTTGGCCACAGAAGTGTACTACAAACCGACGGATTGCAACAACTTGTTACAGTACCAGAGCTTCCACCCACGAGCTCTGAGAGATAACCTCCCAGTCGGGCAGTTCCTACGATTGAGACGGAACTGCTCATCCATGGCTGATTACCGCAAACATGCAGACAAATTAACCACCAAGTTACACACAAAGGACTATCCCCCACACCTGGTCAGTAGGGCTCGAAAAATAGCGTGCAATAATAATAGGGACCAGTTGCTGCAGCCCCGAGCACTGAAACCAGACTTGGAGAAGATTGTGTGTGTCACCACGTTTAATCCTCTTTCCAACGCAATCCAGAAGATTATAAAAGACAATTGGAAGGTCCTTACATCAGGCGGCTTACCCTTTGAACCGCCATTGCATGCGTATAAGAGAGCAAGTAATATACGCGACATGGTGGTCCATACAAGACTCAAAGAAGCTTTGTCCTACACAGACTACGCTCTGGCAGACTGCCCCCCCTGCAGGTCACTATCCGTGCGGCAACTGCAGCGTATGCCGCTTTACCCGCAGATCCACCACCATCAACCTTGACCTCAAAACCCCATGGGTTCAAAAATCACTTACGAATTGTAACAGTAAGAACGTAGTCTATCTAATCAAATGCCCCTGCCTACTCAAATATGTGGGTATGACCATGTAGACGGGTGCCGTCCCCCGCAGCTACGGACACCTGCGCGGGACACCGCCCGCGTGCCTGTTCAGATCCCGTTCCGCGTCTCCAAGGAGACGCATGGAGACGGGACGCTATCTCGGCCCCGGATTTCCGGGTCGCCGAGGTAAAAGAAGAAGAGAAGACGGACGACGTGGTGCGCGAGAGTGAAGCCGGAAGGGAAACGCGAGCGGAGGAGACGCACCGGGAGACAAACACGGAGCAAAGAAACACCGAGGAAAAGAAAACCAGCCCGAGCCACGGAGCCGGAGGAGACCAGAAGGACGGCAACAAACCCCGCCACGACCCAGGAGGGTCGTGGCTATGCAAGGTACGGTCCCTGTTAAAGGGAAATCGGGAAAAGGGGACAGGAGGATGCAAGGGGGTAGAGGGAGGGTTGAAAGAGGAAAGGTGCACCGGGGAGGAACTAGGGGAGGAGGGCAGTTTGGGTTAAGCACTGGGAGCCTGGATAAGTCACTCGCCGTACCACCTCCCTACCACCAGCTTTACCTAAATAGCACTGCACCCTCCCTTATGCCGCACTAACTTGATACACGAAACCTAGTGTTTCCTTTCCTTCACCCTCCCACTCTTTTTCTAACAACAGAATAAACCCCATACCCTACCACTTACCTGGCCTTGTCCTTTTTGTTTTCCGAGACCCGCTGGAAGAAGCCGAGAAGACGTAGTCCGAAGATCTCGCCACCTAGGAAAGACAGAACCTTAAGGATTCCTAAAACACAGCAAAACCTGCACAGAAGCACCTACAATAATCAAGAGTACACGTACAGACGACAACGATATTGCTATCCTGAATAACACCCTTCCCCAAATAAATACCTAAATAAAACTTATTTTCCCTTTGGGGAACTCACTTAAAATACGGGTCAGAGTCCTCTGTATCGTCTCGCCTTCCACAGACCACTAGAAAGGTCAGCACCAGAATCTGTGAGCACAGAAGCACGATTCGGTGCAAACGCGATGCAAGAAAACTTACTAGCCACTTCCTGTTAAAAAATCACTCCCCGGATGACATGTCGTGGACGGTCCTGGAACAATTCCCTCCTTCAACCCCCAACATGTCAGAAAAACTGTTCAGGGCTGAACAACGCTGGGTATGGAGGCTACACACCGACACGGCCGGTCTAAATGATGAGATACCTTGGTCCTCTCTCCAATCTTGAACCCCCTATAAGTCCTTCGCCTCTTCTCGCACCCTCCCTCTTTACATGCCTTCTCTACTTCCCCTTTCTCCTCCCACCGCCTCGCTAGTACTGTTATTTTTATTTCTCCCTCCTCTTGGTTGGGCATCCCTTGCCCCCGCCTTTTTTTCTTCTTCCCTTCCCCCCTTTTTTTCTCTTCATCCTTCCGCTCTTACGTCCCCTCTCTCTCCCCCCTCATCCCTCCCATTTCTTTTCTCTCCCTCCCCATCTAATTTTCCCTCTCCCCTTTTTTCCCCCTCTTGTTTCTCCATTTTTCTTTTCTTTTGATTTCTCTCCTTTTCTTTCTTTCCCCACTTTTCTCTTTTGTTCCTTCCTCTGCCCCAAGCTTTGGGTCCCTCTTTTTGCCCCCCCACCCCTTTAGGTTCACAACAGTTCCCTTCTCTTCTCCCTCTCGCCCTGCCCCTCCTTCCCCTCCCTTCTTTCCCCTTATTGTCCCTTTCTCATCCCCCCCTTGCGTCCTCTTCCCCCTTCCTCCCTTCCTTCATTCTTTTTTCCCCCCCTTCCCCTTCCCCTCCCCACTTTTCACCCCCCCTTTTTCTCTCTCTCCTTCTCCCCACAGCCTCCTCTTTTGCTTTCTTTTTTCCCCCCTTCCCTATCACATACATAAGGCAGCCGGGGATCTTTCCTTTGATCCCCGCGCTCACCCTCTGTTCCTGCCGGGAAACTACATTTCCCGGCGGCCCGTGCGGGGATGGCGTCATTCTTCGGCGCTATCCCCGCACGCAGGGTTGCTCCCGATTCTCGGCCGCCCAGTGTGGCGTCTCTACCGAGGTCGGCCAACCCACATTTTTCCGGACACCCTGCAATGCGGGGGATAGCGTCATACTCGCGTGCTTCCTCCGAGCGTAGGGCTGCTCTCGGATCTCGGCACCACCGGGTTCGGCCAATCCACACCTTCCGAATACCCGACAACACACGAACGTCATACGCACTTCCGCATCCATTCACGGCCCGCACCCGGGTCGCGACAGTGATTGCCATCAGCTGGACATAATTTCACTCACCATTTACCACTATATCTACCCGCCTCAGTCAGGCCACTTTACTCAAGCGGTCCTGAGGAGAGGTCGGTATAGGCGCATAGAGAGCACCCACCTTTGATGCAGTGAGTCAGCCCACCAGCATTGGATATACAGATAAGAGACTTCTTTCTCTCCCCTCTTTTCCTCTTCTCTTCTTTTTCTTCCTGGTTTTTCTTCCTTTGTTCCCCATTCCCGGCTCTCTTCCTCTTCCCCTGTTTTCAATTCCTATTTTCCTCTATTATCTCTCCCTTCCACCTACATTTTCCTCTATAATTTTTCTCTCACCTTTTGTTCTTTCCACTTACAATTTTTGTCTATTTTTCTATCTCTTCTCTCTCTTGCTTCAGTTTCTGCCTCCCTCTGCCTTTTTTCAGCCTCTCCTTTTAATCACCTCCTTTGTGTGTGTTTCTTGTCTCGGCCCCTCCCTGCCTTTTTTCTGGGTTAGGTCACTTCAGCCATTTCATTTTCTCGACCCTGATAGGTGCCTACCCAGACCATTTTCTGGACCCTGATAGGTGCCTACCCCCCCAGGGCCGAGCCCTCGCATCCGCCTGAGACCCCCTCTTTCTGTCTTGCCTTGTCTACCTTTCATATGGTTTCTTCCCTTGTTTTTCTCTCCCTGAACCTTAGAGTCTGACTATAAGGGGACGCTCCCTCTCCAGGATACCAGAGGCCATTAGCCTCTTTTGTTAGGGTAAGAATTCCTCTCCCTTGCTTGTTGTCCTCCACGTATCTGCGCGCAAAACCAGTATTTATGCGATTTTATGCCTAATGCAACCAGAACTTCTGCGTCCTGCATCTATTACGTCACGTGTGCTGTGGTTTGCTGTGAATTGCCTTATCACTGTTACCCTCATTACTGGTCTGTTTTATTCCATTTCCTGTAGGTCCTCCCCAGGTATTTCCTTGGCAAAGGTAGGCCCACCCCCCCACCCATTTAATTGTTATTATTTATGCAGTGCTCACTGAGCATGTGTAGCAGGGATCCAACGCCCTGATAAATGCCCAGAGACCTTCCAGAGCTCATTTTTAAGGGCAGAAACATGTTGGCTTCTTCCTTTAGATAGGTGACCTTGTGAGTCATTGCTCTCGCATTGGTTTCCCAGTCTTCTTTTTAATCACACCAAACAGAACTTTCTATTAAAAACTCACATGGGTATCTGTTTAGGTGTTTTTATTTCCTAGTATAGCTGGATCCCTTCAAATATTACATCACTCATGTTTTCTCATTCACTGCATTGATAACATCATTAACGACATCTTAAATGACATTATTGATAACAACACTGCATGGTGAGGGAGCAAGTTCAAATTATATTTACTTTAGGGCACAAGTTCTACCTATTTACCTGGTGAATTCCACTGATTTTGCTAGTTTGAAATGTATTGTTTTAACTGACATTTTCACCTACCTTTAACTTTTAGCTTTAGTTTTTTCAGTGAATTTTTAATGTTTTCTTTATTATAAGATAAAATGTTAGAAACTAACTCTAACGTCACTTTAACCTGTGTGTATGTGTATCTACTGGCCGTCGCAAGTAGGTAGTTATAGTTAGTGTCTAGTTTAATTAGGAAAAGTGGTTTTTACTTGGCTTTATCATTATCACCGTTTGACGAATCTTCATGACATTTTCCCCAAAAAAGTGTCCTCTAGGGTTTACTTGTGCATGAAACGTTTAGGGGTGATCCGTCAAGCGGGGATCGAGAGAAAGAGGAGAGGGGATCAGAAAAACTGTGTTTCCAGTGTTAATTCCCCTAGAGATTTTAGACACCACTACAGCCGAAACTGCTGGACAGAATTACACCAAATTTGGCAAAAAGATAGCTCTTGATCTGGAAAGTATGCTTTTTGTTATTTGATGTAAATCCAGTCAGTAGTTTTAGAAAATTCCGGATTTGTATATCTAGGGTCACAATGACTTTGTGAATACTACCGATCTCACGCAGAGATCTTAATGGCTGCCAACATTTCAACCAGGACATATTGGCAGCCATTTTGGGACTCAAATTCAACTGAGTCCTAAATCAAAATGCAAAAAAAAGAAAAGGGGGCAGGGTACAAATATCCTAATCCTCAGCCTTAGTGATAATGTCCCACTACGACCCAACCAGGGTAAAAATTAATTTTTCTTTTAATTTACTGCACAAATTCATGAATATCATCAGATTTTGCAGTGAATTGAAAAAACAACAGGCGTGGTTTCCCACACTTGTTTTTAATGTAGCCTCCGGGTGGGCCTGGTACCAGGGCCATGCATATTTAATTAAAAACAAAAAAAGGAAGGGGGTACATGCTCCCCCCTCCTCCATGGGCTTTCAATATAAGGGGGATGCATGGACCCCCTCCCAGGTCCCGGGGACCACCACATTCCCAGGGCTTTTTCAAAAAAATTAGGAAGGACACACAGACCCCTTCCTAGGGCTTTCAGAATCCCTGAGGACAATGTCCTCCTGGGGCTAAATAGAAAATGATGGAAGGGGTCCATCTCCCATCTCCCTGGGGCCGGCCTGTGCAAAAGGAGGTGGGGGTTGCCTGCCTCCCACCTTATGGAGCCATTAATGATCCTGGGCACCGCCACACCCCAGGGCTGTCTCCTGGGGTGTCCACCCTCAGGAGATAGCTGTTTGCTTTAGCTTAGTGTGAGCTGTGATTACTCCCGCCAAGCAAAAGCAAACACTAACTCTGTTACCAGCAAACAAGAGTTGTCAAAATGCTCCTGTTTGCTTGAAGTGGAGTTTTCATCTGTTTCCCTGTCTGCAGACATAGGGGTAGGCAAAACAGATGAAAGTATTGCTCCCGCCCGCAGGGAGCTGCATTTCCTGTAGCTCCCTGAATGCAGGAGTAATGTCGGCTCCTGAAGGAGGCGGTAACTGGCTGGACACACGGGGCCTTGAGAATCCCCCTGCGGTCCTTGACATGATTAAAATAGAATGGCGCCCAAGTTGAATCACCTCTTCCAATTTCTTGTGCATGTTGAAGGCAAAGCAAGTGTTTTTTTCTCTGCATTTCCACCTGGAAAAGTTATCTGTATTCCATGATGGAGGTGTTTGCATCCTTGCTTTTTTTTAATGCAATATCTCATGTAGTGACTGTGACGAGTGAGTTCTTTATTGTCATCTGCTGTTGAGACCAGGGATTGTGTTCTGTCTTTTAAAAACTACAAGTATGTAAAATGGTTTAGAAGCCCCGCCTGTTTTGTCCCCCCATATACATTAGTGGTATGCAACATCTTACCGTCATTTTCCTAGGATGATGGACAGCTTACTGAAAAGGCCTCCGATGCAGAGTATTGTTTTGTATTGATCTATTTATAGAGCGCATTCTGGCAAAAGCATAGAAGCGCTTTTGTACTTTTGTACTTCTGTAAAGTACAAATCATGCAAGTGGGCTTTCTCTGCAGTTCCACCTTGAAAAGGCATCTGATGAAGTCGCTCAAGGAACAAACACATTGGCAAAGTTAAAGACACACAAGGTCCTTTACACAGCTGTAGTTTAGGAGATTCATTATGCATTTCCTCAATGAGATAGCACTTACTAACTAGGCACTAGATAGGACTCCAGTTGGGTACACATTCTGCACAAAATGCTACCCTCTTCTTGGATAAATGCACAGGACAAGATTAATTCTGGCACAATGCTCATTTCACAAAAATTTAACCTCTATGGGAAGCACTTACAAATATAAACAAAGCAGGCGCCCAAGTTGAAGCTCAACTTCTGCAAAGTATTAATGATCCTAATTTCTTGTGCATGGTCATGGCAAAGCAAGTGTTTTTTCTCTGGATTTCCACCTTGAAAAGTTATCTGTAAACTTTGATGGAGGTGTTTGCATCCTTGTTTTTTTCAAGTGCAAAATCTCACGCAGTGACTGTAATGAGTGGGTTCCTTCTTGTCATCTGCTGTTGAGACCAGAGATCGTGTTCTCCCTTTTAAAAACTTTCAAATATGAAAAATGGCCTGGAAGCCCCATCCCATATACAATGGGGGGAAGGTGGTATGCAACATCTTCCCCCCATTTTCCCAGGATGATGGACAGGTTGCTAAAAGGACTCCCGAGTGTGCACAGGCATATGATCATATATCCAACAAAGAGGCACTTCATGAGTGACATAGGGTTGGGTGGATATAGAGTGTAGGCCCTGAGGTAATTCCTTGCTGCGCACAGATGAAGGCCATGCACGGCGCAAAGTTGTATAGTTATAGGTGGTAGGCCTCAAGGCCTGGCCACAGGACAGGCTCTGTGGCTAACCCCTGCCACACAGAGCCAAAGGCCGTGCATAGAGCAGTGTTTGGTGTTTATAGGGGGTATGCTACACGGCCTGGCCTGTGGCCAGGCCCTGTAGTCATTCTCTGCCACACACAGTCGAAGGCTGTGTATGGCACAGGGTTGGGTGGTTGTGGCCAAACCCTGTCATGCATGGCGAAGACTGCGTGTGGCAGTGGTTGAAATAATGTAAAGTAATTAAAAAATGTTAACATTAAAACAACCAAGGTTACAGGGACGTTGTACTTAGGAAATAGATTTTTTTTAAACATAGAAATTACCTTAAATAACAAATGTTACAGGGACATTAGAGTTATGGTCACATTTCAAACATACAAAACCATAGAAATTCATCAATTAAGGTTAGAGTTATTTCAAGTAACTGTAATTTGTGCCCTAAGGTGATTATAATTCGCACCCTCACCAAGCACTACTAATTACTCCAGATATTACATCACTCATGACATCTTCTACAACATCATTGATAATATTACTGTAACATTTGCAGTAAAATTATTGGTAAGAAAACTGTTAACATGCCACAAATGCTATTCAGTAACCTTTGTTGAAGGGCTTGGCCTCTGCTGTTGCTCTCTTTTACATTTTGAGATCTTTGCCCTGACTGCTCACGCTCTTTAAGTAGTAAATATAGAAGGGTCATGGGGAGATGGGGAGTGGCTGGAAAATGGGGAATAGTTACAATAAAAAAGAGGGGCTTAGGGAGTTTTAATGATGGGTTTATGGGTGGCTATGGAGAGGTTTAGGGCAAGACATTCAGTCACCCACAAAACTGTAAGCCCATTGCTATTCACAAACTGCACTTCTGAAGTTACTACAACCAAAAAGGACCTTTAAACAGTGGTAAATATACTCCAGCACAGACCTGGTCTGTCTATCATCACACATGGCCAACCACTGGTACTCCATTATTTTCAAAGCTTTCATCAAATAATGGAGGTAGGAACTTAAAACAGTACTAGTAAGATATATTACTAAAATATATTAATGTAACTCTGCCTTTTAAAAATGTATATATATATTATTTAAAATTGAATATTCAAAGTTACAAAATGAAATATAAATAAAAATAAATATTATAATAATTAAACCTTATTTTGTTTTGTAATATTTTGATACTTTTTCTTAATTTAAAGATAAAAATAACATTTAACAAATAACAATTTAGTATATTCAAATGAATTCCATATGCAACGTGTAATACATAATAAATAAATAAGAACATTTTACTTTAGGTGTTTTTAATCTTTTTAATTCTAAAAAGTAATTTATTAGACTTAATATAAATAAATATGTGTTATTAGAGATGTAGCACTTTTTCTTTTGAACTAAATTTAAAACACATTTATACATTTTTTACATTAATTTGTGACCTAAAAATAGTTTTAATATTTAAAAAAATGTTTAATAAACTTTTTTAACTGACTATATTCTTTACCACAGGGAGCAACAGCAGCATAGACCGCCAACTATTCTACCATGCGTTGGAAAAGTTATTAGCAGTAGCATTACACTTGTAAATTAGGTTCCACCTATGAATTCAGGGAGAGGAGACATGTAAGTCTACACTGTAGTAATTTTACACTTGGAAAGGGTGAATAAATAATAGTGGTAAAGTTACTGCCATGAGTAAGAGTCAATATACAGGGATTGATTTACTTGTGTAAATTTACCTTTGTGAATAGACACCAATTAGTTCAAGTTTAGAATCGAAACACTAAGGGAGGGATTGAGGTGTGCAGCAGAGGTGATAGAGTTACAAATTATATAAGAAAGATTGAGGCAGTTTTTATTTTTTTATAGTAGAGGAGGGAAGAAAGAGAGTTTTTAAACTACAGAGAGTGGAAGCCCTATGATATTGTTAGGCCCCGATTTATATATTTCTATATCCCTGAACCGGAACACAAGCAACCTAGGACTGGTTTTGCCTTTGTTAGGGCTCTTCAGCAAAGTATAGCTTGGGTCCAAAGCATGTGCAGCTCCCCCACTATGGCCGAGGTACATCACCCCGCCCCCCTGCAAGCAGCTGCAAAACTTTTACTAAAAAAAAATAATAAGCTAGGTTTATTATAATTTTGTAGTAAAAGGGGCGGGCATTAGGGACGATGAGCACTGAGGGGAAATGCCTTGTGCAGCGTCAGCATTGGCTGCAGGGCAGGCTGGGAGCCTGTGCCTGCAGTGCAGGAGAGGAGAGGAGCAGCAGCTGCAGCATAGGCAGAGAATCAGTTTTTTTTAACTATTTTGTTTTAATTAATTCTTCCCCCGTGTCCCTACCAAACAACCACGCCCCAACAAAGCCCTGCAAGCCTCTCCTGGTCCAAAGGCATAGTGAGACTGGGACCCACGTCTTGTTTTTGGTCCAGGGAGGACGTGGCTTGACAGATCAGGCTGGACTGTTCCCATGGGCAGCAGTTTCAAGACTGATTTGCATATGGCTGGGTATACACTGGAATGGCATGTTGAGCAAAAAGGTGATCTGTGAGTGGGGAATAATATTTGATACTGTTCAGCATTCCATCCATCATCTGTTCTTTTTGCATTTTAAGTCATAAATGGGAAGGATATGCCCTTACGTGGGTCTGGTGCTTGCTATGCCGCTGGTTTCAAGCAAGCCTGGCTGATGAGAGGTGATACTGATCCCAGGATGCTTGTTTCTATTCCAGGGAGGAACTGGCTTGGCAGGTCAGGATGAACGTTTCCCAAGGGGAGCAAGGGTCAAGACTGATTTGCATATGGCTGAGTCCGAACTGGAATGGTGTGGCAAAAAGGTGACAGAGTTAGGCCCTGATCTGTGACTGGAGGCAAATGTTTGACATTGTTCAGCATTCTGTCGATCATTTGTTCTTTTCACATTTGTTGGAAAGGGTATGCCCAGACGTCGGTCCCGTGCTCACTATTCCATTGAATTCAAGCTAGCCTGGTTACTGAGGAATGATACCCCCAAACCGATCCCAGGATGCCTTTTTCTGGTCCAGGTAAGACATGGCTTGGTAGTTTGGGCTGCCCTGTTCCCATGTGAAGCAGGGTCAAGACTGATTTGCATATGATGGGTCCAAACTGGAATGGTGTGGCAACCAAAAAGGCAATGGATTTAGGCCCAGATCTATGACTGGGGATGGATGTTTGACATTGTTCTGCATTCTGTCCATCTTCTGTTCTTTTTGCATTTGTCACTCTAAGTGGGAAGGGTATTCCCAGATATGGGCTCTGTGCTCGATATGCCACCGGATTCAACCTAGCTTGGCTGAAGAGGGGTGATACCCTGAAACTGGTCACAGGACACCACGGTCACCCCGTGCCTGCAGTACCTTTAGTGTCCACTAGAGGTCACTGTTCTATCAAAGAGCTACCTGGTGCTATATGCACAAAAGGGCACTTCTAAGTGCTACTACTGGAGCTGCTTTATGCTGAAGATACCTGCCTGCTGAACCTGCCTGCTGTGGACCTTCACCTGCCTGCTGAGGGCGTTGCCTGCCTGCTGGAACCACCTGCTGTGGACTCTCTCCTGCCTGCTGGAGCTGCTTGCCTGCTGAAGACTCTTCCTTGCCTGCTGGAGCTGCCTGGCTACTGAGGTCTCCCTGCTTGCCTGCCTGCTTGCTGAGAGGACCCCCTGCCTGCCAAGCTTCCCTGCCTGCCTGAAGTGAACCACTGCCAGCCACCAGGGACAGGCCTGAGGAGTACCTACCTGCTGCAGTTCCCTGAAGGACCCTTCCCAAGCCACGCCGCAACAGCACAGACAGGATGAGCAGACCGCTGAACCCCTGGTTCCACAACACAGTGATGCTGCAGAGGAAGGTGGAATCGGACGGCTCCACACCAGAGCTCAGCAGGAAGAGCTTCACAGAGCTGCTGGTGACCAAGATGGGGTTCACAGCAGCAGAGATCTGGTGCATAATGTCGGATGCACCCAAAGGCACATGCCTGCTGAAGCTCATGTTGGAACAAATCTGCAGGAGATACTAGCAGATGTGCTGGTCAAGACGGGACGAGAAACCCTTTTCCGACTTCCATCTGGAATGCCAACTCGTGATAGAGGTCAAGAGGATGAACGTGCACATCTACAACCAGCACGTCAACATCCAGGACCTGACCACCTTCCTACGCTGCCACTAAACAGTGACAAAAGAACCCTCCCACAACCTGGACAGTGATGGCATATGGGATGGTAAATGGACAGTCATGGTGAAGCTGAAAGAGGACCCGGCCGCCCCGGATGGAATCCATCACCCTTCTTCAAGCTCTTCCCTAGGGCGCGACTCGGGCTACCTCTACTACCCCGGGCAGCCCAAACTGTGCAACAAGTGCAGTAAACAGGGCCACACTGCTAAAGATTCCACAGTGCAAGTGTGCAAGAACTGCAAAAGGGAAGGACACACAGCCAGGGCATGCAAAGAGGAAGCACCCTGCAACCTCTGCGGTGCTGTGGGCCACCGTTTCAAGGACTGCCCGCAAAGAGCCAAGTCCTACGCCCAGGCGGCCAAACCTCCTGGGAGAGCGACACAAGAGGAGAGTGCTGCGGCTAGCCTTCCAGTCCCAGCACCCAGAAAGACCAAGGAACTGGGAGAAGGAAAGGTCCCAGGCAGGAGCAAGCCAACCTGACCAGGGCTTCATTCAGGCCCTGGAGCCACAGAGCACAGAACAAGAAATGCCAGCCATCCCTGAAAGTGGGCCAACAGACACCGCTCTCCAACCCGCCTCTGAGATCCAGGCAGAAGGGCCCTGGATGAAATAGAAGTGCAGGAAAAGGAGGCACAGTCCCCCACAATTAACAAAGAAGACCAGGAAGAAACGCCTGAGCAACCACAACCCCAACTCTGATCCACAGGAGTCAGAGGAAGAAGAACAGCCAGGGAACGAGGTGCCAGACGATCAACTGGACCAAATGACCAGAGTGCTGCAGGAGATGAGATGCTAGCCAGCGTCATGGAGGCATCCCTACCACTATCACCAGCAACAGTCGAGAAGGAATAGGCCTCCATGGAGGAGGAAGAGCAAAGCCTACCTGCGAACCTGGAGGAGGAAGAGCCCAAGGCAGGTGAGCAAGCCAGCCTCAGAGAAGCACCAAGCAACGGTAGCCAAGACAACAGCCCCCGCGCCAGAGACACGCCAGGAGCCTGACCAGCACTGTAAGTAGCCTTGTCACTGTGTATAAACAGCTAAATACTCTGACTTGATAGTATTTAAGCCTAAGCTTAACACTTAAACACTAATTAACCCCTTAGATGCGGGCGTCGGCCGCTGGCCGAAGCCCACACTACCTCCCTGGTGCGGGTCACGACCAGTGGCCGACACCAGAGAGGGGGTTAAAATTTTATTTTTTTTGTTCCTCGGGAGACACAGCAGCTCTTCCGTGTCTCCCCCTGGCCCCCGCCCACCCCTTTGTGACATCAGCGCACGTCACTCGGGAAGGCCTCATAAGAAAGGGGAGAGTCTCCCCTTTCTTACGAGGCCTTCCTGAAAGTGTTTCCTGGCCCCGATCCCAGGGGCTAAATTTTATTTAAAAAAAAAATAAAAAAAAGAAATGGACAGGGGGTCGCCCGTGGGCAGGGCGACCCCCTGTGGGGGCAATATTTTTTTTAGTTGTTGTAGGGTTTCCCTGGGGGCCAATTTGGCCCCCAAGGAAACCATACAACAACAACAAAAAATATAGATCTATATATAGATATATATAGATCTATATATATAGATATATCTATGTACATATATCTATCTACATGGCTAGATCTATAGATAGATCTATAGATATATATATATATATGTATATTTATATAGATCTATCTATAGATAGATCTATGTAGATATATATATATATATAGAGCGATAGATCTATATCTATATATACAAATATATATATACATATATTTATATATCACTTTTGTCAATACATGTGTGGTTTCCCTGGGGGATGCGATCGGCCCCCAGGAAAACCAGACCCACATATAAAAGTGATATATATATATATACAGAGAGAGAGAGAGAGAGAGATTTGCCACCAGTTGTCTTGCAGTTGCAGCTTGCGTCTTCAAAGCAATGCACATACTTCAACTGACGCTTTTCAACTGTAGCTTTTAGGCAGCAATAAAAAAGTCAAGTAAGTATTGTGATTATGTTTCTGCTACAAAAGGGTCAGACTTGTCTAATGGCAGTTTTAGTGCCATAAAGAAGCGCAGAAGGTTTATATGCCTACTGCAAAGAGCAAATCTGTATTTTATGTAAATAGCTGAGTACATTAGTAAAGTCAGCCATTACCTGCGCTATGATACAAATGAAATGTATGTGCGGGGTGGAGGGCGCCGATGGAGAGATGATGGGCACTTTTGCTGGGTGGTAATGAGGGAATCCGAGGAGGAGGGAGTGGGAGCACCAATAATGATTGTTGGACTGGGCGCAGGAGGTGGTAAAGACTGTAATGAATGGTATGTGACAAGGTGTTTTTGATTGTCTTGAAAGAACGTGCTGATTGAGGGAAGAAGCGCAGGTAAGGTGGCCTTTACTGTTGCACGTATCTCACACACACCATCGATTTTGTGACTGTCTACGTAGGCTAGTGTTTTAGAGCAACAGTTTAGCCAATAGCAGAGATTGCATCTTGATGGATGACTGCTGCCATCAATCGGGTTATAGAGGACAGCTCTGACATAGGATCAGAGACTGAGACATCAGATACTGAGACAGCATCTGAGGGATAGGACAATGGCGCAGACTCTGGGAGTGATTTTTCAGTCGGAAGAGTCCCATTCGATAACTCCTCTTCCAGTAAATTATGAGGGAGGTGATGAGGACAGTCCTGCTGTCCCTTCGCAAGCAGTCTGTGCAACGGGGTAATAGTGCGTTAGCCCAACCCAGAGAGCAGGTGAATGCGGCGGCAAGCAGAGAGAGAGAGTGCTCTCTTGGGAGCTCCCCAATTTAGTTCAGCCCCAAATTCCACCGCCCAAATTGTATCGTGGAGACATCAAAAATATCTATCGCAAAACAAACTGGTTTTGTAAGGCAGGCACCTGTGTTATTGGTCCTGGGTTCGGCGGCCATATAGAGAAACACACTAAACCCAAACATTTATGGAAACTAGACATTCGGGGAAGTCCACAGAGGTGTGACTTGTTTGGATTCCCCAAAGTTTTCTTATCCAGAATACCCTGCAAAGCTGAAATGTTGAATAAAAACTCTATATTTTTCTCGCATTTCTATAACACAAACTACAGGAAAATGCTGGGATCCACAAAATTCCTACCACCCAGTGATTCCTCATCTGTCCTGATAAAAACACTACCCCACTTGAGTGCCTACACCTAGTGCCTGCGTCAGGAATGGATCACCCCAGGGTCAACAGCTGCCTCATGTAAGGACCAACATCGACCGCTGTGTGATCTATTCCTGTCGCGGGCACCAGGCCTACCCACACAAGTGAGGTACCATTTTTATCAGGCGACTTGGAGGAACGCTGGGTGGAAGGAAATTTGTGGCTCCTCTCAGATCCAGAAATTTCTGTCACCGAAATGTGAGGAAAATTTGTTTTTTTAGCCAAATATTGAGGTTTGCAAAGGATTCTGGGTAACAGAACCTGGTCAGAACCCCACAAGTCACCCCATCTTGGATTCCCCTAGGTCTCTAGTTTTAAAAAATGCACAGGTTTGGTAGGTTTCCCTAGGTGCCGGCTGAGCTAGAGGCCAAAATCTACAGATAGGCACTTTGCAAAAAACACCTCTGTTTTCTGTGAAAAAATGTGATGTGTCCACGTTGTGTTTTAGGCGATTTCCATTTGTGGGCGCTAGGCCTACCCACGCAAGTGAGGTACCATTTTTATCGGGAGACTTAGGGGAACGCTGGGTGGAAGGAAATTTGTGCCTCCTCTCAGATTTCAGAACTTTCTGTCACCGAAATGTGAGGAAAATGTGTTTTTTTAGCCACATTTTGAGGTTTGCAAAGGATTCTGGGAAACAGAACCTGGTCAGAGCCCCACAAGTCACCCCATCTTGGATTCCCCTAGGTCTCTAGTTTTAAAAAATGCACAGGTGTGGTAGGTTTCCCTAGGTGCTGGCTGAGCTAGAGGCCAAAATCTACAGGCAGGCACTTTGCAAAAAACACCTCTGTTTTCCGTGAAAAAATGTGATGTGTCCACGTTGTGTTTTGGGCGAGTTCCATTTGTGGGCGCTAGGCCTACCCACGCACGTGAGGCACCATTTTTATCGGGAGACTTAGGGGAACGCTGGGTGGAAGGAAATTTGTGCCTCCTCTCAGATTCCAGAACTTTCTGTCACCGAAATGTGAGGAAAATGTGTTTTTTTAGCCAAATTTTGAGGTTTGCAAAGGATTCTGGGTAACAGAACCTGGTCAGAGCCCCACAAGTCACCCCATCTTGGATTCCCCTAGGTCTCTAGTTTTCGGAAATGCGCTGGTTTGCTAGGTTTCCCCAGGTGCCAGCTGAGCTAGAGGCCAAAATCCACAGGTAGGCACTTTGTAAAAACACCTCTGTTTTCAGTGAAAAAATGTGATGTGTCCACGTTGTGTTTTGGGCCATTTCCACTCGTCGGCGCTAGGCCTACCCACTCAAGTGAGGTACCATTTTTATCGGGAGACTTGGGGGGACGCTGGGCGGAAGGAAATTTGTGACTCCTGTCAGATTCCAGAACTTTCTGTCGCTGAAATGTGAGGAAAAGTGTTTTTTTGGCCACATTTTAAGGTTTGCAAAGGATTCTGGGTAACAGAACCTGGTCAGAGCCCCACAAGTCACCCCATCTTGGATTCCTCTAGGTCTCTAGTTTTAAAAAATGCACAGGTTTGGTAGGTTTCCTTAGGTGCTGGCTGAGCTAGAGGCCAAAATTTACAGGTAGGCACTCTGCAAAAAACACCTCTGTTTTCTGTCAAAAAATAGGAAGTGTCCACAATGTTTTGGGGCATTTCCTGTCGCGGGCGCTAGGCCTACCCACACAAGTGAGGTATCAATTTTATCGGGAGACTTGGGGGAACGCTAGGTGTAAGGAAATTTGTGGCTCCTCTCAGATTCTAGAACTTTCTGTCACCAAAATGTGTGGAAAGTGTGTTTTTTTAGACAAATATTGAGGTTTGCAAATGATTCTGGGTAACAGAACCTGGTTAGAGAACCACAAGTCACTTCATCTTGAATTCCCCTAGGTGTCTAGTTTTCAAAAATGCCAAGGTTTGGAAGGTTTCCCTAGGTGCCGGCTGAGCTAGAGGCCAAAATCTACATCTAGGCACTTTTAAAAAAACACAACAGATTTCAATGTAAAAATGTGATGTGTCCATGTTGCGTTTCCTGTCACGAGCATTAGGCCTACCCACACAAGAGAGGTACCATTTTTATCTGGAGACTTGGGGGTTCACAGAATAGCAAAACAAGCGTTATTGCCTCTTGTCTTTCTCTACATTTTTTCCTTCAAAATGTAAGACAGTGTGTAAAAAAGACGTCTATTTGTGAAATGGCCTGTAATTCACATGCTAGTATGATCACCCCGGAATTCAGAGATGTGCAAATAACCACTGCTTCTCAACACCTTATCTTATGCCTATTTTGGAAATACAAAGGTTTGCTTGATACCTAT
Source organism: Pleurodeles waltl (assembly GCF_031143425.1). Taxonomy (NCBI): domain Eukaryota; kingdom Metazoa; phylum Chordata; class Amphibia; order Caudata; family Salamandridae; genus Pleurodeles; species Pleurodeles waltl. Next base: position 474,411,449 of record NC_090445.1, read on the forward strand.
TTTCACTCTTTATATTTCAGCAAATGAATTGCTGAATACTCGGTATAGAATGAAAACCCATTGCAAGGTGCAGCTCATTTATTGGCTCTGGGTACCTAGGGATCTTGATGAACCTACAAGCCCTATATATCCTCGCAACCGGAAGAGTCCAGCACACATAACGGTATATTACTTTAAAAAATCTGACATTGCAGGAAAAAGTTACAGAGTAAAACGTGGAGAAAAATTGCTATTTTTTTCAGCTCACTTTCAATATTTTTTTATTTCAGCTGTTTTTTTCTGTTAGAAAACCTTGTAGGATCTACACAAATGACCCCTTAGTGAATTCAGAATTTTGTATACTTTTCGGAAATATTTAGCTTTCCAGGATCCAGCATTGGTTTCACACCCATTCCTGTCACTAACTGGAAGGAGGCTGAAAGCACCAAAAATTGTTAAAATGGGGTATGTCCTAGTAAAATGCCAAAATTGTGTTGAAAAATTTGGTTTTCTGATTCAAGTCTGCCTGTTTCTGAAAGGTGGGAAGATGGTGATTTTAGCACCAGAAACCCTTTGTTGATGCCATTTTCAGGGAAAAAAACACAAGCCTTCTTCGGCAACCCTTTTTTCCAATTTTTTTGAAAAAAAAACTAAATTTTCACTGTATTTTGGCTAATTTCTTGGTCTCCTCCAGGGAAAACCACAAACTCTGGGTACCATTAGAATCCCTAGGATTTTTGAAAAAAAGGACGCAAATTTGGCGTGGATAGCTTATGTGGACAAAAAGTTATGAAGGCCTAAGCGCAAACTACCCCAAATAGCCAAAAAAGGGCTCAGCACGGGGTGGGGGGGGAGGGGAAGGCGCACCAGCTAAGAGGTTAAGATGGCTATTTCATTGTTTTCCATAAAAGTGAGAAGTGTCAGAGACAAGCACAGATGTGCTAGCACCTTGAACTTTCCTGCCAGCCAGGAATGTGACGTGCACATGATTCAGGAATGCTCCATCCCATTTGCAACTTCATACACACACCTAGAACAGCTGTGGACATTTGGGCCTTCCTTTTGGTCTGGGGGGAAGAGCAGTAGGTCTGTAGGAGTCGCTACCTTAGTCAGATGGAGTTGCTTCACAATGGATTCGGTCTCCTAGCTGGAAGGCAGCAGAGCTCTTGTCGTTGACGGTTCGTGGGCAGGAGAACCAGTAAGAACGATCAATGTGTATGCGCCTTCTAATGTAGGTGAGAGATGGGAACTTTTTCAGTGCCTCAGACCACAGCTGGTCACCTCAAGAACAATCATGATGGGTGGGGATTTCAACTGTATCCTAGAAAGTGGTGGTCGATGTGGGACTAGGGGTGCGGAAGGATGGATGGATGATGCCGCGAAACTCCTGGCAGAGATGATGGGTGAGGCCTCCTTGATAGATGTCATTGGATCCATGGGGCCGGATACCAGGAACTTCACCTGGAGCCGCCCTGATGAATCCGTGCGCTTCAGGATAGACTTAGTTTTCACCTCTAAATCAGTGAGGATCAGGCAACACTCCATGGTAACAGTGCATTTCTCTGATCACAGGGCTATCCGGGTCCAGGCGGAACTGACAGGAAAGTTCCTGACAGGTCCAGGCACCTGGAAGCTAAATAGTTCTCTGCTGAGAAGAGAGGATGTACAGGAGGAGCTGAGGAGGACTTACAGTGAGTGGCAAGACATGAAAGACACCTTCCAGTCCACAGAGTAATGGTGGGAGAGGGTGAAAGGCAGGATTCAGGACTTCTTTAACCTCTTCGCTGCCAGGCCTTTTCCCCCTCCTGTGCCGAGCCTTTTTTTAGCTATTCGGGGCAGTTCACTCTTAGGCCCTCATAACTTTTTGTTCACATGAGCTACCCACGCCAAATTTGCGTCCTTTTTTCCAACATCCTAGGGATTCTAGATGTACACAGACTTTGTGGGTTCCCCTGAAGGAGACCAAGAAATTTGCCATAATATTATTATTTTTTTTAAATGGGAACAAAGGGCTGCAGAAAGCAGCTTGTGGTTGTTTCCCTGAAAATGGCATCAACAAAGGGTTTGCGGTGGCAAGATCACCATCTTCTCAGCTTTCAGGAACAGGCACACTCAAACTGGAAAACCCCATTTTTCAATACAATTTTGACATTTTACTGGGACATACCCCATTTTTACTATTTTTTGTGCTTTCAGCCTCCTTCCAGTTAGTGACCAAAATGGGTGAGAAATCAATGCTGGATCCCAGACAGCTAAACATTTCTAAAAAGAAGACAAGACTCTGAATTCAGCAAGGGGTCATTGGTGTAGATCCTACAAGTGTTTCCTACAAAAAATAACAGATGAACTAAAACAATATTGAAATTGAGGTAAAAAAAATGTCATTTTTCTCCACGTTTTACTCTGTAACTTTTCCCTGCGATGTCAGATTTTTGAAAGCAATATACTGTTACGTCAGCTGGACTCTTATGGTTGCGGCAATATATAGGGCTTGTAGGTTAATTAAGAACTCTAAGTACCCAGAGCCAATAAATGAGCTGCACCTTGCAATGGGTTTTTAATCTATACCGGGTATACAGCAATTCATTTGCTGAAATATAAAAAGTGAAAAATAGGTATCAAGAAAACCTTTGTATTTCCAAAATGGTCACAAGATAAGGTGTTGAGAAGCACTGGTTATTTGCACATCTCTGAATTCTGGGGTGCCCATAGTAGCATGTGAATTACAGGGCATTTCTCAAATAGGCACCTTTTTTACACACTGCCTTACATTTGGAAGGAAAAAATGAGGAGAAAGACAAGGGGCAATGACACTTGTTTTGCTATTCTGTGTTCCCCCACGTCTCCCAATAAAAATGGTACCTCACTTGCATGGGTAGACCTAGCGCCCACAAAAGGAAATGGCCCAAAACACAACATGGACACATCACATTTTTTCACAGAAAACAGAGGTGTTTTTCACCAAGTGCCTACCTGTGGATTTTGGCCTCTAGTTCAGCCGGCACCTGAGGAAACCTAGCAAACCAGTGCATTTTTAAAAACTAGACACCTAGGGGAATCCAAGATGGGGTGACTTGTGGGGCTCTGACCAGGTTCTGTTACCCAGAATCCTTTCCAGAATCCTTTGCAAACCTCAAAATTTGGCCAAAAAAACACTTTTTCCTCACATTTTGGTGACAGAAAGTTCTGGAATCTGATAGGAGCCACAAATTTCCTTCCACCCAGCGTTCCCCCAAGTCTCCCAATAAAAATAATATCTCACTTGTGTGGGTAGGCCTAGCGCCCACGAAAGAAAATGGCCCAAAACACAACGTGGACACATCAAATTTTTTCACAGAAAACAGAGGTGTTTTTTTACAAAGTGACTACCTGTGGATTTTGGCCTCTAGCTCAGCCGGCACCTGGGGAAACCTAGCAAACCAGTGCATTTTGTAAAACTAGACACCTAGGGGAATCCAAGATGGGGTGACTTGTGGGGCTCTGACCAGGTTCTGTTACCCAGAATCCTTTGCAAACCTCAAAATGTGGCCAAAAAAACACTTTTTCCTCACATTTCGGCGACAGAAAGTTCTGGAATCTGACAGGAGCCACGAATTTCCTTCCACCCAGCATTCCCCCACGTCTCCCAATAAAAATTGTACCTCACTTGTGTGGTTAGGCCTAGCGCCCACGAAAGGAAATGGCCCAAAACACAACGTGGACACATCACATTTTTTCACAGAAAACAGAGGTGTTTTTTACAAAGTGCCTACCTGTGGATTTTGGCCTCTAGCTCAGCCGGCACCTAGGGAAACCTAGCAAACCAGCGCATTTTTGAAAACTAGACACCTAGGGTAATCCAAGATGGGGTGACTTGTGGGGCTCTGACCAGGTTCTGTTACCCAGAATCCTTTGCAAACCTCATAATTTGGCCAAAAAAACACTTTTTCCTCACATTTTGGCGACAGAAAGTTCTGGAATCTGACAGGAGCCACAAATTTCCTTCCACCCAGCGTTTCCCCAAGTCTCCCGATAAAAATGGTACCTCACTTGTGCGGGTGGGCCAGGTGCCTGCAACAGAAAAAGGCCAAAAACCTGTAGAGATTGAGGGGATAGCACAGCGAGTTGATAAGCACATATTTTTCTTTTATACATCTTTTAGGCTGACTCTGCTTTGGGGTCCCATGCAAGTGAGGTATCATTTTACTTGGGGGACTGAGGGCAACTCTGGGTGGTAGCAAATTTGTGCGGCAGCGGTGATCCTACAAAGAAAAGTGAGGAAAATATAATTTTTGCATGCAAATTTTGAGGTTTGCCGAGGAGTCTGGGTAAGAAAATGTTGGGGGATCCAGGCAAGCCACAACTCCTTGGACTCCTTGGGGTGTCTATTTTTAAAACACGTCTGGGTTTGGCAGGTTTCCCTAGATGAAGGCCGCACCTGGGACCAAAACCATAGGTGCCACCCCCCCCAAACACAGGAAGTTTTACAATAGATAATTTTGGTGTGTCCACATACTTACGTGATGTTCCAAACACTAAAATTGAGAAAAGAAACGCACTTAGGTTATGTTAAAAAGACCCCTCACCCACCAACCAAGTTGGTGGCATGCTTCATCATCGGAGTCCCACCCGAGGCACCTAGCGTGTCACAGGTGTGCTGCGACACCTGATTACAGCGGAGCAGGTTTGGTAATTTTTACCACACATACTGGTTGGATTTGGCACGAGGGTGAGTGATGGTTCAGTGGATCAAATTTTATTAACAAGAGATTTCAGAAAAATGAAATGCACTGTTAATAACTGAAAGGGCAAAAAACGGAACCAATGACTCACAGCTCGTGAGCTGTAAAGCCACGGCAAGGCCCCAACCACTTTACAGTCCATTCACACACCTTTCATACATGACATGCACAAGACCATTCACGCTGCCAGCTACGGGCCCAGCACATTACAACACCTGAATCGACAGACAGCACCACTCAAGGGCCCATCACTTACATGCGCCCACATGCCTGATACAGCAATCACACCAGCTGATGGGAGTGTGTGGACTGGTGTTTGGCTGGCAGTGTGTTGCAGTAGCCAACAGCAAGTCAATATGTACACTCTGTACACCCTCAGCCAAGCCCCATTCCACACACAATGGCATCACTTTTTTTTTTTTTTAACAGAGAAACCACTAACTAATTAGAAATAATTACAGAATTACAAACACAAAAGCTCTAACTAAGGGCATGACAGAAATGCTAACCATGAAACTGAACACATGAAAATAGAAAACAGACAGTTTACACTCATGGTTGTTCCCAGTAATTCTTCTGGGTGTGGTAATTCTTAAAACAACCACCCACACACAACCCAGGCTTTGAAGGACAATCTGGGCAGTACATTCGATTCTCCCTCTGGATACCTCTTCGAAAAAAACACACTCTACATTTCTTAGCTGGAAAGTCTTTTTTGGGTGTGGGAGGAATGTGCTCAGCAAAGTGGCAATCTTTCAAACTAGCCACATCCTCCACCACTGCTTCTCTAGGAACTCTGGCCTGCTCCATCACAATAAGGCTCTCTATCACTGACTCCTGAAATTTCACAAATGTCATCTTTGACTGTGGAGACCTATCCTTAAACACAATAAAAGCATTAAAAGTTGCTAAGTGGAAGAGGTGAATTGCTAACTTCTTATACCAAATGTAAGACTTACGAATAGCAGTATAAGGCTCCAACCTTTGATCAACTCTTTCTACACCTCCCATGTGCTTATTATAATCTAAAATGCACACAGGTTTGCTCACTTCAGCAACCTGGCCCCAATCAGTCACAGGGGAAGTACTCTCATCATGGCTGGTACTTAGCATGTAGACATCCCTCCTGTCTGAAAACTTCAAAGCTACCAGCTCATAATTCCGCAAGGCACTGCACTGTCTCCTCTGAAGATTTTTACAGACAAGCTCCCTTGGATAGCCTTTCCGGTTACAACGAATTGTGCCACAAGCAACAGTGTCCATTCTAAACAATTCCTTGAACAACTGCACTTCAGTGTAAAAGTTATCTACATACAAATGGTGACCTTTGTTGAACAGTCGTCTACCAAGTTCCCACACAATTTTCTCAGTAACTCCAAAAGTGGGAGGACAACCAGGGAGGGCAATACTGGAATCCCTACCAGTGTAGACACGGAAAGTATCACAAATGCAAATACTTTGTCAGTTGACAAACATCCCACCATCAAGCATTTAGAAATTGGTGCCTAAGTGGATTCTGCTATACGGGCAGATGGGCCTACTAAAAAATAGGCCTATCTGCCCCAAGGAGGGCAGAAAATGCCTTTAGTAGTGTGTCCCCAGGGGGAGCGACCCTTGCCCAAGGTGCCACCCCAAACAAACAAAAAAAAAACACACACACTATCCCTGGTGCCTACGTGGCTTCATGGGGGGGCAGATGGGCCTAAAATAAATAGGCCCATCTGCCCCCAATGGGGGGCAGAAATGGCCAACAGTTCACTGCCCCCCTTGCCCAAGGGGACACCCCCCACATAAATAAACATATAAAAAAAATCTCTGGCGTTCTAGTGGTTTCTGCCCCCCTTGGGGGCAGATCAGCCTAAAAATAATAGGCTGATCTGTCCCCAAGGGGGGCAGAAATGGCCTTGGTACACGTGCCCCCAAAGGGGGGGCGACCCTTGCCCAAGGGGCCGCCCCCCATCCACTAACACACACACACACTCCCTGGTGTCTAAGCGGCTTCAAATAGGCCCATCTGCCCCCAAGGGGGGCAGAAATGGCCAACAGTTCAATGCCCCCCTTGGGGCGGGTGCCCCTTGCTCAAGGGGACGCCCCCACATAAATAAACATGTAAAAATAAATCCCTGGTGTTCTAGTGGTTTCTGCCCCCCTTGGGGGCACATGAGCCTAAAAATAATATGCCAATCTGTCCCCAAGGGGGGCAGAAATGGCCTTGGTACATGTGTCCCCAAAGGGGGGGGCGACCCTTGCCCAAGGGGTTGCCCCCCCTCCACTAACACACACACACACACACACTATCCCTGGTGTCTAAGTGGCTTCTGCCCCCCTTGGGGGCAGATAGGCCTAACAAAATAAGCCCATCTGCCCCCAAAGGGGGGCAGAAATGGCCAACAGTTCAGTGCCCCCCTTGGGGGGGCACCCCTTGCCCAAGGCCCCCCCACCAACAAAAATAAACATATTAAAAAATCCCTGGCGTTCTAGTGGTTTCTTCCCCCCTTAAATATAATAGGCTGATCTGCCCCCAAGGGGGGCAGAAATGGCCACAACAAACATGTCCCCCACATGGGAGCGACCCTTGCCCAAGGGGCCGCTCCCCAACACAAAACACAGCAGAAATAAAGACAAAAAAAAAATACCTGCCGTCTAGTGGTTTCTGTTCCCCTTGGGGGCAGATCAGCCTAAAAATATAAGGCCGATGAAAAGGCCACAACAAACATGGCCCCCAAATGAGAGCAACCCTTGCCCAAGGGGCCGCTCCCCAGCACAAAAAACAACATAAATAATGCAAAAATGAAAATCCCTGGTGTCTAGTGTTTTCTGCCCCACTTGGGGGCAGATCAGCCTAAAAATATTAGGCCGATCTGCCCCCAAAGGGGGCAGAAATAGCCACACAAACATGCCCCCCAAATGGGAGCGACCCTTGCCCAAGGGGCCGCTCCCAACACACACATCACAATAAAATAAAGAAAGAAAGAAAATCCCTGGCGTCTGGTGGGCATTCCTGCTGCTCAAAGAGACACCGGGGGAAAGGAAAAGCCTTTCCTTTCCCCCGGTGCCTCTTTGTCCCAAACCCCCCACCCCCCTAGAGGAGAAACTCACCTGTTTCTCCATACTCGCACTGGAAGCAAATGGCTTCCAGTGCGACCGGCAGTGTGTAATGATGTCGCTGACATCATTACGGGGTGTGGTGGGTGGCGGGGGCGGGGGTGGATGGCGAAGGTCTTCCTCTTCCATCCCCGCCTTGGGGGGGTTGGTGGGGAACCCCACGGAGGGAGCGCTAGCGCTCCCTCCGGGCTCTGAGCCGAGGACGTAATGGTTACGTCCTCGGCACAGGAGCACTGTCCGTGGCACAGAAGGGGTTAAGAACGTGGGCAGGAAAGCAGCAAGGGGGAGAAGGAAGGAGTTCAGTAGACTGCAGCAACAGCTGCAGGAACTGCACGACCTCCAACTCGGGGATGGGATGTCATGAACCCTCTGGAGGCATTGAAGAAAGAGCTGAGCGAGCACTTTCATGACGAATCCAGGAGGATCATCTTCCGTTCTAAAGTGGAGAACCTAGAATAGGGGGAGAAATGCAACTCCTTCTTCTTTAAGAAAATCCACTCCGCGCACACCCCTCTTGTCAACTACGCAATAGGGAGGGAACTTTGTGTGACACCAAGGAAGACATCAGGAAGGCTGTGACAGACTTCTAGGGGGACCTCTACTCAGAGAAGAGGTCAGATGGGAATCAGGCAGAAAAGTTTTTGTCAAGTATCCCGAGAAAGGTTTCCACACCAGCAAGGGAAGTCCTGAACGCACCCCTCACTCTGGAGGAGCTGCACCTTGCAGTTAAATCCTTCAAGTCAAGAAAGACACCTGATAGTGAGGGTCTACCAATTGAATTCTACACTTCACTGGGGGACCTAGTGGGATCAGACCTTCTGAAGCTGTATGAGGAGATGGAGCAGGAGGGAGTCATGCCTCACACATTAAGGGAAGGAATGATTGTGCTTCTGTATAAACAGAAGGGGGAGAGATGTGACCTCAAGAACTGGCGTCCCATCTCTCTCCTGAATGTGGACTACAAGATCCTGGCAAAGACAATGGTGAATAGACTCAAGGGCACTATGGGGGAGATAGTTCACCCAGACCAGACCTGCGGGGTTCCAGGACACAGGGTCACGGACAGCCTAGCACTCATCAGGGACACGATCCAGTACATCACGGACCGGAATATCCGTGCTATGCTGGTCTGTCTCGATCAGGAAAAGGCCTTTGACCGTGTCTCCCATGAATTCATGGAGAGGGTACTGCAGGGCTTTGGGCTGGGGGAGCGGTTCTGCAATTATGTTACAATAATGTATACAGACATCTTCGGTTCAGTCATGGTAAATGGTTGGAAAACAGACCCCTTTCCTATCAGGTCTGGGGTAAGACACGGCTGCCCGCTCTTGCATCTCTGTTTGATTTAGTTATAGAGCTACTCGGGGAGTACATCAGGAAGAACCCGAACATCAGAGGGATCCCGACACCAAGAGACGCAAAGAAAGAAGTCAAGTGCACGCTGTACCTGGACGACGTCACCCTCTTCTGCACAGATGGGAAATCGGTCCAGTCCCTGCTGGAGGTATGCAAGGGCTTTGGCACAGCATCAGGAGCAAAGATCAATGTGGACAAATCACATGCAAAGCTCTTCGGCCACTGGGACCTATGTAACGAGCCTCTCCCTATCCCCATTGAGGCAGGACTGGTAAAGATCCTCGGTATCTGGTTTGGGGGACCAGGAGCAGCGGCGAAGAGCTGGACCGAACGCCTGGCCAAAGTCAAGCAGAAACTGGGCTTCTGGAGTTTGAGACACCTGAGCATTGAAGGAAAGGCTCTGGTGCTCAGGAACAACGCACTGCCCGTGCTGCAGTATGTGACACAGGCCTGGCCACTCCTGGCCAACGTAGCACGGGCTGTAAACAGCATGGTTTTCCACTTTGTTTGGCATTTAAAGATGGACAGGGTGAAAAGGTCAGTCATGAACAAGGAGCATCGCATGGGAGGGAAGGCAGTCCCTGACATCCCGACAATCCTCAGAGCCTTCTTTGTGTGTAGCTGCATCCGAATAACCTGTTGAACGAGAACAATGACCACTCAGCCTACGGGGTCTTCTGCTTCTTCCTGCTCCCGGTATGGAGAAGACTGGGGTGGGATAAGTGGGAGAATGCAACAATGTTCAACTGGGACCTTCCCAGGTACTACAAAGAGATTGAGAAGTTTGTGGTGGAATTTGGGCTGAACTGTGTCACACCAAGACTATGGAAGCCCAGGACAATCCACAGACTAATCAGGTCCAGGGACACCACAGAACCAGTGAGCGACCTGCCAACCGCTACAGCAACACCGGTGTGGGAAAATGTATCCTCCCCATCCCTGACCAACAGACACAAAGACATTGCATGGATGGCCGTGAAAGGGGGACTGCCAGTCCAGTCATTCATGCACAGCAGGGGCCTGTGCCCACACAGAGAATGCCCAAGGAGAGGCCCCGCAGAGGAAACTACATACCATTTGTTCTGGGCCTGCCCTTTTGCGCAGAGACTGTGGGGAGCCTTAAGACAAGAAATGGAAGCCCACATCCCATACCCAAACATCACTCACCACTCTGTGCTGTATGGGCTGTTTCCAAAGACACATTCTTTGAGGGCTATCCAAGGATGCTGTAGAATCCTCTTCTGCATTAAGGACATCCTCCTGCATGCCAGGACCTGACTGGTGACCAACGGGGAGGTGGTGAGCAGGGAAGTATGCCGCAGAATGGTACACAACCTGCTGAGAGATTACACAGACAAGGACAACAAGAAGAGTGAGAAGGAGGAAGAACTGTAAACCCTAACCCCTCTTTCCCACTGATCTCCTCACACTGCCCCAAGAAACAACCTCCCCTTTACTACTACTTTCAAATGTAAACCAACTGTATTGTTAAGGTATGTTTGAATCAAAGTTGAAGTGGACTGCCCTTCCTAAGAGAAGAGGTACCACTCTTAAAAAACCAATGTATCGCCTACTTTAAGCACTTAATAAAGGTTTTTTAAATAAAAAAAAATTAAAAACTGGTCAGAGGATGCTTGTTTCTGGGGCAGGGAGGAACTTGCTTGGCAGTTCAGGTTAGACTGTTCCCAGTGGGAGCAGGGTCAAGACTAATTTGCATATGAATGGTCCAAAATGGAATGGTGTGGCTATCGAAAAGGCATGAATTTAGACACAGATCTGTCACTGGGGTGAATGTTTGACATTGTTCAGCATTACATCCATCATCTGTTCTTTTTGCACTCTGCATTGATTAGCAAGGGTCTGAGTCACTGTGAAGCACAGGTGTTTGCATGTGCCCTCTCATCGACTTACAGTGGAGAAAAATTATATTTCATGTCAAAATTGCTTTTTATTTTAAAGCACCATTTAGTATCATGTGGGCACCTGGGTTACTCAGTAGTAAATCTGTTCCTGAGTTTGCAGGGCAGGTTTTTCGAAGAAGTTGAATAAAGCATGTTATGCACCAGGCACGCCCCACTAAACACCTAGCTTCTTTCTGTAGGGACCCATTGAAGTGAGATTAATTTATGAGTGATGTGGTGGAAGTACTTACTGCCAGATGTAGTGACGCACCAGTGATGCAACTGGTCGCGAGCATTACCATTGTTTAGCGTCTGGCTAAGGGGGATGTCAGCCCAACTCCCCTTGTTTATGAGCTCTGAGTTTTGACGACGAGCATCCATGGATGAATTGTGCCCTGATTTCGTCCTCTTCGTCAGGCAGCATGCAGGTGCTGGCTAGTTCCTTCAGCCTGGCATAAAAGACGTTGACGGACTCGTCGGTTACTTGGCGGACCTGGCGTAGTAGGAACCTCTCGTAATCTGGGTTTGCATAGGGCTCAAAATGTGCAGTAATTGCCCCTTTCAGGGTTTTGTAAGTCCGTGGCCTCGCTTCTGTTACAGACTTGAAGATATTTTGGATGTCTGCTCCCCCGATGTGGAGAAGAAGGGGTCTTCGCCTTTCTGGTTGGACATCCAGGGCTTCGAAATATGTTTTGAGGCGCTCTACCAGGACCTTCCATCTCGCAGCTTGGGCGGGGGGTGTGCCTGGGACAGTGAAAAGTTCCAGTGGTGGTATGCCAGCCATTGTGAGGGGAAGCTGGTTGAGGTGAAAAAATGAGGGTAGGCCTGGTGTTTATTGCGGCTCTCCCAGTTTGTACAGGCTGGGGTACTATATCTATATTTATTTTGTGTCCTTCCTTCCCTCTTTTCCTTTGTTTTTTTTTGTTTTTTTTTCCTTTGCACAAGAAAAACAGATGGCCTGTAGAGTGGCAGAGTGTGTTATTATATATATTTTTTGAGTGGGAGCTGTTAGATGCTCCTTAACTTTTATGGCGTGTAGGCTCTGTATGCTGAGGCCGGAGCTCGCTTGGATATGCAGGGCTGCGCAGCGGAGCTCGTGTAGCAGCGAGAAACCAGGGTGTGGCAGGGTGTTCCCTCACCTGACACGTGCACACGCCGGGTATGGGCGTGCCTGTTCCGGGGATTCCTTTGAGTGCATCCGAAACCTGTTCCTGCAGTGTTGCCAGAACCGCGCTGGAGTTCTGGGGCAGCTGCCGAAGGTGAGCACAGGCATGGGGCCGTGCGCGCAGCTTCTCCCGACATGGCAGCTGAGTCGAGCCTTCGGCTGTGCGGGAGGCGGCTTGAGGCGGCAGCCGATGGCTGTGCGTGAGGCGGCTTGAGGAGGCAGCCGATGGTTCCGGCACCCGGTAGGCGGCCGTCTGGTGTTTGTTGTGCTGTGTTGGGCCGTGCCGGTAGCGCGGGCCCTGGCCTGACACTCGGTGCACGCGGGGGTTCAAATCCCACCCTTGTCGCCAATTGTAAAGTCGCGCACCAGGCGTGCGGCTTTAAATAACGACTAGGAAACAGTATAGCCTCAACAGTCTCTTTACTCGCTTGCTCGTTTACATACTGCCCCGTTCCCGCCTTTCACCTTGTATGCCTTCCCCTCCGTCATCCTGGTGCGATCCATCTCGCACCTCCGGCAAGGGGGTATTCCTTTTCCCACCACTTCCGACTCCGTCATAGTGGTGTGGGCCAGTTCCGGTGTCAACACTACACCCCTGGCCTAAAAGCCACAAACGTAAGAGTCTATGCTTATAGTCAGGACACACCCCTTGCACTCAAAGGCCAACTGCGGGGCACACGGCACCATAAATAATTTGGACTCGGCTTCCGAAATGTTTCTGAAGATGCCTGACTATAATGTTATTATGCTCGCATGCCCTCTCCCCATGCCTAGTAATGTCCCTTCATGTGGCACTACCAGCGCAGTAAATAAAAGTTAAACAAAACACGAATGCAATGTGTCTGCACTTCTCACCTCCTTTGTAACCATTGTACGAGTCTCTTCACCAGCCAGTAAGTACCAAACAAAGAGGTGAAACACAGAGAACACCGAGTTGGCGATTATCATTCATTAAGCTGAAAGGCCATTTACTCTCTGTCGAAGTATTTCACCTCCATTTGAGTCAGTGTTTTCTCTCCTCATCTGCAACTGATAGGAAAAAGCACAGTCTAATGAGGACCCGTATTGTTTAACCATGAAAGAGGCTTCACGCATCGGTTTGAATTGGCTTTCATTATATAAAAAAAAAAAAATAGCTTCCTGCCGGAGACAAAAGGAAGAGCAGCTCACAAAAAATAAAAGAGATGAAATAAAAAACAACGGCCCCGCTAAGCGCTGAAGGCGCCAAGTTCTTGAACGCTGCCAATCTGTTAACCTTGTTTACAGTGCCGCGGCTCGCCTGGCTGTCATGGTTTCCAAGCGTTTATAAGCGTGCTGCATAAACATTTTCAGACTATGTAATGAGGCTAACAGAAATAACCTATTATGGGCATCTGTAAAACAACAGAGGCCTGCGACAGTGTGCAACTGGAAACAAGTTTCGTCCGAAGCGGAAAGCAATACCGGAAGGCTTGTGTTGCAGGTTTATCGCATAGCCCTCGGGGTAGGATGAGATAGCTTTACCCCAATGATACGCCACGAGGTCTTCTGCGGCTCCAGGTCGGCCTATATCTCACTGACTCAACTGTAAATATGACAAAGCTGAGGCTGTCCTTTATTGTCAGCCAATGCCCCCTGTGAGGGGTTTTCCTCATCATTTTCTTTGTGGTTTAATGGAACAGGCAGATTTAATATTCGACATGGTCGCCAAAAAGCATTGAATATCCACTGGAAAAAATCATGCTTTCCAGAAAAATGATATATTTTCCCGCAATCCTAATGTTGGTAGGGCTAGAGCATTTGGCTTGTGACAAAGTTAAGTCCGCTGTAGTCTGCACAGATTGGCTATTAGGACGAAGATTGATCACAGGGTTACCCCACTGAACACTGGAGTGCTCAAAGCCACCAGCGCCAGCAATTTTTCTACTTCAGCCTTAACACCTCCCGTATCCTGTGCTTAGTTATACACAGCTTACTCTTGACAAGACTATTATCACAGCATCAGTGTTTCTCATGTTCAAGGTATCAATGTTGTGGTGTCACCTCTGGTGAGGTCGAGTTGTTATGAAAACACGTTTAGTGAAAATACTTCCAAAAATCAACTTGGAATATCTGGTCCCGCTAGACCATGTCAAAGCAGGCTGATAATGATGGAGCACAGGTGGGCTACAGTCACCAGAGATGGCCTGCTGAAGCTTACCTTCTCAAGTCCGTGGCAAGAGTCCCGTTCATGTTGAAGAGGGCCACGAGGAGCTGAGAGAGCATTAAGGGTGGCTGTCAGGGTAGCGCGAACAGTCAGCTGGTGTCGCAGGCGGGTGGGCATTGGTGGAGCTTCTCACTGGCAGTCTTCGCGAGCACTAGATGCTGAATCGTGGTGTGAACAGTGAAGTCTCAGTGTGAACTGGCCTGTTTGTGGTCACGAAGAGCCCAAAAGCTTGAATTCCACTCACTGAGCCACACCAAGGGTCCAGGCCTCTAAGAGGAACCACTTGGGGGTCAGAAACATATTAAAATTGGGTCGAGGAGCTGGTGCAGGATGTCAGGGAGTCTTTTATGTCCCTGAATCTCAAATTAGGCGGCCTGCAGACTAGCCCTTGGAGTAACTCTAGTAGCCCTCAGTTCAAGATGAGGTTGCAGGGCCAGTTCTTACTCCCCAGGCAAGAGGATGCAGGCAGCAGGTCAGCACAGCATGGCAGCAGTTCCTTCAGAGCAGCACTCCAACCGAGTGGCAGTCCCTTCAGCAGCACAACACTCCTTCTTCCTGGCAGAATATCCACAGGTCCAGAAGTGTACTGCAGAGTTGGTGTCTGAGGTCCAGAACTTATACCCAGCAGCACCTTTGAACAGTGGAAAAGCTTCTAGAGGCATGCCTTTGAAGTGCACATATACCCTGCCTTCCTGGGCCTGGCTGCAGACTACCTATAGGGGTTATACAGCCCTTTGTGTGGAGACAGGACACAGCCTATTCAAGTTTAAGTATGGTTGGGCCCAGTTCCTCCCTCCCATGCTGCCAGTGATGGCCCATCCAGCCACATCTAAGCTTCCCATTGTATGTGGCTGTTTAGGAGGAGTATGCCAAACCCAACTTTCAGCTCCACTTAGTCATGTGACCCGGAGGCAGGCTGCGGATACCGAGTGGGCAAGGCATGAAAATGCCATATTTCTAACAGTGGCATATTCAAGATTATAATTTTAAATCTGACTTCACCATAAATTAGGATTTTAAATTCCAATTCCAGAGACACCAAACATGAACTGGTAATCTATTCCCATTGAGAATGACACTTTTTAAATGTAACAAGGCAACTCCAATGTTATCCTATGAGAGAGTTAGGCATTGCAGTTGTGGAAAAAAAAATGACGATGTTTTCACTACCAGAACACGTAAAACTTGGAAGTACATGTTCTACTTTTTAAATACATTGCACCCTGCCGTCTGGGCAGACCAGGGACTAAGTGTGACGTATTCAAAAATGAAGGATTGGGCCTGGAAAAGCGTTTGATTTGCCAGGCCAAAATTGCAGTTTAAAATGCCACACACACAGCCTACAACGGCAGGCCTGATATATGTTTAGAGGATGATAAGTGGATGGCACAATCAGTGCTACAGGCCCACTAGTAGCATTTACTTTACAGGCCCTTAAAGTAAATTAAATAATCTAATTGGGTATAGCCAGTCAGTTATGCCACATTTTAAAAGGACAAATGGAAAAACATCAGATGATGGATTGAATGCGGGACAAATCAAACATTCAACCTCCAGTCACAAATCTGACTTTAATCCTTCAGTTTTATTGCTCACCATGCCATTCCAGTTTCGACCCAGCCATTAGCAAATCAGTCTTGACCCTGCTCCCTGTTGGAACAGTTCAGCCCGAACTGCAAGGCCAGATCCTCCCTGGACCAGAAACAAGCATCGTGGGACCGGTTTGGGGGTATCACTTCCATTAGCCAGTCTAGCTTGAATGTGGTGGCATAGCGAACATGGGACCCACATCCCGGCATGCCCTTCCCACTTAAGGCGACAAATGCAAAAACCACAAATGATGGATAGAATGTGGTATAAATCAAACATTAACCCCCCAGTCACATATCAAGGTTTAATTCATTAGTTTTTTTGCTCACCATGCCATTCCAGTTTGGACCCAGCCACATGCAAATCAGTTTTGACCCTGCTCCTCTTGGGAACAGTCCAGTCTGAACTGCCAGGCCAGGTCCTGTCTGGATGAGAAAAAAGCATCCCGGGACTGGTTTTGGAGTATCACCCCTCATCAGCTAGGCTAGCTTGTATCTGGTGGCACAGTGAGCACGGGACCCCCGTCTTGGCATCCTACCCACTTAGGTTGGCAAATGCAAAAAACAACAGATGGGTCAGGACTGATTTGCATATGGCTGGGTCCAAACTGGGGTGGCATGGTGAGCAGAAAATGATGGATTCAACCAGATCTGTGACTGGGAGTGAGTGTTTGAAAAGTTTCAACACTCCGTCAATCAACTTGTTGTGTTGCTATGTTCACCCTAAGTGGCCAGGATATGCCCAGACGTGGGTCCCTTGCTCACTGTGCCACATTAGATTGCACTGTTTGAGAGCTTCTGAGCAGAGCTTTGTGTGCTGGCACTGTTTATTTAATAAATTAAGCACTGGTACTGGAATCTAACTTAACGGACCATGAAGACACCAACTCCAGTCCTCCAGAGCAGAGCCTTAGGTGACTTCTAAGGAAAGCCTACAAACTTTAAAACACAATAGCATGTAAAAAGTCCTGCAAGCGTTTGGAGTTGTGGCAATACAATAAAACACGGATTTGGGAAAAGAAAGTTCTTGCAAAAATATTGCTGAAAAATATAGTGCAAGAACTAGTTTTACAGGAATTATCACTTGTAACCAAAGTTTTAAGCTAAAAACGGGGAACAACTTATAATATGTATATATATATGTTTGCTATAATTCTATTCACCTCTGGTAGTTGTATGGGATATTCAACGTAGACCTTCGTTTTAGAGTCGTATAAGTGTAAGGTGTTCAATTAAAAGTGCTGTCTTTTTAATATTTTGAAATACATTTTTATTAGTTGTAAAACTGCCATAACGGAGACATTAGGAAAATAGTGCAAACAACTGAACTTCAATTATCCGTTTGGTATATAAAGGCTCTCTGGATGTTTCCCTCAACTCCGATTCTCTGGCAGTAAAGGAAAGGTGCGATCCATCTTTCCAGTTCAAATTCAGTCATAAAAATCAGAGGAATAGAAACATATTGAAATATATATTTTGGATCTAGTCAACGTAATCAACATTATGAATAGCCATGTAAATTCACTACTGCGTATCATGGTTTCCATCGTAGCACCAGTGCACAGAATATAACAGTGTTTGACACCAACAGTGAGCCATTCCTCAAGTGCTCAATTTGATTTCTTGTAGAATTAGTCAGCATTTTCATTGATGTGATTGACCACAATGGATCTGGCTAGATACTTATTAGTGAGGCAAAACTTTATTCCAGTTAAACGCCATAGTTCACTGGCAGCCAAGAAAAGTAGTATCAATAGTGTCAAATCATTGATAGTTAAATATGCCTTGGACTCAACATCAAAAGAGCCAGATCAGCTGGAATAGGAAATCCGGTCAAACTTGGTCAAGCTCCCTTTCTGTATCAAGAGAAAATATGACCATTAATATCTTCCTTCTATTTCATTTCTTCACAAGGTGCAAGTCTCAATGTATGTTTCAAATCTTGTTTGTATTTGATAAACCCAGAGTGTCCAAGTTTTTCTAGGACATGTAGTTCTCAAAGCTGATGAACAGAATTTTATTATGTATTTTGAGATCAACATTGAACAAATATATGATCTATGTGATGAGCAAATGTCAGCAAGTATGCCCGGTTTGAAATTGAGAGCAAAGATTTCCTCCACAGAAGGAGGCAATGCTCGCAATTCCAAGAAAAAAGTTATTAACACTAGCTAACTGGTCTCCAACACAGTACCGACTGTTGTATTGAAGGTACTGGTAGGTCTGCCTGCCCTCATTAATTTATGCATTTATAACCCCTTGATTGCTTCTGTCACTTCTAAGAGAGAAATGGGCTCTTTTGTTTTATCACTCTGTTGCTAGAAGGAAGAGATCAGTGAAAAGGTCACCCAGCTGGTCCAGGTCAATAGGTTCAGGTTCAGGTTACCTTTTACATACTGTACAAACAATTTTCTGAAGGCCTGTTGTTTACTTTGCTCTCAGCTGGTAAGTTGGTCATTTGGGCCAAAGGACTAACACTGGTATCCTGTCCAGTTTGTTAGCTTTTTCATAAAAACACTTAATCCATAGTAGTGCTCATTTTTAGTGCATTGAGTTGCACTAGGTTGAGTTGACTACTAGGGCTGTGACTTTTAAGAGAAAGTTTATATTACCTTTCACCTTATGTTCCTCTTCTTTACCGTCTCCCTCCCACCTTTCTTTTGTCAGTGACCACTTTAATCACTGATTGGCTTTTGCTGCTATACATTTCCCCCTTATGAATGCTATAAAAGCATCCCTTTATGTAGCAATAGAGTCTTCCATTCTATCATTCAGTTTGAAATAATCATGAATCTAAGTCTAGAAAGCCTCAGCATAATCATGTCCTTCAACATTAAGGTATCAAATCTTCAAGCTCCTCTTCTCCCTGAGGTTGCTTACTCTAAAATCATATATGGTATGGTATATTATGTTAGGTTATGTCATAATATGTTGATTCGTATAGTGCACTAATCACCCGAGAGGGTATCCAGGTGCTTGGGCAGGTGTGTAAGTTTGAGGTCCCCAAGGTGCTTATATGAAGAGCCAGGTCTTCAGCTTCCTGTAGAACTCAAGAAGTGAGGAGGAGATCCTGATGTGATGAGTGAGATTGTTGCATGTTTTGGGGGCAATGTAGGAAAATGAGCAACCTCCAGTTTTGCTTTTGCGGATGCAGGGAATGTGTGCAAGTGAGCGTGAGGCAGAACGTAAGTGTCTGTTGGATTGGTGAAAGTGTCAATTCGGCTGTTTAGATATTCTGGTCCTGTGTTGTGTTGGGCTTTGTATCTGTGCATGAGAAGTTTGAATTGGCTGCACTTGTGAATGGGAAGCCAATGAAACTTCTTGAGGTGCAGTGTGGTGTGGGTGTGGCATAGAAGGTCGAGTATGAGTCTTGTAGCAGTGTTCTGGATAGCCTGGGGTCTGTGTAGGAGTTGTTTGGAGATTCTGGCATAGAAATTGTTGCCGTAGTCCAGCCTGCTGGTAATGAGTGGTTTGCGTGACTGTCCTCTGGTGTTCTGAGGCAACCATTTGAAGATCTTGACCTTGGGAGCAGTCAGAAATGGTGATGAAACTGTGTCTGCCTTTTTAGTTGCATGTAAGGAGTTTATACTCCATGTTAGGTTTGTTTTCGAGTTGGTTCTATGGGCATGTGAAAAAAAAGATTATTCCCTGCCCGGATGGTAGAAACTCCATCAGATTTCCAAAATGTTTAACCTTTGATGGATTTCGTTAATATATTTGGTATACCTTGGCTTTTCTGCCTATTTTGTCAGAGTCTATTTAATGCAAGATTCTCTACAGTGTTTAAACTGACATATTGTTAGCCTACCATTTTATACCTGATCATGTCTAGGACTGAGAATAAAAACTGCTCCTTGTTTACATGGGTAGCATATGAGACCACTAGCATTGTCTCTGTCCTCTCAAGATTTCTAAAATCAATACGCAAAAACACACACCTCAAAATTAACATATTTGTGCAAAGCGATCATTATCCCACAAACTTTCGAAATTGTGGAAGCAAAATAGTGAACTGGGTTAACTCTAAGAGATAACGTTCACTTGTATTCAGGAAGCTGGGCATGTTGCCTGCAAACATACATTATTAACAATCTCCATATTTTATGGTACTTCACCGGGGAGTCCCCTGGCTTCCATGTAACTAATCATACTAACAGCCAGCTAGGGATATATTGTAGAGCATGGGGTCCATTTAATCAAGCATATTTCCTCATTTTCTAGATGTTTTCAGCACCCGTACAGGGACATTCCTCGGACCTGCCCTAATTATCATTTCCCGCACACAACCAATGTCCCCAATAATAAAACTTATTTTTTCAAACAGTTATATATTACTAGAAGCCTTATTAAATCATAGGGAATAAAAATACCTCAAGTACATTAGTGGTTCCACGCCCAAAGCCAGCTACCTCCATCCAACTACAACCATGGTAGGTGGAAAGGTTCTGAATGCACCACTTTCAAAACCAGGAAATCCCCCTATGAGCTATTGTAAGTCTTAACGTCTGTTCCCTGCAAGTCTGATAGATCCTGTCAACATCAGGGCAGTGCGCGCTCTATGGGCGACTAGAATACAAAAATCCAGCACTCTCAAGATAACGTAATTTGTGCATGGTGCTGATATGCTGTTGTTTAACCTTTTGCATTGCAGAGTTTAATCCTGAAGACTTATGTTCAAGGTACATATAAATACTGATCATTTCCAATGTACTGCTGCAGGCTTTCAGAGTGTGTGAAGGTGTGGTCCCCTTTCCAGGGCCTTCTAGAAGCTTTCCCTGCAGCATGCCTGGGTGTGGTTTGTGGGCTGGGCCAAGACTCTATATAAGGGAGCCAGCCCAGCTCCACGTGCTCACTATTCCGAGGTCCCAGTGCAGAGTAGCAGCAACTTCCTGAGCTCCTGTTCCGGAGGCCTACTTTGATCTTCCAGGCCACGCCCTTTCACTTTGCTGGGTGATTCTTGATCAGGGCGGTAAGACGGAGGTCGGGCTGGGCCTCCGATTCCATTTTCTAAGGATTTCGAGTTCTTGGGCCTAATTAGCATGATAAATCTATTTTGCTCTTGTGCGTGTGAAAGTGCGCTTGATGTTTAATGACATTTACATGCTGGCATTTGAATCGGCTAGACGCGCAATTCTTTCTTCGTATACAAATCTTGATATTCATTGTGCGCAACCATTTAATGGCATTTACAAGGTTGCATTCGAATCGGCAAGACGCACAATTCATTTCCTGTGCTTAATTCATGTTATTCATTGTACGCTACCATTTCTTGTCATTCACATGGTGGCTTTCGAATCGGCAAGACGCGGGATTAATTTCTTGTGTTTAGTTCATGATATTCAGTGCGAGCGACCGTTTCTTGGCATTCACATGGTGGCCTTTGAATCGGCAAGAAGCGAAATTCATTTCTTGTGTCTAATTCATGATATTCATTGTGCGTTACCATTTCATGGCATTCACATGGTGGTATTAGAATCAGCAAGACGCGCAATTCATTCCTTGTGTTAAATTCATGATATTCAATGTGTGCTACCATTTCTTGGTATTCACTTGGTGGCCTTCGAATCGGCAAGCCGCGCGATTCATCTCTTACGTTTAATTCATGATATTCATTGTGTGCTACCACTTCATGGCATTTGCTTGGTGAACTTCGAATCGGCAAGACGCACAATTCATTTCTCGTGCCCAACTCATGTTATTCATTGTGCACAATCATTTCATGGCATTTATAAACCTTTGTGGAAATCTGCAATGTGCGCAATTCATGTTCCTGCATTTTAAGAAAACTAAAGTGTTAGAATTCTAGATGTTATATTGTATGTGCATAATAAGTCCCTCTAGTACAATTCATATAATGTTATAGAAACCTTTCAGATTATTTCCTGGTCCTCATGCAAAGACTATTCTTGAATTTGAAAGTGTAATGCTAGAAGGTTCTGATGTTTCTAATCCATGTGTAACATTTCATTGAGTGGTTCATTAGAAAATGGTACTAATCTTTCTTGATTCCCTCACAGGTATCCAGACATCTTGAGGCCTAGTTATTTAAGTTCATGCTTAAGTTATCCATGTTTCCAATGTGAAAATGCTTAGAGTCGTAGCCTAGTAATGATTAATATGGTATAATCTTGATGTTGTGTGTTTTAACCTTTTGCTTCCTACAGGTCTCCTTCCCGGCTGTTCCCTACCTAATCCCCTTTCCCCGCATGGACTCTCTTAGACTCTGTGACATTCTAATCAGAGTATTGGAGCTCTCTTGTGGTGGACATGTTGGGAACGTGCACAGACACCAAGTATCTGGTGACTCTGACAGAATAGTGAGACCACAAATTAATAATCCTCCTGGTTTGTGTATGTTCTCAGCATGGCCACACTGGACGAGCTAGTTAAGGCTATCACGCAGTTCCAGGCAGTAGTGGTGTCATCAAAAGAGTTAGCAGCTAGTCTAGCTGAGAGAGTGAGTCAGTTACAGGATAAGGTAGAGAAGAAGGAACAAAATCCTACAGGTGTGTCTTGGCCAGGTCCTTCCTCTCAGACCTCTGGAGGTAATCCCACAAACATTTTCCTCAATGTTCCTTCGGCCATTCCTTTAGCTCCTCCAGAACGTTTCTCAGGCGATCCTTTGAAAGCACAATCTTTCCTGGTTCAAGTGGAATTAGATTTCACCGGCCAACCACATACTTTCCCTGATGCCCAGTCCAAAGTAGCTTTCTTGTTATCATATCTGACTGGAGATGCAGCTACTTGGGATATACCTCTTGTGCGTAAAGACAGTCCCCTGCTTTACAACTGAAGCAACTTTGTTTGTGAATTTGAGCGGTATTTGATCGTAGAACTGTAACATTGTCGGCAGATCGTGAATTATTAGACTTACGACAAGGTAATCAAGATTTAGTATCATATTTAGCCAACTTTAACCGGCTGGTAGCCGAGACATCCTGGCCTGAAGAAAAGCAAGCGGTGTTGTTCTACATGGGACTCAAAGAGGAGCTAAAATATATTATAGCTCAAATAGATCCGCAGCCTACAGACTGTCAAGACCTGATAAACCTCGTTTTGAGACTGGATCATCGTTTAACAGAACGAAGGGGAACAAGCAAAAAGACAGGAAAATATTACTTGCATGTTCACGATAATAGAGACTCAAGAACTCAGAAAGAAAGGACGCCAGAACCTATTGAAATTGGAACAATCAGGAGACCATTGACCAAAGAGGAAAAGGACTTACGTAGAAAGAATGGGCAATGTCTTTATTGTGGGCGCAATGGTCATTTTGCCAAAGAATGTCCAATCAAACCAAAGAGCAAACAAGGTCCTTTCCAGAAAGTTGCAGCCAATGCACAAGTCGAGTTGGAAAACTAAAACTCCCAAGATGTAAAGAAGGGTTGCTCTTGGGTGTCACTGTGGACCCTTCTCAATCAAGACATCTTAAGCTGGGCATAAAAGTTCAAGTAAAGAAAAATACCTATTTCAAGAAGGCCCTAGTAGATTCTGGGGCTACCGGGAACTTTGTTGACGCCCAATTGGTTCATGCATGGGGGATGCCATGTATTGAGAAAAAGACCCCAGAAATCATCCAGGCAGTAGATGGAAAACTCTTGAATGGAGGTCCGGTAACTCTTCAGACTGTTCCCTTGTCGGTAATCTGTGAGGATAAGAACCGAGGAAAGAAACATAAAGAGAAACTCATCCTTGACGTGATCCATGCTCCCCAGTATGGAATTATCCTTGCCTTGCCCTGGTTAACTCATCACAATCCTGAGATAAATTTGGCAGAACGAAAGGTTGTGTTCTCATCAGCGCTATGTAAAGAAAATTGCCTCCAAAAGTCTCAAGTACCAAAAGTTTTCAACTCTTACATAGCCACTGCCGCAGAGAAAGAAGTTAAATTGCCCAAGCAGTATTCATCCTATGAAGATGTATTAGATGAGAAAGAAGCAGAAAACGTACCTCCTCATAGATCTTATGACTGTCAAATTGATCTAGTTCCAGGTGCGATACTCCCCAACTGTCGTGTATACGCCCCGTCAGAACATGAAAATCAACATTTCCGAAAGTATCTAGATCAATTCTTGGAGATTGTTTTTATTCGCCGTTCTAAATCTCCTGCAGCTTTTCCTTTGTTTTTGTTTTGAAGGCGAATGGAGAACTTCGAACTAGTATCGACTATAGGGGATTGAACAAAGTCACCATCAAGAATAAATATCCTTTGACCCTTATTCCGGTCTTGCTGGAACAAGTAAAGAAAGCAAAAATCTACATGAAGGTTGATTTTCAAGGTGCTTATCATTTGGTCAGAATGAGAGAGGGCGACGAATAGAAAACAGCATTCAAGACAAGATATGGCCTCTTTGAATACACCGTCATGCCTTTTGGTCTGTGTAATGCTCAATCAGCATTTCAATTTTTCTTGAATTACATTCTTAGAGAGTACCTCAACATATTTGCCATAGTCTACATCGATGACATTTTGATCTACTCAGACAATGAAAATGAACATGTACAACATGTCAAAAAAATTCTTGCATCCCTTCTAAAGCACCATTCATATTGCAAACTAACCAAGTGTGAGTTTCATGTTACCACAGTTGAGCTTTTAGGGGTTATCCTTACCCCTCAAGGTATGGTGATGGCAGAAAAGAAAGTAAAGGCCGTATCTGATTGGCCCACCCCAAAGACTGTTCGTGATTTACAATGTTTCCTGGGGTTTGCAAATGCTTACCGGAGGTTCATAAATCAATTCTCTCAGACAGTGGCTCCAATCACTAAGCTATTAAGAAAGAAAGAAAAATGTGTATGGTCCACAGAAGCTGACCAAGCCTTTTCAACTTTGAAGGAAGCTTTCTCCACTGCCCCAGTCTTGACTCATCCTGATGCGGACCGTCCCTTCATAGTGAAAGCTGATGCCAAACAGAACTATGTCATTGCTGAAAAAGAGCTTCTGGCGATTCGTGACACATTTAAAGAATGGAGACATAATTTGGTGGGTGCCAAATACACTGTCACAGTATATACTGATCATCGCAATCTCCAGTTCATGAGTTCAGCCAGACATTTGACTCCTCTGCAATTATGCTGGATGCTGTTTTTTGCCAATTCGATTTTGTGGTAACTTTCCGTCCTGGTAAAGACAATCGCAAAGCAGATGCCTTGTCCCGCCATGAGTCTACCACGTTGCCTGCAGTTCAAACCTCCAGAGCTATCATTGCTCTAGACAAAGACCTATGTATCATAAAAAGTGAAGATTTCTTTGAAGACATCCGTAATTGTTTCACTGTTGAGAAATGGCAGACATGGGCCCAAGCAGATCCCAAAAGGTCAACCAAGCAAGGATTATCTTTTCCTGACACTTGTTTGTTCGTGCCCACTACCAAACTTCGCAAGATAGTATTTCATTGGTTACATGTTATACCTATGGCAGGTCATCCACGTACTCCTAAAACTCTTGAATTAATCGAACGTTATTTTTGGTGGCCTACCCTGACAAAAGATGTTAAAACAATGGTGAACAACTGTAAAGTTTGTGCCCGCATTAAAACAAGTCATTCAAAAACGAAAGGGTTGTTGCATCCACTCCCAACTCCAAGTCGTCCTTGGGAGCACATTTCTTTAGACTTTATTACAGGTTTACCAGTGGTTCAACAACATTCAGTAATCCTGGTGGTAGTAGATAGTCTCACGAAATATGAACATTTCATTGCCTGTAAGAAATTGCCCACCTCCAGTGAACTGGCAACTATTTTACTGAATAGAGTGGTTCGTTATCATGGACTGCCAAAAGTGATCCTCTCGGATTGAGGGTCACAATTTGCCTCCAATTTCTGGAAGACATGGTGCAAAACACTTCAAGTGACATCCACACTATCTACTAGCCACCATGCTCAAGCAGATGGTCAAACGGAGAGACTAAATCAGACCTTGAAGCAATACTTGCGTGCTTACGCAGAAAAGGCACTTCATTCGTGGACTGCAATGCTCTGGTTACCTGAGTTAGCTTACAATAACTCATTCCACACTTATACAGGCGTTACACCTTTTTTTGGCTTGTTTGGTTATCATCCTGACACCTTGCCCATCGCGATCCTACAAGAAAGTTATCCTACACCAGCTGTGTCACAAACCATTCAACATCTTCATCAAACCCAGAAATTGATTCAACAGCATTTAGAAAAGGCCAAACAAAAATACAAAAAGCATTATGACCAGAAACATTGTCAGGGACCGCAGTATCAACCAGGTGATAAAGTATGGCTTTCTACAAAACATATAGACTTCAAGAAGAAGCACATGTTCAACCCTAAATTCATAGGTCCTTACACTGTTCTTCAGCAAATCAATCCTGTGACCTATAAACTGCAATTGCCAAGATACTTACGGATTCATCCAGTGTTCCACACTTCCCTCTTCAAAAAGGCAGTCCAGAAGGTCCGCCCTCATCCAGCTCCAGTTCCAGTACAAGGGGAATTAGAGTACGAAGTCAAGAAGGTGTTGGATTCCAAAGTGAGAGGGCGTAATCTATGGTACTTAATCTCATGGAAAGGTTATGGCCCTGAAAGTAACTCATAGGTATCCGCATCTGGTATTCATGATCCAGTACTTGTGAGGCGTTTTCATTGTCTCAATTCAGACAAACCAGGCCCTAGTGCGTGTCTGGGAGAGGGGAGTACTGCCAACATCAGGGCAGTGCGCGCTCTACGGGCGACTAGAATGTAAAAATCCAGAACTCTCAAGATTATGTAATTTATGCATTGTGCTGATATGCTGTTGTTTAACCATTTGCATTGCAGAGTTTAATCCTGAAGACTTATGTTCAAGGTGCATATAAATACTGTTAATTTGCAATGTACTGCTGCAGACTTTCAGAGTGTGTCAGGGTGTGGTCCCCGTTCCAGGGCCTTCTAGAAGCTTTCTCTGCAGCATGCCTGGGTGTGGTTTGTGGGCTGGGCCAAGACTCTATATACGGGAGCCAGCCCAGCTCCACCTGCTCACTATTCAGAGGTCCTGGTGCAGAGTAGCAGAAACTTCCTGAGCTCCTGTTCCGGAGGCCTACTTTGATCTTCCAGGCCTCGCCCTTTCACTTTGCTGGGTGATTCTTGATCAGGGCGGTAAGACGGAGGTCGAGCTGGGCCCCTGATCCCGTTCACGAAGGATTTCGAGTTCTTGGGCCTAATTAGCATGAAAAATCAATTTTGCTCTTATGCATGTTAAAGTGCGCTTGATGTTTAATGACATTCACATGCTGGCATTTGAATCGGCTAGACGCGCAATTCTTTCTTCGTATACAAATCTTGATATTCATTGTGCGCAACCATTTAATGGAATTTACAAGGTAGCATCGAATCGGCAAGATGCGGGATTCTTTACTCGAGTACAAATCTTGGTATTCATTGTGCGCAACCACTCTATGGCATTTACAAGGTTGCATTCGAATCAGCAAGACATGCAATTCATTTCCTGTGCTTAATTCATGTTATTCATTGTACGCTACCATTTCTTGGCATTAATATGGTGGTATTCGAATCAGCAAGACGCGCGATTCATTTCCTGTGCTTAATTCATGTTATTCATTGTACGCTACCATTTCTTGGCATTCACATGGTGGCTTTCGAATCGGCAAGACACGCAATTCATTTCTTGTATTTAGTTCATGATATGTAGTGCGAGGTACCATTTCTTGGCATTCACATGGTGGCCTTCGAATCGGCAAGACGCGCAATTCATTTCTTGTGTCTAATTCATGATATTTGTTGGACCTGGCCCTTTTTACAAGGTCATCCCCAAACTTTTTCTCTCCTTCCTCCTATTTTTCCTGACCTGATGTTGTTGGCTTTTGAACTCTGGGCACTTTACCACTGCTAACCAGTGCTGAAGTGCATATGCTCTCTGTGTAAATTGTTCTGTTGATTCGTTTATCCATGATTGGCTATTTGATTTACTTATAAGACCCTAGTAGAGTGCACTAGATGTGCCTAAGGCCTGTAGATTAAAGAATACTAGTGGGCCTGCAGCACTGGTTGTGCCAGCCACTTAAGTAGCCACTTTACCTTGTCTCAGGCCTGTCATTGCAAGGCCTGTGTGTGCAGTTTCACTGCCACTTCGACTTGGCATTTAAAAGTACTTGCCAAGCCTAAACCTCACCTTTCTCTACATATAAGTCACCTCTAATGTGTGCCCAAGGTAACCCCTAGAGCAGGGTGCTGTGTGGGTAAAAGGAAGGACATGTACCTGTGTAGTTTACATGTCCTGGTAGTGTAAAACTCCTAAATTCGTTTTTACACTACTGTGAGGCCTGCTCCCTTCATAGGCTAACTTTGTGGCTGCCCTCATACATTATTGAGGTGGTAGCTGCTGATCTGAAAGGAGTAGGAAGGTCATATTTAGTATGGCCAGAATGGTAATAGAAAATCCTGCTGACTGGTGAAGTTGGATTTAATATTACTATTCTAGAAATGCCACTTTTAGAAAGTGAGCATTTCTTTGCACTTAAATCTTTCTGTGCCTTACAATTCACGTCTGGCTGGGTTTAGTTGACAGCTCCTTGTGCATTCACTCAGACACACCCCAAACACAGGGTACTCAGTCTCACTTGCATACATCTGCATTTTGAATGGGTCTTTCTGGGCTGGGCGGGTGGAGGGCCTGCTCTGACACAAAGGACTGCCAAATCCCCTACTGGGACCCTGGCAGACAGGATTGAACTGAAAGGGGACCTGGTGCACTTCTAAGCCACTCTTTGAAGTCTCCCCCACTTCAAAGGCACATTTATGTATAAAACAGGGCCTCTGCCCTACCACCTCAGACACTTGCTGGAGAAGAAACCTGAACCAGAACCTGCATCCTGCCAAGAAGAACTGCCTGGCTGCCTAAAGGACTCACCTGACTGATTTCTACAGAGGACTGCTGCCTTGCTGTTGCCCTGCTGCCTTGCTGAACTCTTGCCCTGCTGCAGAGGTGCTCTCCAAGGGCTTGGATAGAGCTTGCCTCCTGTTCCCTGAGGTCTCAGGACCAAAAAGACTTCTCTTTTTCAACTAGACTCCTTGTGCGCTGAAAAATTCGACGCACAGCTTGCTCCGTGGTGAAAAATTCACAGGACGCCGAACCGGAAAGACGCCGCTCGACCCCGTGAGGAAAAGATCGACGCGAGGCCTGCGGTGCGACCAGAAATTCGACGCACGGCCCGCCTGGATAACGCCGTCCGACTTCCAGAGAGGAAATTTACACGACGCCTGCCGTGAGGGGGAAAATTCCACGCACAGCCCACCGGAATGACGCGCAGCCGGACAACAAGCCCAGGATTCCACCACAGACCCCAGGGCGTCTATAAAACTCTGCGACCCACAGAGGAGGCTATCCGCATGCCAGAAATCAATGCAACGTCTTCCCCGCATGAAAAATAACAATGCAAGTCCATGTGTGAAGGGGCGAAACCGACGCACACACCATTTTCCACGCATCTCCTCCTCTGCGGCCCTCTGTGGAGATTTTTCACTCCAAACCAGGTACTTTGTGCTTGAAAGACACTTTGTTTACTTTTCAAAGACTTAAGACACTTTATATCACTTCCATTGATTTCTTTACAATTTCAAATTGCATCTTTTTATCGTTTTGACCTGCAAATATCCAGATAAATATTATACATTTTTCTAAACACTGTGTGGAGTATTTTTGTGGTGCTATATTGTGTTATTGTATGATTTATTGCACAAATACTTTACACATTGCCTTCTAAGTTAAGCCTGACCGCTCAGTGCCAAGCTACCAGAGGGTGGGCACAGGATAGTTTGGATTGTGTGTGACTTACCCTGACTAGAGTGAGGGTCCTTGCTTGGACAGTGGGTAACCTGACTGCCAACCAAAGACCCCATTTCTAACAATATTCATTGTGCGTTACCATTTCATGGCATTCACATGGTGGTATTCGAATCGGCAAGACGCGCGATTCATTTCCTCTGCTAAATTCATGATATTCAGTGTGCGCTACCATTTCTTGGCATTCACATGGTGGCCTACGAATCGGCAAGACGCGCAATTCATTCCTTGAGTTAAATTCATGATATTCAATGTGTGCTACTGGTAACGTGTCCTTTTATGATACTTTATTACACATCAGGACTCGTTTTAGGCCATTGAATCTTTTGACCCAGTTTAGAGACACCGTAGGACGAGATAGCTAATCAATACATCAATCAATACATCAATAATGTCATCAATATTTATCACGTCAATGCATTTCACTTTAGTCAAAGTCATTAATCAATTCAAAACTCTTCCATGACCTTGCAGCCATGAATAACCACACCAGTTTAGTAGAATTTTATGAGTTTTATTCCCTATTAGTTACAGTCTAAGAGCAAATGCGTTAATCTCAATTCCAAGAAACATAATAGCATAGTCACGATATGGCAAATTTGATAAGATTTCATTAAAGCGAGAATCACAAACATCAGAACATAACTACGCGTGAACATAGATCAAGATTGGCAGAGTGTCAATATTGCGTCAATTCAACAAAGCATAGTCTCAGTCGTTTGTCTATTTGCGTCAGTTTAGGTGAACACCTGTCCTAAGCACTAATTAGCATTAGCATGTTGGGCTTCATGCAAAACAATTTAGACACCAATTTGGAAAACATTTAGCTAAGGTCTCTGTCAAAAGTAAGCAGTTGGTACCTAGAAAGGAAAAGCAAACAGACAAATTACAAATGCATTGTCATAATTACCCTCCAAGGATTAGGTCAGCGCACAGGTTCAGTCTTCGTCTTCAGGACATCAGTCAAATCGCCATCAATCAGAACTCAGCTAAAGGGCAAAAAAGGGGGCACTTCCCTCGTAAAGAGGAAAGTGTAAATGGACAAACTAAGGGCAAGCATGGTTTTAATAAAATCTCAAGTCACCAAAGAGAGTGACAGAGTTTCTGGATAAAATCAATAGCATTCCCTAACCCACCTAAATGACCTCCCTGTGACATGCGTTTTTATCCCTTTTTCGTAGTACATTCCCCCAAAAATCTATTGGACATTTGCTATACCCCACTATCTTTAACCTATCAGAAAGTACATTAAGTAATCCTAATCTTCACCCCATATTGGTTTACAAGTCTTTGATTGGTCTTCATAATTGACGTCTTCAGAGGTGGCACGTCTGTTGTGACTTCATTCCCTTGTAATTCTTTGCACATCTTTTGGTCAGCAGTTCCATTGTCTTCACCGGGTTGAATGACCTTGTACATTACATTAATCTACACTGTTTCAATTCATTTATAACATTTAATCCATGGGCATACAAAATATGCTTGAGAACGGATCTAACATGGTTACGTTCATCTTCCAAGTTTGAAGAAAAAGAACAAACAGGGTCATGGCCCCTTGTGAGTCAGCACACTGAAAAATAGAAAAATGCATTTAATATGAGAGCCAGGCAGCTAAGCTTCGGCTCATGCTAACTTAAGGCCTATGAGGTTTTTCAGTACAGATTTAATAATGCAAATGTTAGTATAAGCTCATTTAAACGTAACAGAAACATTTTGGTCATCATTATTAGTTTGCGTATACATTGGTGGCCACTCTTCGTGGTCACAATTGAAGTGCATGTTTAAGCAAATTGCTATTATTATAGTTTCTATGCGGCAGTATCACGCTTTAATTCATAAACATTTCATGTTAATATAGATTATATAAGCTACGCTCTCTCAGTCCCTCCTCTGATGACGTTCGTCATCACACAAACCTTTCCCTTTGAATTTTCACTTCAATTCTTCACCTTACGCATGATGCGCATTTCAACATCTTGTCCCTTGTGTGAACTCTCCCAAATTTCATTGAACATTTTCTCCCTTTCATTTTCCTCATTCCTTTTACTTCTCTTTGTCCAATTTCTTTTAATGTTATCTTTAATTTTGCATGCTCCCCATAATCCTAAAAGACAGGCAAGAACTATTAATAGACCCCCTAATATTTTTGCAAGTACCCCATTCCAAATATTGCTAAACCAGCTCCCTACTCTGGCAATTCCTTTTCCAAATTTCTCCCACACTCCAGGTTCCTTCAAGTCCTTCAAATCTGCGCTATCCTTAGTTAAGTTAGTAAGCATATCTCTAATCTTTTTACTATTGTCCGGTATAAATGAGCAACAATGACGCTTGTTGAGCATCTTGCAGACTCCGCCACTCTTTGCTGAAAGAATGTCTAAAGCAAGCCGATTTTGAAGAGTCATAGCTCTTTCTGCAGCAAGTTCAGTATCCATTAGGAGTATAGCCCCTGTAAAATTTGTCAACATGTTGTCCACAATAGTAGACAACCTTTGAATCTTTATGGAGTTCAAGACATTCCCTCTGAAGGAATTATGGCTCCAAATATATCTCCAATGACAGCAGCCGCTGTCTCTCGTTTTTGTCTAGCATGTTGTAATTCAGACGTTTTAGGTATTTGCTTTAAGTCATCAATCTGGTAAATCTTTGGGAAAACTATCCCCAAATAACATGTCCCATACCATCCCTTAGGGAGACGGTAATAGGCATTAAGTCCACAGATGTAATAGATCCCAGGGATCGCTGGATCCTGTCCATTTGACATGAAAGTCCATTTACTCTGAAACAAAAACACATGTCTGCATTCACTCGTTCCCACAAATAAAGTGTCATGCTCAGATTTTGGCCTATATATACAAAGCCTCCCTACATGCAGTGCATCTATAGCTAGTTTGCCTTGCGTCTTTATTGCAGTGTAAGCATAATCGTTTGCATATGTGCGTTTTTCTAGCCCCTTTTCTAATCTTTCCTTCAATGCTTTGCGTCTATCATCAGTGTGATCTAAAAAGCTTTTCTCTACAGGTGTCAATAAGAAGGTCAGGTTGTTGTGGTGTGCATAAGCTGTCCAAATATAAGCGTCGGTTCAAAGAAATCTCTCACTAATTTTATAGTATGCTATTTAGCTAGCTTATTTAAAAACTCAATCACAGGCACAATGGAAAACACAACATCCAAATTTGAATAAAAGTATTGCACATGCTCTTGATCATAGAATCTTGTTTATAGCAAGCTGCAACTTATCCCATAAGTTAACGGTAAGCTATGATAAGTGACCCCTTCTTGTACTGAAGAAGGAATCTTTGTACACACCTAACCGTTTTTCGCAACCATGGTCTCGACAAACTCATTCAGCAAACGATAGAAGACATTAGTAGAAAGTTCCCCTTTTGAATTAGTTGCCTCATGCAAATACTTTGCATCCTGTTCAAACTTTTCCCACTGTGTTAATGTTGTAGTCTCAGGTTTTGAAGCATTGTTAGTCACTTTCTCATCCAACCACGGCATTCCCACAATCACTCCCACAATTATTATTGCACACACAATGCCTATTATAAGACTCAGCCAACCACACACTTTACCCTTTTTGTTACTACCTCTATTTTGAGCCATGTCTGTAATGAATCAGATAGTAACCCAACAATCAACTTGAGGACGATATAAAGCTTTTTTTTTTTTTCTCTTTTCTTTTTTTTCTTCTTTTCTTTGATGCAAAAGTCTCTTTCTCTCTGCGTATATTTACAGCGTTTCACTCACTCCAGGACCCCTTTTTGTCAAATCAGGTTAGTAGCTTGTCATAATCAGGTTTCTCAAGTCAAATCAGATTATCAGTGTCTCATCCGGTAATTTATAAGTGTCTTTTCTTTAGTTTTTCAGTTTTCGATTTTAACAGTCTTTTCCCTTTGAGTTACTTCAGGTACCGTAGTATTGGCCTGGTACTTCTCGATCAAAACAGAACGTTAAGAATTCCTGTTGCCATTCACATGTTGTTGCATATGCCCACTCAGGACCTGCGTACCTTCTATTTGCGGTTCTCTTTCTTTTCAGTCTGCGTTCACCTTGCAATTCTCCTTCACTCAGATCTTCTACTCGAGATGTATCAGTTTCTTCTGTTATTGTTTC
This sequence comes from Pleurodeles waltl, assembly GCF_031143425.1. NCBI lineage: Eukaryota > Metazoa > Chordata > Amphibia > Caudata > Salamandridae > Pleurodeles > Pleurodeles waltl. The sequence continues at coordinate 474,445,375 of NC_090445.1, forward strand.
ACCTGGTACGCTTCTTGCTTTTGCAGCCTGTTTCTCTGGCAGGTATCTCCCTTAGGCATCTTCTTCCGGATTTTCTTTTCAGGACGCTGAACAGCACCCTCCTCCTGTAATATGGTGTTTTCTCTTGATGGACCTGCAACTGGCTCAGGGGATGCTGGAGTACTTCGGTCTCTTTCTATTATTTCCCCTTCTTCTTCTTCTTCTTCTGGATCTGTAACAGGTTCAAGTTCTAACCCGTATCCGTCTATTTCTGGGAGAGCCTCTCCTTGATTTAGTTCTCCTGCTGCCTCTACTGAGATAGGCACACTGTCACCTCTCTCGAACTCATTCACTGTTTGAGGGACTAGGCTGTTCTCAGTGGGCTCTCTTGCAGTCTCAGTTCCCTCTTGGCTGTTTTTTGGCCCTGAGACTTCCCTCTCTGGAACTGTTGTGCCGGAAACTTCAAGTTCCTCATCAGTTGGACATGTTACCTTCTTTGTGTGACTGGCATGAATCCAATTTCACATTTCCTGCACATTTCACAGCAGTGGTTGCTTTCAAAATTACTTGATATGGCCCCTTCCAACGCGGCTCCAAACACAACTTTCTCACGTGCTTCTTGACAACCACCCAGTCACCAGCTTGTAGGGTGTGACCTGGATCACTGATCGGTGGCAATGTGTTAGCTTCTACCTGCTGAGAGAAAGAGCGAATCACATCAGCCAAGCCTTTGCAGTAGTCCAACACCATATCATCTGTGATATTCACTAGAGCATTTACAGGTACTGCGGGTAACCTCATAGCTCTGCCCATGAGGATCTCATGGGGTGATAGTCCTGTCTTCTTATCAGGTGTGTTCCTCATTGACATCAGCACTAAGGGTAATGCATCTGGCCATTTCATGTTGGTAGCTGCGCACATTTTCGCCATTCTTGATTTCAAGGTACCATTAATTTGCTCTACTAATCCTGATGCTTCAGGGCGGTAGCTACAGTGCAGCTTCTGTTCAATGTCTAATGTGGCACACAAGAGTTTAATTACCTCACTGTCAAAGTGTCTGCCCCTATCTGATTCTATAGAGACCGGAAACCCGAACCTGGGTATTAATTCCCTAAGCAGCAGCTTTGCAAATGTGAGACTGTCATTTCTACGTGTGGAGTAAGCTTCAATCCAGTGACTGAAAACACACACAATCACCAACACGTACTTCAATCCTCCGCAAACAGGCATTTCAATGAAATCCATTTGCATCTTGATAAATGAACCACCAGCTCTCCCAATGTGGCTCAAAGTTACCACAGTCCCTTTTCCGGCATTCATCTGTTGACAGATGATGCACCTGTGACAGGTGACCTCTGCGGCATGTCTGAACTTTGGATTGAACCAATCAATTTTGAATGACCTGATCATTGCATCTCTTCCAAGATGAGCCTGTCCATGATAGAGCCTAGCAAATTGTGACAGAAGACTATTTGGCAAAACCAATTTCCTCTCCTCTGAGACCCACAAGTCGTCAGCCCTCTGTACACATTGCATTCTTTGCCAGGAGCATTTTTCCTCTTTGCTAGCACGACGCTGCAGTCTTTTTAACTCATCTAGGGTATCAACCACCCTTAATGCAAGGTTTAAGCATGTGTCATTTTCAGTTTGTGGCATCAATTCCCACTGATCCTTAAACAATATACAGTTCAATGCGCAAAACCTTGCGACTTGATCTGCATAACCGTTTCCAATGGACACAAAGTCTTGTGACTTAACATGAGCATTGCATTTCACCACGGCAATTTCAAGAGGTAACTGAATCGCATGTAACAAATCCTTAATTTGTTCACATCATGTACAATTCCAAATCCGTATCTGCTGTCAGTATATATAGTGACTCTTAGATTTTCAGCTGCGTGGCATGCCTTAGTAAGGGCTATTAGCTCTGCCACTTGTGCGGAATACACTTTCTCGAGCCAGGAAGCTTCAATGATACCAGCTATGGTACATACTGCGTACCCGTCTCTCAACATTCCAACTGAGTCTCTTAAACAGGATCCATCAACAAACATAATGCAGTCATTTTCTTTTAACTGGGTATCTTGAATATCAGGTCGTGGCTTGGTACACAGTTCTGTTACCTCAAGACAATCATGCTCAACTTCCTCTTCATTATTAACTTCAGTATTCTCAGCAGAAAGTAGAGTTGCTGGGTTCAACACAGTACATCGTTTCAGCAAAACATTAGGTGACCCCAGTATAATTGTCTCATATTTGGTAAGGCGAGCATTTGTCATGTGCTGAGTTTTGGTTCGAGTCAACAAAATTTCAACTGAATGCGGAACCATTACTGTTAGGGGGTATCCCATTACTATGCCTTCACACTGCGTGAGGCTCTGACCAACTGCTGCAACTGCGCGCAAACAACCCAGTAAGGCTGCTGCGACGGGGTCCAAGGTAGCTGAAAAATATGCTACAGGGCGATTTTCACCTCCATGGACCTGTGTCAAGACAGACAAAGAACAAGCATCACGTTCATGACAAAACAGTAGACAAGGCTTCGTGTAATCAGGCATACCCAACGCTGGTGCCCTGCACATGCACTCTCTCAATTCCATGAATGCCTCAAGCTCTTCCTTCGATAAAGCTATGTTGTATGGTTCATTCTTAATCTCTTTGCCTGTCAGCTTGATCAATGGTTTTGAGATAATCGAGAAGTTGGGTATCCACTGGCGGCAGTAGCCCACCATTCCCAAAAACATCCTGACATCTCTCTTCATTGTTGGGGGGTTCATTTGCAAAATGGCTGTTATTCTTTCTTTCGATATTCTCCTAGACCCTCTTTCAATTAAATGTCCTAAGTACTTCACTTCTTTCTGGCAGTACTGCAGCTTCTTGGGTGACACTTTATGTCCATTCTTTCCCAAATGATTCAGTAAAGCAATTGTGTCATACTTACAGTCATCCCTTGTCCTGGATGCAATCAGCAAGTCATCAATTTACTGCACTAGAGTCAAGTTAAAAGGCAATACTAAGGATTCTAACTACTTTTTTAATATCTGATTGAAGATGGACGGTGACTCAGAAAACCCTTGAGGAATTCTGCACCAACTGTACACCTTGTTCAGAAATTAGAAACTGAATAGAAACTGACTGTCCTCGTGAAGAGGTATCGAAAAGAAAGCTTGTGACAGGTCTACAACGATGAACCATTCAGCATCACACGGGACCTGAAACATAATCACTGCTGGATTGGGTACTATAGGGCAACATTTGACCACAATCTCGTTTATTTTTCTTAAGTCCTGCACAATTCGAACCTTCCCACAAGGCTTTTTCAGACCCATTATCGGTGAATTACATGGGCTGCTCAACACTTCCTTCAGGACTCCCTGTTTCACAAAATCTGCAATTATTTGTGACACTTGAATAAGAGCATCCTGTGCCATGTGATATTGTGGCACCTGGAGAAACACTGCATTTGGCTTCACTTGTACTTTAACTGGTTCTACTCCTTTTATCAGTCCCACTTCTTTTCCTGTCAAATACCACACTTTCTCGGTCACTGTCCCTTGTAACTCGGCAGGTAAGTTGATCACTGTGAGCATCGGGAACAAGGTAATCAAAGGGTAATCTTCATTTGCAGTTCCTGTCTCTATCTCTGAGAACTGACCATCATCCCCTTCATCATCACTGTTTGTCTGTACTTCGATTCCATCACTGGAACAGGTAATCGAACATTTTGTCTTGCACAGTAAGTCTCTTCCCAGTAGGGATACCGGACTCGAATCGCAGACTACAAACTTATGCAGTCCCTGGAAGTTGCCGATCTCAATTTGCACTGGATCTGTAATCGGATTAGTCAGGTACTGGTTTGCTACTCCAACCACCCTTATGGTACGCCCCGAAAGTGGTAATTTCAGAACCTCTGCACTTCTGACTGTAGAGCGTGTAGCTCCGGTATCAACCAAGAATGAAACCTTGTGACCCATTACCTTTCCCTCTACATAGGGTCCCCTCTGATCTACCTCTAGGGATGGTGCAAGCCTGCATTCCTCACTATCTGAGCTGTCATCCGACCACTCCTCATTCATTCCATCTTCACCACGCAATGGGAATTGCTGTACTGTATTATTTTGACTCATCACCTGACCTGCTGAGGAAGCATCACCTGTTGCTGTCCCATCGGAGCCATTGGAAATGGCATTTGCTGTCTAGGTACCATGGGAACCTGCTGTTGTACTTGTTGCATTTGCGCTGGTTGAACACGCAGCATTTGCATTTGCTGCATGGGCTGTAACCCTTGCGTCTGAATCATGTTATTTTGGAAGTTCGGGTTTTGATTTCTCAAGTTTGGACCTCTCACATTTTGCAATGTACCGACATTAGTGCTTTGTTGAACGACACCATCCTGCACCACATTCGGGCATTCCCGCTTCCAATGCCCCACGCCCCGCACGGGTGACATGGTGACATCCTTTTCATCCCTTTTACATCATTTTGAACCACAACAGTATTCAAGTCTGGACCACAATTCACAAAACCTCGACCTCTTGGTTGTGCTTGAAACACACCATTCACTTGCGGTTGCTGTTGTATCATCTGTTGAACTCCATTTCCCTGTATTCCTGCCTGTGCAGCCCTTATCTGCATCACCATCACTTTCTCCTTTAACTTTTTCTGCTTCAGTTCAATCTCATCACTACAGTATTTCGCATACTGCAACACCTCATCAATCGGCTTTGCTTGCCAACAGATCAAATGATTCTTAATCATCTGGCTAACCTCTGGTCTCAGCCTTTCAACAAATCTGAGCACGAGATGGTTCATGTCTTTCGGCTCAATGGTCTCAGTACCACTATAATGTTTGAATGCCTTCAACAACCTCTCATAATAAGCATGTATTGATTCCTTAACCTCCTGTGAGGTCCAGTCGATTTTCTGCCAATCAGTCACCTTCGGCGACACTTTCTGCTTCAAAAACTCAGTCACCTTATGATAGTACTTCATCACCTCCTCAGAGGGAGCTCCGGTCACCTTATCCCTTGCCGGCTCCTTCGTCGGCCAGTCTACCCCTCTCTTGCACTCGAGCCACAAATCAGGCGGAACAATGATCTCAAACAAGGTATTAAAGTCTTCCCAGAGACACTTTGCAAGCTTCACAAACCTATCTGTTTGTTGAAACCACTCGATTGGTTTCTCCCTCAACCTGGGATAATCATTTGTAAAAGATAGGATGCTTCCTCTGGACCACGGCATATGAACTAAAACTCCACCAGCTGTTTCTCTCATTGGTAGTATTTTTACCGATTCTGTATCGGGTGAAGCTTTAGCCTGACTCGACCCCGGACTGTCACCTTTCTCCTTATCTCTTTTCTTTGCACATCTGCCTTACCACTTTTCTTACGCTCCCCAGATTTACGCAGTCTGCAGTATTTCTTTGAGATGCGCTTTCATTCTGGCAGACCTCATATGCTCAAAGTCTTTTGAATCGAAGTCTAACCTGTAACTTCTTTTCAAATGTTTAGTGTTCTCAACATCAATGTTGTACTTGTCTGCCAGGTTCGCTAATCTCTGATGTACCTTGCCTATCTCTTTAGTAATCTTAGGACACAGATATCTCAATTCTGCTTCTGTGTATGATTCTAATCTGTTTACCCCCATTGTTCTGTCCACTAGTTCAGCAGCTTCCACCCCTAGTCTCACAAAATTCAGGTACTCATCTCTCCCTATCCTTTCCGGTTCTATTGCAGTCAGTGTAGTCTTCTGCGAAGCATAGGTCTTCTCTAACCACTCATTCAACTGTTGTACTGTAAAACCTTGCAGTGAAATGTTCCCTGCATGCATCATTGGCAATTGTGAAGCATTCGTACTTATCATCTGCGGGTTTAGCACTCCTAGCCCTGCCTGTCTCATTGCCTCCAAGGGTGCTTCAGTTGGGCTAACGTTTAACAAGGACCTTGATTTCTCAATCGCTTGCTCTCCTGGAGCCATTAACTGGGGAGTTCCTAAGGAGCCTCCTCTTATTGCATCTTGGGTCATTACTACCTGATCACATACACCAGGTTTATCTTGTGCATACAATGGCACCGGTGGACCAACAGTAATTGGCAATTATATTGCAGCTGGTGTCTGACCTGGTCCCAAACCTCATGGAGCAGAAACCCCAAAAGTCTGATCCAGTGAAGCCGGGGCAGATATTAACGGAGGACCTGCTGCTGGGTTACATCCTGGTATCAGTTGTGGCTGCGGCTGAGGCAGCAATTGTGGAGTTGACTCAATCTGTACTAACCTCGATTTTGTATATATCGGGTCTGGCGGCACTATCAGATTTGTAGTAGTCTCTAGCACTGGGACGTCTGGATAGATTCTCTGTATCTGCGGTGGAGGTTGCAACTGTGTCTGCATGTTTGGCGCAGTGGGTACACTGACACCATTCTGTATCAAATCTGTATCACTAGTCTGTGCTGTATCAGTAACTCCCTTCTTCTGCGTCCAGTTCCCAGTATCCGTACTAGTGCTCGGGACATTGTCGCTCGCCGCATAAGGTGGCGGGCGATCATGTAATATCCAATCCATGAATTCTTCATCGTCTGAATCGTCTTCCTCTTCCCAGTGTCTCTTAGTTTCTTTAGGCTTACTAGAGTCTTTGTCTGTTTTACAGGTAGCCTTCTTTCCCTGCGTCTCTTCTCCCTGTTTTATTGCTGGGAACAATTTCAATCCATCAACTATTCCCCGTCTCCACATTTTGCTCTCATTATCCCACCTACCTTCTGAATAGGTTTTTTCTGCCCTTTTTATTCTTCTTTGGAATTTTTCTTGTCTATGTTTAAGGGCCATTAAATCCCAAATCGCTAAAGCCTCATACTGAGCTGGCCTCGGAGGTGGTTTTTGTATACTTAACATCCACCTTAGATTCTCTAGCACCTTCGTATTGAAAGTCCCATGTTCTGGGAACGCTAAACATCCCTCTTTCTCTGTTAATTTGCACCACTGTTTCATCCATAAACCTTTGTCCTTATCTCTTTTCTTTGCCCATCTGCCTTACCACTTTTCTAACGCTCCCCAGATTTACGCACTCTGCAGTATTTCTTTGAGATGCGCTTTCATTCTGGCAGACCTCATATGCTCAAAGTCTTTTGAATCGAAGTCTAACCTGTAACTTCTTTTCAAATGTTTAGTGTTCTCAACATCAATGTTGTACTTGTCTGCCAGGTTTGCTAATCTCTGATGTACCTTGCCTATCTCTTTAGTAATCTTAGGACACAGATATCTCAATTCTGCTTCTGTGTATGATTCTAATCTGTTTACCCCCATTGTTCTGTCCACTAGTTCAGCAGCTTCCACCCCCAGTCTCACAAAATTCAGGTACTCATCTCTCCCTATCCTTTCCGGTTCTATTGCAGTCAGTGTAGTCTTCTGCGAAGCATAGGTCTTCTCTAACCACTCATTCAACTGTTGTACTGTAAAACCTTGCAGTGAAATGTTCCCTGCATGCATCATTGGCAATTGTGAAGCATTCGTACTTATCATCTGCGGGTTTAGCACTCCTAGCCCTGCCTGTCTCATTGCCTCCAAGGGTGCTTCAGTTGGGCTAACGTTTAACAAGGACCTTGGTTTCTCAATCGCTTGCTCTCCTGGAGCCATTAACTGGGGAGTTCCAAAGGAGCCTCCTCTTATTGCATATTGGGTCATTACTACCTGATCACATACACCAGGTTTATCTTGTGCATACAATGGCACCGGTGGACCAACAGTAATTGGCAATTATATTGCAGCTGGTGTCTGACCTGGTCCCAAACCTCATGGAGCAGAAACCCCAAAAGTCTGATCCAGTGAAGCCGGGGCAGGTATTAACGGAGGACCTGCTGCTGGGTTACATCCTGGTATCAGTTGTGGCTGCGGCTGAGGCAGCAATTGTGGAGTTGACTCAATCTGTACTAACCTCGATTTTGTATATATCGGGTCTGGCGGCACTATCAGATTTGTAGTAGTCTCTAGCACTGGGACGTCTGGATAGATTCTCTGTATCTGCGGTGGAGGTTGCAACTGTGTCTGCATGTTTGGCGCAGTGGGTACACTGACACCATTCTGTATCAAACCTGTATCACTAGTCTGTGCTGTATCAGTAACTCCCTTCTTCTGCGTCCAGTTCCCAGGATCCGTACTAGTGCTCGGGACATTGTCGCTCGCCGCAAAAGGTGGCGGGCGATCATGTAATATCCAATCCATGAATTCTTCATCGTCTGAATCGTCTTCCTCTTCCCAGTGTCTCTTAGTTTCTTTAGGCTTACTAGAGTCTTTGTCTGTTTTACAGGTAGCCTTCTTTCCCTGCGTCTCTTCTCCCTGTTTTATTGCTGGGAACAATTTCAATCCATCAACTATTCCCCGTCTCCACATTTTGCTCTCATTATCCCACCTACCTTCTGCATAGGTTTTTTCTGCCCTTTTTATTCTTCTTTGGAATTTTTCTTGTCTATGTTTAAGGGCCATTAAATCCCAAATCGCTAAAGCCTCATACTGAGCTGGCCTCGGAGGTGGTTTTTGTATACTTAACATCCACCTTAGATTCTCTAGCACCTTCGTATTGAAAGTCCCATGTTCTGGGAACGCTAAACATCCCTCTTTCTCTGTTAATTTGCGCCACTGTTTCATCCATAAACAAGGCGCAACACCTTTTTCCTCCATAACTATGTAAGGTGGAGTACCCTCAGGCGGTGTAGGGTCCCCTTCACTCGCCATAATGTATGTGTCTCCTTTCAGAGTACTCTTAAAAGCCTTGACAAAATTAATTTTTAAGTTTTCTCTTATTTGTATTCAATCAGGAAATTACTTTAATTCCCAGGACACTCTTCACCCACCTTTCTCAACCTATTGCCCCTCACGGACGGCAGCCAATCCGTGCGCGACCCCTCTCGACAACTGACCTATCTCAGCGCGGCACCACTGACGTCACATTCACACACTGCAGCTGACAGTCTTTCGGCTCGTCCGCCCCTCACTGGATTCACACAAAACTAATGCAAAATTACTGCGAGCACCTTTAAACAACAACACAAATCTGCTGGTTTACTACAGGAAGGGTAACACATTCGCTTCAGAACTTTACAGAGATTTCACTTGAAGCCTCGGCCGCTACTCTCTCCCTCTCAATTTCTGCATACGCAAGCAGAATTCGACCCACAAATCCTACTCTCGACTTGTCAATGGTTCGTCCTAGTGCACTTTAGAACTTGCCAAATCTCAATCGAAGGTTTCACACATACAATTTGACTCAAACTCGACTTGTCAACCACGCCCGATTGACCTATTAAACCGCACAAATTACAACATTACATTACAATATACTCCAGAGTCTTAGACCACGACGGGCCCGTACATAAACAACCAACCACGTTGATAATTTTGAGCACAGAAGCGCCACACTCATATGAAGTATGCCGACTTCCCTACTCTCATACTACGGAGTACGCCCACTCCTACTAAAACAACGTTTACCTGGCCTAAAATACACACAAATTTCACAATCACCTGCAAAAAGGCATAAGCTGAGCAAGCGCAAAAACCCTATACCACACACACTATGACGCCGAGAACATTCCCAACTCACTTAGGCAGGCTTCGAGATCCCGGGAAAGTCATGGTGAATTTAGAAACACATCATACCTCCAATTTGCATTATCTCAGAAAAACAATTTAAACAATGATTCTCCGTCCTAGGGCCCCAAAAGGCAAAACCGTCGCGCTGCTACCAGAACTGCTAACGCGTCCTTTTATGATATTTTATTACACATCAGGACTCGTTTTAGGCCAATTAATCTTTTGACCCAGTTGAGAGACACCGTAGGACGAGATAGCTGATCAATACATCAATCAATACATCAATAATGTCATCAATATTTATCACGACAATGCATTTCACTTTAGTCAAAGTCATTAATCAATTCAAAACTCTACCATGACCTTGCAGCCATGAGTAACCACACCAGTTTAGTAGAATTTCATGAGTTTTAGTCCCTATTAGTTACAGTCTAAGAGCAAATGCGTTAATCTCAACACCAAGAAACATAATAGCATAGTCACGGTATGGCAACTTTGATAAGATTTCATTAAAGCGAGAATCACAAACATCAGAACATAACATGGCGTGAACATAGATCAAGATTAGCAATATTGCGTCAATCAACAAAGCATAATCTCGGTCGTTTGTCTATTTGCGTCAGCTTAGGTGAACACCTGTCCTAACCACTGATTAGCATTAGCATGTTGGGCTTCATGCAAAACAATTTAGACACCAATTTGGAAAACATTTAGCTAAGGTCTCTGTCAAAAGTAAGCAGTTGGTACCTAGAAAGGAAAAGCAAACAGACAAATTACAAATGCATTGTCATAATTACCCTCCAAGGATTAGGTCAGCGCACAGGTTCAGTCTTCGTCTTCAGGACATCAGTCAAATCTCCATCAATCAGAACTCAGCTAAGGGGCATAAAAGGGGGCACTTCCCTCATAAAGAGGAAAGTGTAAGTGGACAAACTAAGGGCGAGGATGGTTTTAATGAAATCTCAAGTCACCAAACAGAGTGACAGAGTTTCTGTATAAAATAACCCACCTAAATGACCTCCCTGTGACATGGGTTTTCATCCCTTTTTCGTAGTACATTCCCCCAAAATTCTATTGGACATTTGCTATACCCCACTATCTTTAACCTATCAGAAAGAACATTAAGGGGGTGATTCCAACTCTGGCGGGTGGCGGAGGCCGCCCGCCAGAGTTCCCCCGACAGAACACCGCTCCACGGTCCTAAGACCGCTGCAGTGATTCTGTGTTTCCCGCTGGGCTGGCGGGCGACCGCCAGAAGGCCGCCCGCCAGCCCAGCGGGAAACCCCTTCCCACGAGGAAGCCAGCTCCGAATGGAGCCGGCGGAGTGGGAAGGTGCGACAGGTGCAGTTGCACCCGTCGCGAATTTCAGTGTCTGCTAGGCAGACACTGAAATTCTTTGTGGGGCCCTCTTACGGGGGCCCCACGACACCCCATACCGCCATCCTGTTCCTGGCGGGCGAACCGCCAGGAACAGGATGGCGGTATGGGGTGTCGGAATCCCCATGGCGGCCCAGCAAGCTGCGCCGCCATGGAGGATTCCATAGGGCAGCGGAAAACCGGCGGGACACCGCCGGTTTTCCTGTTCTGACCACGGCCAAACCGCCGCGGTCAGAAAGCCTTGCGGGGCACCGCCAGCCTGTTGGCGGTGCTCCCGCCGACCCCGGCCCTGGCGGTCAATGACCGCCGGGGTCGGAATGACCCCCTAAGTAATCCTAATCCTCACCCCATATTGGTTTACAAGTCTTTGATTGGTCTTCATAATAGACGTCTTCAGCGGGGGCACGTCCAGTGTGACTTCATTCCCTTGTAATTCTTTGCACATCTTTTGGTCAGCAGTTCCATTGTCTTCACCGGTTTGAATGACCTTGTACATTAATCTACACTGTTTCAATTCATTTATAACATTTAATCCATTGGCATAGAAAATATGCTTGAGAACGGATCTAACATGGTTACATTCATCTTCCAAGTTTGAAGAAAAAGAACAAACAGGGTCATGGCCCCTTGTGAGTCAGCACACTGAAAAATAGAAAAATGCATTTAATATGAGAGCCAGGCAGCTAAGCTTCGGCTCATGCTAACTTAAGGCCTATGAGGTTTTCAATACAGATTTAATAACGCAAATGTTAGTATAAGCTCATTTAAACGTAACATAAAAATTTTGGTCATCATTATTAGTTTGCGTATATATTGGTGGCCACTCTTCGTGGTCACAATTCAAGTGCACGTTTAAGCAAATTGCTATTATTATAGTTTCTATACGGCAGTGTCACACTTTAATTCATAAACATTTCATGTTAATATAGATTATATAAGCTAGGCTCTCTCACTACCATTTCTTGGTATTCACTTGGTGGCCTTCGAATCGGCAAGACGCGGGATTCATCTCTTACGTTTAATTCATGATATTCATTGTTTGTTACCACTTCATGGCATTTGCTTGGTGACCTTCGAATCGGCAAGACGTGCGATTCATTTCTCGTGCCTAACTCATGTTATTCATTGTCACAATCATTACATGGCATTTATAAACCTTCGTGGAAATCTGCAATGTGCGCAATTCATGTTCCTGCATTTTAAGAAAACTAAAGTGTTAGAATTCTAGATGTTATATTCTATGCGCATAATAAGTCCCTCTAGTACAATTCATATAATGTTGTAGAAACCTTTCAGATTATTTCCTGGTCCTCATGCAAAGACTTTTCTTGAATTTGAAAGTGTAATGCTAGAAGGTTCTGATGTTTCTAATCCAAGTGTAACATTTCATTGAGTGGTTCATTAGAAAATGGTACTAATCTTTCTTGATTCCCTCACAGGTATCCAGACATCCAGACATCTTGAGGCCTAGTTATTTAAGTTCATGCTTAAGTTATCCATTTTCCAATACAACAATGCTTAGAGTCATAGCCTAGTAATGATTAATATGGTATAATCTTGATATTGTGTGTTTTAACCCTTTGCTTCCTACAGGTCTCATTCCCAGCTGTTCCCTGCCTAATCCCCTTTTCCCCACTAGGACTCTCTTAGACTCTGTGACATTCTAATCAGAGTATTGAAGCTGTCTTAGGGTGGACGTGTTGGGAATGGCACAGACCCCCGATGATCTGGTGACCAGATCCAGGTCTCTCTCCAGGAAATATATTTCCCAGTGGGATTCAGCAAGAGCTGTAAGTAAACTGTTTTTAGAGTGTCATAACTTAAAAGTTCTGACAGTGTAGTAGGCATAGAGAAAGCAAAAGGAAGAACAAATAAACCATGAAGGCAGATAAAGAAGGGGTCTACAGGCACAGCTAAACTAGATTGGAGTTCATGGAGGCCGGACATGAGGAGAAAGATGTTGGGTTGAACTCATCTTCCAGAGCACCTCCTTCTGATCACTCCGCCCACCATCACCGCTCCTCATCACTGGCTGCCGGACACTCTGCAATGCTTCCATGCTGGCCGTTACTATACCCTGCAATGTTTGATGTCACAATGCCTTGCTGATAGCCGTGTAGGATCACATTGATGCTGCAGTTCTGGGTCAGAAGCAGCGTGGGCTGACGGTGTTGTAGCTCTTCAGATAAGCAGTCTCCTTTTCTTTTTATGTTCCTTGCAGGGCCTGGGGGCACAGCGGTATGGTGTCATCTCCCTCGAATCCATCCCACGTCGGGCGTGGAGACCAAGCGACAGCAAAAGCGGGCAGTGAGAGCTTTAATATGGAAACGGCCCTGGGGACATTATCATTGGCGGGGGATAAGGGCACCACAATAGTGGGGTGCCCAATTTTGAGATTATTAGAGTTGGGCTGCAATGGACCATCTGCATGCTCATGCCCAAGTGAGAGTTATGGGCTGAGGTGGATGAGCCTGCACTTGTGGAGGCTTTGATGGCTGGGGCCACAGTGCATGGGGGCATAAGGAGAGATCCTGCTCTGTGACCTCTGTGAACCTGGATGGCAACAATGTAGCAGCTGAGGAGCTCTTGGAAGGAATACAAAGGATACAAGGTAACATTTTCCATGAAGAACCATTCCTAGCACCTGTTGTTCTGGTTACACAAGCTGGGAGCACAATACTGTCATTGACAACTGAGCCTAATCTTGGGATTAGTGCTCGTCAGAGATCAATAAGTGCAGCAAAATCTGGCTCTCCTACAGAGACAGAGGCAAAGGGGGGGTCATGAAGTGACTGAGGACATTGAAGGGGGTGAGCCTGAGAAGGATGGGTGGGCGGGCTAAAAAGGTCCAATTTGGGACATTAGAATATACAGCTGGGTCTTCCTCAATATACATCTGATTCCCCTCTGTCCTTAATGCTCATCCAGGACTCCTGAATTGCTCTAATACCTGGTGGGAATAGGACAAATGGAACTGAGGATAGGATGAGCATCTCTGGGGTGGACTTGGTGAATATAGTGACTGCAGAACCAGGACCAGAACCATCCAGATGAACTGGTCAGATAGTAAGTAATAGGAAGGATTCTATTAAGAACCCCACGGACCCAAAGAAATCTAAATCAACACCGAAGGGTACCTCAACTAAGAAGACCATGCCTACTCAGGTGCAGAGAAGGGCATTAAGCATCGGCACTACAGGCAGCCCACTTCGAGACTGGGTCAGGTCAAAGTGAGAGGTGAAGGCTCTGATTTTGCAGCTATCTACAGGACAGTTGAGCAGTCAGCCTTCTACTTTATCAGATAAATGGCAAGGGACAGTGATAACTGCACCAGTCCTTCATGATAAGGAGGGTGTAGTGCCTACTGATGATTAGATCAATGTGAGAGTTGATACTGATAACTTACTTCCCCCTACTGTTTCAGAACCACAGACCACTGAAGCAAAAGACACCCAAGACTTCTCCCTCGCAGCCCATCTTGTAGCTTCTTCAAACATAGTGGGCTGAGGCACAGCAACATTATGCTCAAGCCAGGGCTGATAATGTATTAATCCAAAAAACCCTTGCAGAAGTGATTGGAAAATTATGGCTCTGTCCAACGATGTTTTAGAACTGCAGTAGCAGGTTGCTTGCGTTGAGGAAGTGGGGTCCGTCACAGCCAAACCATTTGAGAATCAGGATCGGTATCTAGTCTCAGTTCAGTCTAAAGTAGAGGATTTGTAGAACTGTCAAAGAAGAAATAATCTTTGTGTTCTGGGGATACCAGAAGGCCAAGAAGACAATGGCATGAGGCAATACTTTTTTCAGCTTTTCAGGAGAGCGGTACAGTAACTGGCAGATTTGGAGATGGATGCACAAATACAGAGGGCGCACCGGTTGCCCTTAAATCGGAAGAATGTTTTGCTCAGATCTAAATCTGCACCACCTAGGCCAATCTTACTTTTGTGGGAAATTACATGCTCAGACAAGCTATCTATATGAAAGCCCGCCCTGCTTTACCGGTGACCATTGAATCTATGTCAATTTTTTGTACGGTCGGACTTCTGTAAGTCCACTATGGACCGATGATGGAAGCTTCACTAGCTGATAGACTCTCTCAAGGCAGTCGGGGCTCAAGTGTTCTTGCAAGATCTGGACTGGCTGAAGATTATAAAGGATGGACGTACTAAGATCTGTTTTACTGAACATGAGGTGAAAAAGATTCTAAGTGGCCTAAAAGGCCTTGTGTCGCATAAGAGATCTTGATAGTGGCTTGTTTTACCTTTTTATAGTGCATGCTTCATGTATGCATACCTAATTAGGTTAATTTGCTTTCCTCCTTGGTTTTTTTTCTTGTATTTTGGGGGCTGGTGGTGAAGGTGGTGGGGTGTGGGGTGGATAGGTGACTCATAGGCTGTCTGTTTCTTCTGTAACAGCCGCAGGATGGGAGGGACTCTCACAGGTGGATATAGGGAGGAGGGGGTGAGAAAGGGAGTGGTTGGGAGGGTGGTAATGGAGGTATCGGGCAGAGATGCTTTTGGTAGACCTAAGGAAGAGGAGGTGGTGGTAGAAAGGGGGAAAAAGGTCAGAGAAGTCAAACAGCTGAGGACCAGTATATTTAGGTGCATGTGTATCAATATGGGGCTCAGGCGTGGAGAGGTCCTCTCTTTATTTGTTATGATGAAGCAGGAAAATGGCAATGGCTAAACTAAAGGGCATGCTATGGGATGTTTTGGGCCTCAATTCAGGTGGTAATCAATGCACGTACGGGAAGAAATTAAAATGTATTACCCTCATGTGCTTTCTCTAACCCGAGACGCATTTAGGATACCAAGATTGCGGCTTGCTCAATTCATCAGGGTTTAATTTGGTCATTAGCACATCAGGGGGGGCTATTCTGATAGATAAAAATATAGATTATGAGGTGCGGAAGACCACCTCAGACCTTAGAGGGAGGTAGGCTATTACTCAAATAATTATATTTGGGCAGGAATGGGTTATAGATGCTTTTTATGGCTTTAATATAGATGAACCATTGTTAGACCAGACAGCCATAGGGTGGTCACCCCTAACTTTTTGCCTGTCTCCCTCCACTTTTTAGACACTGTTGTTGCTGGTTTTTAGGCTATGTCCACTTTACCACTGCTAACCAGTGCTAAAGTGCATATGTTCTCTCCCTTCAAACATGGTAACATTGGATCATACCCAATTGGACTATTTAATTTACTTATACGTCCCTAGTAGAGTGCACTGTATGTGCACAGGGCCTGTAGATTAAATGCTACTAGTGGGCCTGCAGCACTGATTGTGCCATCCACTTAAGTAGCCCCTTAATCTTGTCTCAGGCCTGCCATTGCAAGGCCTGTGTGTGCAGTTTCACTGCCAATTCGACTTGGCATTTAAAAGTACTTGCCAAGACTAAAACTCCCCTTTTTCTACCTATAAGACAGCCCTAAGGATGCCCTAGGTAACTCATAGGGCATGGTGCTGTGTAGGCAAAAGGCAGGACATGTACCTTTGTAGTTTACATGTCCTGGTAGTGTAAAACTCCTTAATGTGTTTTTACACTGCTGAGAGGCCTGCTCCCTTCACAGGCTAAGATTGGTGCTGCCCTCATACATTGTTTGAGTGGTAGCTGCTGATCTGAAAGGAGTAGGAAGGTCATATTTAGTATGTCCAGAACGGTGATATAAAATCCTGCTGACTGGTGAAGTTGGATTTAATATTACTATTTTAGAAATGCCACTTTTAGAAAGTGAGCATTTCTATGCACTTAAATCTTTCTATGCCTTACAATCCACGTCTGGCTGGGTTTAGTTGACAGGTCCTTGTGCATTTACTCAGACACACCCGAAACACAGGATACTCAGCCTCACTTGCATACATCTGCATTTTGAATGGGTCTTCCTGGGCTGGGAGGGTGGAGGGCCTGCTCTCACACAAAGGACTGCCACACCCCCTATTGGGACCCTGGCAGACAGGATTGGACTGAAAGAGGACCTGGTGCACTTCTAAACCACTCTTTGAAGTCTTCCCCACTTCAAAGGCACATTTGGGTATATAAACAGGGCCTCTGCCCCTTCCAACTCAGACACTTCCTGGAGAAGAAACTTGTAATCTGAAACTATATCCTGCCAAGAAGAACTGCCTGGCTGCCCAAAGGACTCACCTGACTGCTTTCTGTGAAGGAGTGCTGCCTTGCTGTTGCCCTGCTGCCTTGCTGCTCTCTGGCTGTGGTGAAGATGTGCTCTCCAAGGGCTTGGATAGACCTTGCCTCCTGTTCCCTGAAGTCTCAGGACCAGAAAGACTTCATCTCTACAAGAAGGTCTCCTTGTGCGGCGAAATTAGATGCACAGCCTTCTAGAAACGATGCACAGCCTGCACTGCGGTGAAAATTTCACCGCACGCTGATCCGTAACGACGCAGCCTGACTTTGCAACGAGAGGGTCAACTCAGCGCCAGCGTAGCGTCCGGAAATCCGACGCACAGCCCACCGGAACGACACACAACTGAACCGGGATGACGCAGCCCGACTTCCAGAGAGGAATCAACGCTGCGCCTGCCATGCAGTAGAAAATTTGACGCAACGCCCACCGAATCAATGCAGCTCCTGTGACTTTGTCCTCCCAGTGCAGGAAATCCACACATCATCCCAGGGGCATCTGAAAACCCTGCAACCCGAAAAGGATCCACAACCGAGTGCCGGAAATGAGGCACAGCCGTCCCTGCCTGAAAACTAAGCGACGCATCGCTGTGTGCGGCCTGAGAAATCAACGCACACCCCTTTGTTTCCACGCATCTCCTCCTCTGCGGTTCTTTGCGGAGATTTTTCACGCAAACCAGGTACTTTGCGCTTGAAAGACACTTTGTTTGCTTTTAAAAGACTTAAAACACTTTATATCACTTTTCAGTGATATTTCTACATTTACTTATTGCATCTTTGATCATTCTGACCTGCATTTATCCAGATAAATATTATATATTTTCTAAACACTGTGTGGTGTGTTTTTATGGTGCTATATGGTGTTATTGTATGATTTATTGCACAAATACTTTACACATTGACTTCTAAGTTAAGCCTGACTGATCAGTGCCAAGCTACCAGAGGGTGGGCACAGGATAATTTGGAATGTGTGTGACTTACCCTGACTAGATTGAGGGTCCTTGCATGGACAGGGGGTAACCTGACTGCCAACCAAAGACCCCATTTCTAACAACCAGTAATTATAGATATGCTAAGTAGCAAGCTTTTGAATTGGCATGGGGAACTACTTTTGATGGGAGATTTCAATTGGGTGAGGATTACATTATAGACTCGACCAACCATTCAGCTGTTCTTCGTGTGGTTTAACAAGAGCATCCATCAATGAATTAGTTTGGTTACACGGGTTGGTGTATACCTGGTGTGGGGTCCACCCTGCAGCACCAGGTTTTACATACTAGTCTTATCTGCATAAGTATTATTCTAGAATTGATATGTTGTATACTATACCACATTTATTGCAGGATATTGGGATAAAGATCGGCCTGACTGTCTCATCTGATCACAATCCTATTCTCCTTGAATGTAGAATTGGCAAAGGAGAATCTGTTTATCTTCCCTTGTTATCTATTGTCAAACCCTGAATATTGTAAGTCCATGACCGAAGCTCTTTTGGAGTTTATATACGTAAATGTTGGCACAGCCTCTCCATCTGTTGTGTGGGATACTATGAAAACTTTCATCAGGGGCATAACAATGCAGTTTGTTTTGCATAACAGAAAGGAGGAGCATGAGGGCAAAAAAGATCTGGGCCAGAGAGTTTACCAGTTGGAACTTGTGCATGCTCAGGCAATAAAGAGCAAAAGCTCAGAGGAACAAGCTCTCTATGCTCAGTTAGTTTACGAATGAGCTCTACTTGGGGGAGCTTTGAAAAAAAAGGTTGCAGCCAACTATCATAGGAATGAGGCTCGCCAATATGAATATGGGGAAGGTGTCAGTAGGATCTTAGCACATCAGATAGCAAAGAGGAAAGATAAATGCTTAGTTCAGGGTATAGGAGGGAGTGATGGGGCACTGCATACCCTTCTGCTGGATATTACAGAGCAGTTCCTACTGTTCTATCAAGAGATGTTAAACTTAAGGGCCTTGAGACATATATACAAGCATGTAGACTGCCATGTGTGGGTGTCCTTGATGCTTTTGCATCACAGACAGATATGTCTCTGCTGAAAATTAAAAATGCTATAGTAGCTCTGCCTTCGGGCAAGGCTACTGGGGAAGATGCTATTTCATAGGAATTTTATGAGGTATTCAGAGCCCTTATTGCTCTGGCTTTTTCTCAAGGAAATTCAGCACTTAGATGAAAGTGGAAAAGCACCAGCCTCTTGGCATATGACCAATGTCCTGGTGTTTCTTAAGAAGGGTAAGATGCCCTGAAGATAAGGTGGTCATATCAACCTATTTTGTTATAACGCAGCAGCAAAGGGCTTTTCTAAGCACTTAGCTTCTCACTTTGCCCCGATCTTTCTGGATCTGGCCTCTGGATAGCAACATGGGTTTGTGCATGTTAGGGATACAACAGCACATACTAACATGGCAGTTGTGTTGTTTGACGTGGCTAATAGGCAAGGGTAAGCAGCTGGTAATGATACTATTAGACTCCAAGAAGACCTTCGATAGGGTAGTGTGGGAATGGTTGTGGTGTACAATTCAGTCATTTGGGATAGGTGATCAGTTCTGTTAGTGGGTGCAGTCCTTATACTTGACTCTAGTGCTAGGTTGGAGTATGCGGGGACTGTTTCATCTCCATTTTAGATATATTGGGGTACCCGTCAGGGGTGCCCATTATCTCTCTTTCTATTTGTGCTGTATCTGGAGCTGTATTTGCAGTCTCTACAGATGAATTGTAACATCCAGCCATGGTCATTGAGTGTTCTAGAGCTCAAAATAACAGCATATGCTGCTAATATTGCAGTATATACTATGCATACGGCAGCAGCATTAGACTATATAATATTAAAGAAGATATATTGATAGATTTTGGGGGCATATTTATACTTTTTGATGCAAAACTGCACTAACATAGTTTTGTATCAAAAGGTTTAGCACCGGCTTGCGCCATTCCTGAGCACGAGCAGGGCAGCATATTTAGGGTATGGTGCAAGCCGATGCAAAGGGTGGGCTAGCGCAACAAAACAAAATGGTGTTAGCCGGGTGGGGGTGGGGGGTGTGGGAGAAGGGAGTTTTGTACCAAAAAATGATGTTAGGCTGGTAGAGGCAAAAAAACATGCCTCTATCCAGCCTAGCGTCATTTTCTGATGCAAAACCATCCATACCGCATGACTCCTGTCTTAGTCAGGAGTCATGCCTACCACCCCAGTGGCCAGCACAGGGGATCCATGTCCCCTGGGCATGGCCATTGCACCCTATGCCATGCAAGAGGCCCCTAGTAGGGCCCCTGAAGGCACTTTAATTTAAAAACAAAATACTTACCTATCCTTGCCCTACTTACCTGGGATAGGGGCCCCCTTCATCAGGTGTCCCTCTGGTGTGGGTAGGGTGTTCCTGGGGCTTGAGGAGGACACCTGTGGACCCATTCCATGGTGTTTAACCATAGAAATGGGTCCACTGGTCCCCTAATGCCTGGTCTGACCCAGGCGTTAAATAATGGTGCAAAGCAAGCTTTGCACCATTATTTAGACCCTCCTCCTACCCGTGCGTCATTTTAGCACAGGAGGATAAATATGGGGCTGTGGGGTTAACACAATTTTTTAGTTGGTAACGCCTACCTTGCATCTAATTGACACAAAGAAGGTTCACGCATCTAAAAAATGGTGCAAACTCCAATGTTTTGACGATAGACGTATCTACTGTCAAAAATAAATATGGAGTTCGTTTTGTGCTGAATTTGTGTTAAAAACAATTACGCAAATTCAGCGCAAATGGAGTATAAATATGCCCCTTGGTCTTTTCTCTGGATATAAGTTAAAAATAGATAAAACACAGCTGTTGCTGAACTTTAAGCCTGATGTACCAATCCCTGGGATAGTCTCTTCCTCTGCTGTGGGGCTTAAATTCAGTGCACAGGTAGACCAAATTGTAAGCATGAATTACGAGCCTGTGCTCCTTTCAGTTATTAGCGAGCTCTGATTCTGGAATAGGTTGCCGCTTTGCATCATCTGTAGATTTAATTTTATTAAAATGAATGTCCACCAAAATTACTTTATCTTTTTCATTCTATCCCACTGAGGTGCATATTTATACTCTGTTTGCGCCAGATTTGGGTAATCTTTTTTACACAAATCCTGCACAAACTTAACTCCATGATATAGTGTGCGGCAAACCCTTTATGTACACAGTAATATCAATAGAAACCCCAAATTGAGTAATTCTAAAGAAATAAATACAGAGCAAATTTATTAGACTAGAAAGATTGAAAAAAAGTGAATTGTCTAAGTGGTGGGATGGGGCCACTTTGAAACAATATAAAAAATTAAATCGTATTCCTCGTGGGTTGAGATCCCAGATCTTCCCTACGTATGATGATCTGGATTCAGATCTACTGGCTCTTTGGGATAAAGAGCTAACGGCCAGTTCGATGAAACTTATGGATATATTGATTACAAATGCTAAGAGGAAAGTGACCAAGTTGCAGGTGGAGATTGAGACTGTAGAAAGAGAAATTGAGGGCTTGAATTTAAAAGAAGCTACTGATAAAAATTATAAAATTCTAGAAGAAGTTTTACTCAAGTTCCAAGATGAGATCACACAGAGAAAAGCGCGGAAACTTAAACGAGATGAGAAAGACTACCTGACTGGTAGGGTATTCACTTTTTCGAGCAAGTATGATCATTTGATTCACACTAATTTGATTCCTAGGAGATCAAGTATGTCCAATACCTCAGATTCAACATCTATCAGCACCCCAATCACAAGTGACAGTGAGGTGGATGGTGGCTCAAATACGTCTGCCCAAGGACATGACGTCATAGGTGGGAATGCTTTTTTACAGGAATTGTTGAGAATGAAACGTGGCAAATTTGTCCAAAACAAAGGCACAAAAAAACAAGGAGGGGCAACAGAGGAACAGGCGGGAAAAACAAGAGATCAAGATGGAGTCGTAACGAGATCCAGAGACAAGAAAGTATAGGCTTGGATGAACCATCATCCATTAGTGTGATCAATCTTTCTAAGGTTGAATTAACCACAGGTGCTAAGAGTCTTCTGGCTAGAGGACTCAATTTTTGTCCCAAATCCTTTGGTGATCCTTGTAGATCAAAGATTGATCTATTCAAATTTGTTCGGAAGCTTAAATTGAGAAAACACTTTCACCAGCATCCGTTTGTAAGTTCTATACCAGATTTAACTGCGTCTTCTTTGAGCACACTCTCTATAGAGGATGTGCATGACACAGCTTGTATTCTATCTATAGCTGAAAGAGACCAAGATCCAGGTATTTTGTCAAGGATACTACAGGACTTGGAGGTAGAATCTAATAGAAGTATCTCCAGTGGCTTGAAGAAGAAATCCTGTTGGACTCCGAGAACCTGGGGTTTGAACACTTTTGACAGATTTTTTGATTTGGTGTGTCGAGATTATGATAAACATTTGGCAAAAAACAATTATAGGCATTTTACTAGTAATTTGAATGTGGAAGAATTAGCTGCACTTGAATCACTTAAACAAGACAAAAAGATTATCATCAGACAAGCAGATAAAGGAGGGAATGTGGTTCTCATGAACAAGATCGACTATGACAATGAGATTCTTTCACAATTGAATGATACAATTTGCTATGAAAAAATTGTAGGTAACCCCATTCCCAATCTTGTACACCTGATTAACAAGAGGCTGTCCAATTGGAGGGATAAGGGGTTGTTGAGTAACGATGAATATCTCTATTTGAGGGTTGACCATCCCAGATATCCATGTCTTTACACACTACCTAAGGTGCATAAGGGTCTGCCTTTCCCTCTGGGTAGAACAATTGTTTCAGGTATATCAGGCCCCACTGAAAGACTATCAGAATTTGTTGACTGTTTTTTGCAACCGTTTGTGTCTAATCTTCCATCTTTCATTAAGGACACTACACATATTCTGAGCATCTTGAATGATGTAGAATGGGAAAGCAACATGTTACTGGTTACATTGGATGTGGTCTCTTTATAAACATGTATTAACCTCGATTTGGGACAAGAAGCTATTAGGTTTTTCCTTCACAAAAGATCAGCAAGTTTGTGGGAACATACTGTTATGCTAATTGATATGATTCATGTTATTCTCACTAATAATTTTTTGCTGTTCAATACAAATTGGTTTTCGACAAAAACAAGGTGTGGCGATGGGCTCCAAATTCTCCCCCTCTTATGCGAATCTTTTTATGGGGTGGTTCGAGCATAAATGGATTTGGGGCCTGGGCTCGACCCAATGGCAAACGTATATATTGTTTTGGGGACGATATATAGATGACTGTTTCTTGATTTGGACTGGTGGGGAACAAAAATTGGTTGATTTTTGTAGTTATCTAAATTCAAACATCATGAATGTGAAGTTTACTTATCAATTTAGCTCAGTCAGCATTGAATTTCTGGATGTAGAAGTATTCATTGCAAACGGCAAAATTCAAAGTAGACTGTTTCATAAGGCGACGGCATGTAATTCTATTCTTCATGCTGATAGTGCGCATCCTAGACATCAGATCGCATCCATCCCCTTTGTGGAATTTGTGAGAGCACAACGCAATTGTAGTTTGGATGAGGAGTTTTAAATCAGGTAGAAGACATAGGTAGGAGATTTAGAGCACGAGGCTATTCACACAATATAGTGAAGAAGGCTCAGTATAAAGCTAGACAACTACAGAGAAGTGATACTGTGAAAACTAGAGATCGAAGTAAGGTGGTGGACCAGTCCAACATAGTTCGATTCATAACAGATTTTAATGATGCTTCTCTGACTCTTACAAGATTCATGACTAAACATTGGAGTTCACTGTCACAAGATGAATCACTGAAAGATCTAATACCTGAAAAAATACCAACATCATATCGGAAGGGTAGAAATCTGAAGAGTATATTGAGTCCTAGTTTTACAACCGGTCCTCCTGATAAATCATGGCTTTCCACAAAATCAGTGGGTTTCTTCAAATGTGGTTTTTGTGGAGTATGCCGTTGGGCATGCCACAATATTAAGGAGTTTTCTGATGGTGGTAGACAGTTTAAAATCAGCTCATGGATCAATTGCATTACTACTTACGTGGTATATATAATACGATGTAAGTGTTCCAAAATATACGTAGGTAGTACAATACGTTCACTTAAGACTAGGATTGGAGAACATATCCGAGCGTTGAAAAACAATGATGTAAGATATCCAGTAGTAGCACATATTACTAACTACGATTCACAATCAGTGTACAAAAGTTTTGATTTTTTTGGACTCGAACATGTCCCAAGAAATCCAAGGGGAGGGAACAGAGAGTTAGCCCTACGTAAAAGAGAGGCACTATGGATTATGAGACTGAGGGCTGTGGAAATGGGCCTTAACTCTGATAGGGAACTGGAATTCTTCTTGGGTGACAAAAAATTGACCCTAATTTTTATGTTATCACTCCATGTTTGTCCTTTGTTTTATACTACCTGTATACGATTGAACTTTTTTTTTGTATGCCAATTTTCCTCCTTTTTTGGGGGGTTTGACATTGAGTTAATAACCAAAATTCTCCAACATTCATACCATGCTACCTTATTGGTAGATTGGTTGATAGTGCTATGTGGGTGGGTTACAATTTAGATTGTTGCCTTTGACTCAATATCTTTCATCTGTTTTTCTCTTGTTTGAATTGAGGATTCCTTTGTGGACATCCGTTTTTTTTTCTTTATGAGCATAGTGTTTATTTTCTGAACTGTTGTTATTTAGACACTGTGACTTCCTCTTATATGGTGTGAATATATTCAATATTATACAGTAACAGTGGTTGAGTTTGACACATTTTACATATGGGCATAACAATGCATTGAGTGGAGTTAAATTTGGGGATAGGTTTTCTACTGTCTACATTTTAGTACACATTTTTTGATTTCTACAGCATCAAGACATGTTATTGAATGTCTATTAATTGCTATGCTTGACCTCATTGACAATGTGTTCATAACACACGATATTGGATCTTGGTTGGTTGTGGTGGTCTCATAGGGATATGTGACCTTATTTTGGTGGCCATATTGGCAGTATCGGACGTTAGTCCGCTTTTTCTCTCTCCTTGACATTTGCTACTTGTTAAACTGGAAGTCTATTTAGCTCCCTTGTTTAACAACGCGTCCTTTGCGAATACGCGTACTCGCGTCCCGGCGTTTCTGGATCGCTTGAACGCCATCTGGGCGACTTGATAGTATATTTTGGTGAGTGCTTGCCTTTTTCGTTTTTTTCTCTTTCTTTATTTGTGATACTTTTGGCTCAATAAGAGGATTTGGATTTGAGCCTCGCTTGAATAGAATGTCATTATGATAGAGGCTTGTGTTTTTTCTTTATGTTCACAGCGAAACCGCATAAACAAAACCACCCGATAACAATCATAATACAATTGGAGTTTTATCATCAATTTTGGACCATGAATTTCAGGTATTTCGCACGACGTCGCTTGGGGTCTGCCTATAAGGGCAAAAGTTATATCATTTGGTGTCAGTTCTGATATTATATATTTTTTCATTTGTTCTTCTTGTTTTTCTTCTTTTTTACTGTGTTAAGATATGGATTTTTTAATGCAGAGCGGTGTGACGAATATTAAGCAACTTGTGTCAAATACGGACAGTACTCTTTGGTTTATAGTGAATTTACCTAATTTTGAGGTATTATTTAAAGTCTTTGTCCAATTAACTTGTGTGGTTAGCAGAGGTTGTTATGTGACACATATACAATCCTCAATGCATGCGGTTTTAAGGCTGTAAGGGTTTATGTATAAAACATGCATGTGCATGTATACTGGTATTTCTCATTGGTTACTATTGCAGCATGTGTACTTTGATGGTAGTTTATGGGATATAAGGTGTTATGTGGTGTCTTATGGTGACTATTTCACTTTTATTCTTAATGGGGTTCATTACTATTTCTTCTTTTGTGAGCGGTTCTTGCTATATATTTTATTTCTGAATCTGGGATCTCACTCAATCCGTTTTGATCATGAATCTTTCAACCATAAGTTTGAGCATTTTGGTTTCTAACTCAATTTAGATTTGTTTACAATTCTATAGCCCTGAAGAAGTCGTTTGGGATCTAAAAAGAATTTCCCATGACAAAACACGTGTTGGCTTGAATTATACGGCTTGAACTGTACAACGGATTGAGTTGCAATACCATGGATGGGTTATCAACTATTTGAAGATTCTTTGTATCATTGGATTAGATTGGAATTCTGAATTTGCATTAAATTGGATGTTTATTTCTTTAGAATTACTCAATTTTGGGTTTCTATTGATATTACTGTGTACATAAAGGGTGTGCCGCACACTATATCATAGTCTGGTGGGTTTTTATTGAACCTTCAAGGGTTGGGTGTTTTCCCTTGTGCAGGCACCTCTTTTCTCTTTATATAAAACTCACTGATTAGGATCCTGAGCGCCTTTTCGCCCTAATTAATCACCCCATGAGTTAAAATTACAAACTTAACTCCATATTTATATTTTTACGCTAGACATGTCATACTAACTTAAGGCCTATGAGGTTTTCAATACAGATTTAATAACGCAAATGTTAGTATAAGCTAATTTGAAAGTAACATAAACATTTTGGTCATCATCATTAGTTTGCGTATACATTGGTGGCCACTCTTCGTGGTCACAATTCAAGTGCACGTTTAAGCAAATTGCTATTATTATAGTTTCTATGCGGCAGTGTCACACTTTAATTCATAAACATTTCATGTTAATATAGATTATATAAGCTACGCTCTCTCACTACCATTTCTTGGTATTCACTTGGTGGCCTTCCAATCGGCAAGACGCGCGATTCATCTCTAACGTTTAATTCATGATATTCATTGTGTGTTACCACTTCATGGCATTTGCTTGGTGACCTTCGAATCGGCAAGACGCGCGATTCATTTCTCGTGCCTAACTCATGTTATTCATTGTCACAATCATTTCATGGCATTTATAAACCTTCGTGGAAATCTGCAATGTGCGCAATTCATGTTCCTGCATTTTAAGAAAACTAAAGTGTTAGAATCCTAGATGTTATATTCTATGCGCATAATAAGTCCCTCTAGTACAATTCATATAATGTTGTAGAAACCTTTCAGATTATTTCCTGGTCCTCATGCAAAGACTTTTCTTGATTTTGAAAGTGTAATGCTAGAAGGTTCTGATGTTTCTAATCCATGTGTAACATTTCATTGAGTGGTTCATTAGAAAATGGTACTAATCTTTCTTGATTCCCTCACAGGTATCCAGACATCCAGACATCTTGAGGCCTAGTTATTTAAGTTCATGCTTAAGTTATCCATTTTCCAATATAACAATGCTTAGAGTCATAGCCTAGTAATGATTAATATGGTATAATCTTGATATTGTGTGTTTTAACCCTTTGCTTCCTACAGGTCTCATTCCCAGCTGTTCCCTACCTAATCCCCTTTTCCCCACTAGGACTCTCTTAGACTCTGTGACATTCTAATCAGAGTATTGAAGCTGTCTTGTGGTGGACGTGTTGGGAACGTGCACAGACCCCGATGATCTGGTGACTCTGACAGATCCAGGTCTCTCTCCAGGAAATATATTTCCCAGTGGGATTCAGCAAGAGCTGTAAGTGAACTGTTTTTAGAGTGTCATAACTTAAAAGTTCTGACAGTGTAGTAGGCATAGAGAAAGCAAAAGGAAGAACAAATAAACCATGAAGGCAGATAAAGAAGGGGTCTACAGACACAGCTAAACTAGATTGGAGTTCATGGAGGCCGGACATGAGGAGAAAGATGTTGGGTTGAACTCATCTTCCAGAGCACCTCCTTCTGATCACTCCGCCCACCATCACCGCTCCTCATCACTGGCTGCCGGACACTCTGCAATGCTTCCATGCTGGCCGTTACTATACCCTGCAATGTTTGATGTCACAATGCCTTGCTGATAGCCGTGTAGGATCACATTGATGCTGCAGTTCTGGGTCAGAAGCAGCGTGGGCTGACGGTGTTGTAGCTCTTCAGATAAGCAGTCTCCTTTTCTTTTTATGTTCCTTGCAGGGCCTGGGGGCACAGCGGTATGGTGTCATCTCCCTCGAATCCATCCCACGTCGGGCGTGGAGACCAAGTGACAGCAAAAGCGGACAGTGAGAGCTTTAATATGGAAACGGCCCTGGGGACATTATCATTGGCGGGGGATAAGGGCACCCCAATAGTGGGGTGCCCAATTTTGAGATTATTAGAGTTGGGCTGCAATGGACCATCTGCATGCTCATGCCCAAGTGAGAGTTATAGGCTGAGGTGGATGAGCCTGCACTTGTGGAGGCTTTGATGGCTGGGGCCACAGTGCATGGGGGCATAAGGAGAGATCCTGCTCTGTGACCTCTGTGAACCTGGATGGCAACAATGTAGCAGCTGAGGAGCTCTTGGAAGGAATACAAAGGATACAAGGTAACATTTTCCATGAAGAACCATTCCTAGCACCTGTTGTTCTGGTTACGCAAGCTGGGAGCACAATACTGTCATTGACAACTGAGCCTAACCTTGGGATTAGTGCTCATCAGAGATCAATAAGTGCAGCAAAATCTGGCTCTCCTACAGAGACAGAGACAAAGGGGGGTCATGAAGTGACTGAGGACATTGAAGGGGGTGAGCCTGAGAAGGATGGGTGGGCGGGCTAAAAAGGTCCAATTTGGGACATTAGAATATACAGCCGGGTCTTCCTCAATATACATCTGATTCCCCTCTGTCCTTAATGCTCATCCAGGACTCCTGAATTGCTCTAATACGTGGTGGGAATAGGACAAATGGAACTGAGGATAGGATGAGCATCTCTGGGGTAGACTTGGTGAATATAGTGACTGCAGAACCAGGACCAGAACCATCCAGATGAACTGGTCAGATAGTAAGTAATAGGAAGGATTCTATTAAGAACCCCACGGACCCAAAGAAATCTAAATCAACACCGAAGGGTACCTCAACTAAGAAGACCATGCCTACTCAGGTGCAGAGAAGGGCATTAAGCATCGGCACTACAGGCAGCCCACTTCGAGACTGGGTCAGGTCAAAGTGAGAGGTGAAGGCTCTGATTTTGCAGCTATCTACAGGACAGTTGAGCAGTCAGCCTTCTACTTTATCAGATAAATGGCAAGGGACAGTGATAACTGCACCAGTCCTTCATGATAAGGAGGGTGTAGTGCCTACTGATGATTAGATCAATGTGAGAGTTGATACTGATAACTTACTTCCCCCTACTGTTTCAGAACCACAGACCACTGAAGCAAAAGACACCCAAGACTCCTCCCTCGCAGCCCATCTGGTAGCTTCTTCAAACATAGTGGGCTGAGGCACAGCAACATTATGCTCAAGCCAGGGCTGATAATGTATTAATCCAAAAAACCCTTGCAGAAGTGATTGGAAAATTATGGCTCTGTCCAACGATGTTTTAGAACTGCAGTAGCAGGTTGCTTGCGTTGAGGAAGTGGGGTCCGTCACAGCCAAACCATTTGAGAATCAGGATCGGTATCTAGTCTCAGTTCAGTCTAAAGTAGAGGATTTGTAGAACTGTCAAAGAAGAAATAATCTTTGTGTTCTGGGGATACCAGAAGGCCAAGAAGACAATGGCACGAGGCAATACTTTTTTCAGCTTTTCAGGAGAGCGGTACAGTAACTGGCAGATTTGGAGATGGATGCACAAATACAGAGGGCGCACCGGTTGCCCTTAAATCGGAAGAATGTTTTGCTCAGATCTAAATCTGCACCACCTAGGCCAATCTTACTTTTGTGGGAAATTACATGCTCAGACAAGCTATCTATATGAAAGCCCGCCCTGCTTTACCGGTGACCATTGAATCTATGTCAATTTTTTGTACGGTCGGACTTCTGTAAGTCCACTATGGACCGATGATGGAAGCTTCACTAGCTGATAGACTCTCTCAAGGCAGTCGGGGCTCAAGTGTTCTTGCAAGATCTGGACTGGCTGAAGATTATAAAGGATGGACGTACTAAGATCTGTTTTACTGAACATGAGGTGAAAAAGATTCTAAGTGGCCTAAAAGGCCTTGTGTCGCATAAGAGATCTTGATAGTGGCTTGTTTTACCTTTTTATAGTGCATGCTTCATGTATGCATACCTAATTAGGTTAATTTGCTTTCCTCCTTGGTTTTTTTTCTTGTATTTTGGGGGCTGGTGGTGAAGGTGGTGGGGTGTGGGGTGGATAGGTGACTCATAGGCTGTCTGTTTCTTCTGTAACAGCCGCAGGATGGGAGGGACTCTCACAGGTGGATATAGGGAGGAGGGGGTGAGAAAGGGAGTGGTTGGGAGGGTGGTAATGGAGGTATCGGGCAGAGATGCTTTTGGTAGACCTAAGGAAGAGGAGGTGGTGGTAGAAAGGGGGGAAAAGGTCAGAGAAGTCAAACAGCTGAGGACCAGTATATTTAGGTGCATGTGTATCAATATGGGGCTCAGGCGTGGAGAGGTCCTCTCTTTATTTGTTATGATGAAGCAGGAAAATGGCAATGGCTAAACTAAAGGGCATGCTATGGGATGTTTTGGGCCTCAATTCAGGTGGTAATCAATGCACGTACGGGAAGAAATTAAAATGTATTACCCTCATGTGCTTTCTCTAACCTGAGACGCATTTAGGATACCAAGATTGCGGCTTGCTCAATTCATCAGGGTTTAATTTGGTCATTAGCACATCAGGGGGAGTGGCTATTCTGATAGATAAAAATATAGATTATGAGGTGCGGAAGACCACCTCAGACCTTAGAGGGAGGTAGGCTATTACTCAAATAATTATATTTGGGCAGGAATGGGTTATAGATGCTTTTTATGGCTTTAATATAGATGAACCATTGTTAGACCAGACAGCCATAGGGTGGTCACCCCTAACTTTTTGCCTGTCTCCCTCCACTTTTTAGACACTGTTGTTGCTGGTTTTTAGGCTATGTGCACTTTACCACTGCTAACCAGTGCTAAAGTGCATATGTTCTCTCCCTTCAAACATGGTAACATTGGATCATACCCAATTGGACTATTTAATTTACTTATACGTCCCTAGTAGAGTGCACTGTATGTGCACAGGGCCTGTAGATTAAATGCTACTAGTGGGCCTGCAGCACTGATTGTGCCACCCACTTAAGTAGCCCCTTAATCTTGTCTAAGGCCTGCCATTGCAAGGCCTGTGTGTGCAGTTTCACTGCCAATTCGACTTGGCATTTAAAAGTACTTGCCAAGACTAAAACTCCCCTTTTTCTACCTATAAGACAGCCCTAAGGATGCCCTAGGTAACCCATAGGGCAGGGTGCTGTGTAGGCAAAAGGCAGGACATGTACCTTTGTAGTTTACATGTCCTGGTAGTGTAAAACTCCTAAATGTGTTTTTACACTGCTGAGAGGCCTGCTCCCTTCACAGGCTAAGATTGGGGCTGCCCTCATACATTGTTTGAGTGGTAGCTGCTGATCTGAAAGGAGTAGGAAGGTCATATTTAGTATGTCCAGAACGGTGATATAAAATCCTGCTGACTGGTGAAGTTGGATTTAATATTACTATTTTAGAAATGCCACTTTTAGAAAGTGAGCATTTCTATGCACTTAAATCTTTCTATGCCTTACAATCCACGTCTGGCTGGGTTTAGTTGACAGCTCCTTGTGCATTTACTCAGACACACCCCAAACACAGGATACTCAGCCTCACTTGCATACATCTGCATTTTGAATGGGTCTTCCTGGGCTGGGAGGGTGGAGGGCCTGCTCTCACACAAAGGACTGCCACACCCCCTATTGGGACCCTGGCAGACAGGATTGAACTGAAAGAGGACCTGGTGCACTTCTAAACCACTCTTTGAAGTCTTCCCCACTTCAAAGGCACATTTGGGTATATAAACAGGGCCTCTGCCCCTTCCAACTCAGACACTTCCTGGAGAAGAAACTTGTAATCTGAACCTATATCCTGCCAAGAAGAACTGCCTGGCTGCCCAAAGGACTCACCTGACTGCTTTCTGTGAAGGAGTGCTGCCTTGCTGTTGCCCTGCTGCCTTGCTGCTCTCTGGCTGTGGTGAAGATGTGCTCTCCAAGGGCTTGGATAGACCTTGCCTCCTGTTCCCTGAAGTCTCAGGACCAGAAAGACTTCATCTCTACAAGAAGGTCTCCTTGTGCGGCGAAATTAGATGCACAGCCTTCTAGAAACAATGCACAGCCTGCACCGCGGTGAAAATTTCACCGCACGCCGATCCGTAACGACGCAGCCTGACTTTGCAACGAGAGGGTCAACTCAGCACCAGCGTAGCGTCCGGAAATCCGACGCACAGCCCACCGGAACGACACACAACTGAACCGGGATGACGCAGCCCGACTTCCAGAGAGGAATCAACGCTGCGCCTGCCATGCAGTAGAAAATTTGACGCAACGCCCACCGAATTGATGCAGCTCCTGTGACTTTGTCCTCCCATTGCAGCAAATCCACACATCATCCCAGGGGCATCTGAAAACCCTGCAACCCGAAAAGGATCCACAACCGAGTGCCGGAAATGACGCACAGCCGTCCCTGCATGAAAACTAAGCGACGCATCGCTGTGTGCGGACTGAGAAATCAACGCACACCCCTTTGTTTCCACGCATCTCCTCCTCTGCGGTTCTTTGCGGAGATTTTTCACGCAAACCAGGTACTTTGCACTTGAAAGACACTTTGTTTGCTTTTAAAAGACTTAAAACACTTTATGTCACTTTTCAGTGATATTTCTACATTTACTTATTGCATCTTTGATCATTCTGACCTGCATTTATCCAGATAAATATTATATATTTTCTAAACACTGTGTGGTGTGTTTTTATGGTGCTATATGGTGTTATTGTATGATTTAATGCACAAATACTTTACACATTGACTTCTAAGTTAAGCCTGACTGATCAGTGCCAAGCTACCAGAGGGTGGGCACAGGATAATTTGGAATGTGTGTGACTTACCCTGACTAGATTGAGGGTCCTTGCATGGACAGGGGGTAACCTGACTGCCAACCAAAGACCCCATTTCTAACAACCAGTAATTATAGATATGCTAAGTAGCAAGCTTTTGAATTGGCATGGGGAACTACTTTTGATGGGAGATTTCAATTGGGTGAGGATTACATTATAGACTCGACCAACCATTCAGCTGTTCTTCGTGTGGTTTAACAAGAGCATCCATCAATGAATTAGTTTGGTTACACGGGTTGGTGGATACCTGGTGTGGGGTCCACCCTGCAGCACCAGGTTTTACATACTAGTCTTATCTGCATAAGTATTATTCTAGAATTGATATGTTGTATACTATACCACATTTATTGCAGGATATTGAGATAAAGATCGGCCTGACTGTCTCATCTGATCACAATCCTATTCTCCTTGAATGTAGGATTGGCAAAGGAGAATCTGTTTATCTTCCCTTGTTATCTATTGTCAAACCCTGAATATTGTAAGTCTATGACCGAAGCTCTTTTGGAGTTTATATACGTAAATGTTGGCACAGCCTCTCCGTCTGTTGTGTGGCATACTATGAAAACTTTCATCAGGGGCATAACAATGCAGTTTGTTTTGCATAACAGAAAGGAGCAGCATGAGGGCAAAAAAGATCTGGGCCAGAGAGTTAACCAGTTGGAACTTGTGCATGCTCAGGCAATAAAGAACAAAAGCTCAGAGGAACAAGCTCTCTATGCTCAGTTAGTTTAGGAATGAGCTCTACTTGGGGGAGCTTTGAAAAAAAAGGTTGCAGCCAACTATCATAGGAATGAGGCTCGCCAATATGAATATGGGGAAGGTGTCAGTAGGATCTTAGCACATCAGATAGCAAAGAGGAAAGATAAATGCTTAGTTCAGGGTATAGGAGGGAGTGATGGGGCACTGCATACCCTTCTGCTGGATATTACAGAGCAGTTCCTACTGTTCTATCAAGAGATGTTAAACTTAAGGGCCTTGAGACATATATACAAGCATGTAGACTGCCATGTGTGGGTGTCCTTGATGCTTTTGCATCACAGACAGATATGTTTTTGCTGAAAATTGAAAATGCTATAGTAGCTCTGCCTTCTGGCAAGGCTACTGGGGAAGATGCTATTTCATTGGAATGTTATGAGGTATTCAGAGCCCTTATTGCTCTGGCTTTTTCTCAAGGAAATTCAGCACTTAGATGAAAGTGGAAAAGCACCAGCCTCTTGGCATATGACCAATGTCCTGGTGTTTCTTAAGAAGGGTAAGCTGCCCTGAAGATAAGGTGGTCATATCAACCTATTTTGTTATAACGCAGCAGCAAAGGGCTTTTCTAAGCACTTAGCTTCTCACTTTGCCCCGATTTTTCTGGATCTGGCCTCTGGATAGCAACATGGGTTTGTGCATGTTAGGGATACAACAGCACATACTAACATGGCAGTTGTGTTGTTTGACGTGGCTAATAGGCAAGGGTAAGCAGCTGGTAATGATACTATTAGACTCCAAGAAGACCTTCGATAGGGTAGTGTGGGAATGGTTGTGGTGTACAATGCAGTCATTTGGGATAGGTGATCAGTTCTGTTAGTGGGTGCAGTCCTTATACTCGACTCCTAGTGCTAGGTTGGAGTATGCGGTGATTGTTTCATCTCCATTTTAGATATATCGGGGTACCCATCAGGGGTGCCCATTATCTCCCTTTCTATTTGTGCTGTATCTGGAGCTGTATTTGCAGTTTCTACAGATGAATTGTAACATCCAGCCATGGTCATCGAGTGTTCTAGAGCTCAAAATAACAGCATATGCTGCTAATATTGCAGTATATACTATGCATCCGGCAGCAGCATTAGACTATATAATATTAAAGAAGATATATTGATAGATTTTGGGGGCATATTTATACTTTTTGATGCAAAACTGCACTAACATAGTTTTGTATCAAAAGGTTTAGCACCGGCTTGCGCCATTCCTGAGCACGAGCAGGGCAGCATATTTAGGGTATGGTGCAAGCCGATGCAAAGGGTGGGCTAGCGCAACAAAACAAAATGGTGTTAGCCGGGTGGGGGCGGGGGGTGTGGGAGAAGGGAGTTTTGTACCAAAAAATGATGTTAGGCTGGTAGAGGCATGTAGCCGGGATCGCCCGGCTACGGACACGGGAATTGACGTATCGGCCGAAGCCGATACGTCATTTCCGCGTCTTCCCGTTGCCGGGGAGACGCGGCCGGAACACGGCCGACAAGGTACCGTTGCCCGGGAAACGACGTGTGTTTCCCGGGTTAAAGGGGTGAAAACAGGAGACGCAAGGTGGTGGAGAGAGAGGAACAACGCGGAAAAAGGAAGGCGAGCAGAGAGAAAAGAAGACGCAGAGAGACCAAGGGGAGAGCAGCGCGAGGAGGAGAAGGACACCAGGAAAGAAGCAGACGAGGAATTGACAGCCAGAGAGGGAAGAGAAGAGCTCCTGAACCTGGAAGCAGGACCCCAGCAGGAGGAACACTACCAATCCAGCCACGACCCTGGAGGGTCGTGGCTTAACAAGTTACGGTCCTTTTGGGACAGAAAGAAGGGAAATAGGGGAGAAGGGACTGGGGAGGGGTCATAAAGGAGGGTTGGAGAGGGAGGTAAAAGGAAGGGCACTATACGTAACTCACCAGGGTCACTTATTTTCACACTACTAAATAGAAGTGTGCGTACTAGTCCCTGAACCACCTCCCCACTGTCACCAACCCCTCCTTTTGTGTGTACCACCTCCCAGTCCACAAGTAAGAGTATAGGAAAAGCCTATTACTGAAACCCAATACTTACCTTGGCGTTCTCCCTTCTATTTCCGGCACCATCCTGGACTCCGATGAGCGAGTACGACAGCTGGGTTACCTGTAAAACGAGAAACAAGGATATACCATCACGAACCTGGGAAGCCATACAAAGGAAGAACAAGTGACTAAGAAAGACGATAAACCTTGTGACTTTGTGTATAATACTCCAAAACCACCCCCCACCCTATCATAAGAAAAATAAACCACTTACCGTCACCTAAAATACGTCTCAGTGGTCTGTATACTGTTCGACCTGCGACAGTGGTGTCAGAAGTGGGATTTAAACCTGTATAGCCCTCGCAGTAATCGAACAGTATCACCATGAGTGACCAACCCTCATTAGAGGATATGATAAAGCAATTGGCTGAGGGCCAGCGGCATCTCCAACTGGTGTGGGAGGCCCACCAGCGAGAGGCCAAGGAGGACAGGGAGGCGTTGCAGTCGGCTTTAAAAAGTCAGGCAACCATCCTCGCGAATAATCAACTGGTACATGAGACCGCCATGAAAAAATTGACTGAGACCATTGCTAGTAGTAAAGTACATCCAAAGGTGACTACTGACATGGCAATTGATTTAGCGTGTGCCTATCATCGCTCCACTGATGTAAGAAATATATCCACCCGACCCAACCTAAAACCAGGACCTCCCATTCCTAAAACTGCATTTAAACCCTTCCCGGAGGAACCAGTACCTCACCGAGTTCCTAACCCTCCCCCGGTAGCAGGACCCCAATGTTACCACTGCGGGGAATGGGGCCACATCGCCCGAATGTGCCCCCGGAAACAAGATAGTAGTGAGCCAATGGAAATTGGAGTTACTAGGCGAAGGGTACTATGTACGGGAAAAGGTAACCCGAAATTTAAACAACTTTTGACAGTCAACGGGAAACTCATATGGGCCCTGGTTGACTCAGGATGTAGTCAGTCGGTGGTGAGAACTGATATAGTCCCCGTAGAAGATGAGAGAAACGAACAATGGGTGAATATATGTTGCATACATGGAGATAAAGAACAATACCCTTTATGTGACGTCACAGTCGAATGGGGAAAACACCGAGATATCTTGTCGATGGGTATAATGCCCAATCTGATTGAGGAGTGCATCATTGGAACTGATTATGAACATTTCCAAGAAATACTGGATTATGTTCGACAACCCAAACTGACACAGGATTGGTGGAGAGAAGCTCCTTTCTCCAATAGCAGTATAGAAAGCCCTACAATCCGGAGGAAATTATCACGCAGAGAGAAACGAATAGAAAAATTGACTTACTTGGGGAAGGAGAGAACAGGACCAGACACAGGCATTATTGCAGAAACACATGAAGTCCCTGTCAGTTTTCCCCATCAGCAAAGAATAGATCCTTCTCTCGCTCACGCTTGGAAGTCGGCCAGAGAAGAAGAAACCGAAGAGGTAGGTCCCTACTTCCTCATTAAGAAAAGCCTCTTATATCGAGTAACCACTACCAATACCGGAGAACATAAACAGCAATTAGTTGTACCCGATCATTATCGCACTCAGGTCCTAACAATGGCCCATTGTCAACCAGGGGGAGGCCATTATGGGAGGGAAAAAACAGAAGAATACCTTCTTAGACGGTTCTATTGGCCGGGGGTGTTTGCTCACATACGTAAGTTTTGTTCCCAATGTCCCAGATGCCAACTCACTGAACCCGGCAGACCTAAGAAAGCTCCTCTAATACCACTACCCATTATTGACATTCCCTTCAGTAGGATAGGAATGGATCTAATTGGACCCGTAATACCATCCACAAAAGGTTATACGTACATCCTAGTACTGGTTGACTATGCCACCCGATACCCCGAGGCCATTCCCTTAAAAAGTATGACAACTAAGACAGTGGCCCAGGCCATGATTAACGTTTTTTCCCGAGTAGGATTCCCACATGAAATACTCACTGACCAGGGGACTCCTTTTATGTCCACTCTTATGAGGCAAATATGTAAAACCTTAGGTATTTCCCAAATCCGTACCTCGGTATATCATCCTCAGACGGATGGATTAGTCGAAAGATATAACCAAACAATAAAAAACTTACTAAAAAAAATAATGGAAGAGTCAGGGAGAGACTGGGATCAAAAACTACCCTTAGTGTTATATGCCATTCGAACACATGAACAGTCCTCTACAGGACACAGCCCCTTTGAACTGGTGTTTGGAAGACAGCCAAGATCTCTTCTTGATATGGCCATCGAAACATGGGAGGAAGAGGCCGAAGAAGGGGGAAGACCCCTTCTAGAATATGCTCATAATTTAAGGTCGCAACTACAAAATCTATGGGATACGGTCAAGGTAAATATGGAACAAGCTCAAAACACTCAAAAACAATATTATGACCGCGGAAGCAAGTTACGGGTCTTACAACCAGGGGATCAGGTCTTAATTATGCGTCCGACCTCAGAACAAAAACTAATTGCTAAATGGCAGGGCCCATATAAGATAAGAAGAGCCGTATCTCCAGTTACCTACCTGGTGGAGTTATCAGATACTCCCCGGAAATCACAGATTTACCACATAAATCTTCTAAAAAAATGGGAAGACCCAGACCCCTCGAACACTGCCGGCGTGTTGGCAGGAGTTCTATGTCCCAATAATAAGTCAAGTATTGAGTTCTGTCCAACCGAACATAGTAACAGGGACGATCTACCCTCAGTAAATGAAACCTTAACAAAAGCCGAAAAAGAACAGGTATACAAAGTACTTGAACATTTCCGGGATTTCTTTTCAGCATTACCAGGTAGAACCACCGTGATAACTCATAAAATAAGAACCATACCAGGGAGGATTGTGAGGTTACGACCATATCGTATTCCTGAAGCAAGGAAACAGATTATGGAGACTGAAATACAGAAAATGTTAGACCAAGGGGTGATTGAACCTTCAAATAGTCCCTGGTGCTCCCCGGTGGTTTTAGTACCAAAACCCGATGGTACTATTAGGTTCTGT
This sequence comes from Pleurodeles waltl, assembly GCF_031143425.1. NCBI lineage: Eukaryota > Metazoa > Chordata > Amphibia > Caudata > Salamandridae > Pleurodeles > Pleurodeles waltl. The sequence continues at coordinate 474,484,174 of NC_090445.1, forward strand.
ATTGATTTCAGGAAGCTAAACGAAAACTCCCTGTTTGACTCATATCCTATGCCCAGAGTTGACGACGTATTAGAGAAACTAGGGAAGGCCAAATATATGACCACCTTAGATTTGACAAAAGGGTATTGGCAGATTCCCTTAGACGCAGCAGATAAAGAAAAAACAGCATTCGCCACCCAGTCCGGTCTGTATCAGTTCACTGTACTACCCTTTGGTTTACACGGAGCACCAGCCACGTTCCAGAGGTTAATGGATAGACTCCTAAATCCCTTCCAATCTTTTGCAGCGGCCTACCTAGACGATGTGGTAATTTTCAGTGAAACCTGGAGTGATCATCTCAACCATTTACAGCAAGTTTTCCACACCCTTGTCACCGCAGGGTTAACTGCCAATCCCAAAAAATGCGTCATAGGAACTCCCAACATATCATACTTGGGGTATAAAATTAGTCAAGGGAACCTGAAACCCCAAACAAAAAAAGTAGAGGCCATACTAAATGCCCCTCAACCAACAACCAAGAAAGAGTTACGCTCCTTCTTAGGATTAGTAGGATATTATAGAAGATTCATACCTGAGTATTCTACCATAGCTGCCCCTCTCACGGACCTTCTATCTAAATCCCATCCTAATCGACTAGCACCCTTTTCGGCCCAACAGACGTCCAGCTTTGAACAACTAAAATCCTTCCTAACCAGAGATCCAGTACTCCGTTGCCCAGACTTCTCCAAACCTTTCCATCTCTATACTGATGCCTCAGATGTGGGTTTAGGGGAGTATTGGCCCAACCTGACGGGGACGGTAGAGACCACCCGGTAGTCTACATCAGCAGGAAACTATTTCCCCGGGAACAACACTATCCAACTATTGAAAAAGAATGTCTGGCCATAAAATGGGCTGTGGATACGTTACAATATTACCTTCTCGGCCGCCCCTTCATACTTTTTACAGATCATGCACCCCTCACGTGGTTATCTGCCCACAAGGATACCAATTCTCGGATATTACGATGGTTCCTTGAACTGCAACCATTTTCCTTCCAGGTCCGTCACATCCCCGGGCGCCAACAGGCCCCAGCTGACTACTTATCCCGCTTCCCTGACGCTGCTGTGGTCCTCGACCAGGACCTTTCCTGGGGAGGGGAGTGAAGCCGGGATCGCCCGGCTACGGACACGGGAATTGACGTATCGGCCGAAGCCGATACGTCATTTCCGCGTCTTCCCGTTGCCGGGGAGACGCGGCCGGAACACGGCCGACAAGGTACCGTTGCCCGGGAAACGACGTGTGTTTCCCGGGTTAAAGGGGTGAAAACAGGAGACGCAAGGTGGTGGAGAGAGAGGAACAACGTGGAAAAAGGAAGGCGAGCAGAGAGAAAAGAAGACGCAGAGAGACCAAGGGGAGAGCAGCGCGAGGAGGAGAAGGACACCAGGAAAGAAGCAGACGAGGAATTGACAACCAGAGAGGGAAGAGAAGAGCTCCTGAACCTGGAAGCAGGACCCCAGCAGGAGGAACACTACCAATCCAGCCACGACCCTGGAGGGTCGTGGCTTAACAAGGTACGGTCCTTTTGGGACAGAAAGAAGGGAAATAGGGGAGAAGGGACTGGGGAGGGGTCATAAAGGAGGGTTGGAGAGGGAGGTAAAAGGAAGGGCACTATACGTAACTCACCGGGGTCACTTATTTTCACACTACTAAATAGAAGTGTGCGCACTAGTCCCTGAACCACTTCCCCACTGGCACTAACCCCTCCTTTTGTGTGTACCACCTCCCAGTCCACAAGTAAGAGTATAGGAAAAGCCTATTACTGAAACCCAATACTTACCTTGGCGTTCTCCCTTCTATTTCTGGCACCATCCTGGACTCCGATGAGCGAGTACGACAGCTGGGTTACCTGTAAAACGAGAAACAAGGATATACCATCACGAACCTGGGAAGCAATTCAAAGGAAGAACAAGTGACTAAGAAAGACGATAAACCTTGTGACTTTGTGTATAATACTCCAAAACCACCACCCCCCCCTATCATAAGAAAAATAAACCACTTACCGTCACCTAAAATACGTCTCAGTGGTCTGTATACTGTTCGACCTGCGACAAGGCAATAAAACATGCCTCTATCCAGCCTAGCGTCATTTTCTGATGCAAAACCATCCATACCACATGACTCCTGTCTTAGTCAGGAGTCATGCCTACCACCCCAGTGGCCAGCACAGGGGATCCATGTCCCCTGGGCATGGCCATTGCACCCTATGCCATGCAAGAGGCCCCTAGTTGGGCCCCTGAAGGCACTTTAATTTAAAAACAAAATACTTACCTATCCTTGCCCTACTTACCTGGGATGGGGCCCCCCATCATCAGGTGTCCCTCTGGTGTGGGTGGGGTGTTCCTGGGGCTTGAGGAGGACACCTGTGGACCCATTCCATGGTGTTTAACCATGGAAATGGGTCCACTGGTCCCATAATGCCTGGTCTGACCCAGGCGTTAAATAATGGTGCAAAGCAAGCTTTGCACCATTATTTAGACCCTCCTCCTACCCGTGCGTCATTTTAGCACAGGAGGATAAATATGGGGCTGTGGGGTTAACACAATTTTTTAGTTGGTAACGCCTACCTTGCATCTAATTGACACAAAGAAGGTTCACGCATCTAAAAAATGGTGCAAACTCCAATGTTTTGACGTTAGACGTATCTACTGTCAAAAATAAATATGGAGTTCGTTTTGTGCTGAATTTGTGTTAAAAACAATTACGCAAATTCAGCGCAAATGGAGTATAAATATGCCCCTTGGTCTTTTCTCTGGATATAAGTTAAAAATAGATAAAACACAGCTGTTGCTGAACTTTAAGCCTGATGTACCAATCCCTGGGATAGTCTCTTCCTCTGCTGTGGGGCTTAAATTCAGTGCACAGGTAGACCAAATTGTAAGCATGAATCCTTTCAGTTATTAGCGAGCTCTGATTCTGGAATAGGTTGCCGCTTTGCATCATCTGTAGATTTAATTTTATTAAAATGAATGTCCACCAAAATTATTTTATCTTTTTCATTCTATCCCACTGAGGTGCATATTTATACTCTGTTTGCGCCAAATTTGGGTCATTTGTTTTACACAAATCCTGCACAAACTTAACTCCATGATATAGTGTGCGGCAAACCCTTTATGTACACAGTCATATCAATAGAAACCCAAAATTGAGTAATTCTAAAGAAATAAATACGTAGCAAATTCATTAGACTAGAAAGATTGAAAAAAAGTGAATTGTCTAAGTGGTGGGATGGGGCCACTTTGAAACAATATAAAAAATTGAATTGTATTCCTCGTGGGTTGAGATCCCAGATCTTCCCTACGTATGATGATCTGGATTCAGATCTACTGGCTCTTTGGGATAAAGAGCTAACGGCCAGTTCGATGAAACTTATGGATATATTGATTACAAATGCTAAGAGGAAAGTGACCAAGTTGCTGGTGGATATTGAGACTGTAGAAAGAGAAATTGAGGGCTTGAATTTAAAAGAAGCTACTGATAAAAATTATAAAATTCTAGAAGAAGTTTTACTCAAGTTCCAAGATGAGATCACACAGAGAAAAGCGTGGAAACTTAAACGAGATGAGAAAGACTACCTGACTGGTAGGGTATTCACTTTTTCTAGCAAGTATGATCATTTGACTCACACTAATTTGACTCCTAGGAGATCAAGTATGTCCAATACCTCAGATTCGACATCTATCAGCACCCCAATCACAAGTGACAGTGAGGTGGATGGTGGCTCAAGTACGTCTGCCCAAGGACATGACGTCATAGGTGGGAATGCTTTTTTACAGGAATTGTTGAGAATGAAACGTGGCAAATTTGTCCAAAACAAAGGCACAAAAAAACAAGGAGGGGCAACAGAGGAACAGGCGGGAAAAACAAGAGATCAAGATGGAGTCGTAACGAGATCCAGAGACAAGAAAGTATAGGCTTGGATGAACCATCATCCATTAGTGTGATCAATCTTTCTAAGGTTGAATTAACCAGAGGTGCTAAGAGTCTTCTGGCTAGAGAACTCAATTTTTGTCCCAAATCCTTTGGTGATCCTTGTAGATCAAAGATTGATCTATTCAAATTTGTTCGGAAGCTTAAATTGAGAAAACACTTTCACCAGCATCCGTTTGTAAGTTCTATACCAGATTTAACTGCATCTTCTTTGAGCACACTCTCTATAGAGGATGTGCATGACACAGCTTGTATTCTATCTATAGCTGAAAGAGACCAAGATCCAGGTATTTTGTCAAGGATACTACAGGACTTGGAGGTAGAATCTAATAGAAGTATCTCCAGTGGCTTGAAGAAGAAATCCTGTTGGACTCCGAGATCCTGGGGTTTGAACACTTTTGACAGATTTTTTGATTTGGTGTGTCGAGATTATGATAAACATTTGGCAAAAAACAATTATAGTCATTTTACTAGTAATTTGAATGTGGAAGAATTAGCTGCACTTGAATCACTTAAACAAGACAAAAAGATTATCATCAGACAAGCAGATAAAGGAGGGAATGTGGTTCTCATGAACAAGATCGACTATGACAATGAGATTCTTTCACAATTGAATGATACAATTTGCTATGAAAAAATTGTAGGTAACCCCATTCCCAATCTTGTACACCTGATTAACAAGAGGCTGTCCACTTGGAGGGATAAGGGGTTGTTGAGTAATGATGAATATCTCTATTTGAGGGTTGACCATCCCAGATATCCATGTCTTTACACACTACCTAAGGTGCATAAGGGTCTGCCTTTCCCTCCGGGTAGAACAATTGTTTCAAGTATATCAGGCCCCACTGAAAGACTATCAGAATTTGTTGACTGTTTTTTGCAACCATTTGTGTCTAATCTTCCATCTTTCATTAAGGACACTACACATATTCTGAGCATCTTGAATGATGTAGAATGGGAAAGCAACATGTTACTGGTTACATTGGATGTGGTCTCTTTATAAACATGTATTAACCACGATTTGGGACAAGAAGCTATTAGGTTTTTCCTTCACAAAAGATCAGCAAGTTTGTGGGAACATACTGTTATGCTAATTGATATGATTCATGTTATTCTCACAAATTTTTTTTTTCTGTTCAATACAAATTGGTTTTCGACAAAAACAAGGTGTGGCGATGGGCTCCAAATTCTCCCCCTCTTATGCGAATCTTTTTATGGGGTGGTTCGAGCATAAATGGATTTGGGGCCTGGACTCGACCCAATGGCAAACGTATATATTGTTTTGGGGACGATATATAGATGACTGTTTCTTGATTTGGACTGGTGGGGAACAAAAATTGGTTGATTTTTGTAGTTATCTAAATTCAAACATCATGAATGTGAAGTTTACTTATCAATTTAGCTCAGTCAGCATTGAATTTCTGGATGTAGAAGTATTCATTGCAAACGGCAAAATTCAAAGTAGACTGTTTCGTAAGGCGACGGCATGTAATTCTATTCTTCATGCTGATAGTGCGCATCCTAAACATCAGATCGCATCCATCCCCTTTGCGGAATTTTTGAGAGCACGACGCAATTGTAGTTTGGATGAGGAGTTCTTAAATCAGGTAGAAGACATAGGTAGGAGATTTAGAGCACGAGGCTATTCACACAAGATCGTGAAGAAGGCTCAGTATAAAGCTAGACAACTACAGAGAAGTGATACTTTGAAAACTAGAGATCGAAGTAAGGTGGTGGACCAGTCCAACATAGTTCGATTCATAACAGATTTTAATGATGCTTCTCTGACTCTTACAAGATTCATGACTAAACATTGGAGTTCACTGTCACAAGATGAATCACTGAAAGATCTAATACCTGAAAGAATACCAACATCATATCGGAAGGGTAGAAATCTGAAGAGTATATTGAGTCCTAGTTTTACAACCGGTCCTCCTGATAAATCATGGCTTTCCACAAAATCAGTGGGTTTCTTCAAATGTGGTTTTTGTGGAGTATGCCGTTGGGCGTGCCACAATATTAAGGAGTTTTCTGATGGTGGTAGACAGTTTAAAATCAGCTCATGGATCAATTGCATTACTACTTACGTGGTATATATAATACGATGTAAGTGTTCCAAAATATACGTAGGTAGTACAATACGTTCACTTAAGACTAGGATTGGAGAACATATCCGAGCGTTGAAAAACAATGATGTAAGATATCCAGTAGTAGCACATATTACTAACTGCGATTCACAATCAGTGTACAAAAGTTTTGAATTTTTTGGACTCGAACATGTCCCAAGAAATCCAAGGGGAGGGAACAGAGAGTTAGCCCTACGTAAAAGAGAGGCACTATGGATTATGAGACTGAGGGCTGTGGAAATGGGCCTTAACTCTGATAGGGAACTGGAATTCTTCTTGGGTGACAAAAAATTGACCCTAATTTTTATGTTATCACTCCATGTTTGTCCTTTGTTTTATACTACCTGTATACGATTGAACTTTTTTTTTGTATGCCAATTTTCCTCCTTTTTTGGGGGGTTTGATATTGAGTTAATAACCAAAATTCTCCAACATTCATACCATGCTACCTTATTGGTAGATTGGTTAATAGTGCTATGTGGGTGGGTTACAATTTAGATTGTTGCCTTTGACTCAATATCTTTCATCTGTTTTTCTCTTGTTTGAATTGAGGATTCCTTTGTGGACATCCGTTTTTTTTTCTTTATGAGCATAGTGTTTATTTTCTGAACCGTTGTTATTTAGACACTGTGACTTCCTCTTATATGGTGTGAATATATTCAATATTATACAGTAACAGTGGTTGAGTTTGACACATTTTACATATGGGCATAACAATGCATTGAGTGGAGTTAAATTTGGGGATAGGTTTTCTACTGTCTACATTTTAGTACACATTTTTTGATTTCTACAGCATCAAGACATGTTATTGAATGTCTATTAATTGCTATGCTTGACCTCATTGACAATGTGTTCATAACACACGATATTGGATCTTGGTTGGTTGTGGTGGTCTCAATGGGATATGTGATCTTGTTTTGGTGGCCATATTGGCAGTAGCGGACGTTAGTCCGCTTTTTCTCTCTCCTTGACATTTGCTACTTGTGAAACTGGAAGTCTATTTAGCTTCCTTGTTTAACAACGCGTCCTTAGCGAAAACGCGTACTCGCGTCCCGGCGTTTCTGGATCGCTTGAACGCCGTCTGGGCGACTTGATAGTATATTTTGGTGAGTGCTTGCCTTTTTCGTTTTTTTCTCTTTCTTTATTTGTGATACTTTTGGCTCAATAAGAGGATTTGGATTTGAGCCTCGCTTGAATAGAATGTCATTATGATAGAGGCTTGTGTTTTTTCTTTATGTTCACAGCGAAACCGCATAAACAAAACCACCCAATAACAATCATAATACAATTGGAGTTTTATCATCAATTTTGGACCATGAATTTCGGGTATTTCGCACGACGTCGCTTGGGGTCTGCCTATAAGGGCAAAAGTTATATCATTTGGTGTCAGTTCTGATATTATATATTTTTTCATTTGTTCTTCTTGTTTTTCTTCTTTTTTACTGTGTTAAGATAGGATTTTTTAATGCAGAGCAGTGTGACGATTATTAAGCAACTTGTGTCAAATACGGAGAGTACTCTTTGGTTTATAGTGAATTTACCTAATTTTGAGGTATTATTGAAAGTCTTTGTCCAATTAACTTTTGTGGTTAGTAGAGGTTGTTATGTGACACATATACAATCCTCAATGCATGCGGTTTTTAGGCTGTAAGGGTTTATGTATAAAACATGCATGTGCATGTATACTGGTATTTCTCATTGGTTACTATTGCAGCATGTGTACTTTGATGGTAGTTTATGGGATATAAGGTGTTATGTGGTGTCTTATGGTGACTATTTCACTTTTATTCTTAATGGGGTTCATTACTATTTCTTCTTTTGTGAGTGGTTCTTGCTATATATTTTATTTCTGAATCTGGGATCTCACTCAATCCGTTTTGATCACGAATCTTTCAACCATAAGTTTGAGCATTTTGGTTTCTAACTCAATTTAAATTTGTTTACAATTCTATAGCCCTGAAGAAGTCGTTTGGGATCTAAAAAAGCATTTCCCATGACGAAACACGTGTTGGCTTGAATTATACGGCTTGAACTGTACAGCGGCTTGAGTTGCAATACCATGGATGGGTTATCAACTATTTGAAGATTCTTTGTATCAATGGATTAGATTGGACATTCCGAATTTGCATTAAATTGGATGTTTATTTCTTTAGAATTACTCAATTTTGGGTTTCTATTGATATTACTGTGTACATAAAGGGTGTGCCGCACACTATATCATAGTCTGGTGGGTTTTTATTGAACCTTCAAGGGTTGGGTGTTTTCCCTTGTGCAGGCACCTCTTTTCTCTTTATATAAAACTCACTGATTAGGATCCTGAGCGCCTTTTCGCCCTAATTAATCACCCCATGAGTTAAAATTACAAACTTAACTCCATATTTATATTTTTACGCTAGACATGTCTAGCGCCAAAATATTGGAGTTAAAGTCATCTTTTTGCCTGAGGAAAACTACCTTGCATCAATGAGATGCAAGGTAGGCGTTCTCGGGCAAAAAATGACTCAAAGGCCCTAACGCCTTATTTATCCTCTCATGCAAAAATCACACACTGTGTTTGCATTAAAAAGTATAAATCAGGGCCTTAGTGCACCAAACTCCTACTTTAAATGTCTGGTTAATGTGCTCACCAGCTTCATATAGGGTTATAAATGCGCTAGGCATGCAATACGCTACATAAAGCTGCCATTTAGGCAAGAAGGTCATCTGGGTCCAGATTTTTAACTATTCTTTTGGCCAGCGTTTGCAGGCAGCTTGCGTAATCTGCTGATTGCAACAGAACCTGACCCATTGATCTCCGGCTAACCTTTGGCACTTGGAGAGTAATTAAGGCTCTTTTTGTATGGAATGAACGAGCCTAACTACTACAAGTGGGAGAGATGTAAGATCATAAGAGATATTATACACATTTGGCAGGAAATATCGAGGGCCTATTCTCTGAGGCCGATTCATGCTGACACACCATTATGGGATAACCCGGCATTTCCAGCTGTATTTCATGACTCGGTGTGTAAAAGCTGGTACAGGCTCGGGGTTGAAACAGTTTGGCAACTATGTGACTCCGATGGCTTTTGCACGTTTGCTGGGCTACAAGGTATTTTCAATCTCCCGCAAGTACCTTCAGCTACAAGGCTATTTTGTACGTAGTAGTAATCTTCAAACATTCCCTCTAGCTCTGATCTTTTGATTCAGTTATATAAGGGGGATAAGCAGTCTTTGATTAGTACGATTTACAGAGTGCTTTCAGATGGTCGGCAGGATGACATTTCTATATTAGAGGATGAGTGGAGTAAAGAGCATGCATGTGAAATTTTTCCTTCAGAAATCTATAGTGCTCTCGAAATGGTTGCAAGTTTGGTTCATTCAACTAACCTAAAACTACAGCAATTTAAGACTGTAGGTTGTACTATACCCTTGAGCAAATTAGTAAATGGGGAGTGGTTATGGGTTCTGGTAAAACTATCTGTTCCAAGTGTAGCGGCGGTGCCGTTGGAACACTACATATGTAGGGATATTGCATGGAATTTGATCAGGGGCAGAGGAAGTCTATTATTATCATTACTGCCAGATTGTGTATCGCAGGGTACTGGGTCTCCCCAGATACGCCACAGGTCTCTCAATGGTTGGGAGTCATACGACAACTGTATGAGTCAGGGCTGCTCTGGCTAAAGCTAGGGGTGCTTCCTCAATCAACAAGCTGGCTAAGATTTGGACCCGGTTTTCTTTGGAATTTCAAGATACAGATTTAGGGGTTAAGTAATTATTTTTTTGTAATGTAGGGCATCTAAGGGGCCTTTTTAGGCTAATTTCTCTTTTGGGGTTTGTGTTGATGTTGGCATTTCTTGTCCTTTTTTTGTACCTATTCCTAAACCGGGCCAAATGTGGATTATTTCTTAAATTCAGTGACTGTTTTAAAGAATGGTCTGCAGGATTTCTTTTTTGTTTGTTTGTTTGCTGGTTTATATATGTTGATTTTCTCTGACCATATTAAAAAATATTTTTTTTTAAAAGGGGAGACTATGGAGGCAATTGGAAGTTGTGGCTGAGGAGGGTCATAATGGGAAGGGAGACAATCACAGTTGTCTGCGTCTTAGCTTTCCGCACATTAAGGGGCATATTTATACTCTGCACTGAATATGTGTAATTTTTTTTACACAAATTTGGCGCTACCTTAATTCATATTTATATTTTGACTCTAGTCCCGTCTAGCGTCAAAATATAGGCATTAATGTCTTTTTTTGGATGTGTGAACCCAACTTGCATCCATGAGATGCAAGGTAGGCGTTCCCATCCAAAAAATGACTCAAAGCCACTAGTGCCTTTTTCATCCTCCCGTGCAAAAATGGTTCACGGGTGGGAGGCGGGACTAAATAATGCAACTAAGCCTGCTTAGCACCATTATTTAATGCTTAGGTCAGGCCAGGCATTAGAGGACCTGTGGATCCATTTTCATGATCAGACAACATGGAATGAGCCCAAGGTGGCCACCCCAAGCCCCAGGAACACCCCCACCCAACCCAGAGGGACACCAGAGGATGGGGGACCACATCCCAGGTAAGTAGGGTAAGTATAGGTAAGAATTTTTTAAAAAAAATTCTAAGTGCCATTGGGGGCCCTGAAACGGGGTGCCCTGCATTGCACATGGTGCAATGGTCATGCTCAGGGGACACTGGTCCCCTGTGCTGACCATTGGGGTGTTGGGCATGACTCCTGTCTTTCATAAGACAGGAGTCATGCAGTATGGATGTTTTTGCGTCAGGAAATGACACTAAGCTGGTTAACGGCATTTTTTTTGCCTCTAATCAGCCTAGCGTCATTTTTTAAGGCAAAACCCCCTTCCCCTGTACCGCCACCCCCACCTGACTAACATAATTTTTCCTAACGCTAGCCCAACCTTAGCGCTGGCTCGTGGGATTCCATAAGTTTGTCGCACAGCTGGCACTTTGGAACGATGCAAGCCAGTGCTATACTTTTTGCCACAAAACTGCGTTTGCGCAGTTTTGCGGCAAAAAGTACAAATATGGGCCTAAGGGTCTTTCTTTCCTGTGGACGATATGTTGATGTAGCAAGATCAAACTGATGCCTGACAATGTATTCAGTTGTAGGGTTCCTACTGATATAGTGTTAAACAACATGCACTTCCTTACTCACTTGATGTTTCAGCCCCTCCTAATTTGTCTCTCTTTAAAGTTTTAATCCTGTTCCATTGGGTTCTGAGAATCATATGGATGTTTAGAAGGTCTCTTTCTCTGAAGTCAGAGAACCTGCTGGTGTTCACAGATCTCGCAGGGTTATCCAGGTACTTACTTGGCGGTCACAGTTTACCTGTTTTTGCCCTGGAATAACACCAATACTGTATTCTAAAGAACCCACTATTGCCAACATTTAACTAGTACCTAATCGCTACCTCTGCTTACCTAAAATAATTTTTGAATACTTTCCTTATGTGAAGCTTCAGAAGTCCTGTCTCATCAATAGCCTTCATATCTTATATCATCCAGTATTATCAAAGTATCCATGCTAAGCCTGAGGCTAGTGCCTTGCCCTTTACTCGCCCTTTTTCCGCCAAGGGAACGTCATAATATTTATGGTATGTATTCTAGTGTTCTGGGTTTTGGTATCACAAAATGGAGTATTAGGGGAATAGCTCCGGAATCTATAACTTTTCCAAAGCTGCATCATAAAAGTCTTGGCAGACTTTTGAGGCCCAAATTAGAATATGGACTCTGATTTCAATCACACACAAGCAACGTTTCAGACCTTTATGTCTCAGTGTCGAATCCATTTCCTCAATCGACACAATATTTTCTGAAAGTGGAATTCATGCTTTTGTCCTTTCCAAATGAAGCCTTTCAGTGGGCAACACCTGTATTTAAAGGAAATAGTCATTGTGTAGAAGATATTAATTGATCTTTGACACCTTTTCGAAGGTGTCGAAAAGTCGGATTTGTACAAACTATTTAAAAAAGTACTTTTAAAAAGTCCCCTTTTGCCTCTCTAAAATCTCTAAATGCCATTTGCTTGAGCTTCCAACTGCGACACTGGAGCTGAACAGCTCCTTGATGAGGTGTGAACTGACACCCAGAGCTGAGACAAAGACCTTAGAGGTGGGGAGGTGTTCTGTTCTTCTGACAGAAGGGCCATCTGGGAAGTGCCAGGAACTTAATTTCCTTCAAAAGAGTCCTACCCTGTCACACGTACATACAGCTTCTGTATCTGGCAAGGGATAGACTAACCTTAACTTTTGACTTCACACCCATCTAGCACAACCATTTGCCCGCAGTTCAAGCTTTGCACCTTTTAGGAGATATTTTTATTTAAAAATAAAAAAATTCACGCCTCCGGTACACCCTATTTGATTTTTGCTCTTTTCATCACATTTCGTTCATTAAAATATTCTCTCATTTTATAAATTGAAATGGGATGTGTTTTAGATTTTTTACTGTTTGGTTCTTTTAAATGGTTTATACATTTTCTTAGGTTAAGCCTATCTGGTCTGTGCAATAGCTACCAGGGGTTCAGCTCATGTATAAATTACTGAAACCTAATATGGACCTACCAAGAATAGTGACGTTATTACTTGTAGTTGACTACTATTCTCCACAACTAATGATCCTCTTTTGCACAAACAGGATGAGGGTGAGTGAATATTTGTTTCTTATAGTGATTGCTCCCTGTATGCCGACACACAGATGGTACTCTACATCCCACTGAAGGGTGAAGAATATTGGGGAAGCAGATGGGGAGACTGAGTGATGAATACAACCCTTCTGTATATACCCAACAAGATAGCGTATCGATACAGCATCTTCTTTGTGTGTCAAATTATATTTTCTGCCATGAGGTGAGAAGGTGCCAAACATCTTAGCTTATGGAATGAGGTCTATTGCACAATCATAAACCCTATAAAGTATCATTGTCTTTGTGGAGGCAGAGAAGAAGCCCCACTCAGGCAACAACCACAAACCTTGTCAGGGTGAATCACAAAAGTCACTAACCCCCTGTCGGCTTGGCACAAAAGTAGTCAGGCATAACTTAGAGGTAATGTGTGAAGTATTTTTGCAGCACACAAACAATAATAAAGTAAAAACACAACACAAGAAAAGTTTCAAACCACTTTAGAAAAACGTTGCACCTTGTGCCAACTGTTCGGCAAGTGTGAACCGTCTGGCAAGTAGGTCCCTGTCTTCCGTTGATTCTTCTAGCTCTTTTTCGTGAAAAGCTTTCCCAATTTTTTAGGGTTAGGCTGAAGCAGCACCACTAACACCACTTCCACAGTTGCAGGACCTGGCGGGCATCACCTAGGAGGTTAGGACTCACTCCAGTGGAGGCTAGGTACAGGGTTAAAGGTCTCTGGAGCTTTTTCTGTCCCTGTAGCTCACACAGGAGGCCACCCAACTAGCCCTTAGAGTCACTTAAGTAGTTATGTGTTCAAGCAGCAAGGCAGTCCTCTAGGTGCAGGGCAGTCCTCTGGTGAGCAAGGCAGCTCAGGCCTCAAGCAGCAGGACACTCCTCTGGTAGCAGTAGGGCAGTCCTCTGGGGGTTAATGTCCAGGAGTGTACTGAAGAATTGTTCAATTCTTTTACCTGATGCCATTTTTGGAAGTGAGGAGACATCCTGGGTATTCCCACATCGGGTTCTGGAAAGTTCTTCCTTTCCCTTGCCAAGGCTCCAAGACTGCTATGGGTGACAAAAAGATTAGTGTTAGGCTCCTTTGTGTGTGCTAAAATCAAGCCCTTTGAAATGTAAGTTGGAGGAATACACAAAGCCCAACAGGTAAGTTATTTACAGTCATGTGATCCAGAACACTAGCATCAGGCGTCAAATAGTTAGGGCAAGAAAATGTAAACTATATAAAAGTGGCAATTGCAGGTATGCAACTTAAAATCCGATTTCACAGTTAAGGAGGATTTAAAATTACACTTCATATGACTCAAAGCAAGATATTTCGACGTACTCCAAGTCAAAAGTTAGCACTTTTTAAATGCAATTAGGTAACCCAATGTTATCCAACAGGAGAGATAGGTCTTACAATAGTGAAAAGCAAATTTAGCAATTTTTCACTACCAGGTTGCAATGAGAGTTACTCAATTAGCTTTGAAGATGTCTTCATTGGTACAAATAAACCCAAGCCTGTTAAAGTGGAGCATACTCCTACTCCGGCTCCTCTCCGACTGTCCGCCTGTTGTTTTGAACACTTTCATACAATTGATCCAACAGAATATAAGTCGGAACCACAAATGCTGGAATCACGCATGTCTAAACAACGCGGTTGGAACAATGACCGCGTTGTTACTACAAATGCCTTCACCACGAATGCCTTAACAATGATTTTTCATTGTAAAGGCATTCCTGGTAAAGGCATGCGTGGATCGGCATGTGTGGCTCCAGCATGCGACCCATCCCCACCTGACACCCCAACACAATCATAGCCCACCCGACACCCCTATAAACAATTCTACCTCTACTCCACTACTCCGACCCCCACCCCTAAAACTTAAACTACCCCCACCCCTAAAACAACTGCGACCCTCCACCCCAACGAAAAACGAAAAATACCCCGACCCCCCACCATCGCACCTAAAACTACTGTGATCCCCCTTAAACCTCAACTACCCGACCCCCAACCCGCCCCTAAAAACTAAAAATACCCCATCCCCCACCCCTAAAAATACCGCAAACCCCACCCCTCTAATACCTAAACTACCTCAAACCCCCACCCCTGCCCCTAAAACCACTGTGACCCCCCTGAAACCGAAACTAGCCCAAACCCCCAGCCCTACCACTAAAATCACCCCAACCCCCACCCCACCCCTACCACTACAGCGACTCCCTAAAACCTAAACTACCCCAACCCCCCACTCCTGCTCCTCAAACTACTGTGACCCTCACCCTCCCTAAAACCTAAACTACCCGACCCCCCACCCTGCCCCTAAAAACAACCCGACCCCCCACCCCACAGCTAAAACTGCCACGACCACCCAAAACCTAAACTACAATGACCCCCACTCCTGCCCCTAAAAACTAAAAATACCCCGCCCCTAAAACTACTGTGACCCCCACTCCCTCTAAAACCCAAACTACCGCAGCCACCCACCCCACCCCTAAAAAGTAAAATGGCCCAGCCCCACTTACCTGACTGCGTCCTCCTCAGAAGCTGACTCCCTTCTTCTTTGCCTTAACCACGCATGTGCGTTGTCCAGCACATGCGTGGTTAAGACGCAGAAGAACGAAGTTGTGGTTAACGAAAGCATTGTTCTGCTTTCGTTGTTCATGACTTCGTTCTTCCAGAGTCGTGGTTCGGGATGTTTCCCGTTCCAAACTGACCGCAACAACAATGCCCCAATACGTATTAGCTCATACATCTGACAACACCACACAGGTCATGTAAAACTTACAAGCACATGTTTTACTTTTCAAATGCAATGCACCCTGCCCTAAAGGCATATAGGGCCAATTCCTCGGGTGGCATATGTATTAAGAAGGACGGTTTAAGCCTGGCAAAAGGCTTATTT